>NC_053493.1:169969921-170569921 GCF_905171775.1 Rana temporaria
CGGATCACAACGGTTAATCAGATAGTTCAAAAGCAGGTAACTGGAGCGAAGTCGTGATTCAAGCAGGTAGGTCTGGCAGGTTGGGTCCAATCAGAAGGGTAGACAAACAAGCCGGAGTCAGGGATTAGAGAGATACGGATAGTCAGCAAGCCGGGGCCAAAAGGTTCAATCAGCAATTCAGGATCAGGTTTCAGGATCAGGTTTCAAGTTCACTCTCTAAAACTGCAGATCAGGCAGCAAGATTTTTGAGTCCAGCAATGGTTTTTAAAGTGCACTTTTGGCGCCAAACGTGCACGCGTGCACTCCCGCTACTGTGCGCGCGCGCCCATTGTGCACGCGCGCGGGACGCACGGCGGCGTGTAAACACAGAGGAACACTGTCGTTTTCTCAGAAACAGGGATGGAGGATGCTGGAGGGTAAGTCCCTGACATATAACCTCCATAATCTCTTCCACCACAATGGGACGGACCAATGCTCTCCTCTCACCATTTGACAGCCATCCAAGGGCTATCCGGTCCAGTAGGTCCGTCATATTCTCCGGACGGAAGTCAGATGGGAGAGAGGAGGTGTACAGAATGCTATAATACTCTCTAAAGGCCTCCAATATCTCTTTTACTGTCTGTCCATTTAAATCCTTGATCTCTGATATAATCGTAGCTTGGTATTTTTGTTGCGCCAGCCTTGCCAGGAATCTACCGCCCTTATCTCCCTGTTCAAAAATATTCTGTCTATTTCTATGCATTTCCAGTCTTGTTATTTCCTCCATGTGTAAGTGTAGATCTCTTTGTGCTGCCATCATTTCATCAAAATTAGTGCTACTGGGATCTTGCCCATATTTCTCCCTTTGTACATCAATCTGTATTTTCAACTCTTGTTCCTTAACCTTCTGTTTTTTATTGACTGTTGAGATATTTGATATGTATTGCCCTCGGATATAGGCTTTGAAAGCATCCCACACAGTCTCTACTGAAGCTGATCCTGCATTATTCTCCCAGTATTCCATAATTATTGATTCCATTTTCCCTACTATTTATGGGTGACCCACCCATTGCGGGGTTAATCTCCACAGAGATGCATTTTTGGGGATTGGAATACGTATTGACAAAAATAGAGGAGAGTGATCCGAAAGACCACTCGGCAGATATATGGCTTCCACGATATATGCTAGCATCGTGAAATCAGTAAACGCTAAATCTATTCTAGATGCTGTCTTATAGGAGGTGGAAAAGCATGAGTATCCCCTCTCTCCTGGATTCCTCCACCGCCAAATTTCCGTTACCCCCATCACCTGTGCCCAATTATATAATTCTGTTAAGTGTTGTTTGGGGGGTTTTGGTCTATCCAGCTCCGGTGATAAAACAGCATTGAAATCCCCTATTAATACCAGTTTCGCTGAAAATGGGAGTGGAATATACACAGCTGCTGTAACATATCTCTGTTTACCCATTCTATATACTAGGATATTTTCCATTTACATCTATATGGGCCTTCTCTATTTCTCCTGTAAAAGATCTATTTACTAGAATCGACACCCCCCTAGCATATGAAGAGTACGTAGAATGGTATGTTTTCTGTATCCAGGCTTTTTTTAGCGTTATTAATTTTTTCCCCATTAAATGTGTCTCCTGTAGTACAATAAGTTGGGGAGAATATTTTCTTATATATTGAAACAATAATGCACGTTTAAACTTTGAATTTAATCCTCGAACATTCCAGGATAGTATCGAGAAACAGTTATCCTTCCCGGGCATAGTATCTTGAATGTGCGGGGGCCTATACCTCCATTGTTTCTTGTACCAACCCCTTCCTTGGGGTGATCTCCCTGGGGTACCTAAATCACACCATTGACTTTCCCATTCTCTCCTCACTCTTACACTCATTCCCCCTCCCCCACCCCATCCCTCCCCACTCCCCTCTCTTGTACCTTCCCCCATCCATTCTCGGATGAGAGTGGAGAGGAATTTCTTCTATCCCCTATTTTACTGACCATAATCTCTTTTTTAGGTCTAGTATCGAACATAGCCCACCCTTCTTCCCTAATACATAGGAAAAGCAACCACCTATCTCCCATTCACTTGTGCGGCAGGCTTCTCCACTCAGCTGCATATTTCACCTACACACCTGTATTATTTGTATTATTCTGTGTCTTAGGCCCTTCCCTATCTAACAAACAACGGAAAAAGCCGAACGCAAACGATGTAAAAAAAAAGCGCCGGGCGGTCGTTCGTTTCTGAATCGGCGTAAATACTCATTTGCATATTCGACGTGTAAAAGACACGGAAGCGCCACCTAGCGGCCGGCCTGGAATTGCAGCCTAAGATGCGACGGTGTAAGTCACATGCGTATGAATCAGTCGCATAGATACGACCGTCCGGCCTTAGAGATACGACGGCGTATCAGGAGATACGCAGTCGTATCTCCTATCTGAATCTGGCCCTATGTGTTCATTAGCATGATTTTAACAACATTTTGTGATTCCTCATATCACGTATTATTATCACTTCATACAACATATATACAATTTAATAAAAAAATATTTATGTGTTCATTTAGCATGATTTTAGCAAAAAAAATATGGTTCTATATATCCCGTGTATATATTATTCACTATATATTTTAATCTCCCTTTCCAAAACACAAAAAAAAAAAAACCCTCTTCCCTTTCTTGTGCTATCTTTATATTCCCTGCCCCGTCTCACCCTATCTAGGAAACTCAACGAAAATAGGGGGGAGGAGATGAGAGAGGAAAGTCAATTTCTCCCCGATTCCCTCCCCCCTGCTATCCATATATACCTCAGTGCCACAAACATTTTATATTAATTAATACCAATAGTAATTAATTACTTATACCTAATTTATGCCCCCTTCTCACCTGGGGGGAGGAAAAAATATTATTATGCAGTGCATCTTATCTACCCCAATTTTACCTATACCCTCCCACCCTCCCCCCTACTTTCCAAAAAAAAAAAAGAGAGCCCCACGGGGAGGCCCCCCCAGATCTATTTTACATCTAAGTTCTTTATTATTTAGCCTTCAAACAACAACAAAAATAAAAAATAAAAAAGAGAAAAAAGGTCACAAAAAAGTCACACAAAAATCGCACAGCTGGCCCGTCTATCTTGTATCTAACCACTCCACCGCTTGGGTTGTGGTTTAAAAAAAAAAGGGTACGTGCCCCGTCCGTCACTCTTAGCTTGCTAGGGTATAAGATACTGTACTTTAACCCTTTCTCCCTCAATTTTCTACGGATTTCTGTATATTCCCTTCTTTGCTGCTGGATCTCCATCGGATAGTCCGGAAAGAATAATAACTTAACATTTTCATATTGAATATCTGCTCTTGCTCTAGCAGTTGACAGGATTTGATGCTCAGTCTCTATTGTTCAATAAACCCATCAAAAACGCCCGGGGGGTTCCCCCTGGTTTAGGGAGGCGGAACGAAATCCTGTGTGCTCGCTCTACTACAAACGTAGTCGCCTCTGTCAATTTCAATACTTCCGTTAGTAAATTCACTGCTCACCTTGATTGCCTCTAATATATCTTTCCCAGAGGGACCACACTCCGTCTCCCCTTCTCTCCCAGTTTGGGTCTCTGCTGTTACCCCTTTTGATGGGGATTTTTGAGGGGATTGCGAGGACTGTGGGGGTTTTACTGTAGCCCCTGTTACTTTTACTGTCTTTGCTGCCATGGCCGAGGGGGAGGAACAGGGAGTCACTACCTGTGGTTTTACACAGGTTTTACTCGGTGCCATTTATCCTCATAGCAATTTGTTTATTGCCTCACTGATTCTCTCTTAATATTCTTTATATAGCACTTTGCTTAGATGGAAACTATATAAGCCCAGAGCAAATCTGAGAATTGCAAGGTTGTGGGTCAGAGTCTTTCAAAGCAAATACAGCCACCTCTTCACTTCCCCCTGCTCCACTTACATAAATATCTCTCTCACCCAACCTCTTTTCCTCCATACAGTTTCTTCTTTAAAATGCAAATTTAAAGCCTACCGTTTCCCGGGGACAGTGTTGACGACTCTACCGGAGTTTCACCATGACATTATGCCATCCCGCCTGTAGCTGGGCTGTACAAAGCAGGAAATGAGAAAGATGCACGAGCTGCCCACTGTCCGCGTGTCTCTCTTTAGCAGAGGGGGGAGAGAGAAGCAGGGGGGACAAGCCGTTGCGAGCCGTCCCCGCTGGAAAGGAAGATTATCGCCCCCCTGTAGCCACCTATGCAGGGGGCCAGTGCGGCACTGAGGTGGAGAAGCTGGGAAGGGGGACCATCCGTCCCTACTGGGGGGATCAAGCCGGCCGCATCATGGCTGTATTGTGCTGGAGACCAGGGATAGCTTGTCAGTGCTGGCGGGGGAGGAAGGAAGAAGCCGGTCCCTGTGTCGGATTCGTAGCCTGGCGTCTCGGCGTTCACGCTGGAGGCATCATGAGGTCAGAGCCCGCCCTCTCTCACATGTTACACGCCCTCACACATCCAGTATTGTAGTACTTATGGTCGCAAATCTCGTTCCCCCTGAAGAAGACCGCAACTTTTGTAAAAGGTCGAAACGCATTGGTGCCTTGAGTCCTCAGTAATAATTTTTATGTTACACTTATTTTCCATGGCTGCCTTTTGTATGTATTAACCATTGTATTATGTTTCTCCCTGGAGCTCATGTCCTGATTCCAATTATATTTTTTTACTATCTATACATATATTTCTTTGATACCACTCGAATGTAAATAAACTTTATACTTTTTTAAAAAAATGTTTTACTCATTGTTCTGTTTGTTATTTTTTGCTGCAATTCAAAGTTACTAGGAGTACTTTTTCTTTTTCTCAAATTCTATCAGGGGTGTGCAGCGTTTTTTCCACAGTTGGTATCGCTTTTCCTTCTCAGTCAGAATACTTAAGATGGGTCGTGGATGGTTTTTCCAGCATGATAATGACCCAAAACATACCACCAAGGCAACAAAGGAGTTGTTCAAGAAGAAGCACATTAAAGCGGTGGTTCCCCCTAAAACAAATTTCTAACAATACATTCGTAAGACCTGTTACACTGCGGGTAGGCTGGCTTTTGTTTTTGTTTTTTAGTACATACCTCGATCTCGCCGTTTCGTCCCTTGGCGGTGGGCGTTCCTAGTTGATTGACGTTTCTCCGACGGGCACATACGTGACGTCACGACTTTCCGAAAGAAGCCGAACGTCGCTGCGCAGGCGCCGTATAGAGCCGACTCTATACGGCGCCTGCGCAATGACGTTCGGCTTCTGTCGGAAAGTCGTGGCGCGCAGTATGCGCCCGTCGGAGAAACGTCAATCAACTAGGAACGCCCACCGCCAAGGGACGAAACGGCGAGATCGAGGTATGTACTAAAAAACAAAAACAAAAGCCAGCCTACCCGCAGTGTAACGGGTCTTACGAATGTATTGTTAGAAATTTGTTTTAGGGGGAACCACCGCTTTAAGGTCATGGAGTTGCCCAGCTAGTCTCCAGACCTTAATCAGATTGTTTACGGAGGGAGCTAAAACTTCAAATTGCCAGGCGACAGCCAAGAAACCGTTAAAAGGATGGTTCATCTTTACAAAAAAACTGCCTATGCAGGTAAGAGAAGTTTGTAAATTAAAACAAACTGTGCAGCTCTTACTAATGATGAATAATACCCTTGATATAGGCGTAGGCTAGTTACATACCTTATGAAGCCTGGCTTGAATACTCCCAGGACATTGCTAAGTGAGGCCTTGTCATCACCTTCACCATCACAGGAGTGAACTCTTTCTGATTCAAACCCCCTCCCATACTCGTTCTCTCCCCGATGCAATACAGTAGCTCTGAGTTCAGCATTTGAGAACTCACTCCTGTGATGGTGGAGGTGAGCAGTGATGACTAGGCCTCTTTTAGGATAGGGTGACCAGACACCCCCAGTTTCAGGGGACAGTCCCCTGATTGAGGACACTGTCCCGGACCAAGTCTGTCCCTGGTTTTGTCCCAAGATTGGATTTAATAGGGGGCAGGGGCAATTTCAATGACAGTCAGTGCAGAATTAAAATAAAAAAATTGGAATTACACACCGTGCCTACTAGCATAGGGGGGTTGTATTTTTCCCATTATCTGTGCCCCTTTCTGATGATCATGTGCTGGTCGGAGCGGAGAGAATATTTCTTCAGTTTCGGGCGCATGCCCATTCAGCTTCGTTTGCATGTTCTTCTGCCTTGGCTCAAATCCGATCTACTTGCCTTCCCTGGCGGAGTGATCTTCCTCCGCTCCCCATCCAGTAGTAGCCGGGGGCCCGAAGAGAAAGACTTGAGAGGCTGTGAGGTGGGCGGCGACGGGCAGAGAGTCGCTGATTGTTGCCATTACTAGTAAAGAAACAATATGTCCCCAGATTTCATTTTAAAAATCTGGTCAGCTTAATTTAGAAACGTTCTGGAAATATTCCAGTCAGGCTTCATAAAGTATGTAAATGGCCTACACACCTATAGCAAGGGCTATATTAAATTTTAGACAGAGATGCACAGTTTGTTTTCATCTACAGATGACCCTTATCTGCAACGACAGTTTTGTGGTAAAGGTGAACTATCCCTTTTAAGGATTTAGAGAAGAGCTCTAAAGAAGAGGGGACCAAAATCCCTCATGAGATGTGTGCAACCTGGTCACCAACTACAAGAAACATCTTATCTCTGTGCTTGCCAACAAAGGTTTCTCCACCAAATACTAAGTCATGTTTTGCTTGGGGATCAAATACTTATTTTACTCGCTGAACTGCAGCTCAATTTATAACATTTGTATCATGTGTTTTTTCAGGATTGTTTGGTTGATATTCTGTCGCTATCATTTAAAATACACTTTTGATAAAAATGATAGATCCTTCATTTCTTTGTAAGCAGGCAAACTTACAAAATCTTCAGGGGATCAAATAATTACTTTCCCCACTGAATCTATCGATATATATACACACACACACACACACGTTTGAGCTTTGGGTTGCACACCTATGTATGTAACATTATTAATGTTTTCGTATATAAAATATTTCCATGCTTGTGTGCATCCCTAAGCCGCCTGTCAGTTTTTCAGGTGGACCTAATCGGAGCCTCCATTCACTGTTATAGAGCAGCAGATGTCAGTGGTGACATGTCCTCTGGCACCCGCTAATTTCCGATCCTGTCTATGAAATCCAGACGGATGGTGACCCTATTTTCCATCTGTCTGGCAGATTGGATGAAAATGGACATTTTCATCTGATCTCCCCATAGAGGAGAGCGGGGCTCTGACAGGTCTGTCTCAGCACATTGAGCGGAGACAGACCTATCACCCGCCTGCTCAGTGGGGATCAGCACAGCAGATCGATCCCCGCAAAGCAAGCGAAATCCGCCACGTGGACAAGCCCGTGTGAAAGGACCCTTATGGTATATATTGGTTGCAGTAATTCTTCTGCTTCCAATTACTTTGATTAGATTGCTGGCTAATTTCCCAGGAAGGGAATTCCCTTTTGTTTACAAAGGCCTTGTCCTTTGTGGAGCAACTGCCATCTTTATTTTCTTGGTGCCAAATCCACTCTTCCATTTAGCAAAGGTTCTGGTTCTCTTATTTACCTATGGGTTTAGTGCAATACCCTGTTTGGGGAAGGTCATTTCTCATAACCCCTCCCTCAAAAGAGGCATACAAAAGAAAACAAATGCAGTAATCACATCTAAGAATTGGTAAGCTACAAAATAATAAACATTTGCTTTTAAGTTTAGGCAACTTTCACATTGGGGCCGTGGCCACGTTAGCGCTGTTTAAGCATTGCTTTTTGGCCACTAGCGGGGTGCTTTTACTCCCGCTATTGGCTGAAGAAGGGGTTAAAAGTGCCCGTGTTGCTCATTTCAATGGGCAGGGCATTTTGGGAGGGTTGTATATACTGCTCCCAAACCGCCTCAAAGATGCTGCTTGCAGGACCTTTTCTGATGTCCCGCAAACGCACCGCCCCAGTGTGAAAGCACTCGGGCTTTTACATTTCCCATTTATAGCGCTAAATAAGGTTGCCACCTGTTCAGGATTCACCCGGACAGTTGGGGTTTGGAATCATGAGACCAGGTTTCAGACTGTCTGAGACCCGAACACATTTTTCAGACCAAACTATATCTTCCCATCAGGGTTTCTGGCTGCAGTTGTCTAAGCTGAGAGTGTCTGTTGAACTCTCTTTCAAACTGCCCAAAGTCAGTACTAGCAATCCCTCCCAAGCACACACAGATGGGAAAGAGAGGGCTTGATCTGCACCCCTTTCTACTGCCCGTACCCTTCTTTGTCTGCCCACACTCAAATCCCCAGCGTTGTACCTCAGAAAAGGAAAGTGGGGATTGGAAATTTGAAGCCCAGCGGCCTCAGATACATCTGGATGAGAGGTGCTGCCTGCCAATGGGTGAGCGAGCTCACCATCCACCCCTGTCTGTGACTTAAGTCTGTCTCCCCCCTCCTCTCTCCTGCTTCTAAGACCCCTTTCACACTGGGGTGGGGGCGGCGGTAAAGTGCTGTTATTTTTAGCGGCGCTTTTCCGTCAATTTTGCGGTGCTATTCGGCTGCTAGCGGAGAGCTTTTACCTTCCGCTAGCGGCCAAGAAAGGGTTAAAAACCACCGCAAAGCGCCTCTGCAGAGTCGCATTGCCGGCGGGAGCGGTGGAGGTGTGGTATACACACCGCTCCAAAGATACGGCTAGCAGGACTTTTTTTACCGTCATGCTAGCGCACCACTCCAGTGTTAAAGCCCTCGGGGCTTTCACACTGGAGACACAACAGCGGCTGTTTAGGGTTGGTTTGCAGGCGTTATTTTTAGCACAATAGCGTCTGCAAAACTACCCAGTGTGAAAGGGGTCTAAGTGTGTACGCTAAGGTAAATCAGGGTTCACAGACAGGGGCGGACTGACCATTGAGTCACTCGGGTACTGCCCGAGGGCACCATGCCACTAGGGGGCCCCCTAGCAGGGTTGCCAGGCTCATTCAAACCAGGGACAGTATGTAACAATCTGTTATTTTTTTACATCTGTCCCTGATATGTCCGAAACCGACATGCTTTTAAGGTGAAAATCCAGAGATTTTAGCTGCCCCGCCTCTGCACTGCCTCCTGGCGTGGTGGCCATCTGTAAGCCCGGGGGCCCCATGAATTGTCAGTCCGCCCCTGTTCACAGAGCACTCCTTACATCAGAGCTCCCATTTACATCAGAGGCTACAGTGTTCCCCTCTTACATCAGAGTCCTCTCTCCGTACACCAGAGCATCCCTTATGTTAGAGTTCCCAGAGTTCACCCTTACATCAGAGTCTGTAGAGCCCCCCTCCCCTTACAGTGAAAGGGAACTCTGCAAGTTCAGATGTAAAAGGGGAACTCTGTGGACTTCGATGTAAAGGGGGAACTCTTTGGACTCCGATGTAACGTGGGAACTCTGTGGACTCCGATGTAACGGGGGAACTCTGTGGACTCCGATGTAAAGGGGGAACTCTGTGGACTCTGATGTAAAGGGGAACTCTGATGTAAAGGGGGAACTCTGTGGACTCTGATGTAAAGGGGGAACTCTGTGGACTTCGATGTAAAGGGGGAACTCTGTGGACTCTGATGTAAAGGGGGAGCTCTGTGAACTGTGATGTAAAGGGGGAGCTCTGTGGACTCTGATGTAAAGGGGAACTATTGTGATTAACTTAATATGATTAGAAATGCAACATCTGTGCATAATTTATCTATGCATACTATTTAAAAAATTTGCTGTGCGACGCTGAAGTGTTGTGGTTTGACTTGAAGAATAGGTTAAGGTGACCAGATTTTTAATATGAAATCCGGGGACATCTTTTTTCTTTACTAGTAATGGCAACAATCAGCGTCTCTCTGCCCATCGCCGCCGCGCCTCAAAGCCTCTCAAGTAGGGTTGCCACCTCATCCCTTTAAAACAGAACACATATGAATTACACAGGTTCTGATGCCAATTTAATGCAGGTAAGGCACCAAATGAGTCTAAATACCACCTTAATTAGCCTCAGAACCTGTGTAATTCATATGTGTTCTGTTTTAAAGGGATGAGGTGGCAACCCTACTCTCAAGTCTCACTCTCCAAGTCCCGGCTACTACTTGATGGAGAGCAGAGGAAGATCACTCCGCCAGGGAAGGCAAGGAGATAGGCAGGTGGCTGGCCACGATTTGAGCCAAGGCAGAAGAAGATGCGAGCGAAGCTGAATGGGCATGCGACCAGCACATGATCATCAGAAAGGGGCACAGATAATGGGAAAAATACACCCCCTATGCTAGTAGGCACGGCGGAGCGGGGGGGGGTGTAATTCTATTTTTTTTATTTTAATTCTGCACTGACTGTCTTTGAAATTGCCCCTGTCCCCTATTAAATCCAATCTGGGGACAAAACCAGGGACAGACTTGGTCCGGGGACAGTGTCCTCAATCAGGGGACTGTACCCTGAAACTGGGGATGTCTGGTCACCCTAGAATAGGTGGAACCCTGGCGCTAAAACTCCTGAAAACTGCCACAGTGTGAAAGGGGTCTTATAGTAAGGGGCAGCATTCATACTCTCATTTTAAAAATCCTAGCTTCCTGGTTGTGTGTTTTGTTACTGAAAGTATAATAAAAGTCATCACTTATATCAAATTGTGTGAAACGAACGACTACCACCAACTCCCAGAGCACTCGTTTTCCCTGCTGTCAGACTGCAGATTGGCCGCTCCCTCTAAGCTCTCCGCCGCTCTGGAGCAGCAAAGCCCTTGGATCCTTATCAGCCACCGTAGCTGAAATGTCGGCTCTTGGTGACGTCAGAGGAAGTTGGTGTACAGTACAGAATGTGACTTGCTTGCTCTGGGTCGTGTTGTGCACAAGACCGGGTAATACGTTGTCTGTGTGGCATTCCGTTGTGTAAGTCTGTGAACATTAAGGGACCATGGCGCTACTCTACGAGAACCTGAAACTGTAAGTATCTGCCACGTACTGAGCGCCTTGGTGCAAGGTGTCCTTTATCTGACACAGGTGAAAAGACGTCATCCCGAATGGTCAGTCATACAACCGACTGGCTGTTTAGTGGATCGTGCTTTTTATATCTATTTTATATGTTGTTGAATAATATACGTGCATGATACAACCCTAGTTGATCATTTTGTGTGGTCATCAACATGTAACAACCAGGATGTGTGTTTACTGTGCTGACATGTCCGTTTCCCTGGGGTTAGTGTCGTCTCTTATTACTGTGTGGGCTGGTTGTGGTGGGTTTGTCCATTGATCGGTGATCCCCAGGGTCTGTGTGTGATGGAATGAATGGTGCAGGGTGTGTGTAGAAGGAGGTTTAGGCCAGAAGAAGGAAACTGCTATACATAAAGCCCAAATCTTTTTACTTTTACACTCATCAGGATTGTAATGCTGTCTCAGCTACAAGGGGGTCACCATCATTCACTCCCTGCCTTAGGCTGGATTCACACTGGGCCATTCTTTAAAAAGCAATCAGCAGTGGATTGTTTTTCAGAGTGCGATCGTGTCGCCTCCTAATGCCTAATTTTATTTTTTGTTGTGGGTTTTTTATTTTATTTTTTGGTGAGCGACAATTTACAATGGAACTAATGCACCGCAACAGCAAACCAAGCATTTGACTCACAGTTGCTGGGGGGGCCCTATTGATCTATATGTCCAAGTTTGAAAGACAAACGTCATGTCGAATAGTATCACAAGTAAACAGCCCCCCCTCCCTGGCTGTATTGCGGACTTCAGGAGGATGGTCAAAGGGCAGTTGAACCAGCTGTTTTTACTTGCCCATGTGAGAGAAGGCTCGTTTACATGTGCTGCTTTCATTGATGTCCCGCAGAATGATTTTCAGAGACATTTGAAAGGCGGCTCAGAGGCAGCACCTGACCTTTTCACTGCCTCTGCTAACCTTTGAAGACCCCCCCCCCCCCCACAATAACGTGCATCACACGGCCCCATTCACATTAATGGATGTTCTTGGCGGTACTACCTGCCGACTGTAACCGACTGAGGCAGTTTATATTAAAACTGGCCATACACTGAACACATTTTGGCAAGTAGTGTTTGGACAAATTTCATTCAATGTGTGGCCCCCTTTTACTTTAAAGTATAATTTCACCTTTTGTAACATGCTACATTAAACCAGTTTTTATCAGCGTAACATGTTACTGTTTTAGCAGTCCCTGACTGCCCCCCCCCCCCCTTCCTTGTTTTGACAGTGAGCAGTCACAATTAAAAAAAAAAACATGGGTGTACGAGGCTCCACCCACCCGGCTGCATCATTCGTTCACCGAGATCTGTGAATGGGCAGGGCCGTTTGAAGGAATTTGGGGGCCCCAAGCAAAATGAACATGGAGGCCCCCCCCCCCCCATGCACGCACACAAAGCCTACAAGAACCACAGCATAGCGATACAGTGTAAGTTCACCCACACTTTATATAAAAAATAAAGGTTTACAGTGCAAATACTGCTGTTGTATATAATGTGCATAAAATGTTATCATTTGCAAAAAACACCACTGTAACATAAAATCAAGTATACATTAAAGTGCACAATAACGACTGTGTTATGCCATCAAACACAGCCACTGTGCCATCAATTGTCGCCACTGTGCCCATCAATTGTCGTCACTGTGCCCATCAATTGTCGTCACTGTGCCATGCCAAACGCAGCCACTGTCTAATCCAGGGGTCTCCAAACTGCGGCCCGAGGGCCAGATGTGGCCCTTTGCTAGCCTTTATCCGGCCCTTGGGGCACAATTCCTCCCACTGACATGAGGCACTATTCCTCCCATTGACACCAACAATGGGGCACTATATTATCCACTGATACCAATGATGGGATACTATTCCTTCTACTAATAGGGGGAACACTCCTCTTACTATTGACCACCAACCCTGAGGCCATATATGTTCTCACTGATGCCGGGCCCGTGACTTTTTCTTCCCTTGCTGGCCCCAATCCGGCCCTCCTAAAGTCTAAAGGGCAATAAAGTGGCCCTTTGTTTGAAAAGTTTGGAGACCTCTGGTCTAATCAAGCGCAGCCACTATGCCATGCCATCAATTGTCACCACTGTGCCCATCAATTGTAGCCATCGTGCCCATCAATTGTAGCCATCATGCCCATCAATTGTAGCCACTGTGCCCATCAATTGTCACCACTGTGCCCATGAGCTGCTGGCTCTGATAGGCACTTCCAAAGCCAACCAGCTGCCATTATTCAGATGGCTGGCGCTCACCAGGGAGCCGGCCATCTGAATAGTGGACGGCAGCGACAATACATGGATTCATGCATGGATTCAGTGGTGGTGCAGGAGAGAGAGGGGGCGGCATTCCTGCGCCCTCTATGGACGCACTGCCACTGGTAGATATACTGTGTCCACTGTACAAGATGTTTATCCCTTATATGCCCAGCCATATGGGTGCTTTAAGATCTCATTGTTTACTGCCACATGATGCTTTCATGTTGGTGTGTACCACAGTGTACGTAACCCTCCTATTTTGGTTGTTCCACTCTGGAGGGTTACGTACACACCAACATGAAAGCATTGTGGCAGTAAACAATGAGGTCTTAAAGCACCCATATGGCTGGGCATATAAATTATGGATACTAGGATAAACATCTTGTACAGTGGACACAGTATATCTAATGAGCGCAAAAAATAAAGATTTACCATAGCTTTACCATAGAAACCATTACCATAGCTTTCTTTCCGTTTTCTTTCTTTACCATCCCATTTCCATCTAAGAGTCCTTTCACACTGAGCCGCTCATAGCGTCGGCGGTAAAACTCCGCTATTTATACCGCCAACGATATGGGCGGATTTGCTAGTTCCCGAGGAAGGGTTAAAACCACCCGCAATGCACTGCTGCAGCAGCGCATTGCCAGCGGTATAGCTGCGCTGTCCCATTGATTTCAATGGGCAGCAGCGGTGAAGGAGCGGTAAATACACCGTCCCTTCTCCGCTCCAAAAATGCGGCTAGCAGGACTTTTTTACCATCCTGCTGGCGCAATTCAATTCCGAGGGCTTTCACACTGGAGACAATTGAGCAGCGTCTTAAGGGCGGTTTGCAGGCGCTATTTTTAAGAAGCTGCTCAATTGTCTCCAGTGTGAAAGCCCTCAGGCTTTCACACTGGAGAATTGCGCCAGCAGGACGGTAAAAAAAGTGTAAAAAAAAAGTCCTGCTAGCCACATCTTTGGAGCGGTGTATTTACCGCTCCTTCACCGCTGCTGCCCATTGAAATCAATGGGACAGCGCAGCTATACCGCTGGCAATGCGTTGGCAGTAAAAATAGCAGAGTTTTACCGCTGACGCTATGAGCTGCTCAGTGTGAAAGGACTCTTAGATGGAAATGGAATGGTAAAGAAAATGGAAAGAAATCTATGGTAATTGTTTTGTATATATTACCTGATTCAAAAAAGAAGCAATAAGACCCCTTTTACACTGGAGCGTATTGCAGGTGCTATAAGATTAAAAATAGCGCCTGCAAACCGACCTTAATCTTATAGCGCCTGCAATACGCTCCAGTGTGAAAGGGGTCTAATTGCCTATTTTTTTTAATCAGGTAATATATACAAAACAATTACCATAGATTTCTTTCCATTTTCTTTACCATCCCATTTCCATCTTATAGCTTCTTTTTTGAATCAGGTCATATTTATTAAAGATTTTTGCAAAAATGTACAAAGCAGAGTCTTTTCTCTGCTTTGTACATTTTTGCAAAAAGCTTTAATAAATATGACCTGATTCAAAATAGAAGCTATAAGATGGAAATGGGATGGTAAATAGAATGGAAATAAATCTATGGTGGTACCGTAATTGTTTTGTTTATAATACATAAGAGTGGGGTTATTAATTATAATCACTGTCTGTCGCCTGTCGGCTAACATATTTTTGTAATGGCAGTCCCCCCCCCTGTTCTTTTTAACCCCCCTCTCTACAAGCTACCTCATACCGCGCGGCAGCCGACAGGAGAATTGTTGTTCCTGGCCGGCCGGACTGAAAGGAAGTGAGCACAGAGGCAGAGCACTCAGTGTGTGCACTTCCTGTTAATCTGCAGTCCGGCCGGATACAACGAACTGAATCTCCAGTACCGCGCGGCGTGGATTGAAGCATAGGACGCGGCGGCTCGGTCAGTGTTGTTAACAGTCTGGCCGGCCGGGTACACAAACTGAATCTCCTCCAGTACCGCGCGGCGTGGGATCATGCAGCATAGGGCTGCAGCGGCTCGGTCAGTGTTATTATCCCCATTAAAGATACAAAAATCCTGCTGCCTGTGCCGCTGGATGCTGGGGCCCCTGGCCAGCTCGAGGCCCCAAGCAATTGCCTCCTTTGCCTCTCTTGTTCCGACGGGCCTGTGAATGGGAGAACTACAAGTACCAGCAGCCTGGCGGCTTGTAGTTCTCAACGAACTACCAAGGTGCTGTTAAAGGGGTTGTAAACCTACGTGTTTTTTCACCTTAATGCATGAAGGTGAAAAAAACACCTTGCAGTGACCAGCCCCCCCCCCCCCCCCCCCCCCCCCCGTTTTACTTAGCTGAGCCCCGAATTTCCGTGGGCGCGTCCCCTCCGTCCTTCTCTCTTTGTAGTCTCCCGGCTTTGACTGGATAGATTGATAGCAGCACAGCCATTGGCTTCCGCTGCGGTCAATCAAATCCAATGATGCTGGCTCTGGGGGGCGGGGCAGAGTCATACACTCGGCGTCTATGGACACTGAGTGTATGACACAGGAGCATGCCCGCAGGGTAACCCCACGGGAGAGCGCTTCTCAGAGAGGGTTATCTAATGCGGGGAGGAGCCGAGAGAGCCGCTGTGGGACCCCAGAACAGGTGGATCGGGGCCACTCTGTGCAAAGCGAACTGCACAGTGGAGGTAAGTATGATATGTTTGTTATTTAAAAAAAAAAAAACGGGAACCTTTAGTGCCAGTTTAAGCATTCTAGGTAGTTCATTGATTCTTCCTGTCAGTGTGTAACTGCCTGCTCATACGAGGTACGAGCAGACTGCTTACAATGACAGTCTTTAAAATCCCTGCATTGCACCCACGATATGCTATTTGCAGGTGCAATGCTTTTCAGGCTTTTAGTAAAAAAAAATATAAAAATTCTTTTTTTTTTTTACCTGCAAAAAGATGTGCATTTATTGTTTTTTTACAAGGGTGAACTTTTCCTTTAAATTTAATTGTAATGCCTTATTTTACCTCCAGCTTTTCTGGGTTTAAATGCAGATTTTTTTCTTGCACAGAACACCTAAAGTTATTGTAAACATTGGATTTTTTTTTTATTTTTATAACAAACGTGTCATACTTACCTGCTCTGTGCAATGGTTTTACACAGAACAGCCCCGATACTCCTCTTCTGGATTACCCCTCTGGCCCCTCCTACCTTCAGAGCGCCCCTATGACAAGCAGCTTGCTATTGGGTACTTGTGTAGGCTCAATGCCTAGCTGCAGTTTGTGCTTCTGTTGACACACACAGTGCAGCTTGGCCCTGCCCCCTGTTCCTTCCTCGCAGGGTGTCATTGATAGCAGCAGAAGGCAATGGGAAGCCAAGTGAAGGGAGAGAGAAGTGCTGCTGCTCTCAGACACAGATCGAGATTGGGATTAGATAAGTATAAGGTGAAGTGGGGCTGGTCACAGAAGGCTTTTTAAACTGACTGCATAGAATGTATTAAGGTAAAAAAGACTTCTGCCTTTTAGATCACTTTAAATCGTTTCCTTCTCCTGCCCAGGACTACATGTCCCATGAGGCATTGTTTATCATCCATTTACAAGTTCTCAGACACTTACTGACATAAGTGGACGGTGTACTGAGCTGTATGTGTGCTGAACTGTATTTCCTGATGTGTAAACAAATACTGTATTCTGTATGCTGACCAACAAATTTTGATAGTGAAAAGACAACTGTCTCTCTGATTCCGGTGTTAAGAGATGACGTACAGTCTTGGGCCTCTAAAAACCTCTCTTGGTTGGGACGATGCAATGCCGCCAAACAAAACTTCCTTCCTAGGATACTTTATTTATTTCAAACTCCCAACATACTTCTGTAAAACGATTTAATCCCCCATAAACCGGTTCAAATGGTTCTGTAAACCTGCTCCATTGAAACACTCCATCCTTCGCAGGCCGGAAGACTCTGAAGGCATAGCTCTGCCTGACATCCGATTTTACTATTATTGCCTTGCATGGCTAAGGCTCTAGACTGGTACAAAAGAGACCTGAAAACATTGGGTCTTATGGGAGCAGGAAACCTCTTCAGTACCTCCTGAAGTCACTCGTTTGGTTACCTAAACTGCCCTCTATGGATGTACTACATCACCTCTTTATTGCGGCAACCTGAAGAACATATTGTGTAGCTTATGACTCTTAAGGGTTTGCACCTTCGCACTCACCTTTACACCTTGTCCTTGACCACCCCGACTTCCCTCCAGGTAAACAAGGGTTGATTTATTAAAAGTGAAGAGTGCAAAATTTGGCGCAGCTCTGCATAGAAACCAATCGGCTTCCAGTTTTTTTGTCAAAGCTCAGGCTGAAGTTATAAGCCGATTGGCTACCAGTCACAGCTGCACAAAATTTGACACTCTCCAGTTTTAGTAAATCAACCCCACAGTTTCATTGGAATAAGCAACTTAAATTGACTCTAAAGGTAGAAGGTTTTTTTATCTTAAAGCGGAGTTCCACCCAAAGGTGGAACTTCTGCTCATCTTATTCGTCCTTTTCCCTCCAGTGTCACAATTGGCACCTTTCAGGGGGGGATGGGGGGACAGGATACCTTTCCCTCTTCTGGGAGTCCATGCCGCGGAGTTGTGATGTCACCGCGGGGCTCCCTCCTCCTTCCCCGGGCGCTGGGCCAATAGGAGAGAGGAGCGGGGGCCTCGCGCCTGCGCAGTAGGGTTCCAGGCATGAAGCCGAAAGGCTACACAGCCGGGTTCCTGTACCCGCAATGGCGGCAGCAGTATTCAACAGCTGATGGTAACATCAGCTGCGGGTGCCGACATCGCTGGACTCCAGGACAGGTTAGTGCCCTATTATTAAAATCCAGCAGCTGCAGTATGTGTAGCTGCTGGCATTTAATTTTTTAGCATGGGAGCCAAGAAGAGGAGGATCTGGGCTGCTCTGTGCAAAACTACTGCATAGGGCAGGTAAGCATGACAGGTTTAAGATTTGCAAAGAAAAAAACTTTAGTATTGCATTAAGTCCTGAGCTGTGAGACACTTTCTACGTTTTCTTCCACCCAATTGGCTAATTCAGAGGAGTTAGTGTCTCTAGATAATCTACAGATACTACAACTATCCCACTTTCTACGGTCTCTACCAGACCCTGTTAAGTTTTCTTGCCCACTGATGCTCCTTGAACAAAGCCCATCCATCGAAGGATCCGATTGTCCATACTCTCTCCAAGACTTACAAATGGTTTATTACTGATTCATCTTCGGCACCACTACACTACTTGGATCTTTGGGAAAGAGACCTGGGGACTTCTTTGTTGCCAGAGGCATGCACAAAAATACACTTTACATCCTTCAGATCCTCTATTTCTAACAGGTTTCGGGAATCGGGATATAAACTGGTTCCTCGATAGTATTGCACCCTTTTCTGCTTTTGATTTACCCTACGAAACCTGACTTGTTGGAGATGTGGATGAGACGGGCGAGTTATTACAGATTTTATGGTCTTGTCCATCTCTTGATGATTTCTGGACCCAGGGTCATGAAATCACTCAAACCTTTTCAGAACGAATCCTTCCTTAAGCACCCCAATTCTTTCTTTTGTGCCATAACTCAATTCCAACAAAAGTCTACAAACAATCGATATTGAGCCATCTGGTTAATGCAGCATGATCATGCATCTCCGCATTATGTAAATTTCCACAACCACCAACGATCCCCAATGAATCAGGAAGATGGAGGATATCGGGGTGATTGAAAGTCTTACAAGCATGCTTAATGAGTCTTTGGTGTCTGTGAGTTCTCTATTGTCAAGGTTCTATTGGACGGGATTAAATCCTCTCATGTGACATGGTCAAGCAAGGCATAACCCCCTTCCCTGGGGGCACCATCTTTCCCTCTAATAACAACCCTTTCCCTCACCCTCAGAAACAATGCGATGAGCTTTATGACAGGTCCATGGTGTCATATTTAACTTTTTCCAGACAGCCTTCTGGACCTCCCCTACCTTACCTTTTTGCTTTTGAATGACTTAAACCCCTGCTGTACATACACTTTATTTTATTTTTTTTGACAGGGCTCTCGGGCTTGTAAGGTTATGTAAAACCAATAGGTCAGTTAATGCAGGGTTCGACAAACCCCAGGTCGCCGTTGCGACTTGAATTGGCGACCTGGCGCATCCTGTGTCTCCGTGCGCCCCCACCTCCCCCACTGCGCGATCGTGTCGGGCCGCGCGGGCCAGTAATTGAGGCTTCGCTTTGTGGCCTTCTGCAGGCCTATGCTTTCTGTGATCTGGCGCCATCTTGTGGTGGCCATTGGTATGACAAGACAACCAGCAATGCTAATGGTGTTTCCCCTGTCTGTTTTCACTGCCATCTCCTTCCCTTTAATTAGACCTGCCAAACATTATATATATTTTTTATTCTAACACCCTAGAGAATAATATGGCGGTCGTTGCAATACTTTGTCACACCGTATTTGCACAGCGGTCTTACAAGCGCACTTTTTTGGAAAAAAATATACTTTATTTTTTTATTCAAAAATAGGATGCCAGTAAAGTTAGCCCAATTTTTTTTTTTTTTTTTTTTTTTTTATATATATTGTGAAAGATAATGATACGCTGAGTAAATTGATATCCAGTATGTCACGCTTCAAAATTGCATCTTTAAAATCTCCATAGGCGACGTTTAAAAAAAATTCTACAGGTTGCATGTTTTGAGTTAGAGGAGTTCTAGGGCTAGAATTATTGCTCTCGCTCTACCAATCGCGGCGGTACCTCACATGTGTGGTTTGAACACTGCTTTCATATGCGGGCGCTACTCACGTATGCGTTGGCTTCTGTGTGCGAGCTCGGCGGGACGGGGCGCGTTCCTGGCTCTTAACTTTTTTATCTGGCTCCTAGATTCCAAGCAAATTTGTCAAGCCCTGCGTTAATGCTAACCGTACCTAGTTTCACTTTAATTATAGTTCATAAAAACATTTTGTTCGATTTGACCAATCTAGTTTGTTATGCCTTCATTGCTCCCTATTTTTCTGTTCTTTTTGTATTGAAAAAGTACGAATAAATATAATACATTTTAATCCATGTGTGGGCACTTTGATTGCACAGAAGTTGATCTACTACCCTGTCGGGTTTTCTCAGTCAGTGCTTTGGGCTATAGGTGGCAGCGCTGATCAGTGTATTCTGATGGCTGAGAAATGTCCCTGCTGTCAAGTAGAATTTCCTCCTCCACGTTGAGTGTGTGGAAGGGAGAATCAAGTAATGTTATTTGTTCAAACTTCTGGTTGAACAACAAAAATGACTCCTCTGTGGGCTGCCTAAACCTCAAAGGAATTTTTGGGTTAGTGTAAAAACAATAACTGACCAATACTTGAAAAGCTATTGGCTGTTCCAAGCGAAAGGTTTTCTTTTTAACTCTAGGGCTGAGCATGAGTAAGGCCCCTAAAGCGACAGCAATGACTGATTTTCCGGTGAAGGGTTGTCTAGTCGTCTTTTGGAGAAGTTAACACAGTGAATTCCAAACCTGTGTGTTGGGAGGCTTCGTTCACACTATTGTGAATTCAGATGCAACTTGAGTCACACAAAATCGTATGGCAATGGAAATCTCATTGTTTTCAATAGTGCCCGTGTACATTAACTCAGTACAGTACAATTTTGGAAAAGTTTCCCATACTACTTTGGTGCAATTCCAGCATGATTTTGGCCCCATACAACATGCAAAACACTTAAAAATAGTATCAAAGTAGCATCCGAGTTATACTACATAATGACATTAAAAGGCGGAAAAAAAAATTGGCAATCATCCATATTTCCATAGCACACGTTCCTGGAATAGACTCTAAAGTAATGGGTACTTCAGCAAGCACCAGCTGGAGATGGGAACATGCACAGTACAGTGTAAATATTTGCCAGCACACCACAGATCTTACAGCTAAGTCCAAACCTTTTTATTGGAGAAAGATTACATCACAGACAGAAGAGTGCAATGTTTTGGAACAGTCGAGCATGTGACGGTCAAAATCAGATTGCAGCAGTGTGAACCTAGCCATAAATAAATGAATAATAAAGCAAATAATAAAAAAGATTGTCCATGGGATATTTTATTATTATTATTATTATTATTATTATTATACAGGATTTATATAGCGCCAACAGTTTGCGCAGCGCTTTACAATATCAGGGAAGACAGTACAGTTACAATACAGGAGGGATCAGAGGGATCGTTAGAGCTTACAGTCTGTAACGAAGGGTCAAGTGGAACAGAGGGTAGTAGATGTGGGGGGTGATCAGATGGACAAAATTAAAATACAGTTGTTAGATGGGGGTAGGATAGGCTTCTCTGAAGAGGAGGGTTTTCAGGGATCCTCTAAAAGCTAATAGAGAAGGAGATAGATGGACAGATTGGGGTAAGGAGTTCCATAGGCTTGTAGAGGCTCTGGAAAAGTCACGAGCATGGAAGGAGGTGATGAGAGAGCTAGGAAGCAGGATGTCTTGAGAAGAACGAAAAGAACGATTAGATTGGTATTTAGAGACTAGGTCAGTGATGTAGCTGGGGGCAGAGTTGTGGATGGCTTTGTAGGTAGTAGTTAGTATTTTGAGTTTAATTTGTTGGGCGAGCAGAAGCCAGTGGAGGGATTGACAGAGAGGAGCAGCAGAGACAGAGCGGTTTGTAAGGTGGATGAGTCTGGCAGCAGCATTCATGATGGACTGAAGGGGGGATAGAGTATGCAGCGCTAAGCCAATGAGAAGGAAATTGCAGTAATCGAGGCGAGAGATGACCAGGGAGTGAATTAAGAGCTTTGTTGTGTCATTAGTTAGAAAGGGGCGTATTTCGGAGATGTTGCGGAGGTTGAGGTGGCAAGATTTGGACGTGGGGTGTTTGGATTGGACATTTTAATCATTCATATTCATGATATTGTGCTAATTTCCCCCCCTCACCTTCCAGGACGGCTACTTGAGAGATGAGTGGCTCTGCCCTCTACAGGAAACACAAATCGGATACAATTTAAAAGGCCCCTCTCTTTTTTCTCTGTCCCTCGGTTGTTTTGTGTTTCCAGACCCTCAAGGAGCACCGACACGTTTTTTGTTTTTCCTAGGTCTGGTAACTGTGGTTGGAGGACCCCCCCTTCTCTGGCATCATTCAGTACTGGTTGTGGCCAAGTCCTGGGTGTATTAGTCCCTGTACTTTCTGCCAGAAGGGCTCCCTATTTTGGAGATACTTGCTTACCTGGTGAAAGTGGTGGCAACTTCCTTCAGGTTTTTTCCCCAGCTCTGCCTGTGTGGAAGCCTTGTCCTCCTTGTGCTTCGCCGAGGTGTACCAAGATGGCGTCAGAGGACTTCCGGTGACACGGCAAGATGGCGCCGGTACCTGGAAGTCACGTGACGCACTTTCCAGCACCGTGTTGATAAGGAACAAGTCGTAGTTCACTGAGGACATGCTGCCTGGGACAGCAGCCTATTTCTCCGGCCGATCTCCACTAGTCTTATGGAGCTTGAGGACAGGTCTGAGGATTGAGCACCTGCTCGGATTGAACCAGTGGCAGCCTCTGGGTCCAATACTGCCTCCAAGGTAAGCCCTTGTCTGTGATTATACAGCAGGGGATCTTTTTTTGTATGGACCTTCTTTGCTTATGGTTCTTTTTTCTGCTTGTTTCTAGGACAAACCGGTGAAAAAGAAATGTGGAAACTGTAGGGCCAGGCTTTCTCTATCTTGTGAGGATTGTATTCCATCTAGGGCTAGGTCAGAGATTGCCTCTTTGAAAAGAGTTAATGTCCTCTATGAAGGAGGTTGTAGCCTCCTTCCAGTCTTTTAATGACCGAGTAGCAGGACTGGGACCTTCCTCATCTGGTCCCATAACTCAAGAGTCTTCAGCCTCAGTTAGACCCCTTCCTCTGTTAAGGTCCGAGACCATTGGTTCGCACTAAACTTCTAATCTGGAAGAAGGGGAGAACCCAAGCTCTTCATCTGATGGGGATTCCGCATGAGAGGAGGCGGCGGGTAGCTCTAAGTATCTTTTTATATTAGATATTGACAAACTTTTAAAGTCAATATATACATCGGAGCAGATTGAGATGCCACAGCAAATCCAATCTGTACAGGATAAAATGTATAGGGGTCTTCAGGGGTGGAAATTAAGAACTTTCCCGGTACACTAGTCAGGGATATAATTCTTTCAGAGTGGACGGAACCTGAAATGAGGTTGTTCCAGTCTAAAGGGCACAAAAGAAGATGTCCTTTTCAGTCTGAGTTCGAGGAAACTTTCTTTAAATGTCCTAGGCTGGATTTCCCTATGTCACAGGTATTCAAGAGGTCAGACCTGTCTTTTGAAGACTCAGGGGTCCTTAAAGAGCAAATGGACAGGAAGGCCGACTCCTTGCTGCGTAAGGCCTGGGATGCTTCGGCTTTATACTTGGGTCCAGCTGTAGCATCCACCTGTGTGGCTAGGAATTTGGACGTATGGGTTCAGCGTCTGAATGATCTTCTTTAATCCGACACCCCCAAAGAGGAGATTAGGGAGTCTGTCCCACTCATTGCCAAATCAGTGGCCTTCTTGGCGGGTGCAGCTAAGTCTTCTGCTCTCGTTAATTCAGCCAGACGTGCGATCTGGCTTAAATCTTGGGAAGGGGACCTTACCTCCAAGAACAAACTCTGCGGCATTCCCTTTGAAGGCAAGCTCTTATTCTGTTCTTCCTTGGTGGAGGTCCTAGCTCGTTTCTCTAAGAAGAGTAAACGATTTCCTTCTTCTAAAAAGAATAAGCCACAGAATAAGAAGCCTTTTTGTGGTTTCCAAAACAAGGTTAATTTAGAACCAACAGGCGAAGAAAAAGTGGTCTTTTAACAAAGATAAGCAAAAGAGGGGGACTTTCTTTGCTCCGTCAGCTTCTTCTAAGAATCCCCAGTGACGCCAGAATAGGGGTAGGGGGAAGGTTGTCCCATTTCGTCAAAGAATGAGCGGAGATTTCCGACATATTCCGACGAATGCCTTTTATTCTTCAGACATTGGAAAGGGGTTACAGGTTGAAATTAAAGAGTCTCTTTTTTCTTACCCATCTGCCGAGAGACCAAGAGAGACGGCAAGCCATGTTGAACCTAGTTTCTGTGTGGGAAACAGAGGGGATATATCTCCCAGTTCCGGAAAATCAAAAATTCCGGGGATTTTATTCCGTATGGTCATCCTGAACAAATTTATTCTCTACAGATGTTTATTCCGGATGGAAAACATTTATTCTGAAAGAAATCTATTGTGACCAGAGGTCTTCTACGGCCCTCCAGTTGTTCAGGAACTACAATTCCCATCATGCCTAGTCATGTCTGTGAATGTCGGTGACTGACCGCGCAATTACCAGTTAAAGCAGCGCAGTGCCAAATTGTAAAAAGTCCTCTGGTCTTTAAGCTGACAAATGGTCCGGGGCTGAAGTGGTTAAGGGGCAAGTACATAACACCTGAGATTGGGTCAATTTATTAAAGAGAAAGTAAACGCCTCTTTGTCTTTTTTTTTTTTCTTATTTGCTGACCTGCAAAGTAAAGGCACAATGTGCATACTAGCACATTATGTGAAAGTTACCTGCAAACGAAGGCCCCGTTGTCATCGCTGGAGGCTGCATCCATCTTCCTTCCCGGCCTGCGGACTCTGGCTGTGTGGCGTCACTTCTGCGTATGCGCAAGATGCCGGTCATGGCACAGGGCTCTGAAGGAATGGCACGAGTGGCTGTTCCTTCAGAACGCATGTGCCGATGACGTGATCGGCAGCGTATACAGTATATATCTCCTAAACAGCGCAAGTTTAGAAATTTACAGTACCTAATGTTAGCCTTATTATAGGCTTACCTATAGGTACAAACAATACAGGGAAGTTTACTTTCTCTTTAAGGTGAGAGCATATGTATGCTGGTGAAGGGATTTATGCACGCGGTGAAAGAAGGAATATAAATGCGGCAACAAGTCGAAATTATCTGACATCGCTGTCATTGAATGAACAAAACATCATGAATATGAATGATTGAAATATCACATGAACACTTGTGACTTTCTTTTTATTTGTTTGTTTTATTATTAATTTAATGACATTTTCTTGCAATTTGTTGTTTTTGGAATATTGAGTTTAGTATATGACATAATCAACTTGTATATTATCTCTTTGCTGAGCGGGACTGTTTGGAATATATTTTTTTAAGTACACTTGTGGGAACACGGGAGGTGTGAGCAGTAGTAGGGACGCTATTCTAATTTCTGATATTGATAAAACAGACATTTGACGTTGATGATTTTAATATTATTTTCAGTTTGGAGTGGTTTTATCACAAATCACATTTTGATATATACTGATAGTACTATACTCTCTCCTTGAGTGATTTTGCTGAAGTTCTTTCATTGTGAACCTAGCCGTAATGTTGTTGGGAAAAGGATATAAAATAATATTTTCATTCGTCCTTCAGACTAGGTTTGAGATCTCTCCCCCACAATAGTCTCCTGCTTTATAGACAGTTTAGATTCTATCAGTGTATAAACTTTTATTTCTTTTTTTTTTTTTTTAAGCTTGAGAGAGTTGTCGAGTTTTTCCTTCGCTACCTGTGTCTTTAACAGCAAATGAGAGAAAAGCTCTGTAAACGGAATTACACTGATAGAGACGAGTTGTTGCTTCAACGCGTGTTCACCTTGGACAATTCATCTCATCTTCTGGTGACTGCTCAAAATGTTTGGCCTTCCCATGACCCCATGTTTTCATGACAGTGGTCATGAGGACAAATAGAGAGGGTCATTTTTCCTAGTAGGGATACAGACATCAACAAAAACTCGACATACTCTTTCCAAGACTTAGGCCCCTTTCACACGGGGCGGATCAGTAATGATCCACCTCCGTATGTCCGTAAGCTCAGCGGGGATCGCTCCGTATATCCCAGCTGAGCCGGCGGATGACAGGGCGGTCTCCGCACACTGTGCAGGGACCGCCCTGTCTTTTCTCCACTCTCCCCTATGGGGGGAGCGGATGAACACGGACTGTATGTCCGTGTTCATCTGATCCGCTCTGCAGACGGAAGAAAAAATAGGATTTTCTCTCGTCTGCAAAATCGGATGTTTGCGGAGGCGGACGATTACGGATGTCAGCGGATGTTCACCCGCAATCACATAGGGACCAATGTATGTCCCTTTTTCATCCGCAAACGGATGGATAAAAAAGCGGACATACGGTCCGCACGTGTGAAAGGGGCCTTAAAAAAACAAAACAAAAACCCCATGTAGGCATTACTTTCACTTTATGTGGTTATGTGTTTTTAATTAACACAGCAAACATGTTATACTTACTCTGTGCAGTGGTATTGCACAGAGCAGCTTCACACCTAATCTTCTGGAGTTCCCTTTTGGGTGCTGTCCGCTCCTCATCTTCTCCAAGTCGCCCCATAGCAATCTGCTTGCTATGGGGACACTCGTGCATTAGCACTTCAGAGCCGGGACTGTGTGCTTCCTTAGACACACACAGTGTGGCTTGACCCCCGCCCCCACTATCCTCACAGAATTTGACTGGCAGCAGCAGGATCCAATGGCTTCCACTACTTTCAGTAAAGCCTGTGAATGCAGGAACAGAGCAGTGTGGTGCTCTCCGCTGGGACAGCGCTGGATTGAGAGTGCTTTTTACCATAATGCAGAGAATGCATTAACCGGTTCCCACTGAAGCCATTGTACAATAACAGCTGGGCAGGACCGCTCTAGCTCCAGGAGGATGTCAAATGACATCTTCCCATTCTTGCCATGCATACCCACCCCCCAGGGGCCTGCAGCGTGACGATTTGGGTTAGCTTGTTCCCACAGCACATCTCCAATCAGGGTAAAGAGCCAATGACGTTGGCTCTTCTCCATGTGATCATCTGGGTCCAATCACAGCTGATCACATAAAAAAAAATGCCGGCTATTGGCATTTCCTTTCCTCAACTCTTTCACTGTCTAAGGAAATGACCAGCTTTCCTGTTTCTCAACCAGGGTGCCATCTGGGTTCCCTTTGGGGGCCGCGAGCATGGGACCCAGTTTGTCCTGGATCAGCGTCATAAGTTGTCATGAGATTGAAGTGGAGAGTGAGTGTGTTTTTGGGGCCCCTGGCCAAGAGATTCTTTATTTTGGGGGGCTAAAAAGCATAGGAGTTAAATGAGGGGTAGGCCACAGGGCAATAATTCAGACACCGTGAGGGACATGCAGAAATAATAACAGGGCGGCAATAAGGCACATCAAAGAATAAGTCCAGAGTCATCGGGCAGCAATCTAGTACAGCAGGGACTAAATCCAGCATCACAGGGCAACAATCTATGCAGTAAGTAACGGGCCATAAATGTGTACAGTATGGATTAAGTCAGGCCTCGAAAAAATCCGGGCGCCAGGTCGCAATTGTGACCTGGCGCCTGGGGATGCTTAGGGCTGCAGAAGGCCGTAAAGCCGCGGCCTCAATTACCGGCCGGCGCGGGGCACGATCGCGGCGGGCCCACGCCCGGCGGTAATTGAGGCCGCGGCTTTGCAGCCTTCACAGAAGGAAGCTGAGGCCTGCAGAAGGCAGCAAAGCCGCAACCTCAATTACCAGCCGGCCGGTAATTGAGGCCACGGCTTTGCGGCCTTCACAGAAGGAAGCTGAGGCTTGCAGAAAGTAATCTAGGAGTGGCCATCTTGTGGTGGCCTTTGGCATTACAGGTTACATTACAAGTAGCAAAAAACAGCAGTTCTAATGTGTTTTTTCACTGCCATCTCCTTCCCTCTAATTAGAACCCCCAAACATTATATATATTTTTTATTCTTACACCCTAGAGAATAAAATGGCGGTCGTTGCAATACGTTCTGTCACACCGTATTTGCGCAGCGGTCTTACAAGCGCACTTTTTTTGGGAAAAATACACTTTTTTTAATTAAAAAATAAGACAACAGTAAAGTTAGCCCAATTTTCTTTTATATTGTGAAAGATAATGTTACGCATAGAGAATATTGATACCCAACATGTCACGCTTCAAAATTGCCTCTGCTCGTGGAATGGCGACAAACTTTTACCCTTTAAAATCTCCATAGGCGACGTTTAAAAAATTCTACAGGTTGCATGTTTTGAGTTAGAGGAGGTCTAGGGCTAGAATTATTGCTCTCGCTCTAACGATTGTGGCGATACCTCACATGTGTGGTTTGAATACCGTTTACATATGCGGGTGCTACTCACGTATGCGTTCGCTTCTGCGCGCAAGCTTGGCGGGACGGGGTGCGTTTTTTGACTCCTAACTTTTTTAGCTGGCTCCTAGATTCCAAGCAAATTTGTTAAACCCTGGATTAAGTCTTTTTCACAGGGCACAGCCAGGGTTAAGGGACTAATCAGCCAACAGCGACCTCGGCAGAAGAAGTCTAGGGAAAAGGGAGGTCCAGAGGGCAGAAGTCCTTCACAAAGCCATCACGGGTCCTCGGAGGGCTGTGTGTCCTGGCCTCAGCTTCAGGGCCACACATATAGTAGTAGTTGAAGGAAGAGCAGAGAATGGAGTCAAGTCCCTGTGTCCAGTCCAGAACACCACACAACTACAAGTCCCAGCAGTGCAGAAAGCAAAGCCTGGATCTGGTTCACATTTTACAATATATGTTTATATAGAGTATTTTCTGTCACTTTAGTGGGATTCCCTACTGTTGGGTACCCCAGGTAGCGCCACTACCCCACCTGTGTTATATATTATTTACCAGACTCCTTTTTGTGGAGCTTTTTTAGGGGGGCAGCAACCTTTCTTCTTTTTTTTAATCCTGTCCTAAGCGCGGTACTTTTCCTTTTTTGACACCCTTCATTGTTATCTATGGTACTTTGAATTCAGCCACTCATTTCAATTGAAATCTCTTGGTACCGAGGCACCTGGCTCTATACTCCAAGCAGGATACAATAATTTATGCACTTCTTACTGAGGGCAGCCTCATATCCTACCCCCTGGAACTCACAAACCAAACTATGCAGATAAATTGACCTTGTTACACACGGATTAGAAATTGTCAATTTCATCAAAGAAAAAAAAAATCCCATATTTCTGACCTCCATTACAGGGTGTTTGCTAGGGAATGGTTATATAGAAGCAGGCATCTTATGGTGCATACTATACAGTGTCGGGCATACTTTTCTTGCTTTTTCTTTAATACAGGTTGCTGGAAGTATGCATTGTGCTTTTATTAAAGTGTAGGGGACCAATCCCAGGAAGGGGAACAACTGCTGTAACTAATATCATTATGCTGGAGCAGAAAATGTATAAATATTCACACAAAAACATGTATTACCAATGTACAGGTAATATACACTCTCATGGGAATGCATTTAAAAGGATGCTGGTAGTAGCAGGTTTGTTGATAACATGTTTATTTAATTGCATCTGAAGTGGCAAGGGGTCTGCCAAATGTACGAGTGCCTCCTAGCTTGCGAAACTAGAGATCATTCTGTGTATTGGGTTACATCTTGTGACCAAAGCAAATATGTCAGTGTTGAGTTAAAGAAGACTTTTAAAATGTTGAAAAGTTTTTGTTAGATTTTTGTATGAGTTTCATCCATGTGGAAAAGTTTATCCAACAATGTAAATTTCATTTCTTTATCGTACATCATGGGACACCAAGCCTTAAGTAATTAATTAGTGGGTTATAGGCCACCATCAGGTGTTGACACTGGTAAACCAATTTAAAGGAAGTTCACTCCCTATAAAACCCCTCCTTCTTCCAGGAGCACATCAGTTTTTTTGCCAGTGTCTAAGGTATTGGTCACATGTGAAGAAGTGCTCTGAGGAGCTCCAGGAAGGATCCAGGTTGGATTTAAATTCCTCCACAAAAAGAAACCAGATCCATCCAAGAGTGCTGAGGCCTAAGTGGATGGTACCTGGGACCTCCGAAGCACAAGGTTTTTGCCTGTAACGCCTTTCTTTGTAGGGCTGGACCCCAGGAACTTAGGGCTTAGGTCCTGTTACATTACCTAAAGCTTCCTGATGGGGTGCTTATACATGGCCCAAGGCAGTTGGAACCCCTTTTTAAGGGACCCAGTCCTCAAAGGTTTGCTAAACGCAGCCGCCATGATGGGTGAAGGTTGGATTGTCTGTTCAGCAAAATCCTGCAGCGAGGATAAGGTAAGGAAAGAAACTTGGGTATTAAAAACATCTATGTATTTCTTCCATTAATGATAACATTTTTTGCCATGCCTTAAAATCTCCACTAAGATGGAGTCTATGCACATACCTTATTCTGTTATCTTCACTGATAGCTTAGTCCGTGTCTGGATACACAGCGTGTTGGATGAAAGATTTTTGCAAGGTAAAAAGCATCTGCAAAAAAAATTTTTTCTCTCCCCCTGATGGGACCAGAGAGTTAGGACAGCAGTGCTGCACCCCCCTTACATACCCCCCTGCCACGGGGGATGCGGAGATCCCGCTAAAAGTTTATTGCTGGCTGTGTTTGTTTGCTCAGGTCTGGGCCTCACTGCAGGAGTGTCTGCTTACCCTCCCCACCTCGTGTTGGGTCTGGGACCACACCCAGGCTAAAGCAGATAAATACGGCTGTGTCAGTCTCTCCTCTTCTGACGAGGAAGACACAAACTGCCTGCACACAGGGACACACGAGCTGTGGGACACGTATGGGTGCAAAGCTGGCATTCCTGACTCGGGAAGGACACTCTTTTTCCAGCACTAGGCTAAAGGTTTATAGCGGCTTTAAAAGTCATGAGTATTTTAAGCGATTTAGTGCAATGTGTGTAGCGCCTCTGTTTTTGTACTTGGGACTATGCCTGCCAAAAAAGAAAAGGTTTCACCCCCAGGCATTGGGATCTCAATCTGTATTTCCACGCTGTCATCCCCGCCTGAATTACCAATTATGGCAACTCAGGGTGAGCCATTGGAACAAATTCATGGTGCAGCTGCCCCTCACATCTCAGCACCTGTAGATGGATGCCCTTTCCTCCTCCCTCCAGGGTCTGGAAAAAAGATTAGCGGCTTTAATCGCATCCTTTATTCAGATGGATAGGAAGCATACTAGGTCCCCTTCCTCCACTTCAGCTTTGCAAGGATAACAGTGGGCTCAGGATGAGGTGTTACCCTCAATTAATCAGGAATAAAAGCAAACCGATGATTCCGTTCTTTTTGCATGGAGACAATTGGGTCGGTAGTTTTCTATCCTTCTAGGAAGAGAACTTCTGGCGTCAATCAACATCAGGGATGCATATCTGCATGTCCCTATATTTCCTGAACATCGAAAGTTGGGCCCAATTTAGAGGTTTAGAAAATAATGGCTGTGTGTCGAGTTATTTTGAGGCGACAGCAAATTTACACCGTTATACAAGCTGTACACTCACTAATTTACATTGTAGCAAACTGTAATTTCTTCAGCGTTGTCAAATTAAGATATAATAAAAATATTTACAAAAATGTGAGGGGGTGTACTCACTTTTGTGAGATACGGTATGTTCGCATCAATACACACATCCAATTCCTGAAAATCAATAGTGGCATGCATCATTACACTCACACCCCTAGAATACGAGGTGTGAGTAGAATGGTAAGCCTTACCCACCCAGGCATATTTAAGACAGCATTGCGTTTCAATGGTTAAGTGCGTTTCCTGCATACATAAAATCATAGGATGATACTTTTTCAGACAGGTAGATACCATCATACGCTTCAGTGGGGAACCGAGGCCCTTCACATTCCACGATACTACAGGCAATTCAGCCAATTCAGCCAAAGTGCAAAAAACGAAAGGCCTGGGCCGTCAACAGACCGGACCCATATTCATGGCCTGTACTCCGGAAACAGTACTGCAGTCTGAAGAAAAAGGAACAGGTCCAGGTCGCCAACAGGGCTGACCCCTCGGCTCCAACAGGGAGCGAACCATAATAAGGCACTTTTGCTCCACGTGTAGTGTGGAGAAATCGCATTTTCCTTGCAACTTTACAAGATGACTCAGAGTTCACATCCTAATATAACGTCTCCCAGCAGAACATGGCAAAAACATAGTCGCCCAGGAAAAGGAATACAAATAAAAATAAAAGGGGTCTTTTGTGCAAAGATCAATGGATGGAGACAACAGACAGACCAACCACCTCAATCAGGGGAAGGGGGAAGAGGGGATTAAAATCAAACCCTCCACTTTGAAAAGTGCAGGCATTGCACCAAAAACAGAACTTAAAACATAATAACCTGCTTCAGCTCCTGTAAGGTCAGTCTCCTTCCTCCTCTCTCTCGCGGTGACGTAGGGCCTGTTCGTTACGGTCAAGCCACAGTGCAGCATCTTGGACCGATTCAAAAAATTGGGCCTGTCGGTTGGCAGTAACTCTCAGCTTGGCAGGGTAGAGCATAGCATACGGTAGTTGTAGTGCGCAAAGACGCCTTTTCACATCCGAAAATTTGGCCCGGCGACGTTGCACCTCAGCAGAAAAGTCTGGGTAGAAGGACACCCGGACCCCATTAACCTGGACGTTGGCCTTCTCTCTGGCATGTCTCAGCACCGCCTCCCTGTCCCTATAGTGCAGCAATCTGGCCAGAATAGGCCTAGGGGGGGCACCAGGCTGTGGTGGGCGGCCCGGTGTGCGGTGCGCTCTTTCAACTGTAAAGAATGGGGAGAAGGCCTCTTTTCCGAATACTTCCATCAGCCAGCCTTCGATAAAGGTGGTGGGGTCCCGGTCCTCCGTCCTCTCCGGCAGCCCCACTATGCGCACATTATTGCGGCGTAAACGATTTTCGATGGCGTCAGCCCTGTTGTTAGTGTCCCTGGCCAGCTGAATGGCTGCATGGGCCTCGAGAGCAACTGGGGGCAGCCTATCTTCCACTTCACTCACCCTGCTCTCCACAGCCGACGTGCGCTCCCGTATCTTTTGCATGTCCTGCCACAGCAGGGACACATCCTCTCTGAGGCCCCCAAACTGTTCCTTCAGTGTATTTACAGAAGCGGTACATACATGAACCGCTCTCAATATCTCAGCCAGGGTCGGTTGCTCTGTATCTCCAGCCTTGGTATCTGCATCTGTGGGCATGGAGGGGGGCTATTCTACAGTATCCACTTGCTCTACACATCTCCAGGCCCCTCCATCTGCCTGTCCCTGCAAGGCCTGCCCTGAATCCAGGGCCCGATCAGCTCCCCCCTTCCGTCCTGCTCCGGGGGACCCCCAAGCTTTTGTGTGTAGAAGGTCATGTCTCTCGGGTAATCCTTACCCTGCGTCTTTGCTGCCTTTTTGCTGGTCTCCCCCTTGGGCCTGTCAGCGCCTCGTGGAGTGCGGAGAGCCTGGGCCGCGGCGGCGCCATCTTGGATTTCGAGTGCCGGACAATCTTCCTTTTTTTTTAGCCATTCCGCGGGTGCAGAGAGCCGGCGGGTGGACCGGGAGGGTGACCGGGTGAGTAGCCAGCTGAACAGCCGTTCAGAACCGTCGGATCGCTGCTGGGAGAGGATCAATACCGGGTGCTGCGGAGGAGCTGTGAGACACACGTCTTCTCACATGCCGGTCTTGGCCACGCCCCCCTGCATTCTCAAACCAAGGTTTTACTGTAATACTGTAGATGGAACATGTGGGATTTCCCAACAGGTACATAGGCAGCATTAAATATCCTTCTCCCTGAGAATAAAATTAAATCCTGTCTGTCTTTACCACTGATGGTCAATTTCTGACAATGTTAAAAGGGCTACTGTAGTAATTAATGTATAAGTTATGCATTCCCTTTAGAAGACTTTTGTTTAGCCATTGGAAGCCAAGCTGTTCCAAGTGGGATTTGAACTTTAGTCCAGAAGTAAACCAAAATTGTACCATTGTGTTCTTGTATACTGCTTTTGCTAAATTACCTTTTCTCTTATCGTCCATGGACGGACACAGCTCCTTAAATCTTGACAAGTGGGTTATGTTCCCTGTTTACAGGAGAGGACTAGGCAGAAACATGTTAAATAGTTAAATACATGTTACATTAACAGAGTTGAACAGCCCCGCCCAGGGGGCGGTCCCTCCAGACATAACCCTCCTCACTGCAGCTTGCAGCCTCAGTTTCGTTCTGCCTAGCAAAGGAGAAGGACGTATGGCTCCCTTTGGGCCCAGCGCCCTGAGGAGAAATTTTATTTTATTTTACTTTACTTTTTCTTGAAGAATCTTCTTTCAACTGTTGGCTGAGAGACAGGCTGGATATTATAGATCCTTGTAGTCTACTCAGTCCGACCAGCAAGCGTGGGCACACCTTTGCAAAGAGGCTTGGTCTGCCACGCCATACCTCATGACTCCTGAGGTGGCCGGTGAGCTTTGCTCCGAGGTCCACATATGACTGAGCTGTGGTGTTGTCTCAATCACAGTGGACCGGGCCGACAGCTACCTCCATTGCGGTTGTAGGTCTGTCAGGAATGCGTCAGCGAGTCCTCGCTCGGACGGGTAAGTACAGTCCCTCCTGCTTCGGTGGGTTGGTACAGCTGGGCATTCCTGGGGTTCGGGGGTCCCTTCCCCTTACTTCCCTGCTCCTTTCCCTTGCTGCATTGCTAACATTGCCGCTGTCAGGGGGGAGGGGGCCTTCCTGAGAGGACTGTTATCTGGCCTGTGTTTTTTCTTTTTTGTATTGGGCTTTCCTGTGAGGTAAAAAGCCCTGTGATGAGCACAGATGTTTATGATTATACTTCAGCAGACGCTGACTGATTGGTGACACCTGTAATGGTTTTGCTTTTTATGCTGTATCTGTGACTTGTCCTTAAATAAAACAGCCCTATGAGGCTTTTCCTGTTTAAACACAGGTCCCTGCAAAAGTTACCTCACGGTTCTTTTCCTCACAGGCACTGTGCAGTCTCCTCCTGAGGGAGTCCCCTGGTTACCCCTGGTCAGCGCAGCAAGTGGGTGAGAGGCCCTGAATAGGGCTCTAGGAGCTTTTGTCTATTTGTATGGACAGGTGTGCATATTATAATACACACTATATGTAAATATTGGAGTCAGTATCTGGGTCCTTCCCCACATGCTGGTGGTGGCAGCAGGTGTTAGCACCTGGGATTCCCACAGAGTTTTTATTGTTAGTCCTGGACACAGTTTGTGCCAGGGTGGGGGTGGACTGCGGGCGGGCGGTAAAATAGTGCCCCCTTCCCCCGTTATCCCCTGGGGAATGCTCTGTTATGGAGCCATGGACTTAGGTACCTAGTTAAAAAAAAAAAAAAAAAAAAAAAAAGGCAGAATAAGGCATTTATGGGTGCGCTTTTTACTGCTGCAAGGGACTCTCCTAAGCTGCATAGTGCAGCTGGGTTTCCGCTGAGGGCTCGGTCTTTTTTGGATCACACAAATCAGACCGCTGTGTAGGTTTTTTCCTTCTGTGCCCTTCTTTGATAATTTCTGAGATGCGGAATGAGAAAAGCCACTGAGGGCTTTTGTAGTCCCTCACCGCCGGGCGGGAACCCCTACTTGTATGGATCTGACTGATAGAAGATCCGAAGTACTGACCCGTTCCATGTTTACCATGCTGGGGTCTGGCTTGCGGCCTATTGTGGCCACTACACTGGGGTCTCAGTGGTCGCTGGCGCTATTTTTTTGGGAGATTTTTCAATTACATTGAAAACTCCCATTGGCGCCCATTTTGTCGTAGCCACGCTATGGCGCAGCTTACATTGTGCTGGCCTTTTTCCTGTGGCCGCGTTTTGAACGCTCGGCGGCCATCTTGGAGTAGTCCTGACCCCTAGTGCTGTATACAACTCACAGAGTGAGCATTTTGCACCAGACAGTGGAGGAGCACCGACTCTCTCCTGAGGTTATTAGCCTAGCGGACCAGCTGGTCCAGGGCCTCATATAGGTCTGTGATGCTTCATTGAATGCTGCGCCCTTATTATCCAGGGCGTCTGTTTCAGAATGGTTTTATGCACACGGTGGTGTAGTGCTTAACTCCATTACTTGGCAGCAAAAGAGTCATTGGTTCAAATCTGCACACTGACGCCAATCTGCCTGGAGCTTGCATTGTCGCTCCCTGTGTCTGTGTGGGTTTCCTCCGGGTACTCCGGTTTCCTCCAAAGACATGTGTGCATACACCTACATAATATACATACACACTATGTGTGTGTATTATTTAGGGGCAACCCTCCCAGGCCGTCAAAGGCCCAGCTGGGGGACTAATCTGTCCCTGGGTGCATAAGCCGATCACGCCGGCACCCAAATCCTGCCAATGTATATAGCCTTCCCTCCCTGTCTCTAGGTGGGAGGGGCGGCTTGCAGGTTCACAATTCAGTGAAACCTCCCTGCTCTCCGACTAGTGGGTCTGCGAGGTGGTCTCTTCGGAGTACTAGATAGGGTTTCCTCCTATCCACAGAACAAAGTTCTGTCCTTGTGTCTTCCCCTCCCGGCACGTCGGTCTGCCTTGGGCAGTGTGGGATTTGCTAAGCTGCAAGGTAATTTTACCTTTCCTGCAGGACGAGAGTTTTGGGGTTTTCTATGGGCCTCAGGCCCTAAATACCTTTGTGAACGTCGGGTAGTTCCGCATGGAATCCATTTGTTCGGTGGTAGCTGCGCTTCATCCGGGGGATGTCCTGACGTCCTCGGACATCAGGGACGCATACATGCATGTCCCGTTTTGCACATGTCACAGTGTTTTTTTCTGTGCTTCGTGATGAGAGAAGGGTCTCTGTCAGCCTGTGGCCCTCCCTTTTGATCTGGCGTCAGCACCATGGGTTTTCAGCTAGGAGCTCGCACTTATTTGAATTTTGTTGGGACAGCGAGGCTTTGCCTCATTGGCTACTTTGACGACTTTCTTCTGAGAGCAGCTTCTGTCTCCGACCTAGTGGATGGGTTATTCCCATTCAGACCCTCCGAAGATTCGGGTGGATGTTAAACGTTTAGGCCAGAAAGTGTAGCTCAGTGGCAGCAAGCCTGCCCTACATGTGTGCGACCCAGGGTTCAAATTATGGGCATGCTAGGTTCCGACTCAGCGTTGGAGTATCTAGTGTTGATCCAGACTCCTCAGTGGCAAAGGTCCTTCTTCCCCTGGAGAAATTGCAGACTCTTCAGTCTGCGGAGAAGGTATTGGCATCACGCAATCGGTCTTCTCTCCGGGCGCCTGCTGGTTCAGGGTCTGTGGGTAGCCTCCTTCAAGGTGGTACTGTATGCCCAGTTCCACACCCTGGTTTTCCAGTGGAACTACTGTCCAGGTGGTAAAAATCTCTTGTCTCTGAAATCATTAGATTCCTGTGCGCCACCTAGTCAGAGTCTCTCTGAGTTGGTGACAGAGATTCCCGACTCTTCGGTCCGGGAAGTTGTTCCTTCCTTCCAGTGGTCGGTGTTTACGACGAATGCCAGCTCACGGGTTGTGAACCTGGAGGTTCACAAAACTGGGGGGTCCAGTCGGCCCTGAGTCGCTGGACTTGCGTGGACCTATGACCACACCTCCTTGAATGTGTCTGGTCTCGGTAGCTACCCAGGGTCAGGCCTGGCTAGTGCCTGGTGGAAGACCGCCTGGGAATACCAGGTGCTGTCTACTGTTCATTGTCCTACTATTTTAGGCGATCAGGCTATGCTTCTCCTTGTGGTCGACCAATCTGGTTTCAGCCGGACAACGCCACGGCCGTGGCTTCAGTCTACCATCAGGTATGCCGGCAGGCAGACTACTGGAGTCGCCAGATGCTGGACCAGGGCGACTGGTCTTTGTGCTTGGGGTGTTTCGGCTCCCTTGCAGGAGGTGAGCCTCACATGGCATGGATCTCCTGGCAGCTTGTCTCCGCCGCAAGGGTGTCAGTTAGTGGCCAGGTCTAGTGATCTTGTACAGACGCGTCAGTCGCGCTGGTGGCCCTGTGTTGTCTGTATCGGTGATTTTTTGCCATTCCTCCATGGTAGTTGCTTCCTCGGCCGCTCCACAGAGTGGATGCTGAGGAGATCCCGATGATTCTAATCGCTCCAGATTACTCTCGGCGTCCTTGGTACGCTGATATCGGGCGCCTGGTAGCGGAGGCACCCTGGCGATTGCCAGGGCAGGAGGTTCCTGTCTCAAGGTCCCATACTTCCTCCTGTTGTACAGTCACTGACTTGCTTAACATGGTTATTGGAAACCAGACTTTAGGTGACCAGGGTCTGTCTGACTCGGTCATCTCAACAGGGCACCGTAGTCTTCTTCCGGAGGATCTACCGTCGCACCTCTCTTGGTGCGAAGGGATGGAGTGACGTCCACGGGCGTACTTTCAATGTCCAGGGTCCTGCTGTTTTTAAAGCTTGGATTGGATCTAAAAATTGCTTAAAGCACCGTTTGGGGGCAGATTTCAGCCTTGGCTGTGTTCTTTTAGTGGCCTTTTTGCGGCCCGTTCCCTGGTGGGTCCCTTTTTTTTTTGTGTGCAAGGGGTTTGTCATATACTTTCCCCTCTTGGCCCATCTCTTCCCCCATGAGTTTTGACTCTGGTGCTCTCGGTTCTTCAGGAACCTTCCTTTTGGAAACATCAGAGAGATTTTCTCTTGACACTATCTCAGAAGGTGGCCCCTTTAGTGGCCTTTACCTCTGTTAGAGGGGTTTCTGAGTTGGCGGTCTTGTCTTGCAAGCCGCCATGCTTGATCCCCCATAAGGATTAGGTGATGGTGCGCCCGCGACCTTCCCTTCTTCCGAAGGAGGTTTCGGCCTTTCATACTTTAGGCGTGGTACGCGCTTTGCGGGTATACCAGCCTACTACGGCTCCATTTCGGAGCTTCTGACTCTCTTTTGTGTCGGTGTCTGGTCCACAAAAGGGCCTGGCGGTCTCGTCGACCACCATTTCTCGGTGGATCGGGCAGGCCGTCATACAGGCCTATGCTCCTAAGGGCGGGCCCCCCTTTCCGGTCACGGCACTTTCGACCAGGGCAATTGGTGCTTCCTGGGTTTTTTTTTTTTTTTTTTTTTTTTTTTTCCGACATCATGCGTCGGTCTCACAGGTGTGCGAGGCGGCGATTTGCTCGTCCGTTCACGCTTTTTCCAGAATTTACATGGTTGCTGTGAGTGCATCTTATGATGTTTTTTTCAGCCGCTAGTTTTTGCCGGCGGCTGTTTAAAGTTGCACCTCCTCCGTTGAGGAGCTCTGCTTGTTTTGGGGTGAAGTTAAAATTGTTTTTACTGATATATTTCCCACCCCTCGTTTTTTGACACTGCTTGGGGACGTCCCACTTGTCAAGATTTAAGGAGCTGTGTCCGTCCATGGACGATAAGAGAAAATAGGATTTTTTGTACTCACCGTAAAATCCTTTTCTCTGGAGTCCATGGACGGACACAGCTCCCACCCCTCCTTTTTAGGTTTGTACTGCTTGTTACGAACTGAGGCTGCAAGCTGCAGTGAGGAGGGTTATGTCTGGAGGGACCGCCCCCTGGGCGGGGCTGTTCAACTCTGTTAATGTAACATGTATTTAACTATTTAACATGTTTCTGCCTAGTCCTCTCCTGTAAACAGGGAACATAACCCACTTGTCAAGATTTAAGGAGCTGTGTCCGTCCATGGACTCCAGAGAAAAGGATTTTACGGTGAGTACAAAAAATCCTATTTTTTATATAATTCTTTTTCATTAATTATGTGGTGTTTTTTTTTTGCTTTCAACTTTAGGCACACAACACCCGAGAAGTTTTTTGTGGAAGCTTGTGATGATGGAGCAGAGGATGTCCTTGCTATTGACAGAGTGTCAACAGAAGTTGCTTTGGCAGGTAGTGACCAGTTTAGCAATAGGAAATAATAATAAATGTTTTCCATCGTGCACAGGCCCTAATAAATATGGTGATAATAGTTGTGCCGCTGCTTACTACATAAACCATATAAATAAGAGTGAAGCAATTTACCAGTATTCAATCAACAGTATTCCACAGCAGCGCAAACAAATTTTCAAAAATAGTGAATTTTTTTTTTCTTTAAATAAATGTGCACAAAATTAGTTGTTGGGGGAAAAATGTGTATATGAACAACAAACAGTGAATATTTTCACAAGAAAGTAAATCCGGAAAAAAGTAAGTCTGTATGAGTGTCACACGGCAGTGTGAATGTTTTTAACCACCGTAACTCCTTGAATCCACCACCAAAGTGATACTGTGAGCCCCTCTCCCTTGAGGCCCCTTTCACACTGGGGTGGCGTCGACGGTAAAGCGTCGATTTCGCAGCGCTATTCGCCAGCTAGCTGGCCGCTTTTACCCCCTGCTAGCGGCCGAGGAAAGGGTTAAAACCCACCACGAAGCGCCTCTGCAGAGGTGCTTTGTCGGCGAGATAGCCGCGGTGCCCATTGATTTCAATGGGCATAAGCGGTATACACACCGCTCCAAAGATGCAGCTAGCAGGACTTTTTTTTACCGTCCTGCTAGCGCACCGCTTCAGTGTGAAAGCCCTCGAGGCTGTTTCAGGTCGCTTTGCAGGTGATATTTTTAGCGTTCTAGCGCTTGCAAGGCGACCCAGTGTGAAAGGGGTCTAAAGGAGAAGTTCAGCCTAAACTTTTTAGGCTGGGCTTCTGCTCTGGGTCACAGGAGTGCAATTCGTTTTGCTCTCCTGTGACCCATTTTCAGCGGAGAAAGGTCTGAAGTCTGCTCTCCGCTGACGTCACTGCCATCACTTGAGGCATCGCGTCATCCCGACTTCCAAAGTCTGGATCTGCCAGCTGCCTTGATTCACAGCAGTCTCAGCGAGCCCCTGATCCTCCTCTCGGGGATCTGTGAAAACCGAGCCATCGTCGATGGTGACTCGGTTCTCGGTGCAGAGATGGCGGGGAGACAGCTGCAGCATCGGTCTGATGCTGCACCCACAAGTATGGCAAGTATGAATAGGAAAAAAAAAATACGTCCTCTAAGTATAACACTCACCAGACCACATTGCCACCCATTCTCATACTGAGAATGGGTGGCAATGTGGTCTGGTGAGTGTTATACTTAAAGTGGAGGTTCACCCGGAAATGTTAATTTTTAACCTTAGATTCATGCTCATTTTGACTAGGGGAATTGGGTAGTTTTTTTTTTAAATCGAAGCCGTACTTACCGTTTTAGAGATGCATCTTCTCCGCCGCTTCCGGGTATGGGCTGCGGGACTGGGCGTTCCTACTTGATTGACAGGCTTCCGACGGTCACATCTATCGCGTCACGATTTTCCGAAAGTAGCCGAACGTCGGTGCGCAGGCGCCGTATAGAGCCGCACCGACTTTCGGCTACTCGTGACGTGATAGATGCGACTGTCGGAAGACTGTCAATCAAGTAGGAACGCCCAGTCCCGAAGACCATACCCGGAAGCGGCGGAGAAGATGCATCTTTAAAACGTTAAGTACGGCTTCGATTTAAAAAAAAAACACCCGATTCCCCTAGACAAAATGAGCATCAATCTAAGGTTAAAAAAAAAATTTCGTGTGAACTCCCGCTTTAATAGAGGACGTATGTTGTGTTTTTTTTTTTTACTTTTTTTCCTATTCATACTTACCATATTTGTGGATGCAGCATCAGACCGATGCTGCAGCTGTCTCCCGCTATCTCTGCACCGAGAACCGAGTCACCATCGCCGATGGGTCGGTTTTCACAGATCCCCGAGAGGAGGATCAGGGGCTCGCTGAGACTGCTGTGAATCAAGGCAGCTGGCAGATCCAGACTTTGGAAGTTGGGATGACGCGATGCCTCAACTGATGGCAGCTCTATTTTAAGGCAATAGTGCTTAAAATAGATGTTATATCTCCTTTTAGAGGAACTTCAAATCGCCACTCCACCTTCCTTATAACTTTAGATCTCAGCAAGTATCACTCTGCTTTGTTTCCAAGACAACTGGAACCAGATCGCAGCGCAGCCGCGCTATTGCCTACTCATGAGAATGGGTCATTTTCAGCACACCAAAGATCTTTCGTCTTTATCCCTTGGCACACAAACCTATCTTTCCAGGATTCATTCGAGCAGTGACATTACCTAGAACTATCCTTTCTATATTCTCTCCTGTATAATATTAAAAATACAAAGAGCATTTTTTTTATTATTCAATTCAACTTCCATCTCCCTCTGAGCTCTTTCCTTCAGGGTTTCGCTAGCTCTCCCAGCTTTTCTTTGTAGAAGGGGACTTCTTGTCCCCTGTCTGCAGTACCAAAGGCTTCCTGCATGCAAACAACTTTACACTCTCACTATTCTGTACGCTTTTCCCCCCTCAGTGTTGTACAACCCCAATTCCAAAAAAGTTGGGGACACTGTGTAAAATCTACATTAAATGACTGGATATAAAAAGAGCATCTTAGAGAGTCCGTGTCTAAGAAGTAAAGATGGGCAGAGATTCACCAATATGAAAAGCTGCATCTAAATATCGTTGAATGATTTCAAAATAATGTTCAACATAAAATTGCAAAGACTTTAAATATATTATCATCGACAATACATAATAGCAAAAGTATCTGAGAATCTGGCGAAATCTGCGGACGAGTCTGAAATGCAATATTGGATGCGTGTAATCTTTAGGCCATCAGAAGATACACTGCATTAAAAACAGGCAAGATTCTGTGATGGATATTACTGCATGGAATCAGAAATACTTCCAAAAATTATTATACAGGGTTTATATAGTGCCAACAGTTTGTGCAGCGCTTTACAACGTTAGGGCTGACAGTACAGTTACAATACAATTCAATACAGGAGGAATCGGAGGGCCCTGCTCATCACTGTCTGTAAACACAGTTTCTGATGACATCACAATATACAAGTTCACCCTATAAAAAATTTCTAACACTACATCCAGCCCAGTCCTGCATATAAAATGACACTGACCTTTTTTTTTTCTTTGCCGTAGATAGCGTTTAGCCGTGGAATTCACCGCGGCTTCCGGGTAGGGAATCCCGCGGGAGTGGGCGTTCCTATTGTCATGCCAATTGATTGACATGCTAAACGACGGCGCACAGCGCGTCACGACTTCCCGAAAGAAGCTCGGGTCGGCTCGGCTCTATTCGGCTCCGGTGCGCAGGCGCCGAATAGAGCCGACCCGAGCTTTCTTCGGGAAGTCGTGACGCGCTGTGTGCGCCGTCGTTTAGCATGTCAATCAATTGGCATGACAATAGGAACGCCCACTCCCGCGGGATTCCCTACCTGGAAGCCGCGGTGAATTCCACGGCTAAACGCTATCTACGGCAAAGAAAAAAAAAGGTCAGTGTCATTTTATATGCAGGACTGGGCTGGATGTAGTGTTAGAAATTTTTTATAGGGTGAACCTCCACTTTAAATAGTCTGTTGCAAAGTGGAAAACTGTTCTGTGGTCAGACAAATCGAAATTTGACGTTCTTTTTGGCAGCCATGGATGCTGCATCCTCCAGACTAATGAGAGGGGCCTTCTGGCATTAGCACTCAATTCAAAAGTCTGCATCTCTGGTGGTATGGGAGTTCATTAGTACACCTGTGATGGGTAGCTTGCACATCTGGAATGGCATCATCAATGCTTAAAGATATAGCCAGGTTTTAGAGCAGCACATGCTCCTATCCAGATGATGCCTTCAGGGAAGGCCTTGCATATTTCAGCAGGGCAATGCTAAACCGCATACTGCATCTGTCAGCTGTCATAAACTCCACACTCTTCTCCTATACATTCTGTCCTCTATCATATCTTCTGCGCTCCTCTCTGTCACATATCTTTTGTGCTCTGCTCTACCGCACGCACACTGTCTACTATTATATCCGTTGTATTCTTCTATGGCACATACTGCCTGCTATCATACCCTCCACACATCCCTTCTGCACATACTGGTTGCTTAGACCAGTGGTTCTCGACCCTGTCCTTAAGTACCCCAAACAGGCCATGTTTGCTGGTTTTCCTCTATCTTACAAGGGTGCTTTAAATCAGTCAATGGCTTGGTATTTTGGACCGCTATTTTATCTAAGTAAAAAAGTCAAAAACATGGCCTGTTGGGAGTACTTGAGGATAGTGTTGAGAACCACTGGCTTAGACACTTATTTAGCATTTTTTTAATACCTCCAACCTTGCTCAATTTGGAACAGGCACGCTTGTGCTTAAAGTGGAGTTCCACCCATAAATATAACATTACATCAGTAGTTTTAAAAAAAAATGTCATTAGTCCTTTTTTTTAGATGCCTTCAAAGTGTTGTTGCTAGGCAGAATAGTTAATCTTCCCACTTCCTGCACTTAGGTGCTTAATGCTTCCTAACCTACACCGCACAGACTCCTGGGAATGTAGTGCGTGTAACTTTCCAGGAGTCTGTGCACTCCCCAGTCTCAAGGAATCAGGTGACTTGGACAGCACAGGTTCTGAAACCTGATCTGACACTGCTTTTGCAGCACTGAGCATGTGCGAGATCTGCAAGGCTGAAATCCAGGAAGTCATACAGTCTGGCTTCATGATGCCCACACTTAAGATGGCCCCAGTCAATTTCTATTTTATAAAGTGTCTAAATGCTGTAACAACCTAACAAAACTGACCTTAGTTTACAGACTAACTTTACTAGAATACATTAAGCTTGTGTATTACAGGGGTATTTATATTTAAAAAGTGAAATTGTGGCCGGAACTCCACTTTAAGATAACCTGTGAAGAAATGTGGAAAACAAAATGTGATGGTTATGTGAGTTAATATCTCTGTATTTTAAGTTATTTTAAACCATACCAACAGGGCTTAAAGGGGTTGTAAAGGATTTTTTCCCCCTAAATGGCTTCCTTTACCCTAGTGCAGTCCTCCTTCACTTACCTCATCCTTTCATTTTGCTTTTAAATGTCCTTATTTCTTCTGAGAAATGCTCACTTCCTGTTCTTCTGTCTGTAACTCCACACAGTAATGCAAGGCTTTCTCCCTGGTGTGGAGAAGCCTCTTGAGGGGGCGAGCAGGCAAGTCAGGATACTCTCTACTACAGGTAGAGAAAGGAGCTGTGTGTTAGTGGGTGTCCTGACACTCCTGCTCACCCCCTCCCCCTTCAAGAGGCTTTCTCCACACCAGGGAGAAAGCCTCGCATTATGGTGTGTAGTTACAAACAGGAGAACAGGAAGGGAGGAATTATCAGAAGAAATAAGGACATTTAAAAGCAATATCGAAGGATGAGGTAAGTGAAGGAGAACTTTACTAAGGTAAAGGAAGGCATTTAGGGATTTTTTTTTTTTTTTTTCCTTTACAACCCCTTTAATTTTGTGGTGTCAGAACTATTTAGTGTTTTGGTTGAATGCTGTTTGATGGCAACATAATGATTGCGTGGCCTGTAAAAACTGTACTTGTTTTGCAGCAAAGAAGGACATACCTCCATCAGCAATTACAAGGCCTATATGTGGTATTTTAGGTACAATTCGACTAGTTGCTGGTAAGTTGCTGATTTATTTATAACCGTATTGCATTTTTTTTGGGGATAAAACAGACTGGTTAGTAGTTTATGCAGTTTCCACAAAAACCAAGCAGCCCTCAAAATATACATTTGAAAATAGTAACTATATGTCGGTCAACTATATAGGAATAGGAAACCATGCTAAATATCCAAGAATTATTTTATATAAAATGTTTTTTTATTATGTGCAAATTGTGTCTGTATATAAAGGTAGTATTCAAATTTACCAGCAAGAGTATGAATTGACAGATCTAATGCCGCGTACACACGATCATTTTTCGGCATGAAAAAAAAAACAATGCTTTTCGGCATGTAGAAAAAAGTTTTTCCAACTTCATCATTAAAACGACGTTGCCCACACACCATCGGTTTTTAAAAATGCTCTAGCAAAGCGTGGTGACGTACGACGCCACTATAAAGGGGAAGTTCCATGCGGATGACGCCACCCTTGGGGCTGCTTTAGCTGATTCCGTGTTAGTAAAAGACGTTTCGCACTTTTCTGTCTGTTACAGCGTGATGAATGTGCTTACTCCATTACGAACGGTAGTTTTACCAGAACGAGCGCTCCCGTCTCATAACTTGCTTCTGAGCATGCGTGGGTTTTCAATGTAGTTTTAGCCCACACACGATAATTTTTTACAACCCGAAAAACGACATTGTTTAAAACGTCGTTAAAAAATGCAGCATGCTCGAAAAAAACATGTGGTCGTTTTTCAGAAGCCGAAAAATGATGTGAAGCCCACACACACACACGATCATTTTAAATTACATTTTTTTTAAAACAACGTTTTTTTCATGCCGAAAAATGATCGTGTGTACGCGGCATAAGTCTCGGCAAGCCAATATATTCAGTCACAACAGCTTGTGTTTTCTTTAAAAATAATTTCGTATGTTTTTCATGAAACTAGCAATTCCTTTTTGTTTTCTTTGTACCTTTTTGAACCAATCCTAAGCTGAAAGTAACCTTATATCCCTTTCTCGCACTTATACTAATACACATTCCGCAGAACTATTAGAAACTATTATACAATTCTAGTAATCTAAATTACAGAGCATACAACCCTTCCATCATGGAGATTTCAACACCGCTTTAGTTTACCCTCAGTTACCTACTACAAATGTCCATATGTATCTTATGAAACCTCTATAAATCTTCAAGGGCTATACCAATCTCAAATGTTTTTTTGTTTTGTTATTTGTTGTGCACAAAATGTGTGTGTGTGTGTGTGTGTGTGTGTGTGTGTGTGTGTGTGTGTGTGTGTGTGTGTGTCTGTGTATATATATATATATATATATATATATATATATATATATATATATATATATATATATATATATTATATAATTAGTGCTGTCAAACGATTAAAATTTTTAATCGCATTAATGTCATAGTTAACTCACGATTAATCTATCTAATTTATGACGAATTTCCCCACAAATATCGCACAATTCTGCAAGTGATTATAATTTATGATCGCTGTTTTCTAGCTGATCTAAAACCATTTTTGACATAAAGGGACACTTTTGGACAATCTACAGTTTTTCAGGCAGAAAGAATAGTTTTTATTTTATAAAAGTACATGTAGGACACTGGGCAGACCACTAGGGACAAGGGGTGTGTGTATTTTTTACATACAGTACTGTAATCTATAAGATTACAGTATACTGTGTGTATTGTGTTTGTTTACTTTTTTAATTTGGCGCCGTTCTCCGCTCCCGTGCGTCGTAACGTCGCAGGGAACGGAGATCGGCGGCACACAGACACTGTGAATCGAGCGAGGAGGACCCGCCGAGCGAGGAGGACCCGCTCGATCACACAGCGGGGTGGCATCGCCGATCACACAGCGGGGTGGCATCGCTGGATCCAGGGACAAGGTGAGTAACTTGCCTGTGAATCCAGCGAGAAGGTAAGCCGCGCCGCTGCACACTCTGCACGTCCACCCCGAGCGCTCCCGCGTTAATCGTGCGATAAAAATATTGACGGCGTTAACATGGGTTTGCGTTAACGCCGTTAATATCGCGTTTAACGCACAGCCCTAATATATATATATATATATATATATATATATATATATATAAAAACTGTCCTGGTTTCTGCACCTGGCAGCAGTTGCAGGATTTCCATTCTCACCTGAGCACTTTTGTAAAACGCTCAAGTCGGGCATTTCTATTGAAGTCTATGGGGCCAAAAATGCTTGTAATCAGCCAAAAAGAAGCTCTTGTACTTTGAGTTTCAGGCGTTTTCCTTATGGGCGACAGAACCCTCAGATGTGAACAGGGGCCATTGAAATAAATGGGATTTGGCTTGTTGAGCTTTTTTAGAGCTACAAGCAGAACATTTCTCTTTGCAGGCTTATGCCGCATACACACCATCACTTTATGTAATGAAAAAAAACGACATTTTCTGTGAAGTAAAAAATGACCTTTTTGAAACTTCAATGTTCTAGCAAAACGAGGTTACGTTCCACCACGTTTTTCCATTGAAGCTCGCTTCATAACTAGCTTCTGAGCATGCGCGGGTGTAAAAACGTCTTTTTAAACGATGTTTTTTGCTACACACGGTCAATTTCTGTGAAGTAAAAAACGACACATAAAATGCTTCAATTTTTTTTGGTCGTTTTTTACAAGACATAAAACGACGTTTTCCCCCACACACGGTCAATTAAAGTGACGTTTTTAAAAACGTTGTTTTTTTTCATCACATAAAGTGATGGTGTGTACGGGGCATTAGAGTACTTGACAGAGGAGACTGTCTTCCTGATCTCCTCCACCCTTGCTCACCTTGAGATCATATAAAAGATAATACCAGCTTGTGAAGCCAGTGGTGTACTTATCTTTCCACACTACACCACTTTATATATATATATATATATAATCTCCTATATGTGGAAATTAAAGATTAAGTCCTCGATTAATCATACATTCTTTTGATCGATCAAAATTCTTTTGATCGGTACTAGTGGTGCAACGTATCGTAAATGATCCGTGATCCGAGCAGGTCACCATATGCGGATCGGCACACCACTTGATCCGCAGAGCTCTGCTGCTGCCTCTGCCATAGGAAAGCCTGCAGCTTTGGCCTAGCTCCGGGAGCGGTGGCCATCTTGTTCCACCCGGCGGTGGCCTAGGTGAGCCTAGAGCTTTAACTGCTCGTGTTTGGCTGTCTTCTCTGGTAAGACTAAGCAAGCACTAATCTTCCTATACAGTAGGGGAGATGTCTGTGGATATTACACTGGGGGAGATGTCTGTGGAATGGATATTACAGTGGGGACTATATATGGCGGTGATCCGAAAAATGTATGTGCATTATAATTAATCAAAATTAGTCGATTGAACAAGAGAATAACTAGGGGCGAGTTGTTGGACTTTTCAGGCACTGTAGGCTAGTCAGAATGTAGTCACATAGAGAAATTTTCTCTAAAAGGTTTTTTGATTTATTTAGACACAAAAAATACAGTTCATATTAAAATGAAAAAGGAATTGACATTCCAACAAAGCTATCTAGTAAACCAACTCGACAATGCAAGGTACCTCCAAAAGTATAACAGGAATTAATAAATTAGTAATCATACGTGAAAATACAGAGTTTCAACAGTAGGGTCAAAAACGTTCTTATCAGAAAAAATCTGTTTGAAGGTTTGATTGTCCTGTATAATGATGGAGGTGCAGACAAATAAATGTCTGAGAAGATGGAACTTGCAGTGTTTACTAACTCGACCGGTTTTGCGGTTTTAATAGGTTACAGCCCTAATATATATATTTTATTTGTTTCCTGAATTAATAATTAAAAGGGCAGCCTCTTTTCTTTTATTCAAGTATATTACCTTTATCTGTGGGCAATGCAATGAATTAAAGTGGTTCTAAAGTCAAATAGCTTTTTACCTTTTTAAAGTGGTTGTTAAGCCATGCAACAACCTTGCTACAATCCCCTCGGCTATGTTTAATAATGTCCCTAGTGCATTTGTTTATAAAAAAAAACAAAAAACTGACGCTGTGTTTTTGATTTCTGAGCACTGATCGGTGCTCACATGACTGGTCGCCTCTCAAGAGCTGACAGTAAAGTGGGCAGGGCTGAGAAGCCCTTGTTGACGTCAGTTAGGAGGAGAAGATGAGGAAAGAGACGGCCGGTCGGTCATGTGAGCGCCGATTGGTGCTGTGAAATCGGGTACACAGCAGCAGTTTAAAAAAAAAAAAAAAAAAAAAAAATGCACTAGGAACATTTAAGAATAGCAGAGGGGATTGTTGAAAGGTTGTTGTATTATGAAAGCAGTAGGAAGGGAGGATCGTGGAGTGGACAGAGCTGGCAGGCAGGGAGGGAAGGGGGGAGGAAGACAGAGGAAAGCTGCAAATAGCAGCTGATGACGGAGGCACGTAAACTGTACACACGGTGTCAGTCTCAGCAGCCATGATAAACTGTGGTCAGTTTACAGGGGGGAGGGCATAGCCAGGCAGAATCAACCAGGTATTTCACTGTATAAGTGTTTTTACTCTGGCTGCTGTGCACCTTATGCCCAGTCCACCATTTTAGAATTTCCACTTTTTTTTTTTTTAGGGTAACAAACACTTTGGTAAATTCTATGCATTTGGGTAAAAAAAACTTTTCAGTGGCTCTTTACAACCTCCCCATACCAAAACACTTACCCGAGTCACAAGCTTCGGTTTAGAGCAGTGGGAGCCATTGGCTCTTTTTTTTGTCAGTCAAATCCAGGGAGCCAATAGACACACACAGTTGAGAAGATCGCATGTCTGAGTTTTTTCAGTAAGATCTTACTTAAGTATGTCTCGTGCTGAATGTCAGGTATTTATTGGGATATGTTTCCAAAATATATTAAAATGTATACAATTTTCTTCATCAGGGATGTATCTAATTGTAATTACCAGAAAGAAGAAAGTAGGGGATCTGTTTAATCATTCCATTTGGAAAGCCACAGACTTTGATGTTATTTCCTATAAAAAGACAATTTTGCATTTAACTGATACTCAGGTAAGTTTTTGCAAGCTACAGATAACATGTATGGTTACTTGAGCAAAAGTAATGTGTATGGGAGGCAACGTTTTCAGCACTCCAACTCACACTTCTGCTGCTCCTCACAGCCCCATCTATGTTGTATCATTTTAACATGAGGAAATGTCCACTTCATGGAGTGATATGCTGCACCACCACTGACTCTGCCCTGTATCTGTTGTCCATTGAGGGACACAGCTTTGATTATATTAAACAACCTAGAGTTTTATACCGCCTCAAACAGGAGAAATAGACACTAGGCATACAGAAAACCTGAAGGCCAACCCCTTGAGGCTATAACCCCTCCCACCTCACATCAGCTCAGTTATGCTTAGTGTACGTAAAACACTAAGAAATTAAGTATATTGGTGTTCTTCTTGCTGGTCTTGTCTTCCTGCAGTTGACAGAAACAAACCCATCTGTGTTTCAGTTAGAACAGGACTCCACTATTCAGGTCAGGCCATTTTATCTGGGGATTCCTTGCAGTCATTGGTACCAAAGCTATGACCTTTCACCCTCTGTACTTGCTTATAACTTTGTGTAGGTTCTGTGCAAGCTAAATATTTTTTCTATGTAAGAAACCCTTTTTATTCAAATATATCTCATGGGCGTCCGCTTATAGGGTTAAGGGGGGGCGAGTGACCCCCCCTGGAATCGGCAAGGGTCTGCCATGCTCGCATCTGTAGCTGTGCTGACTCTGTGTTTGTATGAGTCGGCTCCACAGCTGTTGCAAGATCAGTGTCACTGAGTTACAGAGCTCTTTACTGCCACCTCTGGCTGCTTCCTGTATGTGCACCCTTGTGTTTGCTTTGCTGCCTGTAATGTATTTTCAAAGGGACATGTGGAAACAGGACTTGGGAGAAGGAAGACCACTGTGACCTTACAAGTGGGGGCTGTGAGTACAAGTGAAGGGAGGAGGCTGTTTGTGTACAGGGGGGGCTGACATATGTACAGAAGAGGGGGGCAGCTGAGTGCATACAGGTATGATCAGTGAAGGGGGGTGCCAGATATAGGAAAGATCATATCATCTGTCCTGTATACACCCATCTTCCTTCCTGTATTCCTCCATCACTGACTGCATATATACATCATCTGTCCTGTATATAGAGCGGTATATACCCACCTTCCTTCCTCTATATACCAATACCATCCACCCCTTCTATATACACATACTGTACACCCTCTGTACTGTACACCCCCCCCGGAAAAAGTTCTGCGGACGCCCATCTGGGGACCTCCGGGCACCTTACAGGTGTACTGCCTGATGGTGGCCCTGGACAGCACCAATCTCCACCACCCACCCTAACACATCTTAAGCCTGCCCTATGTGTTGTGGTGGGCTGGCTTTTGATTTGCTGCTGCTGTACACTGTGCTGCTTTTAGCAGAAGAGATTTAGTGGCATTTAGCACTGTTTTCTTCTAAAGGGAAGCTGATCTTCACCTAGACCAGGCATATGCAATTAGCGGACCTCCAGCTGTTGTAAAACTACAAGTCCCATCATGCCTCTGCATGTCCTGCTTGTGGCTGTCAGAATCTTGCAATGCCTCATGTGACTTGTAGTTCTGCAACAGCTGGAGGTCCGCTAATTGCATATCCCTGACCTAGACCATACAGCAGGGGCGCTGTTATCTTCACACAGACTAGTTATCAGAAAAGGCATTATTGAGCAGCAGGCACAGCCCTTGTGCATTTGCGCTCTGCATGCAGTGAAAGGGTTCTCTTGCAGAACATGGTGTTCCTCCTGGTACTACTCGGCTGGCAAGTGCGTATTCCTGGGGGATTATGGCAACACTCTTTTCTTAACGATATAGCAGCCTTGCGGTTTTTGGCAGCATATCTGCACTCTACAGAGTTGAAACAGCCTGTACTGGATTAAAATAAGTAAAAAAAAAAAGTGTTGGGCTGCCCCTTTTAAATATAACATTTACAAATGATGTGCAAACATAATATAGTAAATTTAACTAGTCCCCAAAAAACTTGAATTCCACTGTAAATTTAAGTTATATTGCACACACCAGTAAAGTTTACCAGCCACCATTGGCCTCTGGTGCTACAAGGGCTATGAAGAAATCCATCTGTAAAATTTACTGCATCGCAGGCTTCCAATCTTACAGGGCAGAATGACCGTGTCTCTGCAAAGACCACATTTCCCTCCCTGCACTGATGATGTGTTCAGGGCTGCTGTCACAGAGTAGGACATTAGGCAGTCCCCTGCTCTTTCTTACACTAAAGTTGCATGCATTTCTGATTGCTGTGCTAGAGGAAGGAGTGGCGACGGTATGATGGAAAGGTTAGTATAAGGGGGAGAGAAAAATATGCTAAAACCCGACCTGACTTGACTTGCTTTCCTTGTAAACCTTGATGAATAATTTCTCCACAGTGTCTGCAGATACAGAGGTCAGTGATGGGCCTGTTTACAAGTTTTAGTGCTCGTTAAAGGGGTTGTAAAGGTTAGTTTTTTTATTTTCTAAATAGTGCATTGTTGGTTCACTTACCTTTTCCTTCCATTTCCCTTCTAAGGCCTCATTTCCACTGGCGTTTTTACAGCCACGTTTCTGAGCGTTTTTTACAGCTTAAAAACGCCTGTCCATGTTATTCTATGGCTTCATTCCCACATAGGCGTTTTTGAGCTGTAAAAAAAAACGCGGGACCAGGGCGTTCTGAAGCTCCAGAGTAGAGCTGTAAAAACGCCAGACGTTAAACGCGCATAAACGCTCAAAAACGCGACCGCGGCATTTTTAAAGCTGCAGCTCACAAAAAAAAAATATTTATTTTGAAAAAAAATAAAAATAAAATGGACAGGCGTTTTTAAGCTGTAAAAAAGCCTAACAGTGGCTGTAAAAACGCCAGTGGAAATGAAGCCTAAATGTTTTTTTTCTTTGTTTTCTTCGTCTGAATTTCTCACTTCCTGTTCCTCAGTAAGGTGTTCAGTAAGCTGTTCTAAATGACTTTCCATTGCTCGGATGATGGTGGAAAGCTTACTGAGGAGAAACAGGAAGTGAGAAATTCAAACAAAGAAAAAAAACATTTTAGAAGGGAAATTGAAAGGAAAGGGTAAGTGAACCAACAATGCACTAGCTTAAAGGAACCAATTTAGAAAATAAAAGACAAACCTTTACAACCCCTTTAAATATACATATTTGAATGTCCATAGCCTGGCCAAAGTTTGATTTTAAAGTAGTGCTAAAGTCTAAATGGATTTTTTACCTTATTGCATTCTCTGCATTAAAGTAAAAAATGCCCCACTACCACCATATCGCCATTCCAGCGCAGTCTCCAGTTCCAGCAGTTGTGAGGAGGGATCAGGGCGTGGCTTACTGGCATCGTATTTGTTAGTATGCACCCACGGGTGCTTGCTGCAGAAGGTATCCTGGAGGGGGGGAAAAGCTGACAGGGCTGTCAGGTTAACTACCAGAACAGGAGAAAGGTGACCATCCCATGCAATATAGTTGCACAAAGCTTATTTTTTTAATGGAACCTTTTGGTATCACTTTAATGCTAATCTAATATATAATACACGTCTGGAAATGAGATATCAATTTTCTGCTATGAGGCGGTTGTTTTTTTTTTTATTTCAGAACTTCACGGTTGATTTCAATGGGTTAGAGAGCTATCCTTTGGTAGGTTTTGGATAGAGTTCTGCTTTAACTGTCAAAGTATATGTAAATTTATTTTTATTTTTTTTCCATGGTAATTTTTTTCTTTGTATGCTTTAAAGCTTCGCATACAGTAAACCTACACATAAGGTTTTAAGCCAAAATATACATTCAGTCAAGAGTATAAAATTTGAAACAACAGAGTTAGTCGGGAGAAGTTAGATTCTTTGTGACATTTTATTACTGTCTGAGTCTCCAGAGCAAGAAGTGAGGGAAAATCCTTCAGTGGAGACTCTTGTCACTGTTGCAACTCTCTAAAATGTGAATTCTGATCACTTAGAGATTTTCTCTTATTTCCTATTCTACCTACAGAACAGGAAGTGACGGAAAATCTCCCAGACACTGACAGTAAAAAATAACCAAGTAGGGGGGTGTAACCTTCTCTTCCTCTCTGTGTCTCTCTTTCTTTCTAATGCTTGTTACCTTAACAGTTGCAGGATAACAAATCCTTCCTTTCCATGATCAGCCATGTTCTCAGTGTTGATGGATTTTACTTCTCCACGTCCTATGATCTCACTCACACTCTACAGCGGCTATCAAATACAAGTCCGGAGTTCCAGGAAATGAGTCTACTAGAAAGGGTATGAATAATGATGGATCACTACGTTTCTGTTTCTAGTATATTGTACTGCATCAACACTTAATGTATGTCTGTTTTGAGAAAAATATTAAGGTTGCTATTGCTTGTCTGTAGTGCTGGCCCCATAGTTTGAGTATCTTGGCTGGAACTAGGCTACAGAGCAGAAAATGCAGAAGAAGGTCAGGAGTCATAATCTGTTTACTTGTTCCTGGTCTGTAAATTGATATCCTGAAGTAGATCAGCATAAAAAACAGGCAATCGGTGCTTGGTTTTTAATGATGTAATCTCTAAATGATAAAACACTCTGAATAACCCTAGTAAATAAGGACCATGTGAACTAGGGTTTCCAGTTTTTTTGGGTCACATGAAGGTGTCTCTGAGCAGTATTTTTATTTATTTTTTTAAATCGTAGCAAGCAAGTTTAGTATTTTTTTCCCCTGAGATGATAATGTGAATTGCTAATGCTGACCTCTGCCCTACTGATGCTTGTAAGTGTTATTTCGAAGGTATAAACTAGGGATCGACGATTATCGGTGCCCGATATTCACTTTTTTCGAAGTATCGGTCAAAAAACTGACCGATATTGGTTCTAGGGGGTTTTACCGGGGCTGCATGCATCATCCTGGTACCGCTGTTTAGAGCAGACGATCAGCTTTATTGTAATAACAACTGATGCTGCTCAGCCACAGCTCGGCTGTTATTACAAGCAGCGGGACGTCCCCCCCCACCGCCTTTCCGACGCTCGCCCGGGCTCTTCCGTCCCACCAGAGGCCCGAGCAAAAACCGGCATGTCCGACAGCTGGCCGAAGACCCTAACAAATCCGACGCTTTGTTTTGGTCTCGGATCTAGTAACCAGGAAGCGATGTCATGAGCTCACTTCCCGGATTACTGGTATCTTGAAGGCGCAAGTTTTCAAAAAAAAAAAAAAAGTTTTCAAACAACGTTTTGAATACTTTAAAGTGCAGTGGAGGGGTTTGGGGTTTTATAGACCCTCGATCTCTCCATAAAGAGTACCTGTCAATGCCTATTACTGTCACAAGGGATGTTAACATTCCTTGTGACAGCAATAACGGTGATGGAAAAACTAAAAAAAATGAATGACAGGGTTAATTCTTTTTTTTTTTTTTTTTTATGTATAAAATATCAGCTATGGCCAGGAGTGGTGGCTGAAATATCAGTATTGTATCAACACCGGAAAAACTATATAGGTCAATCCCTAGTATAAACTATAAAAAACCCAAAAGCCCACAAGCCTTGGATGTAAAATCTCCAAATATAAACTTCCAGCTATCATGAACCCCTACAGCTTTATTGCCCTACGCTGTACATGAAGAATGCTAATGAGGGTAGGCATGCCAAAGTTCTCACTTTAATATAAGGATTAAAAAAACTAGAAACTGGTCACCATGTAGTGAGTTTAAATCCAAAGGATTTTCTTGGTGGGAAGGACACGTACACACGATGAGATGGGACGAATGATCGTCTTTAATTTTTTTTTATATTTTTTGCACACTAGTCTCATAGAAAATGAAGAGGTTACTAAACTTAAGAAAATTTTCAGGACAGAATACAACTTCGGAAGTGATGAAACATATTGTATTCTTTCGTTTGAGCATGCGTGGTCTACTGATTTTTTTTATTTTCGGGTGAATATTTTACAGATTAAATGAAAATTGTATGATCTGGTATTGTACCAGAAAAACGTCTGTGATTGTCCCTTCGGATAATTTTTGGTGAACTGTCATGATCGGCTCTCGAAAGCTGTGTACTAACGATCATATTATCGTACAATTGATTTGAAAGCGGTACTTTTCATCCGTGTTTTTTTTTTTTTTGTGTGTGTTCTACGCTTTAGAGGGCCCCTCCTTACATTACAAATCTGGAAGTTGACCTATACATGTCTGTTTTCTTGGATTTGGAACGTTTGTTCAGGCGCCTTATTGTGCCTGTGTTTAAATGCTGCAACTCTGTACTAGGGTCAGCCATACAGCTGCTAAAATACATTAGATTGCAGGCTGGCACTGAAGACGCATTTAAAGTATAACTAAAGGCAAAACTTTTTTTTTTTTTTTTTTTATTAGAGCAGGGCTTGACAAATTTTAAAGTTAGGATCCAGCGCTGTCACACTTTGACCATTGCGCAGTCATGCAACACTGTTCCTGAATTGAATTTCTATAATTTTTTTTGAGATGCAGCTTTCTTTTAGTGGAATTTAGTCACTTATGTAATAAATTTGCTGTGCCCCTGTTGGGAAGATTCACCTTCTTTATTTTCCTGTTCACCATTATCATTGAAAGGGAAATTAACTACTTAACCGCTTGCCTCCCGGCGCACGCAAATATACGTCTGCAGAATGGCACGGGCAGGCAGAAGGACGTGTGTGTATATGTGTGTGTGTGTGTGTGTGTGTATAATATATATATATATATATATATATATATGTGTGTCCCCCCTTTAAGAAGCGGTTGTTGCAGGCATACCCGCAATCGTCTCACGGAGGGATAGAACGGGGAGATGTTGGTGTAAACACAACATCTCCGCTGGCAAGCGATGGAGTAGGACGTGGGTGGAAGGAGCTCCTCTGGCTGATGATCCTGTGTGTTATCCTGGCTGAATATTTCTGCTGCTAAACTCCCTGGAAATCCGTCTGGAATTGCTGGGATAAGTGGGAGGCATGTCCCCACCGAAGAAATCATCTGCTGCGGCAGACAAACTGGCTAAATACCGCCATGATAGGGGAGAGGAGCAGGCCAAAGATGGCGCCCACGAGGCCTCGGGAGAAGATCGCCATGCGGCGGAGACGGCTAAAGTGCTGGAGGCTATAGCGGTGCTGCAGGGAACGCTGACGACCAAGATTGATGAAGTGAAAATTGATATTTCACTCATGAGACAAGATCTGTCTGCGGTCCGGGAGCGGGTTAAGGAGACGGAGGAACGCATAGGAGCTGCGGAGGATGTGCTGTATCCCATGCAACGGGCGGCGGAGGGGGTGCAGCGCCAACTTCAACAACTACACGCGCACCAAGACGAAATGGAGAACAGACTCCGCCGCTGCAACCTGCGCTTTATAGGGATACCGGAGCGATCAGAGGGCAGAGACCCGGCATAATACCTGGAACAGCTACTGATTAGAATATATGGAAGAGAGGCGTTCTCCGCCATGTTTGCGGTGGAGAGGGCGCACAGGATCCCAGCGAAGCCCCCTCCTGAAGGGGCACCTCCCCACACATTTATTGCTAAGTTCCTGAACTTTCGTGACGGGGATAAAATCATGCGATTGTCCCGGGAGAAGGGGAATATGCGGGTGGAGAATGAACAGGTAGCAGTGTTCCCGGATTTCTCCACAGAAGTGCAGAAGAAGAGGTCTCAATTTCAAGATGTGAAACGCCGCCTGCGTGTGTTGCATTTAAAATATGCCATGTTATTCCCAGCCAGACTGCGAGTGGAAGAAGATGGACGTGTACTGTTTTTTGACACCCCAGCAGCAGCAGCTGAATGGTTGGATCGGAAGGGGAGACAGGAGGGAGGCCTGCTTTGGAAAATCTGTGAGTAACGCACGGGGGGGGGGGGGGGTTGGGGACAGGCTGCACGGAGTGAGGAGGAATGCGCCCCCCCTCCCCTATCCTGCATAAAGCTATGCAAATGGGACTTGCTGCTGAACAATAAGTGACCCCTAGACTGTGACATTGATATTTGATTTAATCCTCATCCCTCATCCGGGGGGGGGGGGGGTTAATTTTGTTTGTGGGTTTTGGACATGGGGCCCAGGGAATATTGTGGGACTGCATCAGAGATGGCCTGTGATCTGGCGTTGAACCCCTCCGGGGGGAGGGGGGGGATGGAAGTCCCTTCTCAGATTAGCTTTTATGCCGCAGTGGACAAGAACAGGATCCTGCAACAGTTTAATAAAGCGGTGGGGACGGCAAAGAGCGTTGGATCTGGTAAACCAGAGGAGCAAAAGAACTATAAAATCTTGGATATGTTATGTTTTCCCCGTATCGAATCCACGTATTGCTCAGTGAACAATCGTCCCGTTAGACGAGTGTATGATGGTTTAGCCATGGTACACACAGAACCTAAGATCCGTGCCTCCAGTCAGGTTTTCCTGCTGGAAGATGTGTTTTTTTTTTTCTCTTACATATGGGTTCTGTTGGTTGGGGATTGTATGCTCACACCATGTTGGGGAGGTGCTGGGCTGGGTGGGGGGTGGGGTGTTGAGTAATATCAGGGCCACTGTTGGGACCCTGAATGGTTGCTGTATTGGAGTATGTGGTATATAGATGGGATACGGCAATGTACATATGCAAAAACAGGGAAATGGGATGTCCAAAGATTAATGAAGGCTACACAGGTGAATAGGAATGTTGTGCTGCAGATCCGACCCCGTAAGCTATATTTAATGGTGCCATGACCTCTATTAAATTTCTAACATGGAACGTGAGGGGGGTGAGAAATAAAATCAAGCGCACGGCGGCCCTAGCTTATCTTAAAGCGCAAAAGGCGAACGTTATTGCTTTAACAGAAACGCACGTTACCGGTCATTTACAATCCGCACTGAAGCGCCCATGGATTGGATGGGCTTATCATAGCACCCACTCCAGTTTCTCCAGGGGTGTTTCACTGCTAGTGTCAAAGGCCATCCCTTTTGAATTGCTTACACTGGAGTCGGATCAGCAGGGGAAATATTTATTCTTACATGTACGCATAGGGGGAATGCCTATGTTGTTGATAGCATGCTATATCCCTCCTCCCTACAGCTCGGAGGTCGTCACGCAGGGTTTGGCATTTATGGCTAGGCACCCGACGGTACCGGCTATGTGGATGGGAGATTTTAATATGGTCATGGACCCCGGCCTGGATAGACCAGCAATGCCGGGGGGACCTGTGGGGTCCCCCGGTTTGTCCAGACTGGGACGCCTGATGAAAGAATTTGCTGTGGTGGATGTGTGGAGACAAAGGAACCCCAAGGTCAGGGCTTATACATGCCATTCAGCCAGCCATGCTACTATGTCTCGCATTGATTATGTGTTGGTCTCAGCTGCACTGCTGCCCAAGGTGGGGGGGGCCGGGTTTGCTCCTAGGGCCTTGTCAGATCACTCGCCATGCTGGGTACAGTTATCTTTGCTAGATAGGGCCCCTGTGAGGGGGTGGAGACTTAACCCCTTTTGGCTGACAGCCTTGACTGATCATGACAGCATAGAGAGGGAACTGCAGTTCATACTCCCGGAGGGTCAGGGTTACACGGATATTAATTCCCGTTGGGATCTGTTTAAAACTCAGGTGTGCAGGGTGTTAGACACTAAGATACAGGGAGTGCAGAATTATTAGGCAAGTTGTATTTTTGAGGATTAATTTTATTATTGAACAACAACCATGTTCTCAATGAACCCAAAAAACTCATTAATATCAAAGCTGAATATTTTTGGAAGTAGTTTTTAGTTTGTTTTTAGTGTTAGCTATTTTAGGGGGATATATGTGTGTGCAGGTGACTATTACTGTGCATAATTATTAGGCAACTTAACAAAAAACAAATATATACCCATTTCAATTATTTATTTTTACCAGTGAAACCAATATAACATCTCAACATTCACAAATATACATTTCTGACATTCAAAAACAAAACAAAAACAAATCAGTGACCAATATAGCCACCTTTCTTTGCATGGACACTCAAAAGCCTGCCATCCATGGATTCTGTCAGTGTTTTGATCTGTTCACCAACAACATTGCGTGCAGCAGCAACCACAGCCTCCCAGACACTGTTCAGAGAGGTGTACTGTTTTCCCTCCTTGTAAATCTCACATTTGATGATGGACCACAGGTTCTCAATGGGGTTCAGATCAGGTGAACAAGGAGGCCATGTCATTAGTTTTTCTTCTTTTATACCCTTTCTTGCCAGCCACGCTGTGGAGTACTTGGACGCGTGTGATGGAGCATTGTCCTGCATGAAAATCATGTTTTTCTTGAAGGATGCAGACTTCTTCCTGTACCACTGCTTGAAGAAGGTGTCTTCCAGAAACTGGCAGTAGGACTGGGAGTTGAGCTTGACTCCATCCTCAACCCGAAAAGGCCCCACAAGCTCATCTTTGATGATACCAGCCCAAACCAGTACTCCACCTCCACCTTGCTGGCATCTGAGTCGGACTGGAGCTCTATGCCCTTTACCGATCCAGCCACGGGCCCATCCATCTGGCCCATCAAGACTCACTCTCATTTCAGCAGTCCATAAAACCTTAGAAAAATCAGTCTTGAGATATTTCTTGGCCCAGTCTTGACGTTTCAGCTTGTGTGTCTTGTTCAGTGGTGGTCGTCTTTCAGCCTCTCTTACCTTGGCCATGTCTCTGAGTATTGCACACCTTGTGCTTTTGGGCACTCCAGTGATGTTGCAGCTCTGAAATATGGCCAAACTGGTGGCAAGTGGCATCTTGGCAGCTGCACGCTTGACTTTTCTCAGTTCATGGGCAGTTATTTTGCGCCTTGGTTTTTCCACACGCTTCTTGCGACCCTGTTGACTATTTTGAATGAAACGCTTGATTGTTCGATGATCACGCTTCAGAAGCTTTGCAATTTTAAGAGTGCTGCATCCCTCTGCAAGATATCTCACTATTTTTGACTTTTCTGAGCCTGTCAAGTCCTTCTTTTGACCCATTTTGCCAAAGGAAAGGAAGTTGCCTAATAATTATGCACACCTGATATAGGGTGTTGATGTCATTAGACCACACCCCTTCTCATTACAGAGATGTACATCACCTAATATGCTTAATTGGTAGTAGGCTTTCGAGCCTATACAGCTTGGAGTAAGACAACATGCATAAAGAGGATGATGTGGTCAAAATACTCATTTGCCTAATAATTCTGCACTCCCTGTACATAGACTTAAACAGACCTCCAAATTAGTTGTAAACAGTGCGGAATGTGCGCTGCAGGATCTAGAGACTGCTTTTAATAATCAGCCCACAATAGAGAATTTGACCAAGGTAAGAATGCAGACTAGGATGGTAACGCAGTTGCATATGGAGAAGGCCAAACAGCGCATTTTTTTCAGCAAGGCACGAGTGTATGAGCATGGGGAGAAGGCGGGGAAGATGTTGGCGTATTTGGCGCACCTGGAGGACTGGCCGCCAGTGGTGGTCTCACTGAAGGAGCCGGACGGCTCGATCATTACGGACCCTCCAGTGGTGGCAGATAGGTTCAGACATTTCTACGAGGAATTATATAGATCTCAAAGTACACACACGCGACAGGAAATACGGGCTTATTTGCACACACTGCAATTTTCACAGCTGAGCCGGGGGCAAGTGCAGATGCTGGAAGCCCCAATTACTACCCAGGATATAGCCACGGCACTATCGCAACTGGCCAAGTCTAAGGCTCCTGGCCTAGACGGCCTCCCGCTAGTATTTTTACACTACATATTCAGAGACACTGATCCCCAGGTTGAGGGCGTTATATCTCTCTATATTTGAATTGGGAACTCTCCCCTCCTCTATGCAGAAAGCACAGATAATTGTTCTTCCTAAGCCGGGCAAGGACCCTCAATACCCAGAATCTTATAGGCCAATATCACTGCTTCCGGTGGACATTAAAATCTTAGCCAAGGTACTGTCATCTAGATTGAACTCGGTGATCCTTTCACTGATTCATGGGGACCAAACGGGGTTTATGCCAGGGAAGAACACAGCGATGAACATTAGGAGGTTATTCATGAACATACAAGCGCAGCATGACAATGTGGGAACCCGGGTGGTAGTTGCTTTGAATACAGCTAAGGCTTTCGACTCGAGTGTCAGTCGAGTGGCTGTACTTATGGGAATGCCTGAGATGTTACGGATTTGGCCCACGATTCAATAAATGGGTCCAGTTGTTATACCAGACCCCCAAGGCAAGGGTGTTCGTGAATGGGTGGTTATCGGAACAGATTTCCCTGGAGAGAGGTACAAGACAGGGATGTCCCCTGTCGCCGCTGTTATATGCGTTAGCAGCTGAGCCGTTGGCGATTGCCATTAGACTTAGCTCGGAGGTGGTGGGACTCAGGAAGGGAGACACCTGGGAAAAGATTGGCCTATATGCGGACGACACGATTTTATATCTGGAGGACCAGGACCCCTCACTGAGGGCAGCACTAAATATTATAGAGGAGGTGGGGAGATTCTCCGGCCTACGGATCAATTGGGATAAGTCCAAAATTCTCCCTTTGGATCAGTCTTCCCCCCCCCCCCTCCACCACCTCCCCCACCCCCCCCGCAGTGTCCCATGACTTACCATTACAGAGAGTGGCAGAATTAAATACCTAGGGGTACGGGTCACGAGGAATCTTAGAGATTATGTCCCTCTGAATGTGGAACCGCTCTTTGCGGTGGTCAAATCTAGAACGCAGGCATGGGCGAAGTTACCCCTAGGGGTGATGGGTAGAATAAACTTGATTAAGATGATCCTATTGCCTAAAATTCTATATATGGTCTGGCATGCTCCCCTCTATATACCCCTTAAGATTTTTAAACAACTTGAAGCTATCTTAAACTCTTTTGTGTGGGGTGCAGGCAGGCATAAGCTGGCATGGCGTATACTTCAAAACCCGAACACAGAGGGGGGGTGCTCTCTCCCTGATATACAGGATTATTACATAGCGTCGCAATTGTCACACTTCTACTATTTCAACACGTCTGAGTCGCAGAGGTATAGGTCACTAGTTTGTAATAAGCCGGATAGCCCTTTACACACTCCCATACAGGCAATCTTTAGGAGAGGTCATGGAGGATGCAGGACCGCCAGATTCGGGGCAGAAATGCTGTTACACCACCAAAAGGTATGGGACGTTGGCCTTAAAAAAACAAGGTGGGAGTCACGTGCATTCACATACCCCGCTGTGGAAAAATAGCTCCCTGCCAGAGTTGGATACGGTCCCTGATCCAGGGGTATGGGCTTCGTATGGGATACTGTATCTGTCTCAGGTCATGTCGGTCACTGGCCCAAAGCCATACAACAGACTCAGGGAGGAGTTCTCCCTTCCGCCGCAACTCCATTTTAGATACTTGCAACTCAGGCATGCCCTTAGAGCCCAGTTGGGCTCAACCGGTATAGATGTGAGCGCCCCACAGGTGTTGGATGTGATTTTTGGGAGGGAGTCCACTGGACTCACGTCCAATTGTTACTATGTCATCAGGAGACGTAGGACCAGCAAGATAGCGCAGGCAGCCAAATTAACCACTTGGTAACCGCCCCATAGACAATATACGTCTACAGGGCGGGAGGTTAACTCTAGGAGGGCGTCAATGTACGTCCTCCCAGAGTCCGTCTCCCGCGCGTCCCCTGGGGCGCGCACACGGGAACATCCGTGACCGCCGGGTCCAGAGGATCACGAATCGCGGTAATGACGGAGCGATCACATGTAAACAAACCGGCGTCTTTTGATGACGCCGGTTCCTCCCTCTTCTCTCTGTACCGAGCGGTACAGTGTGAGAGGGGGGAGCGCGGGTGTCAGCAGTGCTGTTTATGGATCTGTGACTATTGCAGTCACAGATCCATCCATCCCTGCTCAGCCATCCCTGAAACCCCCTGCAATACTGTGCAATACCCCCCCTACAATACTGTGCAATACCCCCCCTACAATACTGTGCAATACCCCCCCTGCGCAATACTCTGCATACCCCCCTGCGCAATACTCTGCATACCCCCCTGCGCAATACTCTGCATACCCCCCTGCGCAATACTCTGCATACCCCCCTGTGCAATACTCTGCATACCACCCCCTGCGCAATACTCTGCATACCCCCCTGCGCAATACTCTGCATACCCCCCTGCGCAATACTCTGCATATCCCCCTGCGCAATACTCTGCATACCCCCCTGCGCAATACTCTGCATACCCCCCTGCGCAATACTCTGCATACCCCCCTGCGCAATACTCTGCATATCCCCCTGCGCAATACTCTGCATACCCCCCCCCCCTGCGAAATACTCTGCATACCCCCCCTGCGAAATACTCTGCATACCCCCCCCTGCGAAATACTCTGCATACCCCCCCCCTGCGAAATACTCTGCATACCCCCCCCCTGCGCAATACTCTGCATACCCCCCCCTGCGCAATACTCTGCATACCCCCCCCCCTGCGCAATACTCTGCATACCCCCCCCTGCGCAATACTCTGCATACCCCCCCTGCGAAATACTCTGCATACCCCCCTGCGAAATACTCTGCATACCCCCCTGCGCAATACTCTGCATACCCCCCTGCGCAATACTCTGCATACCCCGCTGCGCAATACTCTGCATACCCCCCTGCGCAATACTCTGCATACCCCCCTGCGCAATACTCTGCATACCCCCCTGCGCAATACTCTGCATACCACCCCCTGCGCAATACTCTGCATTGCTCCCCTGCGCAATACTCTGCATTACTCCCCGGCAATACTCTGCATTACTCCCCGGCAATACTCTGCAATACCCCTGCACAATTACTCTGCAATACCCCCCGCACCAATACTCTGCAATTCCCCAACACCAATACTCTGCAATTCCCCAACACCAATACTCTGCAATTCCCCAACACCAATACTCTGCAATTCCCCAACACCAATACTCTGCAATTCCCCAACACCAATACTCTGCAATTCCCCAACACCAATACTCTGCAATTCCCCAACACCAATACTCTGCAATTCCCCAACACCAATACTCTGCAATTCCCCAACACCAATACTCTGCAATACCCCAACACCAATACTCTGCAATACCCCAACACCAATACTCTGCAATTCCCCGGCTAATACTCTGCAGTACCCAGAAAATACTCTGGGGAAAAAATGCGTTTTAACCACTTCCCGCCCGCCGGCCGTCATGACGTCCTTGACTTCGTGCAGGGATATCTGAATGATGCCTGCAGCTACAGGCATCATTCAGATATCATTTTTTTCAGCCGGCGATTCCCTACACCATAAGAACAATCATGTCGGCTGTTCCACCTCTTGATTGTTCTTACGGGAGGCGAAAGGGGACGTCTCCCCTCCCTTCTCCCTCCGGTGCCTCTTCTGACTCACCGATACGATCGAAACCAGGATCGTTTTATTTTTTTTAATTTTTTTTCAGGCTTCCCAGCCTAGAGGTGAGATGTGGGGTCTTATTGACCCCACATCTCACTGTAAAGAGGACCTGTCATGCTATATTCCTATTACAAGGGATGTTTACATTCCTTGTAATAGGAATAAAAGTGATCAAAACATTTATTTTTGGGGAAAAACGTATCAAACTAAAATAAATAAAGTGAAATGAACAATAAAAATAATATTTTTTTTTAAAGCGCCCCTGTTCCTGCGTGCTCGTATACAGAAGCGACCGCACACGTAAGTCCCGCCCACATATGAAAACGGTGTTCAAACCACACATGTGAGGTATCGCTGCGAACGTTGGAGCAAGAGCAATACTTTTGGCCCTAGAGCTCTTCTCCAACTAAAAAGATGTAACCAATAAAAATATTTAAAGCGTCGCCTATGGGGATTTTTAAGTAGCGAAGTTTGGCGCCATTCCACAAGCGTGTGCAATTTTGAAGGGTGACATGTTGGGTATCTATTGACTCGGCGTAACCTCATCTTTCATATTATGCAAAAACATTGGGCTAACTTTAATGTTTTTTTTTTTTTTTAAAAGCACAAAACCGTTTTATTTCCAAAAAAACACATTCGAACAATTGCTGCGAAAATAACGTGCGCGATAAAAAGTTGCAACGACCGCCATTGTATTCTCTAGGGTTTTTGCTAAAAAAGCATATATAATGTTTTGGGGTTCTATGTAATTTTCTAGCAAATAAATGATGATTTTTCCATGTAGGAGAGGAATGTCAGAATTGGTCTGGGTGTTCCAGAACGCCTGATGGTGCTGTGTAAAAGTCTCACACATTTGGTATCGGCATACTCGGGAGGAATAGCAGAATGTGTTTTGGGGTGTAATTAGTGTTATGCATATGCTGTGTGTGTGAGAAATAACCGGCGAATATGAACATTTTGTGAAAAAAAAAAAAAATCTTGATTTTGCAAAGAATTGTGGGAAAAAATTACAACTTCTAAAAACTCACCATGCCTCTTTCTAAATACCTTGGAATGTCTTCTTTCCAAAAAGGGGTCATTTTGGGGGTATTTGTACTTTTCTGGCATGTTAGGGTCTCAAGAAATGAGAGAGGCTGTCAGTACATCAGATGTGATCAAATTGATCAATTTTCAGTAATTGGTACCATAGCTTGTAGACCCTATAACTTTCACCCAGACTAAATAATAACCCAATTTTTTTTTTTTTTTTACCAAAGATATGTAGCAGTATACATTTTAGGCCAAATTTATGAAAAAAAAATACTTTTTTGCAAAATGTTATAATAGAAATGAAGAAAAATTCATTTTTTTTACAAAATTTTCTTTCTTTTTTCATTTATAGCGGAAAAAATAAAAACCGCAGAGGTGATCAAATACCACCAAAAGAAAGCTCTATTTGTGGGAAAAAAAGGACAAAAATTTCATTTGGTTACAGTGTTGTATGACTGAGTTATTGTCATTCAAAATGTGAGAGCACCGAAAGCTGAAAATTGGTCTGGTTATTAAGGGTGTTTAAGTGCCCAGTTGTCAAGTGGTTAAAGTGGGAGAGAGACGTGGGCCCCATAGATGACACGGAGTGGGATGAGGTGCTGGAGGGGGTTAGAGCTGTGTCCCCTAAGCTGTCAGACAGGTTAACCCAACTGTACATACTGCACCAGGCATACATTACACCACAGAGAGTGGCGAAATTTCAAACCACAAGGAGCCCTCTGTGTCCCATGTGCGCAGCTGAGGAGGGGTCATTTTATCATATGATATGGCACTGCTCAGATGTACAGGCATACTGGCTGCAGGTGACTCAATTTCTGCATGATAATATGGGAACCCCGGTGGGCATGGACCCGAAGTTGTGTCTGTTGGGACTGTTGCCTGATGTAGATATAGAAAAGTACCAAGCAATCTTTATGAGTGAAACGTTATTCCTGGCTAGGAAGGCAGTGGCCAAGGTATGGATGCAAACAGAGGCGCCGACACTGAGGGACTGGAAAAAGGAGGTGAATGCTATTCTCCCTTACAGGAAAATGATTTACACACATAGAGGGAGACCACAAAAATTTTCTCATGTATGGGATAGATGGCTAGAAGATGGTGAAACGTGTACAGTTTGAGTATGGTGGTGTTAAAGCTCGGGGTGAGAGGGATTGGACGGGGGGGGAGTCACTTGGGACCTAGCAGGCTGTACGGTCGATGAACAAGTTCCTTTTTATGGTATACAAGGGCAGGATGTACATATTTATATGCTTATGCCGGGGGATACACCTGTGGAAGGGAATGGAGTAGCTTTGGATAACCGTAATTGTTTTTGCCAATGAATATATGGGGAATGTTTACCCATTGTTATAAATGTTTGTATACCTGTTTATACATTTTCATAAACTTGGATTTCTTGGAAAAAAAAAAACACAACATCTCCCCGTTCAGCCTAGTGACACTGTCACTGATCGTGTTCCCTGTCATCGGGAACAACGATCAATGACGTGTCACAGCAAGCCACGCCCCCCTACAGTAAGAATCACTCCCTAGGGAACACTTAACTCCTACAGCACCACCTAGTGGTTAATCCCTTCACTGCCAGTGTCATTTGCACAGTAATCAAGTGCATTTTTATAGCACTGATCGCTGTAAAATGACAATGGTCTGATCTGCGCCATTACTAGTAAAAAAAAAAAAATATTAATAAAAATGCTATAAAACTATTCCCTATTTTGCAGACGCTATAACTTGCGTAAACCATTCAAACGCTTATTGTAAAAAAAAAAATGTTTATCTTTTTTGGGGATATTTATTATAGCAAAAAGTAAAAAATAACAGGATTTTTATAAGTGATTGGACACTGGCACAACCAATTGAAGACAGTTCCCCTCCATATAACCCCTCCCATCAGGGAAGTACCTCAGTTTTGTAGCAAGCAATAAGGTTCCCTTAAGAATGGGGTTTTTTCAGCCAGAGCAGAAAATTCTCTCTCGGAGCCTACTCTCGTGAATTGAGGATAAAGAAATCCCAATATGAAATACTCCATGACCATCCTTTTTAAGGCTGTACTATTTGTGCAATTTCATTTGAAACCTTAGAATCCAGCATACTTATGCTCTCGGCCTACCCATTCTCCTATCCTTCCAAGCAGGGATTTGCATAATTTGGTGGATTTCCAGCGCAGCCATAACAGTGGGGAAGTCTCTAGCACGGTGTACTCAATAAAGTGGCGTCCCTGTAATTTTGTACATTTTTAATTCTTTATGTGACAACACTGAAGAAATTACACTTTGCTACAATGTAAAGTAGTGAGTGTACAGCTTGTATAACAGTGTAAATTTGCTTAAACAAGGGGGCCCCTATATTCCCCCATGTGAATGCGTATCATGTACTTATTCACCAAAAAAGTGTCACAAGGTAATAAAAACACACACACAGTTTTTGAAAATTAATTTATTAAAAATAAAAAACGTGTCCCCGATATGTAATTTTCTCGTTTATCAGGCCACCCGCCGGACCCGAAAAAACAGACGCTCTCACTGACGCTGAAGGCTGGCTGCCTACTGCAGGCTCCGCCGTCTGATGTTTCTTTATATAGGTAAGGGACGGGTCACCTGACTATGTCATCTGGCGGCCCTGCCCTCTTGTGACGCCACGAACCAATGCGCCCCTCTCCGTTGAAATGAATAGAAAGCTCTTCAATAGCGCTCAGTGTTTTACTGGCACCTCAGTGTGGAAGGGGCCTTACTTAGAGGTAGACCGATATGGGTTTTTCTCTGGCCGATACCGATGCCGATATTTAGAAATCACGGTGGCCGATAGCTGATTTTTTTGGGCCGATATGTTAAACCGATTTTTCAGGCGCTTTTGGGCTAAACAGTAAAGTTAGCCCATATTTATTTTTTTTCGACCAAAAGTTTTCATTACCTGTTTTTGTGTTATATATATAACACAAAAACAGGTAATGAAAACTTTTGGTCGAAAAAAAAATAAATATGGGCTAACTTTACTGTTTGTTTTTTTTATTTTTTATTTGTTAAAGTATATTTTTTCCCCCAAAAATGTGTTTGAAAGACCGCTGTGCAAATACCGTGTAACATTAAATATTGCAGCAATCGCTATTTTATTTCCTAGGGTCTCTGCTAAAAAAAAATATATAATGTTGGGGGGTTCCAAGTAATTTTCTAGCAGAAAATACAGGATTTTTACTTGTAAGCAACAAATGTAAAAAAAGATTTAGCCTTTAAATGGTTAAACTGAGAATTCTCCTACACGGAGTTCAGTTAATTGATAAGTAGCAACATTGTATATCTTTTCTAAAACTTGGCAGTCTGCCCAGGAGAGAGAGAGAGAGAGGTCTTCTACGGGAAGCACTTGCATTGACTTGTATTGCAGAAGCTTTTTGCAAGTCGCGGTGCTGAACTTATCAATCGGCTTTTTAAAAGCACAAATCGGCTGATGCCGATTAATTTAAAAACGCCAAATATCGGCCGATATATCGGCCAACCGATATATCGGTCGACCTCTAGCCTTACTGCTACAAAATGTTTGGAAAGAATAGTCTTTCCAAAGGCAAAGTGATCTAGCTTATTCCAAATTGTTATTTGTGGTCAATCAACTGAATTTTTTGACTCTGTGCATGCTTTGTTTATTAAGTTGGTAAATCAAGTTGGTAAATTCAACTTGATTTAGTTGTAAAGCCCAAGTTTTTCTACTTAATATTTAAAAAAAATTCTAGACATTGTGAGTATCTAATTTAAAGTGGATTTTTACCTTCATTTTTCAAATGTGAAAGCTTTGTTCTTCATAAAACTTGTTTTTCAAGTATATATTCTTTTTTTTTTTCTTTTTGCAGGCTGATCAGAGGTTTGTTTGGAATGGACATTTACTGAGAGAGTTTTCTGCACAACCGGAGGTAATTCACATTTATTAATATTTTAGTAGGCAAAATATATAAGTAATGTAATAGCAGCATGTTAGAATATTTACTATTAATTGCTTTGTATAATGTTTTTACAGTACTTGGTGGGCTTGCTGAACTCTGTTTTTCCTACCAAGCTGCAGACTTTTTTTTTTGTTTTAAATAGAACGTGTAAATGTTAGAACCTCCTGCTTGGTTTTTATTGCTTTATGGGTCTCTTCTGGGGGGTATCACCATCTCCACCATTGTTTTGGTGATCATTGTGTCCAGTACAAAAAGCAATGGGAATCCAAAAAAAATGTTATATCCAAAAAAGTGTTACTTGAACAGGAGATGCAAGGGCCATCTTCAAATGAGCTACACTGTCCTGATAACGACTGTGGAAGAAGGAATATCCTCTTGCTTTGGCAAGATATCCCTTTACTACACGACTGTGAAAGAAGGAATATCCTCTTGCTTTGGCAAGATATGCCTTTAATACACACTGTGTTTCTGTAACTGGAAGGGAAATTCACTGACATAACAGACTGAAAAAAAAAACTGACATAGGTCTAACTTGATCCTAAACTAAAACAACAAATTTTGACTTGATGTACACTAATAAATCCTTTGTTGCCTTATATAAAAGGTTTCTAGAACTTCAAAGTAAGACTTTACTTTACTTGCACCTACAGGTAAGCTTATAATCTTACCTATAGGTTCAATGAATATCTCATAAACGTGCACTTTTAAGGAGCTGTTTACAATTTTTGCTGCCAGTGACGTAATCTGAGCATACGCACTGTGCTCTGACTTGAGGACAAACTGAATGTGCCATCAATTCAGAGCGCTTTGCCACGATGGCGACTCCCACGTACATGCGCATAAGTGACATCATTGCGGCTCAGCTATTCAAAGGGCCAGAACTCGCTAACCCAGAAAGAAGACCGGTAAAGATGCAAGCCCTGTCAGTGGTGACAGTGTACCGCTGGAGAGATCCCTTTTCCCCCCTCACCTTCCAGGACAGCTACTTGAGAGATGATTGGCTCTGCCCTCTACAGGAAACACAAATCGGATACAATTTAAAAGGCCCCTCCCTTTCCTCTGACCCTTAGTATTTTTGTGTTTCCAGAACCTCCAGGAGCACCGACACGTTTTTTGTTTTTCCTAGGTCTGGTAACTGTGGTTGGCGGACCCCCCTGCTCTGGCAACATCCAGTACTGGTTGTGGCCAAGTCCTGGGTGTGTTCAGTCCCTATCTTTTTGGCCAGAAGGGTTCCCTATTTTTGGAGGTACTTGCTTACCTATGTAAGTGGTGGCAACTTCCTTCAGGTTTTTCCCCCAGCTCTGCCTGGTGGAAGCCTTGTCTTCCTCGGCTTCACCGAGTTGTATCAAAATGGCGTCCGGTGACGCGTCGAAATGTCGCCGGAACCGGAAGTCGCGTGATGCACTTTCTGGCGCTGTGTTCATAAGGAACACGGTGGAGTACACTGAGGACATGCTGCCTGGGACAGCAGCCTATTTTTCCCCGGCCAATCTCCACTCACCAATGGAGCTTGAGGACAGGCCTGAGGAAGGGAGTACCCGCTCGGATGGAACCAGCAGCAGCCTCCGGTTTCCATACTGCCCCCAAGGTAAGCCCTTGTCTCTGATTATGCAGCAGGGGACCTATTTTGTATGTGCCATATTTTCTTATGGCTCTTGTTTCTGTTTTTTTCTAGGATAGACCGATGAAAAAGAAATGCGGAAACTGTAGAGCCAGGCTGTCTGATGGATATAAAAGGCTTTTTTGTGAAGATTGTATTCCATCTAGAGCTAGTTCAGAGACTACCTCTTTGAAAAAGTTAATGTCTTCTATGAAGGAGGTGGTAGCCTCCTTCCTGTCTTTTATCGACAGGGCAGCAGGTCTGGGGCCTTCTTCCTCTGGTCCCAGAACTCAAGAGCCTTCTGCTTCAGTTAGACCCCCTCCTCGGTCCGAGATCAGTGATTCACACTATACCTCAGATCTGGAAGAAGAAGAGAACCGAAGCTCCTCATCTGATGGTGATTCTGCATCAGCGGGGGAAGCGGGTAACCCTAAGGCTGCTTTCACATTGGGCAGCGGAGGTGCGGTGACGGTATAGCCGCGCTATTTTTAGCGCCGCTATACCGTCGTATTTACTGCGATATTCGGGCGCTAGCGGTGAGGTTTTAACCCCCACTAGCGGCCGAAAAAGGGTTAATACCGCCCGCATTGCATTGCGGGTGGTATTACCGCGGTTTCCCATTGATTTCAATGGGAAGGTGCGGTATAGGAGTGGTAAACACCCCGCTCCTATACCGCTCCAATGATGCGGCTAGCAGGACTTTTGGAGCGGTCCTGCTACCGCACCGCTTCAGTGTGAAAGCCTTCGGGCTTTCACATTGAAGCCTGCAGGGCATGATTTTTTCATGCGGTATATCAGCGCTATTTTTAGCGCTGTACCGCATGAAAAACGCCTCAATGTGAAAGGGGTCTAAGTTTCTTTTTCCAGCGGAGGATATTGATGAACTTTTAAAATTAATTTATGCCTCAGAACAGATTGAGATGCCACAGGAAATCCAATCTGTACAAGATAGAATGTATAGGGGTCTTCAAGGGCGGAAATCTAGGACTTTTTCCGGTTCACCAGTCACTTAAAGATATGATTCTTTCAGAATGGAAAGAACCTGAAAGGAGGTTGTTCCAGTCTAAAGGGCACAAAAGGAAGATTTCCTTTTCAATCTGAAATTAAAGAGACTTTTTTTAAATTTCCTAAGCTAGATGCCCCTATGTCACAGGTTTCTAAAAAATCAGACCTGTCCTTTGAAGACTTAGGGGTCCTTAAAGAGCAAATGGACAGGAAGGCCAACTCTTTGTTGCGTAAGGCCTGGGATGCTTCAGCTTTATCCTTTGGGTCCAGCTGTAGCATCCACCTGTGTGACTAGGAATTTGGATGTATGGGTTCAGCGTCTGGATGATCTCCTTTCATCCGACACCCCCAAAGAGCAAATTAGGGAGTCCCTCCCACTCATTGCCAAGTTAGTAGCCTTCTTGGCTGATGCAGCCTCTGTGAAAGCTGCAGCTAGGTCTTCTGCTCTCATTAATTCAGCCAGGCGAGCGATCTGGCTCAGGTCTTGGGAAGGGGACCTTATCTCCAAGAACAAGCTCTGCGGCATTCCCTTTGAAGGCAAGCGTTATTCGGTTCCTCCTTGGTGGAGGTCCTAGCTCGTTCCTCTGAGAAGGGTAAACAGTTCCCTTCTTCTCAAAAGAATAAGCCACAGAATAAGAAGCCTTTTCGCGGTTTCCAGAACAAAGTTAATTTAGAAACCAACAGGCAAAGAAAAAGTGGTCTTTTAACAAAGATAAGCAGAAGAAGTGGATTCTCTTTACTCCTTCAGCCCCTTCCAAAAATCCCCAGTGACGTCAGGATAGGGGTAGGGGGAAGGTTGTCCCATTTCGTCAAAGAATGGGCAGAAATTTCCGACAACTGCTTTATCCTTCAAACGTTGGAAAGGGGTTACAGGTTGGAATTCAAAAGTCTTCCCCACCAGAGATTTTTTTCTTACTCATCTGCCGAGAAACCAAGAAAGACGGCAAGCCATGTTGAATCTAATTTCCATGTGGGAAACAGAAGGGGTCATCTCCCCTGTTCCGGAAAATCAAAAATTCAGCAGATTTTATTCCCACATATTTTTGGTTCAAAAAGCCTCCGGCAGCTTCCGGATGGTCATCAATTTAAGCATCCTGAACAAATATATTCTCTACAGATGTTTCCGGGTAGAAAACATTTATTCTGTAAGGAATTTATTGTGGCCAGAGGTATTCATGGTTACCCTGGATCTTCAGGACGCTTATCTTCATGTTCCAATCTGCCAGAACCACCGAAGGTTCCTCAGATTTGCGATTCTCATGGACAATGGGCCGAGTCATTGGCAGTTCAATGCCCTTCCTTTCGGTCTCTCGGCAGCGCCCTGAATTTTTACAAAGACCATGGCCGAAGTCATGGCCTTTTTTCGGATACAGAGTGTATCGATCGTCCCATATCTGTCCGATTTTCTGATCTTTGCCAAGACAAAGAGTCCCTTATCCGTGATCTGCAGTTGGTTTTGCGGATATTTCAGAATCTGGGCTGGAAAGTCAACCAATGGAAGTCTTGTCTGGTACCCTCCCAGAGCATACTTTTTCTGTGTTACCCAATAGACTCTGTTGCTCCAGAAGTTTTTGTTCCAGAGGAGAACATTTTGAAACTTCTTCTCGCTGTGCAGGCCTTCAAACTGCTCCCACAGACCTTGCTTTGGCGGATCATGCAGTTATTAGGATTAATGACTGCAGCCATCCCAGGGGTGCCCTGGGCCCAATTACACTCCAGCCCCCTTAAGGTGTTTCTCTTGCGCATTGGGATCGCAGGAAGGATTGTCTAGATCAGCTTATTTAGCTGCCAAGAGAGGGTTTTCTCAATCTCTCCTGGTGGGAGCAGCAGGAACACCTGCAGGGAGGGAAGAACTGGGCGCAACATGCTCCAGTAAGAGTTACTACAGACACCAGTCTGTGGGGCAGGAGTGCGCACACTCAGGGCTGGCAGGCCCAGGGAGCCTGGTTGCCAGAGGAGGCAGGTCGCTCCTCAAATTTCTGAGAACTACTAGCTGTAGGGAAAGCTCTCTTGGCTCTGCAAGAGAGGGTCGGTTCAAAAGACCTATTGTTTTTTCAGACAATGCCACTACGGTGGCATACCTGAACAAGCAAGGGGGCACTCGTTCGGAGTCACTTCTAACGCTATCACCGCAGATTCTGTCCTGGCCAGAAATCAATGTCACCTCAATCGGAGCAGTCCACATCAGGGGTTCAGAGAATATGCTGGCGAACTATCTGAGCAGAGTAAGCGTCAGTTCCAGCTGTTGGGAGTTACATCAAGGCACGTTCCAGGAGATTGTGCCAAGATGGGGCCTTCCTGCAGTGGATCTTTTTGCCTCCAGTCTCAACAGAAAGCTGCCGGCATTTTTCTCACTGGAGAGAGAGACGGGGTCCTTGGGGACAGATGCTCTCTCCTTCCCGTGGGATTTAGCTCTGGCCTATGCCTTCCCTCCTTTTACCTTCCTACCTCTGGTAGTTCGGAAAATATTCAGGATCGGGCATAAGTGGTTCCGATTGCCCCCTGGTGACCCATGAGGAGTTGGTTTTCCTCTCTGAAGACCCTCTCTGTGGATCTTTCCTGACCCCTACCAGATCGGAAGGATCTACTCCATCAGGGACCAGTGTTGCATCCAAACCCTCAGACCTTACATTTGACGGCCTGGAGGCTGAGCGGCACATCTTACAGTTGAAAGGGTGTTCAGAGAAAGTTATTCAAACTATCCCGGACAGCCGCAAGTTGGTAACTAGAACAATCTATGGGAAAGTTTGGAAAACGTAATTCCTGACAAAGGAATTGCGGTTTAGATTATTTTTCCACTCCCTGTATATTGGATTTTTTTGTACAAGGGAGTGGAGAATGGTCCATCTGTCAGCACCCTTAGGGTTCAGGTTGCGGCCCAGTCTGTTGTTTTCAGACAAGAGGCTAGCGGAAGATCCTTTAGTCAGAATGGTCCTTTCAGGCAGATCTAGACATGCTCCCAGAATCATCAAACATGTGCCTCCTTGGGATCTATCATTGATGTTAAATGCTTTAACAAGGGCTCCTTTTGAGCCTTTGCATGAAGCTTCCCTGAAATGTAATGCTAGATGGATTAGAGAAGCTATCTGCGAAGCTTACAAAGCATCAGGTCGTAGTCCTCCGTCTAGAATTAGGGCTCATTCTATGAGATCCATGGCTACGTCATGCGCAGAAAGAGCAGGGGCATTATGGGAAGAAATTTTTAAAGCTGCCGTCTGGTCCTCCTCTCATGCATTTGTCAAACATTATAGAGTTCAGACGCTTTCCAGGTAGGAAAGTGCTTCAGGCTGTTGTCCCTCCCTAAGGTATAGTATCTTGCTTATCCTCTCAAGTAGCTGTCCTGGAAGGTGAGGGGGGAAAACCCCTGTTAGTCTTACCGGTAACAGTATTTCCAGGAACCTTCCAGGACAGCGTCTATATTCTCACCCTATTTTACTTTCACCTGGTGGTGGTGGTTTGTATTTTTTTTTTCTCTGCCGAGTGCAATTTGGTGGAGGTTTGCTTGATCTTCTAAACAACTGAGGCTCAGAGGAAAGGGAATGGCCTTTTAAATTGTATGATTTGTGTTTTCTGTAGAGGGCGGAGCCAATAATCTCTCAAGTAGCTGTCCTGGAAGGTTCCTGGAAATACCGTTACCGGTAAGACTAACAGGGGTGCACTGCATACTAGCACATTGTGGCGGTAAATTGCAGGGGGCAGGTTTTTTTTTTTTTTTTTTAGACTTTACTACCACTTTGGCGGCTCATTCTCTGGTGGGTGCCTTCGTTCAGGGGGTTTGTCATATACTTCTTCCATGGGATTTGCGCTTCATACCTTAGACGTGGTACGGGTACCTGTCTGCTACGGCTCCATTTTCGGAGATCCTGCTGGCTCATCACTATGAAGGGCTGCCTAATAGAAATATGGGAGGAAGCGCTGGAGCTTTGTTTATCAGAACAACCCAATATTCAGCCAAAGAGAGGATTTCAGAGGGTATCTGCCTTTTTTTTTTTTTTCTAAGCTGTTGCATATTAATATTTTATTGACATACTTTAGACATTTTTCATATGAAAAGCATAATCGTGTTTGCTATAATGCAAGCTATATAAAATATGAATCAGAAATAATTTAATCTTTCTTTTTTTTTTCGCCCAAAGATCCAGAAATTTGCTGTTCCAGTGATTCATGGATGTATCCTTTAAAATGCTTCCTGTGTATGTTACTAAAGCAGGTACAACATTTCACCTTCACACTAATATATAGAAATAGCCAACTTTTAGGTTTTGTAAATTGTTCTGTATAAGAAATAAAAATCGGACCGGAAGCTAAATTAAATTTAAAATTGACTATTAGTGAATTAATAAAATCCATTTTATTTAAGTTTTTTTTGCCGGCTTATTGATAGGTAACTCTATTTTAGCAGATTCGTGTGATAAACATTCCATATGTCATTCAGCTGTATTTCTTCACATTACACATTTTGAATCTGTGATTCCATACACTTTGTCACTGCTCCACCTGGTCTTGCAGTTTCTCTCTTCCCCAGCACTCTTACTACAAGCCTGATCTAATTTCCTGTTTGGTTCATGACAACTCATTATACGGATATATTCCTTGTAATTACATTTGTTGCTTACGTCTAGTGACCATGGTTGGAGCTGACGATCATTGCAAATCACTGTATTAAGAAAAATACAGTCAGGATTCATGAGGGATTGGCAAATGCTCGTCATATTCGTCCAAATTTGTATTTTTTTATTTTAAATGGGCTCCTTAAAGCGGAGCGCCACCCAAAAGGGAAAGTTATGGAGGGGGAGCTTGTACACAATTTTGACAGGTACCTTCTCCCACTTCCACTCCAACCGCCTAGGCAATCGGTATCAAAAATTCTTCTTTCCCCCTCCTGCCTGCAGTGTTCTGGGACACGTGACAGGCCCCAGAAGACTACGGGACCATTCATGGTGTACAGCTGCAATCTGTCAGAGCTGGGTGCCCATAGCAAAGATGCTGGGGAGAGAGGAAACGGGGTGAAAATGGCTGGGCCAAGCACATCGCTGGATCGTGGGACAGGTGAGTGGCTGTTTATTAAAATTCAGCAGCTACAGTTTTTGTAGCTGCTGACTTTTAATTTTTACATAGGAAACGGGAGCTCCTCTTTCAGATAACTGCTCCTAAGTGAATGATTTTCCTTTGGTTGATGCAGGCCAAGTCGTGCCTTTGTCCCGATGTCTTGGGCTTATTACAAAGTGCTGGCTCAATCAAAAATGTTTGTGGATACAGTATGTTTTAAACTAGTGTGGCCAAACAGTAATTCCTCATTATGAAGTGCCTGATTGCTACGTCTGAAATAGTGGCCTACCTTTATTTTTTTTAAACTTTAACGATAATCTGTACAATTTTTTATTTTATTTTTTCACAGGAGGAGCACAGTGGGGATGATTTAGATGTAAATAGACTGTGCACTCTGCAAGTTTAGTTGCTCCAGAGAATGGTAATTGAGGTGAAGTTGCACTTGGCAAAGAATATTCAATCGCAAAATAAAAAAAAATAAAAAATAAAAAAAAATCTTGCACATTAGCAGAGCTTCCACTCAGTTACTAATCTCTTAAGCAACTGCACCTGCAAAGTGCACTCTCTATTTTCCTTTAGTAAATCAACCATAATGTATTTTTTTAAATGACAAATACAGCCTGTTTGCTCTTTCCCTCGGAAATTACATCCTATTAAAGAAGCTAAGATTCTGGCAAGCCCATCTGTACAATTTTTATTTTTGGTCTTATAAAAACACACTGTGATTTTACATTGGTTGAAATCTGCTTGCTCCTTCCCTCTGAAATTGCATTCTGTTAAAACGGACAAGATTATGTGCAGAAAATATTTTTACTGTTTTTACAATATGTCTCTGAAAAAACCTGTAATATTTTTAGCTGAAATCTTCATACTCTCCCGTTTGAAATTTTAAAAGGTTGAGATAATGAGCACATCTCTACAATTTTGTATATTCTGTCTCAAAAAAAACACAAAAAAACATAGTCTTAAGTTTATATTTCTGACTGAAATCTGCCTACTCTCTCCCTCTGTAATTGTAATTTATTAAAAAAAAGATTAGATTATGTGCAGTAAATTTATACAATGCTTCTAAAATTCCTATGAAAAAGTCCAGTCTCTAATTTAATACTTATGGAGGAGATCGATTTTTTGCTCTCCACTTGAAATAGTGGCCTTTCCAAATAGGGGTTAAATACCGTAGTTCAATTCTGTAAATATTTTTCTGCCATGACCAATGTTAATTTTGGCAGCAAATTTCTTTTTAGTTTTGGTCTTAGTCTTTTGACTAAAATGTAATTTTTGTCCCATTTTAGTCATCTCCAATTGTTTTAGTCGACTAAATCTGCAGTACATTTTAGTTGACTAAAGTCAAATGGGTTTAGTTAAATTGTAATACATTATTTAAGCGTTTCTCTAGAATCTCCAAATGTATTATATACTCCTGCCGTAAAAAAATATAATCTGGTATTAAGGTTTGAACAAACTCGGATACAGATTTAGCCACTCTAGGTGGTCTGAGGAGGCCTGTAATGCACAGTGCTCTGGATGCCAGTGGTCACTGGTCAGAGGAAGCCTGTAATGCTGCACAGTGCTGGATGGTGGTCTCGGGTCAGAGGGATGGCCTGTAATGCACAGTGCTCTGAATGTCAGTGGTGGTCACTGGTCAGAGGAGGCCTGACTAGGTCTGACTAGGATGGCCTGTAATGCACAGTGCCCTGGATGTCGTTGGTCAGAGGAGGCCTGTAATGCTGCACAGTGCTGGATGGTATTATCAGGTCTGACGGATGGCCTGTATTGCACAGTGTCCTGGATCTTGGTGGTCAGAGGAGGCCTGTAATGCACACATATTGCTGTGGACAGACGGTGGTCTGAGGGGATTGTCAGTGGGTGCTCTCTGCTCTGAACGGTCATTGTCGTGACTAGTAAGTCAGGAGTGGGACTCGTAAAGCACAGTGCTGCTCTGGTCTCTGGATGGTCGTCTGAGCACTCGGAGGCCTGTAATGTTGGCTTCACACAGTCGCTGGGAGTAAGAGCAGACAGAGCTTTGCGGAAACCGGAAGTTAGTTCACCCAGGGTAAACTTCCCTGCCTCACATTTTCGTTACATTTTTGTTCGTTAACGAAAACGGAATTGGTTTCTCGTCAGTGGATGAAAATGTGTACTTTTTGTTTAGTCACTGTAAAAATGCTGCTGACTAATGTTTTGACAAACGTTTTCTTTGAAATTAACACTGGTCATGACATTTAAAAAATACTTCCCCCCCCCCCCCCCCCCCCCCCAGTCTGTCTGCTCTTTGCCTAAGAAAGTGAGCTTTAAAGCTGTGGTGCAATTCTTGGAAAAATATATATATTTTTTTCCCATTTGCAATCTGCTTCCTCTGTCTTTCCGATATTGTGGCCTCTGCAATTAACCCCTTAAAGACCGCCTGCCGCTTATATACTGCATCAGGGCGGCTCCATTGCGTGAAACGACGTACCTGTACATCGTTTCATGCAATAGATAGTGTGGGCGCTCAATGCAAAGAGGAGCCGATGCGTGTGCCTGCTCGGCTCTCAGGTGCTGCCGCCACCATCTTCTATAAGGGAATCAGGAAGCAAAGCCTTGTGGCTTCACTTCCTGGTTCCCTACTGCGCATGTGCGACTTGTGGGGGGACTTGTGGCTCTGTTTACGAAAAGCGGAAGTTCTATTTTTGGGCGGAACTCCGTTTTAAGTTTCTTTGGCCAACCACTGTGCTTTTCTTCTTTTTTCCTTTTTTTTTTTTTTTTTTTTTTAACTGCCACATTGCTTGGTAAAATGCACACAGTAAACATTGTTAGGCAGACATTTACCCTTTTGGTTACCCTAGATCAGGAATATGCTATTAGCAGACCTCCAACTGTTGCAAAACTACAAGTCCCATCTTGCCTCTGCCTCTGGGTGTCATGCTTGTGGCTGTCAGTCTTGCTATGACTCATGGGACTTGTAGTTCTGAAACAGCTGGAGGTCTGCTAATTGCATATCCCTGCCCTAGATGTTAACCTCTTCCCAGCCAAAGTCATTAGCACGGTAAAAATGCATATTACGAGTGTCACCGGTAATGTCGCAGTTAATCAGTTCCCCCCCTGCATCAGTTAGTATGAGATTGCCTACTGCACTGTCACAGTTCCATTATAAGTCACTGATCATCGCCATTAGTAGTATAATAAAAGAAATTGATATATAGAATGTAGTTTGTAGATGCTATAACAATATTCTTGGAGGTTGGAACAATGGAGAAGAAAATCAGAAAAATATACTGCCACACACAGAGGATGTCTTAGGTGTTGGAAGACCGTGGTGCAAACTCCCCGTATTGGGCTTGAAATGCTACAGGAACCAAAGGATGCAGGTAGACTTGCGGTACCCAATCCTTTTATATTACTATATGGCGCCACAACTACAACACCTTACGGCATGGCACAATTCCGATTTTCATGACCCTATTAAATATATATTTGCAACTGTGTTATCTAATAACAACCTGATTGAATGCCTGGAAGCTGGAGAGTTCAGAGCACTATCACAATATCCCACTCACACATTGATAGACAAAATCTGGTGTAAAACCAAGCTACACCTCCAATATTTGGGTTATATGACTTTTACACATTTTGTTTTATAATTAATACAAAGAGCTCCAGCAATTACAGGGATTTACCAATTGACCTTTACTTGGTATTAAATACATTCCACAACTCTACAATGGGCGTATACTGAAAGATTTCCAGACTGCGAGAAGAATATGGGTTGCTTAACCGTTTCTTTTACCAATATTTACAACTTAGGCACGCTATTTCTCCTCAGACCAAACAAATCCACCTGGGTAATGGTCGAGCCTAGGATACTCTCATAATTCATTACCTCACTCTCTAGAAAGGGACAAATTTCTCCTCTATACAATTTCCTCCTGTCCCAAGTTTCCAAATCCATGTCTCTTAATTGTAGAACCCAATGGTTGGAAGACTTTGGGCACATTACAGATGAGGAATGGTCCACTGTGTTGGACAATGTACCCAAGGTCTCTCTGTCAACTGCCCGGAAGCTTACGCAACTCTTCATTATACATCGCACATCTCATAAGTTACACGCTTGGCACAGAATGGATACTCCCCTATGTCCGAGATGTGCAGAGGAAAACGGTATACTTCATATGTTGTGGAACTTACAACCTTTGGTCAGGTACTGGACAAAGGTGGTTAGTTCATTACTGAAATATGGAACCTTACACTTGCAATGGATCCTAAACTTAGTTTACTGGTGTGACAGAAGCCACTGTCACTGTGTGTTTTGGAAGGGACTGTGGGCTGGCCTCCTACCCACAGACTATGGCCCAGAAGAGACTTGGAGACCAGCTGGGATCATGTAATGTTACATCCCTTCTCTTCCACCCCCCCCTTGTTGTCGTGTTTAATTGTGTTGGTTCATGGCACGTAGACAATGGTCTGGACTGGAGACATCTATCCGCAGGGGATGTGGAAGGAGGGGCTGCCTGCTTATCATAATCCCTTTGTTTTAACTGTAGTTTCTGTTTCAATGTACAAGTGTCAAGTTCCCATTGGTTTTTCCTTGTCCCCTACCCCCCCCCCCCCTATTGACGAGGCTAAGGGGAGTGTCCCCAACTGTGTGTAAAACTGTATGTTTTTGTATTTAATAAACAGTTAATGCTCTGCATGTTTAACCCTCAACACCTGTGTGGCTTGTCTCGTGATTGAGGGGTTAAGGGCTGGTTATGGCGAATCTGCAGGCTGCGGGTGCATTTGTAGGACAGGAGACACAGGTCTGGCGGATGTGCCCACCTGGGGTATCCGAGATCTGTCACAACTGGTATGGTTGGATGAGGAACTATACACGCCGTAAATGTATTTAGCTATCCTTAGAGTACTGTTTATTGCCCGAAAACTAATAGAGCAGCGGTGGCTATCTACGACACCTCCCACTCATAGAAAATGGGTTGCCGCTGTTGTATATGGTCCTGTTAAGGGAGAAATTAGTCCATCAACACAGGGGGAGTACAACAAAATTTGAACAAATCTGGGATGACTGGTTTTAATACCCCTGGGTTGGCCCCATTCTCTCTAGTCCAGAATTGAATCCTCGGAGGTAGAATCTCCTCCGACTTGCTGTAACATAATGATGGGTAATGTAGTGCAGCGTTTCATGAGATACTAACCTTTCGAGGATCTCTCAGCTGTAAAAATGATGTTTTATTACCATGGTACCCAGACGTATAGAGGATGTTTAACTGTTTGCAGCAAAAACAAAGCACAATCGCAGCGATGCAGTTTACACACACCCCTTTTTTTGTGGGGTACGGTTTTCCCTATGTTTTCTGTATCGTACATCACGGGACAAAGAGCAGCCATAGTAATTCCTATGTGGGTTATACACCACCTATAGGTGAATGGACACTGGCAACCCAAGACAGGAAGTCCCCCTCTATATAACCCTTCCCATACAGGAAGTACCTCCGTTTTTTTTGCCAGTGTCTGAAGGTGTTGGCTCACGGTTGAACAAGTGCTATGCTAAAGAAGAAGCCTTGTTGCGGAAATCCTTAAGCAGGATCAAGAGGCTATGCAGTCGGATCCATTCTAGATGCCAAAAAGCAATGGCCAAAATGGATGGTACCCGAGGCTCGTGGAAGGAAAACAGCGAGGTCACTTGCCGGTAATGCTCCTCTGTTGTGGGCTGGACCCTGGGATCCGGCACCTTGGTCACATACCTAAACCAAATGTTGTCCTGGCAGGGTGCTGTATGGGTCCAAGGGTGTGGACCCCAGTATGCAATGGGGACCCGGTCCTTGAAGGTCCGTCATGACATGGCACGCCATGATGGGTGAAGATTGGATCTGGCTGTGTTTTTCCAGCAGTATCCTGCAGTGGGAATGGCAAGTCAAAGAAGATCCTAAGGAACTCATATGGTTCACTTTGGACTTCTTGTGAGTAAACAATGACTTGTCTGTTTTTTACTACCAAGAAGGTGTAACATACCTGTTTTTTAACATTCCCATGCTTCCCCCTGCAGTGTGCTCAGTGTCTGCCAGCACTCCTGTGGAACAGCGTTGCCTCCTTACTCAGCTCTGTCATGGCTGCCAAAAGGGCTGGGGACCGTCGCCTGAAACACAGCGGTCTGCTTTTCCCTGGGGCTGCAGTCCCCCCCCCCCCCAGAGCATTTTGTTTGCAGCTCTGTTTAAATAAGCTATCCTGAGACGCGGGGGCGTGCACGTGGAAACGAACGTTCGCGTAATACATGGCGCAAGGCTTACTGCCTATAAAGCTTTTACTCTGGAAAGTATCTGGTGGCTGACTGAGGGACACGGCATACAAGGGCATGTAAGTGCTGTATGGGTGTTTGGTTACAGGCATTTCTAAAGGCACGTCTACTCAGCATCAGGCTGAGCAGTGATAGCGGCATATTTCCATTTCTGGACTATAGCTCGGCAGTAGATGCACATTGTAAGTACCTCTGCCTTTTGTGCTTAGCACTGTCTTACCGAAAGAGAGGTGAGAAACATACGAAGGGGAGGACCACAAGGGTGCCGCCGTCAGGGTCTGAGGATCCTAGTCACGCTTCCAGAGTTCTATCCTCCCCTGAAGGACCAGAAACAACTGGCCAGTCTGAGTCATTCAGGCTCTCAGGCATAGTAGCCACTTCCAATATTTCAGCCTCTGCATACGTCACCAAAGACGATTTGGCTTCATCGTTGCTGGTTTGAAAGGAAAAATAGCTGATATGTTTGTGTCTTCCTCCCATTCCGGGAAAAAATTAGATGGGTCCCCTTCTCCTTCACCTGCCTTTCCGGTGTTGGAACAGGAATGGGCAGATGATGTTGAGATACCATTGAGTGACCGGGATGAAGGGCAGGCAGATGACTTCCCCTCTGAGGATTCAGTCTCAGAAGAGCCCTTCTCAGCCTCACAATCTCAGAAATTGTTAGTGCAATCTTTTATGGAATTGGTCCGTTCTGGGTACAAGTTGCCCCCAGCACAGGTAGCCAAGGCCCCCTTTTCCTCTTTGTGTTCCTTATAAGGCCTCCACAAGGTCCACATGCATTTCCTGTAAACCCATTGGTGGAGTGGCTGATATATGCTGACTGGGATCACCCAGATAGATATTTTCTTCCTCCTAGAAGATTTTCTTTTCTCTATCCAATGGAGGAAAACTTCACTGAGAAGTGGAGTTTGCCAGCAGTAGACGCTGCCATCTCTTCTGTGAATAAGAGTCTAACTTGTCCAGTAGACAATGTCCAAGTTTTTAAGGATCCAGCCAATAAGAAACTGGAATCTTTGCTCAAAGCCTCATTTGCTGTAGCGGGTGCAGCAGCACAGCCTGCAGTAGCAGCGACAGGCATCTGTCAATCCCTAAAAAACAAACAAAAAAAAAACGCTTAAGCAGGTTAGTAAGTGTCCCTGCTCAAGGGGAAGCGGCCTGTGAGTTAGCCGAGCTACCTAGGGCCTTATGTTTTGCAGTTGATGCTCTTAAAGATTCTATTCATCAGTTATCATGCTTTGCCCTCTTATCAGTGCATATGCGTAGAATTCTCTGGTTGAAGAATTGGTCAGCTGAATTACCATGCAAAAAGCTATTGGCAGGTTTTCCCTTTCATGGGAAGTGGTTGTCCGGGGATGATTTGGATAAATATAGCCAAAAAATTTCAGGTGGTAAGAGTGCCCTTTTACTAGTAAAAAGGAGTAAGCGTCCTTCATTTAAACGTTCTTCCCCCATACCAGCCGCAAAAGCCTCCAGGCAGTCGCCACGGCCTCTGCCGTCAGTTTAAAGAGGTAAGCCTCAAGGCCAAGCACAAGGACAGAAGAAGCCATGGGGGCAGAAATCTGCAAAGCAGAGTCCCATGGCCTCCTTATGAAAGGGCGTTCCCACTTGCTCGAGTGGGGGGAAGGCTTCTGCAGTTTTAAGGGGCTTGGCAGGAAGAGATCCGAGACAGATCATCTCCACCGTATCTCTAGGATACAAACTAGAGTTTTCAAGTGTTTTTTTTACCTTTTCTAAGGTCGAACGTTCCCAAAGACCCAGTGAAAAGAAGGTCTTTGTTCCAGGCACTGGACCGATTGACATCTTGGGGTGTAATGATAGAGATTCCCTCAGAAGAGCAGGGCATGGGGTTTTATTCAAATCCCTTCACGGTGCCAAAACCGAATGGAGATGTCAGACCCATTCTAGAGCTCAAAGATCTAAATCGGTTCCTAATCGTCCGCTCTTTTCCCATGGAGTCAATCCCGTCAGTCGTATCCCCCCTGCGGGGAGGAGAATTTCTGGCATCAATAGACATCAAAGATGCATATCTGCATGTGCCAATTTTTCACGCTCACCAGAAGTTTCTGTGTTTTGTGGTAGAACACTGGCACTTTCAGTTTGTGGCCTTGCCCTTCGGGTTAGCTAACGCACCCTGGGTGTTTACAAAAGTTCTGGCCCCGGTTCTAGCAAGGGACTAGGGTATAGTGGTAATGGCATACCTAGACGACCTGCTGCTGATAGATCAGTCGGTTACATGGTTAGACCAGAGTGTATCCAACACGGCAAGTACTTGGATCACCTAGGTTGGATTCTCAACGTAGAAAAGTCAGCCTTACAACCATTGAGAAGGCTGGAGTACTTGGTTCTGATTTATAGATACAGCATAATAAAAAGTTTGTTTGCCTCGGATGTGGTCGAGGCAAAGGAGGATCCTTCTATTCGCCTTTGCATGAGGTTGTTGGGGAAGACGGTTACCTATGCCCAGTTTGATTCAAGACTGTTCCAAAACGGCATTCTGTCTGCTTGGAACAAGAAAATCCAAGCCTTGGATTACCCAATGTGTCTGACACCAAGGGTGCGCCAGAGTCTCAGTTGGTGGTTGATAACCAGAAATTTGCAGAAAGGTAAATCCTTCATGCCAGTAACCTGGAAAGTTGTAAAAACGGATGACAGCCTCTTAGGCTGGGAAGCGGTTCTGGAGAAGACCACTGTCCAGAGTCTGAGAAAGACTTGCCCATCAACATTCTAGAGATTCGGGCAGTGCGTCTGGCCCTAATGGCCTGGGCTTTCAGATTACAATATTGTCCCGTCCAGATACAATCGGACAATGCCACAGCAGTGGCTTACATCAACCACCAAGGAGGTACCAGAAGTCACGCAGTCCAGAGGGAAGTGAACCATATTCTGACCTGGGCAGAGAAGCATGTACCTTGCCTATCGGCAGTCTTCATTTTAGGAGTGGAGAATTGGCAGGCGGATTACTTGAGCCGCCAAAATTTTTCCTGGGTGAATGGTCTCTCCATCCCAAAGTTTTTTCCGCCATTTGCCAAAAATGGGGAACCCTGGACCAAGATCTGTTGGCTTCCAGGTTCAACAGAAAGTTGGACAACTTTGTATCAAGGACAAGGTATCCACTCGCATGCAGAACAGGTAAGTTGGTAACCCCTTGGGATCAGTTTTCACTGATTTATGCGTTCCCCATAGTTCGCAGGGTCAAATAGGAAGGGAAGCCGGTAATACTGGTAGCCCTGGCATGGCCCAGAAGATCCTAGTATGCAGAGATCATAAGGTTGGCAGTAGGGAAACCGTGGACTCTTCCGTCCTGTCCAGACTTGCTTTTGCATGGACCGGTGTTCCATTCTGTCTTAGTCGCTGAATTTAACAGGTTAGCTATTGAAGCCCACATATTAAAGAATCGGGGGGCTTTAAGGCTCAGTAATTACCCTAATTAATGCAAGGAAGCCGTCTTCCAGGACCTTTTATTATAGGGTCTGGAGGTTCTATGTTGGTGTGAAACCAAAAGATGGCATCCTCGAAAGTATGTCATAGGAAGAATTCTTGCCTTTCTACAGATGGGAGTAGAAATGAAGGTAGCCTTGAGTACAATCAAGGGTCAGATTTCGGCCTTAGTGTTTTTTCAAAGGCCGCTTGCCTCACATTCTTTGATTTGGGCCTTTATACAAGGAGTATCTCATATAACTCAGCCAGTTAGGTCACTCGTGGGATTTGAATCTAGTTTTATCGGCATTACAAAGACAGCCCTTTGAGCAGATGTGCCATATTCCCTTTTGACAATGAAGTATTTATTTTTTTTGGTTGTTGTAACTTCAGCAAGGAGAGTATCGTAATTGACAGCTTTCTCATGTGAAGTGCCATACTTAATTATTCATAAGGACAAGTTGGTGTTGCGTCCTCGCCCAACCTTTCTACCTAAAGTAGTGTCCAGCTTTCATCTGAACCGAGATGTCTCCCTGCCTTCCTTTTTTTCCAGATGCTCGTTCTCCATAGGAAAAATTGTTACATTCTCTTGATGTAGTGAGAGCTGTCAGGCTCTATCTGAAGGTGACGGCTCAGATACGACAAACTGATGCTCGGTTTGTGCTGCCAGAAGGGCCCAAGAAAAAGGGCAGGCAGTATCGAAATGGACTATTTCTAGGTGGATTTATCAGGTTATAATCCAGGCTTATGGTTTGAAAAGGAAGGTTCCGCCTTTTCAAGTTAAAGCGCACTCTACTAGAGCAGCAAGTGCTTCATAGGCGGTGTATCACCAAATCTCTATGACTCAGATTTGCAAGGCCGCAACTTGGTCGTCAGTCATTTTACAAAATTGTATCACTTTTACATAAGACTGCAAGAGGATGCCGCTTTTGGGCTCAGTGTACTGCAGGCAGCAGTATAGATCCTCACGTCTGATGGCGGTCTGCGTTTTATTTTCGTCTCCCTCCCCTCAGAGGCATTGCTTTGGGACATCCCACATAGTAATTACTATGGCGGCTCTGTGTCCTGTGATGTACGATAAAGAAAAAATGATTTTTTACCTGTAAAATCCTTTTCTAGGAGTACATCACAGGGCACAGAGGTTCCTCCCCTCTTATTGGGGTGTGTGTGTGTGTGTGTGTGTGTGTGTGTGTGTGTGTGTGTGTGTATATGTGTGTATATGTGTATATATATATATATATATATATATATATATATATATATATATATATATATATATATATATATATATATATATATATATATATATTGCTTTGCTACAAAAACTGAGGTACTTCCGGTATGGGAGGGGTTATATAGAGGGGGACTTTCTGTCTTGAGTGTCCATTCACCTATAGGTGGCGTATAACCCACATAGTAATTACTATGACTGCTCTGTGTCCCGTGATGTACGCTAAGAAAAGGATTTTACAGGTAAGATGTTATAAAAATCCTATTTCTTTTGTTATCCCGTCTTGGTTGTTTAGAAGGGAGGAAAGGAATATTGAATGAGGGATCATGTTTTTTTGTTTTGCATATGTCAATCCTACTGCTACCTTTTATATATCTTGACTGGTTGTAATTTTTCACATGTATGATTCTATGTAATGATTAAATCCCTTGTTCTCTTGTCATGTAAACTTAAAAAAAAAAAATAAACACATTTTTTTTTCATCAGATAGTTTTGTATTGAAAAAAAAAATGACTGACTGAACTTACATTTTCAACATATGTGAAGGGTCTAAATACTCTGTTTTAAAGGCATAAGATCCTTAAAGAAATCTAACATTATGATGCAATGTGCCATTTATAGACCAATATCATTATTAAATGTAGACACAAAACTGTGTGCCAAAATATTAGCCACTAGATTAAGAGAATATGCCAGATTGGATGGATACATACATACAGACCAGGTGGGGTTCATACCTGGGAGAGATGGAAGAGACAACGGAGTTAGAACATTGTTCCCCCTACAAAAAATAAGAGCTGGACCCCGAGCTCTATTCCTGTCAATAGATGCGAAAAAAGCAGGGTAGACTGGGGATTCATGACTGCTACAATAGAAGAGATGGAGATCGCCCCAAAAATGACTCAACTGATTTAAACACTATATCAACATCCATTGGCAGCAGTAAAGATCAACAGGACTCTATCTGTATCCAGGGGTGGACTGACAACTCATGGGGCCCCCGGGCAATAGAAGATTATGGGGCCCCCGGGCTTACAGATGGCCACCACGCCAGGAGGCATTGCATAGGCAGGGCAGCTAAAATCTCAGGATTTTCACATCAAAAGCATGTCGGTTTTGGACATATCAGGGACAGATGTAAAAAAAACAGATTTGTACATACTGTCCCTGGTTTTATGGAGCCTGGCAACCCTGATGGTGCCCCTCGGGCAGTGCCTGAGAGTCCCAATGGTCAGTCCGCCCCTGTCTGTATCTCAATCTTTTGAGTTATTTAATGGTACAAGACAGGAGTGTCCTCTTTCACCCCTCTTGTTTATATTGACATTGGAGCCTTTATTGGCCACTATTTAAAATGGTGTAGACCTAAAATGAGTGAAGGTAGGAAAAGAGGAACATAAAGTGGCGGCATATGCGGATGATTTCTTGTTTTATGTCTCCTGCCCAAGAACAACATTACCAAATATAATAATAATAATATTTATTATTATTATTAAAGGTTATGGAGCACAATCAAACTTAAAAATGAACCTCTCAAAGTCTGAAATCTTAACTACTTACATTTTCACCCCCTTCCTGGCCAGGTAAATTCAGCTTTTAGCGCTGTAACATTTTGAATGACAATTGCGTGGTCATGCAACACTACACATGAAATGTTGATCATTTTTTTTTTCCTCACAAATGGCTTTCTCTTGGTGGTATTTGATCACCTTGCGCTATAAACCAAAAAAGAGCAACAATTTTGAAAAAACATCAATATTTTTCAAATGCTAGCTATATGCAATGACATACCTTCTTGGACCCAGTCTGTGCAGGCAGTATGACCTCTTGCTGACTCGGTGCAATCCACAAGCACCTTTTAATTCTTTAATAAGGAGCAGAACCCAGCCAAGTTGGCTCATCCTTGCCTTGGTCAGCAACAGGCATTTCTTATTCTAGCACCTGCGACCTAATTGCTTTGCTAGCTTCCACAAAGTGATCCATCTGGTTTATATAGGATGACTTTTGCCCCATGTGTAAAAAAAATACAATTTAACATATGTACCCCATATCACACATTTAGAATTTTATCTTGAAATGTAAAAATCTCAAAATGGACTGTCAGGAGCAGGTTTCGAACAGTCTCATTGTATGTCACATATATACAGGATTAAACATTTTATTTTTCTACAGATACTGTTTTTTTGATGTTGTAGGTTTTTTTTAAGGCCAGGTCATCCACAGAAAATTGTGATTTTGTCTTCCTTAACATCTCTCTTTAGTTATAGCAATACATTCCTGTTCTATTAATGGAAAATACTTCGACTGGATTCTTATCTCAAGGAGAAGCTGTTTTCGAGCTGGTGTACGATACTATGTTAGAGGTATCATATTTTTTTTTTTCTTTGGAAATTGTATAAACGAGGGGCTAAATAACTGTATGAAAGCATTAGTATTTATTTAACATATGTGATACTTGTGCACTGTAGAAATTTGAATTAGTGTTTAAACTTACCTTTGTCCCTGCACCAAAAGGACATTTTGTAACATTTTTATATTTTGTTTTAAGTCTAGGTTTTTTCAGATGATGTCCCTATAGCATTTATAAATATGTTACAAAGTAATGGTGTTACCACACTGAACCGTGGAGTACACAACTAATAACCTTAGACCATTTAGAGTATGAATCATTAACCACTACTCTGAATACAGTTTTTAGCCAGTTTTCTATGCATTTACTAACTGCATTTTCTAAGCCCCTAGACCCTAACTTATACATTAGTCATGTGTGGGGAACTTTCAAACACTTTGGCAAAATCCAAGTAAACTATGTTCACAGCCATTCCTTTGTCCAAGTTTGCTTACCTCCTCATTAAAAGAAATCAGATTGATTTGACAACTTTGGTTTTTCATGAATCCATGCTGACGTTTGCTTAAATTATTTTATTTTTTTAGAGCAAAAACTCCTCTTGTCTTTTTTATTTGACTCAAGTATCTTCCCAACTATAAAAGTTGAACTAACTCGTCTTTAATTGGTAAATACTTTGATTCCTGTTTAATATAGGCAGCACATTGGCCTGATGCCAATCCAGTGGTGCCATGCCAGTCATTAAATAGTCTCTAAATGTTGAAGCAATGGCTTAGATATAACAGAGCTCAACTCTTTGAAGAGCCTTGGGTGTAAGGCTGTAAGCCATCTGGTTCAGATGCTTTTCACATTTATTTTGTCTAAATATTACCTAGACCATGTAAATTTTGAGCCATTGTGGATCATTTTGGGCTATGTCAATACTATCCCTATTTAGCTAAAGAAGGTTTTTATTACATTTGCCTTTCTTTGTCCCCAGTCACCAACTCAGAATTATCTTGTAACGTGCCTACAAAGTCAGATCTAACCTTTTTACTGTTAATATATTTGTAGAATTTTTGGGGGTTTGTCCTACCCTCTTTTGCAACCTGCCGTTTTGTTTTTAATGTTTGTGAACTTGATTTCCTTTTTTACACATTCTGTTATATTCTTTGTAACTTTTAAATTAGGATGGTGTTCCTTCATTTTTATATTTTTAAATGCTCTTTTCCTATTTATAGATATTTTTTACTTTTCATGTGAGCCTTTTAAACCTATTGCCCATGGGAATATATTTATATTTACTACTTTTATCCTTAATGTGTGAACGTGTGTCAGGCCTCCTGCTCTGTAGAAGAGGGGAATAATTTATATATTTACAAATGTTTATATATATATATATATATATATATATATATATATATATATATATATATATATATATATATATATATATATATATATTTGGACACGGGCACAATTTTTGTTTTTTTCTATTATTTACCAACAAATTTCAAGCTATAGTTATATAACGGATATGGGCTGAAAGGGCACACTCTCAGGTTTAATTTGAGGGTATGTACATCCAAATCGAGGAAGGGTTTAGGTTTTCATGGCCAGGTGTGGGCTACTCCTTGGTTATTTATTCATTAATTAAGCATATAAAAGGTTTGGAGTTGATTCTAAGTGTGGTATTTGCATTTGTAATCTATTGCTGTGAACCTACAACATGCATTCATAAGAGTTGTCCATGCAAGTGAAACAGGCCATTGTAAGGCTTCAAAAATCCATCAGAGAGATGGCAGAAACATTAAGAGTGGACAAATCAACTGTTTGGTACATTTTGGGAAAACAAGAATAGGGATGAGACGAACACCCCCCCTGTTCGGTTCGCACCAGAACCTTCGAACCTGACCGAACGTTCGCGCAAATTTTTAGAACCCCATTGAAGACTATGGGACTCGAAGGTTCAAATTCAAAAGTGCTCATTTTAAAGGCTAAAAAAGTTTTAAAAACGGTTGGTTTTTCTGGAGCAGTGATTTTAATGATGCTTAAAGTGGAAAAATTCCTTTAAATATCATACCTGCTGGGTATCTATAGTATGCCTGTGAAGTGGCACGTGTTTAGAACTGTCCCTGCACAAAATGAGATTACTATAAGAAAAAAATAATTTAAAACTGCTTGCGGCTTTAAGGTCCCTGCAATATGGATGAAAATCATTGAGAAAAATAGCATGGGTTTCCCCACCCCCCTCCCCCCAGGTCATTACCAGCACCTTTGGGCTGGTAATACTTTACCACAACACTGTAAGCCCTCACAGTTGGTCTTGGTGGGCGCAGGAATGGGCCCTGCTGTAAAATATTGGATCAAGAATTGTAATTGCACGACCCTGTTAAACAGGGGCAGAAAAATTGGGCCTTAGGCACTGGTGCTGGGGGCCACAACACTGCAACCCCTCACAGATACTCTAGTTGGAGCGCAGGAATGAGCCCGCTGCAAAGTATTGCATCAAAAATTGTACTTATACGCCCCTGTTAAACAGGGGCAGAAAAATTGGGCCTTAGGCACTGGTGCTGGGGGCCACAACACTGCAACCCCTCACAGATACTCTAGTTGGAGCGCAGGAATGAGCCCGCTGCAAAGTATTGTATCAAAAATTGTACTTATACGCCCCTGTTAAACAGGGGCAGAAAAATTGGGCCTTAGCCACTGGTGACGGTGCCCAGAACCAAAAATGTTCTTACAAGCTATCAGCATGATCATTGAGGAGGAAAAGGATAGTCACTCAGCATAACAGGATAGTCACTCCGCATCAGCATAGGCAGTCTTGAAGGGATCTGACATTTAAATTTTTTTTTTTTTTTTTTTAAATTCAGTTACATCAGCATTAGGTGCTTGGTAGCTGGTGGTGATCCAAGCCTGATTCGATCGACCGAGTCGGTGGAAAGGCGCACCCTGTGATTGGTCACAAAGCCTCCAGCAGCACTGAATGTGGGTTCTGAAAGAACGCTGGATGCAGGACAGGCCAGTAGCTCAATTGCGTACTGTGCAAGCTCTGGCCAGTGATCCATCCTCAAGACCCAGTAAGCCAGAGGATTTTCGGTGGGAAAGGTGTCCAAGTCTGATCTTGCCCTTAGGTATTCCCGCACCATGTAAAACAGACGCTGGCGATGGTTGCTGGAACCGGTCATACCTTGGGGCTGCGGACTAAAAAATTGTCTGAACTCATCGGTCAGACGGCCACCTTCTCCACCGCTCCTTCTGTGACTGACCGAAGCCTCAGCAACATGTTGTCCAGGACCAGGATTTTGTAACCTCCCAGTCTCTGGGAATGCGTTGCACAGACCTTTCTGCAAGGCCTCCCGAAGATGTTTCATCTTCTGCTCCCTCTGCGCCGGCAAGATAAGGTCCGCAACCTTACTCTTGTAAAGTAGATCAAAGAGGGTTGCCAGCCAGTAATAATCCCTCTCCTTGATAGCACGAATACAAGGATCCTTCCACAGGCTTTGCAGGATCAGGGAGGCAATACATCGTAGGTTTGCTGAGGCATTCGGTGGGAGTCCTCTGGGTCACTGAGGACGACAGGATCCGCAGCCACGTACAACTCCATGGGTTTCTTGGGACTGTAATTGATCCCTTGAAGACTGATGCTGAGTGCTAGGCTCCACCTCCATGCTGACACAATCCTCCCCCTCCTCCTCCTCCTCCTCCTCTTCTTCCTGTGTGATAGGTGGGCAAGCAGGAACACTGTCTGGATAAAGGGGGCCTTGAGAGGTAAGGAAGTCCTCCTCTTCCTCCCTCTGTTCTGCCTCAAGGGCCCTGTCCATTATTCCACGCAGCGTGTGCTCCAACAGGTGAATAAGGGGGACAGTGTCACTGATGCATGCACTGTCACTGCTCACCATCCTCGTGGCCTCCTCAAATGGTGACAGGACAGTGCATGCATCCCTGATCATGGCCCACTGGCGTGGGGGAAAAAACCCAAGCTCCCCTGACCCTGTCCTGCTGCCATATTGGCACAGATACTCATTGATGGCCCTCTGCTGCATGTGCAGCCGCTGCAGCATGGCCAACGTAGAGTTCCACCTGGTGGGCATGTCACAGATTCGACGGTTCTTGGGCAGGTTGTATTCCTTTTTGGAGGTCTGCCAGCCGAGCACTGGCAGTATATGACCGTCAGAAATGCACACAGAGTTTCCTGGCCTGCTTCAGGACATCCTGTAAGCCCGGCTACCTGCCCAAGAACCGCTGCACCACCAAGTTAAGGACATGAGCAAAACAGGGCACATGGGTCAGTTGTCCCTGTCGCAGGGCAGAGAGGAGGTTGGTGCCATTGTCGCAAACCACCATTCCTGGCTTAAGCTGACGTGGTGTCAACCACCTCTGAGCCTGCCCCTGCAGAGCTGAAAGAACCTCTGCCACAGTGTGGCTCCTGTCCCCCAAGCACACCAGCTCAAGCACCGCATGGCATCTCTTTGCCTGTGTACCTGCGTAGCCCCTTGAAAGCCTACGGAGCACCGCTGGTTCTGTGGACACATCAAAGGAAGAGGCCACAGAGGAAGAGGAGGGGGTGGAGGAGAAAGGTGTAGCAGTAGTAGTGTTTTGGAGGCGTGGTGGCAGAACAACCTCCAACACTACGATACCTTGTCCTTGTCCCAGCTGCCAGTAGAGTCACCCAATGCGCCGTGAAAGATGGGTAACGTCCCTGTCCATGCCTGCTGGACCACGAGTCAGCGGTAATATGCACCTTACCACTGACCGCCCTGTCCAGCGAGGCATGGACATTGCCTTCCACATGCAGGTAGAGAGCCGGAATCGCCTGCTGTGAGGAAAAAGTGGCGTTTGGTAACTTGCCACTGAGGTACCGCACATTCCACAAACTCACGGAAGGGGGCAGAATCTACCAACTGAAAAGGCAGCAGTTGAAGTGCTAGAAATTTAGCTAAGCTAGCATTCAACCGCTGGGCATGTGGATGGCTGGGAGAGAATTTCTTTCAGCGCTGCAGCAGCTGGGGCAGGGAAATTTGCCTGGTACAATCTGACGTCGATGTACCGATAGTAGATTGCCGCCAAGTACTTGGTTGTGACACACCTTCAGTCCTATCAGAGGACTGAGGGTATAGTGGGGTTGGAGATCCCAGCTGATGAGGAGCAAGGAGAGGTCCGCTTTGTTCTTTGGTGTGGGTCTTTGATGTACGCTTGCCAACGAACTGCGTGGCAGGTCGACATATGGTCATGCATGTGGTGCCCAAGCGGGTGATGTTTTGGCCATGCGAGATACGCTTGAGACATATGTTGCAAATAGCAGCGGTGCGATCTGATGCACTCGTCTCTGGGCTCACGTTAATGCCTTTCTCTAGCTGTGTACCATCATCGAAGCCTTCAAAACGCTTGGCCTTTTATAGTGTGGGGCGTGTACTAAACCCCCTGAGCCATAATTGGCCAAAGCCACCTTGACTTTGGCCAATTATGGCTCAACGTTTTTTGGAAGCTGTGATTGGCCAAGCATGCGGGTCATAGTGCATGGCACGCCACTCAATTTGGTGCGAACGGCCCGTAACCTTTGTATTTCGACGAACGGTCAAACATAGGATGTTCGAGTCCAACGTGAGTTCGACTCGAACATGAAGCTCATCCCTAAATAAGAACGCACTGGTGAGCTCAGCAACAAAAAAAAGGCCTGGACGTCCACGGAAGACAACCGTGGTGGTTGATAGCAGTATACTCTCTATGGTAAAGAAAACCCAACATCCAGACAAGTGAAGCACCCTCTCCAGGAGGTGGGCGTATCATTGTCAAAGTCTACATTTAAGAGCAAATACAGAGGGTTCACCACCAGGTGCAAACTATTCATAAGCCTAAAGACTAGAAATGACAGATTTGATTTTGCCAAAAACATAAAAAAAAAAAAACAAGGTTATCTGTTGTAGTTGCTAAAATTTGTACTTGGTGCGTGTGTGTATGTATGTGTGTGTGTGTGTATGTGTGTATGTATGTGTATGTATGTATGTATGTATGTATGTATGTATGTGTATATATATATATAAATATATATATAAATATATAAATGTGTATATGTGTTTGTTTGTTTTTCCCCCATTTGCATATGTATATATTTTTTTATATTTTTTATTTCAATCATTTAGGTATTGACTCAGAAGGTCATGCTGCAAATTTTGTTGAAACTGAACAAATTGTGCATTTCAATGGAGGAAAAGCTTCATTTGTTCAGGTAAGTTTTTATTTAATTTGCATGTTTTCTGCACATAGGATATGCATTTTATAGTTGATAAAGGGTGAAAACTCTGCATCAAGTGAATAAAGTAGTAAATAGTAGTAGTAGTAAATAAAATAAGCTGCTCCCCTCAAAGAGTGAATGCTCCTAGTGATATGGGTAAAAGATAGGGGGCCCTAATAATTAATAAAAATAACAATGAAAATCATAGGACTGCACTCCTGAAGTCACTAATCCTTGTCAAATAAGCAAATGTGCACAAAACATTATCAAACATATGATTAAAAAATATTGTGAAATATCAATTAGTGCAAATAATATTTAGGCCCAATCTTAAGCACAAAAAAATATTATGATAATAAATCAAAGTCCAAAAAACACCAAACGTCCATTCCGTGCTTGCTGTGATATACTGATATAGAAGTGATCCTTTACCAAACTTGAATAAACACCCAAAGTGACTGGATAAGTAAGCTGCTTACCATAGCACATTGACATTGACTCAAAAACAGAGTCAATGAGAGCTTATGCAGGATAATGCCTGCTCACATAGGCTGAAATGGAGATATTAGGTGACTTCCTCCTTTAAAGGTTTTGGCCGGATATGAAACAACAATGGAAACATCTATAGCGTAATTCCGTTTATTTAAAAATGAACAAGATAAAAAAAAAAGATAAAACTTAGCCAAATGGCTACTCACATTTAAAAGTGCTTATCTAGGCACTGGGGCTGCTGGCTCTTATCGGTAGTCTGGGGATCTGCCGTGCTCCCACCGCCTCCTACCACACTCTGTCCATGGCGTGCGTTCCACCTCACAGGAACCAACAAATAGCAGGGCCGGAATTGACGTACGTAGCATGACCAGGTACCGCTTTGATGTACGTTTCGTAAGAACGTCCTCGGGAAGCGTACCTGGTCACTCGGGGTCACGATTTAAATAGGAAATTAATGGGAAAAATTTGCCCAGAAATCGGCATTGCCAATGCATTACATTAAAACAACCGATCTCTTAAAGACACTTTGCATACCTATACATGTTAGCTTAGACAAAAAACATGATAGAGCGCACATACATAACAAATATAAATTAAAAAAACATAGAATTAACATTATTAATAAAAAGATTGGGAAATCTCAATGAGTGATAAAATGACGACAATAATCCCCTTCTCGCAGAGGGAGACTGCCCTTTTTCTCTAAACCCTTAGCCTACACGGCCATATGCGTCCCATATATGATCTGAATCGCAATTGGCTCAGATCATAAATCAACCACCAACAATCTCCTAGGCCACAACGGTAGAAATTAATTTGGTTTTAACTTGAACCAGAAACCAGTCTCATCCATGGGTGCAAGTCCAAAAAGTTGTAGAACTTCCATGGATCATCCATGGATGAGAAAAAAATTCCCATCCCACAGTATGGAAAACAAATTCCATTTTATATAGGATGTTAATAGCAAATATTTTTATAGATGAAAAATATATATAATATTGAAAACCGAGTGGGGAAAAAAATATATATAAAAAATACTTAATGGATGAGAGAAAGAAAGTGGTATCAGAAAAAAGGGGGTAGTTGGCATATTAAATCTCATTCATTGGAGAGGAAACAATTGAGATATAGCTCAATATTCATACCAAGAGGCTGCATAGTTTGAAGTTTGTACAGTCACCTGGTTTCATTTTTAGAAATTTCTTTCTTCATGTGTGTTTCCCTCCAATGTTTAGAGGTCTGATCAATTCCATAAAAATGGCAAAGTGAGGGATAGCTATTATGGTACTGTTTGAAATGCCTGTGCTGTGATTAGGAAAACTTTTCCTTATATTTCTAAGGTGTTCATTTATCCTAATTTTCAGTTTCCTCGTGGTCCGTATTACGTACTGAAGGCAACAGGGACACTCATATATGTCACATGGTCCGAATCACATGTGATAAATGGTTTTATTTTGAAGGTCTCTTGTGTCACCTTGGATTGAAACTGGTTGATTTTCTTGGTCCCCTGATCTCCTAGTAATTCTGCACGCGTTGCACCTCGTGCAGAAATGAAATCCAGAGCCATCCAGAAAAGTAGATGTTTTTTTGGGGGGTCTGGCACATTTTTTGCTTTTTTGATCCTCAGTCCCGGAGCTCTCCTATAAATACATTTAGGTTTAGATGGGATTGAGCATATAAGATCTTTATCCTTAAGCTAAATGGGCCAATATTTTTTAAAAATGGCTTCAACCTGTCTAAATTGTCTATAAAAATCAGACACAAAGGCAAGTTCTCCCTTGTATTCTGATTTTGGTTTGGTAATCAAAAGGGATTGCCTATTCATTGAGGACACCTGTGACAAAACTTTGGTAAGTGTTTCTCAAACGGATAGCCTTTTTCTGTAAATCTTCCAGTAAGCACCTCAGCCTAATTGAGGAAATCATTGTCATTAGCACAATTACGCCTCAGTCTCGTGTATTGTCTGCCCCTATCCACTGTGGATGGTGGCAGCTTCCAGTTGGCACAAAACCATTTCTGTCCGTGGCCTTACAAAATGTTTTAGTTTCAAATGTCCCATTCGTTTTAGTTATAGTAAGATCTAAATAGTTAACAGATGCATCACTGCATTCAGCAGAAAACTTCAGACCATAGACATTATTATTCATTTGTTGTAAATCAAGTTCAAAACTGACCTTAGACCCTTCCCAGAACAAGATAACATCATCAATGTACCTTTTTTATAAAAGGTCAATGATGGGTTCCTATCTTTGAAAATAGTTTCTTGTTCCCACTTATTGATAACTACATTCGCCACACTGGGGGCATAGCGTGCCCCCATAGCCACGCCCCCAGTCTGGTTGTAGAACTCATCCTTCGCCCAGAAGAAATTATTACTCATAGCCAAATGTAGACCCTTAATGAGATAATTAATCTGGACTTTCTTGAGTCTGGACTCTCTCAAAAGAGCCCATTTCACAGCAACCAACGCATCTTTATGTTGAATATTGGTATACAGGGACTCAATGTCCACTATAACCAATAGAGTATTTTTAGTGGATATAGTTTGTTGAAGTACTATGAGGTCTCTACTGTCCTTTAAATAGGAAGGGCTTTGGGATACTAAAGGCTTGAAAAAAACGTCAAGGTATTCTCCAAGTCTGGAAAAGGGGAATCGATCCCACTGATAATGGCTCGGCCCGGTGGAAATTCTTTGTTTTTGTGAATTTTGGGCAATGTATATAATACTGGAATCTTTGGAGCATAGATATTAATGTAATCTGCTTCTTTTTTATTCAAAATTTGTTTCTGTACCCCCTCTGCTATCCATTTAGCGAATTCTCCTTTTAATTGTGCTGTTGGATTCCCTTTTAACTTTATATATGTGGTAGGGTCACCCAGCAGTCTGAGGATTTCTTGGTAGTAGTAATCTTTGGCCAAAACCACCAACCCTCCTCCCTTGTCTGCTGGCCTTACCACTATTTGTTTATTTTCTTCAATTGCTTTAATCCCTTCCAGATACGCTGGTTCGAAAAATGTTTAATATCCAACTCTCTAGCTTCATCTTGTACCATGTTTTTTAAAAACTTGTATATGGTTATTTTTACCCTTCGCAGGGTTAAAAACAGAGTTATTTTTCAAACTACTATGAACAAATTGCTGATCCGTACTTGATGTACCTGGACCGGGAGTTTGATTGGCAAAGAATTTTTTTATATTTAATTTTTTTATATATTTTTCTATATCAATAAACCAAATTTGTCTAAATCTTTATCAGGTGCAAACTTGAGTCCTTCACTCAACACTTCTAATTGCTTATCAGTGAAGTCATCTCCTGCTAAATTGTAGATTCCCTGATTCACCTGTTCCTTTTTCTTTTTCTTTCTCTCTCCTCCTCTACCTCTTTTTCAGATTTTTTCCTTGGGCATCTGCTATGCTATTTTCTGTGGCTGCACGCTTCATCAAAAAGTCCCAAATTTAGTTTCCTCTCTCATCTGTGGGGTATTGGGTGGGATACGATTTGGCTCTTTCCAATCTCTCCATCCCCCCCATGTTGATTTAGATAGGGGGCTGGTCTACCCCTGAAGTTGCCTCTAAACGCGGCAGATTGGCCACGAGATAACCATTATCCTCCCATGCCCTCTGCCGCTTACCAGAGCCGTTGGCAGCGGCGATGTCGATCGGGTCCTTCCTCATGCTGGGCATGGATAGGAGTGAGGGCAAGATGGCCCCCACCCGTATCCATACCATAGCAGGGTGGAAGCGATGTCAAAACGTCACTTCTGCCCATACGTCTTAAAGTTACAATTTATTTTTGTCATTTTTTCAAATTACGTTTTTTTTTTTATTGCATTTTTGTCTAAATATGAGATCTGAGGTCTTTTTACATTCCTTGTAATAGGAATAAAAGTGCCCCAATTTTTTTTTTTTAAACTGTGTAAAAATAAATAAAATTTGGTAAAATTAAATAATACAAATTTAAAGCGCCTTGTCCGGACGAGCTCGCGCACAGAAGCGAACGCATACGCGAGTAGTGCCCGCAAATGAAAACGGTGTTCAAACCACACATGTGAGGTATTGCCACGATCGTTGAAAGACCTCCTCTGTAACTCAAAACATGCAACCTGTAGATTTTTTTAAATGTAAAAGTTTGACGCCATTCCAGTGGGCGCAATTTTGAAGCGTGACATGTTGGGTATCAATTTGCTCGGCGTAACATTCTCTTTCACAATATAAAAAAAAATTGAGCTAACTTTACTGTTGTCTTATTGTTTTAATACATTTTTCTAAAAAATCGTGCGCTTTTTAAGACCGCTACGCAAATACGGTGTGACAAAAAGTATTGCAATGACCGCCATTCTATTCTCTAGGGTGTTAGAAAAAAAAATGTATAATGTTTGGGGATTCTAAGTAATTTTCTGGCAAAAAATATTGTTTTTAACGTGTAAGCACAGAGTCTGAAAAACTGTCCCGGGGCTTAAGTGGTTAAAGAACATGGTAAGAAAAGATAATAGGTCAGGTTGTGACTACTTGGTGTCCCCGGATAAAGAAAAATGTGCGTTTGATTTTTTTACAACCTGTCTAACAAAAACATTTTTTTCCCCCTTTTAGAGTCGAGGGTCAATTCCATTTTTCTGGTCACAAAGACCAAACTTGAAATATAAACCGAAGCCTCAAATCAACAATGCTGTAAATCATGTAAATATCTTTTATATTTGTTTTAGGCACTTTGACTAAGTCTATTTCTATCATTATAGCATCTTGCACTTTTTAAATTTACCAAGCAAAGTTATTTTTTATGCTGAAAGTTTTTTTTTTTTTTTTTTTAATAAAACATCATTAATTCTGGTTAACATCTTGCACAACTCTAACAGTTCAATTACATAATCATTATTTATTTAATTTTCATCAATAAAGTGGCATTTGGATCTAGAACTAGTTACCAATTTATAAAGAACTGACATTTTACACAACACTTTACAGTGATTTTTGTGGCCAAAATTACATCTGGTGTCTAGCCACCCTAGGACGTCAAGGTCTCCCCGTAGGGTACTGCAAGATTCTGGACATATCCAGTTCCCTGGGACTTGGCCCAGGGGTATCCAGCCATGGTGACCAGATTTTTTTCAAATCTACCTGTGCTTCCCCTGTGTTGATATACCGTTCCATGACCAAAGTGTTCCCCATGTGTGTTATCCACGAGGCAACTGTGGACGGTGAGATCAATTTCCATCCCATCAAAATTAGTTTTCCGGCTTGAAACAATGCCCTAGAGAATGCTGTCCTGACCATCTCCTCGGGAATTACCACCTCCAAATCTCCCAAGATATAGTGAGTTGAGTCTAAGGGGATGGTCGTTTGAAACACTTGATTAAGCGTTCCAAGCACTCCAGTAACAGTGGAGCTTTGGCCAGCTCCAGAGCAGATGAATGAGATCCCTCTGGTGCTGCCTGCACCTGCCGCACATGGGGTCTGCCAGCCTACCCAGCTTATGTAGTTTAAGCGGGGTGTAGTGCATCCGAAGCACAATGTATAATTGGGAGACTTTTTGGGCAACTTTAAGAGAGCAGGTAGTAATAGATTGCAGGGCCTCCTCCCATTGGACTCCTGTAATAAAATCAACAGGGGGAACCAGCGTTCGGGAGGATCCACGCAGTTTAATCTGCGATTCAATGTTTTTTCACAATGAAACATGAACATGTTCAAGGGGCAAATATTTTTGTATAGATACTGTATTAACACCATGAAGATGATCACAAGTGGGGTTTCAACCCAGCACACAAAGCAGCAAGGCATGTTTACTAACATAACCTGTGGGTTGCTTACCAACCTGCATAAGGCTGCAATCACACTTTAGTGTTTAGGAAACATGCAAAAAATGTCGCGTTTCCAGGGCCATTCATTGTTAATTGCACCCCAAATGCGTCAAAACAGGCTTTCTCTTGTGTTCATGGACGAAACGGCAGATTATCTTGACAATAGGGTATTTCCCTTCTATCAGGAGAGGACTAGGCAGAAACATTGTTAAAGTGTTAATACAACCTTAACCTGTACAGTACCACCCAGGAGGCGGTCCCTCTAGGTGCAACCCCTCTCCCTGCACACAGCAGCTTCAGTTTTTTTTCTGCCTAGCATAGGAGTTGGACCTGGCTCCCTATGGGCCCTTAGTCTGGGAGTTTTTTCATGCTTTTCGTAAGCCTTTTCAGTTTTTTTTCTCTGCTACGATTCTGAGATCTGCTATCAACTGCCGACTGGGCAACAAGCTGGATGTCCTAGATCCTTGTAGTCACCCCAGTTTCGGCCAGCGAGCGTGTGCAAGCCTCTAGCTATGCGTTGGGTCGGCCATGACATGCCCTATTTGCTCTAGGGGTGGCTGGTGAGCTACGCGCTCCTGGGAACACATATGACCGGGCTAATTACTGTCTCTGTCACAGTGTGCCAGGCCGACGGCTACTTCCATACTGCTCGGGTGGTGGGTCTGTTTTGAGATGCTTCCAGCAAGTGTCGCAGGATCGGTAAGTACCTTCTTCCCTGCCTCGGTGGGATGGCTGGACATTCCCTGGGAGGTCGATCGGGGGTCCCTTCCACCCTTCCTTTCTTCTCTCCCTCCCATCCCTCCTTCTCGCGCTTCTGTCGGGGCCTGCTGCTATCCGGGGGTCTTTTTTCACCTGGGGGGGCTCCGCTCTCTGTGGGGCGGCTGCTGCGCTGGGTCCACTGTCCTGGGGTGCTTTACCTGTGGGAGGGGTTCTCCCTGCTGCACAGGGGGGTCTGTAAAGGTTTGTTGCCTGCTCCTGCCACCCTTTTCCCCTGTTGGGGGCTGTTTCTTGCTATTTTTTGTTATTCAGCGGCCATTTCCCCTTAGCCTGTTGGGCTTTGTTGATCGGCGGCCATTTTCTTGTAGCCGCGCACTTTTTTTCTCTATGGGAGGACCGCTCGGCTGCCATTTTCTTGGGCTCCCCGGGCTTTGTGCTATTTTTACACAGCGGCGGCCATTTTCCTGGAGTCCGCACGCTTTCTCTACAGGGCGGCTGCTCGGCGGCCATTTTCTGGTAGTTTTTTTGTTCTCTTGTGGCGGTGTTAGCTTCTCTGAACAGCGCAAACAGCCGGCTTACCTTTTCTATCAGCAGGACATGTGCAGCGGCATACAATGGGCTTCCTTCTGTCAGGACATGACGGACAGCGCTGTGCAGTCGTTTTCCTACTGGGGGTGAGTCCTCTGGGTTCCCCTTTTTCCTCGGTGTGCAGAGCAGCTAGGAGGGTGGGCTGTGTGCCTGGTGTTGCATCCCTAAGGGTTCAGACGTGTGGGTCACTATGGCAGCCGAGGCTGATGCTTCTTCCCCTAACATTCTGGTTGTAGCAACTAGTGCTTCTGCACCTGCGGTGTCTGGAGGCTATGTCGGCAGTCCTAGAGGCCTTTTTTGTCAGGGTGGCTGCGGTGCGGGGAAAAAAGGGGTTAAAAGCACTCCCCTCCCCCATCTTCCGTGGAGATATCTGACTCCGATTCGGGCCCTGCTAGAGCTCCTGGCCCAGGTTCTGAGGTTTCAGAGGATATGGACCACGACCCTTCAGACAGTGAGGATGACTATGTGTTGGCACATGATAGGGCACTGGTTGGAGCACTTATCAGCACAGTGCGAGATGCTCTAAAATTGAAGTATAAGTCAGGCTCATCTACAGAGGTGTCGGTCGCTTTTGGGTTCCGCAAGCCTGCCCGCAGTGAAAAGGTGTTTCCTTGTGTGATTTACTTGGATAAGCTTTTGTAGAAGCAATGGGAACGCCCACAGAGGATCTTTTCGGTCCCTAAGTATATTGTGGTGCGTTATCCTTTTTGAGGAAGATTTCCTGAAAAAGTGGACCTCTTCCCCGATTGTGGACCCTCTGGTGTCCAGATTAAACAAAGTTTCCATGCCTCCGGTGGAAGGAGCGCCTGCGTTCAAAGGCCCGGCGGACAGGAGAGCAGTAGGCATGGGCCCTCCTTCTCCGCTCATAAACGTCTTTTTCGTACCCAAGGAGCTGCCGGTAATAGCTCCCAGACCAATAAGGCTCCTACTGAGGGACAAAAGCGTCCCTGGTTTCGCAAGCCCAACAAGCCTGCACACAAACCTGCGACCGCATGAAGGTTTGCCCCCGCCCAAAACGCGGGTGGGGGGTCACCTTCGCACATTCGTGGCTCGGTGGTCTTCCCTACTTTCCGACCGGTGGGTTTGCGAAGTAGTTTCCTCAGGGTACAAGATAGTGTCTCTCTTGTCCTCCGAACAGATTTTTTACCTCAAACCTTCAGCTCCCTCCGACTCGTCGTGTGGCCCTGTTTGGGGCTGTGAAGGATCTGCTAGCATGGGGAGTGATCGTGTCTGCTTTTATTCAAACCTATTTGTGGTCCCAAAAGTGTAGGTCTGCCCAATCCTGGACCTCAAGGCCCTGAACTGCTTTGTAGAAGTTCAGGATGGAATCGGTGCACTCGGATGCATATTTGCATGTCCCCATATTTGTCAGACATCAGAGGTTTCTGCGTTTTGCGGTCGAGAACGACCACTACCAATTTGTGGCTCTTCCTTTTTGGCCTGGCCTCAGCTCCAAGGGTGTTCACCAAGGTGCTCGCTCCGGTTCTGGCATTTCTGAGACGGCAAGGTATCGCTATCGTGGGTTAGACGACCTTCTTCTAAGAGCTATAGAATTGGCCTCTAAAAAAATACATGTAGTGTAAGGTTTAGTTAAAAGTACCATCATCCAGAAGTCAGAATTTAATAGAGATTGGATTTTGGACCCCAAACCAAAAACCAAACAAAAAGGGGGGGTTGTGGGCAATTGAACTATTGCGGTATGTTAAGCAATTATAAAAATGCACTTGTAAAGAAAGTATAAATTTTATTAACACAAACAATAAAATACAAACAAAGATGCAATTTAAAATAGTGACGATCCATGTGTATCACCACAGTAATCAACCCCTAGGAGGGGGAAGGTCACAATGGGAATAGGGGTCACTAAGGGTGTCTCTACTAGTTTTCAATCAATAAATGAACAGGTGACAGGCATAGAGATACAATCAAGCCTGACATGAAGATATAATATATGGGGGGGTGGTCCATTCACATACATGTCCCCCTTGGTCGCCATAGGGGACCTCACCTGGTCATAGGTAAGCAGCTCAACCCTTGTCCCCCCCCCCCCCCCATATATTATATCTTCATGTCAGGCTTGATTGTATCTCTATGCCCGTCACCTGTTCATTTATTAATTGTTTGTCAATTCATTGCAGATTGTTCTCCTGATGAAGCGGCAATGGCCGCGAAACTAGTAGACACACCCTCAGTGACCCCTATTCCCATTGTGACCTTCCCCATCCTAGGGGTTGATTACTGTGGTGATACACATGGGTCGTCACTATTTTAAATTGCATCTTTGTTTGTATTTTATTGTTTGTGTTAATAAAATTTATACTTTCTTTTACACGTGCGTTTTTTATAATTGCTTATCAGAGGTTTATGGACCACGACCCTTCAGACAGTGAGGTCCAATAGTCCAATTGCCCACAACCCCCCCTTTTTGTTTGTTTTTTTTCCAAATTCTTCAAGCTCAGAATTAGAGGTGGATGTGGCGATTGTCATCCAGAGCCTTTTGAGATTTCGGTTGGGTCCTGAACCTGCAGAAGTCGGTGTTGGTGCCAACTCGGCGCCTGGAGTACCTGGGCCTGGTCCTGGATTCCCTAGAGGCAGAAGTTTTTTCCCTCTCCGACAAATCACAAACAATTTGGGAAGCGGTGAGGCTGCTGGCCTCCCGCAGGCGGTCGTTGCTGCGTTTTTGCATGCGAACCCTGGGCCTCATGGTGGCCTCCTTCGAGGCAGTGCCATACGCTCAATTTCACACTTGTGCCTTGCAGAAGGAAATTCTTAAAAAATAGGACAGGTCACCGTTGTTCCTGGATTGTCAGATCAGGGTGGACCTGACGGTCAAGGGCTCCCTGGTCTGGTGGCAGAGGTCTCCGGCCCCTCAGTGGACTGTGATCACGACGGACGCCAGTCTGACCGGTTGGGGGGGGGGTGTTTGGGGTGTCCAGTCGGCTTAGGGTTGCTGGACGGACACTGGAAGAATCCCGCCTTCCGATCAACGTGCTGGAGCTTTGAGCAATCAAGCATTGCCTCTCTTTGTGGTCTCGGAGACTTCAGGGGCATCCGGTCATGATCCAGTTGGACAACGACGCGGAAGTGGCATATGTCAACCATCAAGGGGGGGACGAGGAGCTCGGTGGCAGCCTTGGAGGTGGCTCACATTCTGAGGTGGGGAGAACGAAGCGTGTCGGCTCTATCGCCTGTATGCATTCCGGGCGTGGAAAACTGGCAGGCGGACTATCTAAGCCGCCAGATGCTGGACCAAGGAGAGTGGTCGTTACACCCGGATGTGTTTCAACTCGTTTGCAACAGGTGGGGCACGCCAGACGTAGACCTTCTGGCTTCACGACTCAATCAAAAGATTTAGAGGTTTGTGGCCAGGTCGAGAGACCCCTGGGCCGACGCGTTGGTGGCCCCTTGAGGGAAGTATCGGCTGATCTATGCCTTTCCCCCCCACTGAAGCTTCTTCCTCGTCTGCTTCGCAGGGTGCAGATTGAGGGAATTTTGATGATTCTCATTGCTCCAGATTGGCCTTGCCGTCCCTGGTACGTCTGGTGGCGGATGTTCTGTGGCAACGACTGCTGCTAGAGGACCTTCTGTCGCAAGGCCCCATACTTCATCCTGCTTTACAGTCGCTGGCTTTAACGGCGTGGCTATTGAAAGCCAGGTGCTGAGGGACCATGGCCTGTCGGATGCGGTTATTGCTTCCATGCTGAGAGCACTGAAGTCTTCCTCTAGGAAGATTTATCATCGTACTTGGAAGGCCTACATCTCTGTGTGAGGAGCTTAAGTGGTGTCAGCATGTATACTCTGTCTCCAGGATTCTGCTGTTTTTACAGCGTGGTGTGGACCAGAAACTTGCTTTAAGCACTATTAAGGGCAGATTTCTACCTTGGCGGCGCACTGATTGGTGAGTACTTTTTGTACAGGGGGTTCGACATGTGGCTCCCCCGGTGTGTCCACCTCTGCCTCCGTGGGCCTTTTTGGTGGCTATTACGTCTGTCAGACGGGTTTCTGAGCTGGCGGGCCTAGTCTTGCAAGGCTTCTTATCTGATCCTCCACAAGGATAAGGCGGTGCTAAGCTCGCTGCCTTCTTTTCTTCCTAAGGTCGTTTCGGCTTTTCATCTCAATGAGGACATCGTACTTCCGTCCTTCCGTCCTTGTGCCCTCGACCGTCGCATCCAAAGGAGATTGCTTTACATTCCTTGGACGTGGTCCGAGCTCTGCTGGTGTACCTGTCTGCTACTGCTTCGTTCCAGAACTCTGACTCACTGTTTGTCAGTGGCTGGTCTTAAAGAAGAGTGGCGGTCTCATCAACCACCATCTCTAGGTGGATTAGACAGGTCGTAATTCAGGCCATACATGGACGGGCGCCTCCATTTCCTGTCATGGCGCATTCTACCTGGTCCATAGGTGCCAGCTGAGCTTTCCGACATCGGGCATCTGTCTCCCAGGTGTGTAAGGCGGCGACTTGGTCGTCCATTCACACTTTCACAAAATTCTACAAGGTTGACGTGAGTGCATCTTCGGATGCCTGCTTTGGCCGTAAGGTTTTGCAGGTGGCCATCTAATGTTGCATCTCCTCTGTTGAGCTCTGGTTTATGTTTGGGGTGAAGTTTGATTTTGTTTGCCGTTCCCACCCCTTGTTTTTCTGACACTGCTTGGGGATGTCGCTATTGTCAAGATTATCTGCTGTGTCCGTCCATGAACACAAGGGAAAATAGTATTTTTGTACTCCCAGTAAAATCCTTTTCTCTGTAGTGCATGAACGGACACAGCGCCCACCCCTACTTTTTATGTTTGTACTGATTTTTGACTAACTGAAGCTGCTGTGTGCAGGGAGAGGGGTTGTACCTAGAGGGACCGCCTCCTGGGCGGTACTGTACAGTTTAAGGTTGTATTAACACTTTAACAATGCTTCTGCCTAATCCTCTACTGATAGAAGGAAAATACCCTTTTATTAAGATAATCTGCTGTGTCCGTCCATGAACTACAGAGAGAGGGATTTTACGGTGAGTACAAAAATCCTTTTTTTTTTTTTTATGTGAAAAAACACTTGAAGCTCAAAAAGGTGCATGAGCTAATTCATTAGGTTTCTCGCGCATAGGACAGACCTTTTGAAATAAATTTGCTTCCCTGTGAGTGTAGTCTAAAAATGCACACAGTTTTGCAAAGTTTATGCAACACTATAGTGTGAATGCAGTCTCAAATAATGAAATTACACAACATAATTATTTATTTTGGCTATAGCTGTCATTTTCTCTTATTTAACACAGTTTTGTTTCATCTGCAGATGGATGGATTTCAGCGACATTTTGACTCTCAGATAATTAGTTATGGAAAACAAGTTATCGTTAACTTGGTATGCCTTTCTTGTTATACTTGATGCATGTGTGCTATAGGCGGATTTGCTGATAATTGATTAGTAACCTGAATAGGTCAGAAAATAAAACAGTCCTAGTGTCCTTTTTTATAATGAAGAGTGCACAAGGGGGAAGCAGAAATCGCATAATCTTTGCATCTGTCTTTCTCTCCAGGATCACGCAGGAACTGCATTTATTTCCTGGACTTAAGTCGGCAATGTAAAATTGAAACTTGGCCCGTTCAGGAGGGACCTACCAAATTTCAACCCATGTATGATTCCTGTGGTTGTACAGACTTCAATCTACCAATCACATTTTGTACAACTGCCTACAACACTGATCAGTGTATTCTGGCGATGGGAAAGTCTCCCTGTTGTCAAAATACAATAGCTCCTCAAATGTGTGGATGGAGAAATCATGTCAGTTTTTTTGTTGAACAAAAAAACCTGACTTACCTATGGGCTGCCTAAGATCCTAGCCCAAGGATGACAACATGTTAAATTGTGCCAGTCTATGGCCAGCCTTAAACCTATTGCAAATTTCATAGCATTTGTTGTTTGAAAGACTGCACAACAGTAAGGCTGGCCATGGATGATTTTTTTTTTTTTCTCCGTTCAGCAATTGGATTCCCTCAAACACACATGTGTATTGGATGCAGCAGCCACAAATGGTTTGAAATTCATCTGTCCCTACTGAGCCAGCTGAATTTCGATCTATCTATGACCAGCTTTAGGCAGCTGTCAATTTGTTCTCACAGCTGGTAAGAAAATTTACCTTTTTGACTCCATAAAACAATAGTAGTAATGTTTTGTACCATATTGGCATTGGTGGGAACTAAAACTGAAATAAAGTCAATTACAATTTCTAAACTTTGAGATAGTTTGGGTCTCTTGTATATTTGTCATTTAAGTTAAGATAGCTGTAGACGGTTCGAAGATTCAAGCCATTAATGGTCAGGCTGAATGTACCCAAGTTTATCGATTGATCAATTTTAGTACAACCAGCCTGTCGGGTTTTAAATCCAATTCTTGCAAGCGCCTGGTATGGCCACTAGCAATAATCACTGTCTTCTCCCAGTATGGAGAATCCATTAACTGTCAGAAGCGCATGAGCAATATTGTTTTCTGACTGTTCTCAGTTGCTGTTTGTCTGTGTGCAGTGATTGAATGTGTAGGTTACTAATGGCCCGTACACACAACCTAAAATCGGATGAAAAATAATGCTTTCGTACAACAATCGGATTGTTAATACTCCTCATTCGAGAGCCGATCATGACAGTCCAATTATTATCCGATCGGACAAACACGATTGTGCGTTTTTTTTTTTTTTTCAATTCAGTTGTCCAAAAATACAATAGAAATACACTTAAACACATGACATCACTTAAGATTTTTTTTATTCTGTCATATGAGAATTTTCATCACTTAATTAACCCCCATTTTCAATATGCAACTAGCCCAGAGGCGATTCAGTTCGCATGTGTTGCGCTTTACAAGTTACTCACTCAGCATGCAAAAAAACGGACGATCTGTCGTCCAATTTTCGGATTATGTGTATGGGCCATAAAGCTGACTATACACAGAGCAAATTTCTTTCCTGCAACTATGGGTGTTGCGGGAATCCCTCCTGCCAGGCCATTGTCTTCTCCTGGCAGGGGAGGGTGGGGAAAGCCATCCACACCGGGAGAAGAAAGTTATTATAGCTAGGGGCTTTAGGAACCACTAGCGATAATCGCAGGTAATACCTGGCATGCGACTTGTACCCAAGTTTATCGATCAATCAACTTGGTACATTCAGCTTGCCCATACACGATTCAAACCGTGTATGGCCTGCCTAAGTTACATAAATAGTTACATAGTTAGTAAGATTAAAATAAAGACACCGGTCCATCCAGTTCAATCTGTATATATATATATGTGTGTGTGTGTGTGTGTGTGTGTGTGTGTGTGTGTGTGTGTCTTTTTTGCTACCAAGTTATATATCTGAATTCCACAGACAATATAAAAGTGTGGAAAGGATTTTTAGGCAATTCTGGCCTATTCTACTCAAAGATACAGACTTTGGTAGAATCCTTCCACCAAACCCTACATTCATATACAGAAGGCCCCCAGGTCTGAGGAATATGATGGCATCCAATGTACCAACCCCCCCCCCCCCCCCCCCAAAAAAAAAACATTAACATTCTTAGATGGATCTGGTTTCCAATATTGTACCCACTGCAGATCTTGTAAAACTACCATTAGACATGGGAAGAAAATTAGTAAATTTAAGTCCAATGTAACTAAATAAGAATATACCATTAAGCCGCTCATCACCTGTTACTCTAAATATGTCACCTATGTTTTGGAATGCCCCTGTTCTTTCCAATATGTAGGACGGACAACTAGAGAGTTGAGGGTCAGAATAAACGAGCATGTGTCCAACATCATCAAAGGTTTCCCTAACCACAGTGTCTCAAGGCATTTTGCCTTATGTCATGACAAGGACCCACGTAAGTTAACCTTTTATGGGATAGACAGGGCCACCAGTCACTGGAGAGGCACCGATCTCAAAAAAGCTGTTTCCCAAAATGAGACTCAGTGGCTGTATCTCCTAAGAACGATGCAGCCATTGGGCCTCAACATCGAGCTTGATTTAAATTGTTTCCAGACTAACGAATGAAATCACCCTGGTTGTATAAGGAGTCTATATAACAAATTACTTTTAATAGTGCATTTTTAACATGGATTTAAAAAATTCTATTCATATATATTTTTTAATATTTGTATACAATTTCGAATTTGTGAGGTAGGGGTTAATGTATATGTCTTTTGTAATTATCACTCTGCTGTTTATTCGGCCGGGATATTGGTTTGTAATGTTACTGACATGTGCTAATGTACAAATGATGCATCTGTTGTGGAGTAAAGTCTGGCTGTTGGAACCTGGACAGAGGCTGTCATTAGTTGAATCCCTCCCCTTTAGCTTATTTTAGTTATAGTTTATTTTAACTTATTAATATACATTTGATTGGCGCAAGATTTACACCTTTCCAATTGCTCTAGGACGTCCCATTATGTAATGATTTGAGGCTCTGTGTCCCGTGGTGTACGATAAAGAAAATAGGATTTTTATAACAGCTTACCTGTAAAATGCTTTTTTTGGAGTACACTACGGGACACTAAGGTCCCCCCTTCTTATGGGAACATTATTGCTTGCCACAGAACTAAGGTACTTCCCTGATGATGGGGGGGGTTGTGGAGGGAAACTGTCTTTGATTGGTTGCCAGTGTCCAATCACCTCTGGTGACCATACAACCCATTATGTAATGATTTAAGGCTCTGTGTTCTGTGGTGTACTCCAAGAAAATAATTTTACAGGTAATCTGTTATAAAAATCTTATTTTTTCTACTTCCTGTAAAGAAAAGCACCAGGCGTCCCTTCTTTTAAACTTCAGGGATTGCTTCCTCAGGTGTCTCCGCTCCAAGGCACTTTCGCCACCAGCAGGGCGCTAAAGCCAGGGGCAAGCCGCAAGGCCAGGGCCAGATAAAGCCCTGGGTCCAAAACTCTTCTGAACCTGACACCAAACCCTCCTTCTGAGGAGACATCCCCACTATGCTGAACTTTGCAGACATTTGGAGAACAGTAGTTCTAGTGAGTCACTTCGACTGAATCCTGCAGTTACAAGCTGGAATTACGGGGGGTTCCCCCTCAGAGGTTGCTAAGATCCCTGAACCAGTATCTACTAATCCAGTCCTTTCGGATGAAGTCTGACTGCTCAGTTATAGCCTCGCTCCAGATGAGACACTTACTAGCCTCCATCAATATAAAGGAACTGTATTTACACGTACCTATCTTTCAGCCTCATCAGACGTTCCTGAGATTTGCAGTAGAGGAATGTAATTTTCAGTTTGTGGCTCTACCTATTGGGCTTGCCACAGATCCCTGGGTGTTCACAAAGGTCCTAGCACCAGTATTGGGTCTTTTAAGGGCCCAAGGGATCTTGGTGCTCGGGTATCTGGATGACCTCCTGCTCAGAGATCACTTACTACAGGCTCTAGAGCAGAGCATAACCTACACAGTGCAATATTTGGAAAGCTAAGGCTGTGTCATAAATACCGAAAAGTCGGCCTTGAGGCCAACTCAAGGTCTGAAGTATTTAGGTCTGATCCTAGATACGGTCCAAGCACAGGTAATTTTACCACCTGTAAGGAACTGTGCCCTGAAGGATCAGGTGAGTCAGTTAAAAGGTGCCAGACAACCTTCCATTTGGCTCTGGATTAGTCTTCTAGGAAGGATAGGGTCCTCCTTCGAGGCAGTACCCTATGCCCTGTTTCATTCCAGGCCTATACAACAAAACATCTTATTGGCTTGGAACAGAAGAGGACAAACCTTGAATTAACCAATGCTCTTATCTCCTCGGGCAAGCTTAAGCCTAAACTGGTGGTTGCAGGATCAGAACCTGCAAAGATCCTTCCTCCCGGGAATTGGGAGAGTACTGACCACAGATGCCAGTCTCTCAGGCTGGGAAGCAACCCTAGAGAGGCTCACAGCTCAGGGGAAATTGTCAAGGACAGAATAGATGCTGCCCATCAACATCCTGGAGTTACGGGCAGTATGTCTGACGCTACGGTCCTGGACAGTGGAGCTTCAGGACTGTCCTATCAGGGTTCAGTCCGACAATGCAACTGTAGTGGTTTGTATAAACCACCAAAGCGGTACCAGGAGTCGTTCAGTTTTGAAAGAGGTGAACCACATACTAGCCTGGGCAGAGGGATATGTGCCGATTTCTATTGGCAGTCCATATCCTGGGAGTAGAGAACTGCAAGGCAGATTCGTAGCCGCCAGCAGATCTGCCCAGGGGAATGGTCCCTACACCCAGGGGTGTTCCAGGATATTTGCCAGCGTTGGGGATGGCCAGAGGTCGACCTATTGGCATCCAGGTTCAACAACAAGCTACAGCAGTTTGTGTTTTGAACAAGGGATCATCTGTCAATCGGAGCAGATTCTCTGGTAGTTCCATGGAGCCAGTACACCCTGGTATATGCTTTTTTCTTTATCGTACATCACGGGACACAGAGCAGCATAGCCATTACTATGTGGGTTAAAGATTCTACCTTCAGGTGATGGACACTGCCAGTCCCAGACAGGAAGTTCCCTCCCTATATAACCCCCTCCCATACTGGGAGTACCTCAGTTTTTTCGCCAGTGTCTTAGGTGTTGGTTACGTCTGAATAGCTATGCCTCTACGTCCTTGGGACCTTGGCAGGCTAACCGGATCCGTCCAAAGTTCTTCATAGCCAAAGTGGACGGTACCCGGGCCCCAGTTCAGGGTTGGGGTTTGCCTATAATGCCTCTCCTTTGGAGGGCTGGATCCTGGGTTCCAGGGCTTTGTGCCTTCCAAGGACCAAATGTTCCTGCTGCCAGGGTGCTGTATAGGTCCAGGGGCGTGGTGTTCCTTTCCAGGACCCCGGTCCCTGAAGGTCTAGTAAAATACCCACGGAGATGGGGGAAGAATGGGCTTCTTGCTCTGCAAAACCCTGCAGCGTGGACAGGTAAGTGGGGAACCTGCGGGACTTGGTTCGACGGCAGGTTTCTCCATGGGGGATCATGGGTTTAGCCTATAGTATGCTCTGCATCGGCAACCTGATACCACTATGTCTTTTTAGACAGGATGGCCTTTTTACCCATATTCTTCCCCCTGGCTGGTTATTCTAGTATGCTGCTGCTGCAGCATGGTGGGGATGTGAGGTCTGCTAATGCTCCTAGTTCTTTGGGAATATAAGGAGGTGCTACCCCATCCAGCTTAGACGCAAAAGCCCCATGGGGGCTATGTCTGTCACTACCTGTAAGGGGGGGGGGCGTTGTCCAGCTTGCTCCACGTGTTTCCTCGTCTCCGGCGCGGCGTCCTCTGTCCTCCTCCTACGAGTCAGCAGCAGGTTACGCGCGCACACATGTTTCTATAGGCAGCGGCTACGTGCGGAGGGGGCGGGCAGCGTCTGGGCGTTCCTCTCCCCACCTGACATCACGGGAGAGGCTCACATATAAAAGCCTGAAGCGAGAGCAGACGGCTGGAGGGGCACAGAGCGGCAGTCGCTGGCTGCCAGGGAGTATTGATTCCTGAGATAGGATCCAGCTGGGCTACAGCGGCACCTGGTGGCAGTTTAGAGAACTGTGGGTCTGGAGCTTGCTCCACACTGACCAAACTCTTTGTTATTAGCCAGAAGTTCTCTTGCAGCAGCCTGAGCATTTGTACACAACCTTGCTTGCTCAGTACTAGTCCAGCAAGTATAGGACGGCAATACTCAGTTGAATATTCCTCAGTGTTGCCTACCCTCCTATTGGCTTAGGGAGGATTAGGTTTGCCTAACATTACCCTAGCCTTTATTTTTTTACTTCTTGCTGCAACAGTTAGGTGTTTTCAGCGGAGTACCTTAAGGTTGTACCATGGCTCCCAAGGGCTCGGGAACAGCTAAAAATGTTAAAAAGCAAAAGGGTTCCCCTTCGGGCCCTGAGGCCAGGCCAGGCTTCAGGAGTCCCATCCTCTCCAGAAAGACCAGAGGTCGTCGCCCTGGGTGAGCCATTAGGGTTGCTAGGTGCTGTGGCTGGCCCCATCCAACCCACCCCCGTCTGTCACGGAGGAGATGCTGGCTACCACCCTGGGAGGGTTGGAACGAAGGTTGACAACTTTGATTGCAGCCTCATTGCCAAAAAGGAAACGGGTTAGAATCCCTGTCTCCTAGGTTTGTATCCTCGGATGCGGAAGTCCTTTCTCCGGAGGAATTGGAATTTCCAGAGGACCAAGCAGATGAAAATCTAGATGGTTCTGATATCGAAGCGGTCTTTCCAGTCCACCCTCTTTTAGAGGACCTGATTTTTCAGGATTGGGTACGACCTGACAGAATCTTTATTCCTCCTAAAAGGTTCTCTGTTCTATACCCTATGGAGGAAATATTCTCTAAAAGGTGGGCAGGTCCCTGCTGTGGATGCAGCCATCTCCTGCGTCAATAAGACCTTAACTTGTCCGGTGGAAAACATTCAAATGTTTAAGGACCCGGTCGATAAACGACTAGAGACTCTGCTGAAGGCTTCCTTTTCCACAGCAGGGGCAGTAGTTCAGCCGGCTGTGGCTGCTATTGGTATTTGCCAGGCGTTGAAGGACCAGGCAAAGCAAGTTTTAAAGGACGTTCCTGCTCAACAAGCTCGAACTAGCCGATCTCCCAAGAGCCCTGTGTTTTGCGGTGGATGCCATAAAGGACTCCATCCAGCATGCTTCCCGTTTGTCACTATTTTTGGTACATATGCGAAGGCTCTTGTGGTTAAAGAACTGGTCGACCGAAACTCCGTGCAAGAAGCTCTTAGCAGGTTTTCCCTTTCATGGAGAAAGATTGTTTGGAGAAGACCTAGATAAATATATACAAAAAATATCTAGTGGCAAGAGCACACTCTTGCCTGTTAAGAGGAGATCTCGCGGTCCCACGTTTAAACGGCCAGCCTCACCAGCCCCAGGCCCCTCAGCCTCCAGGCAGTATCGACGGAATTCCGGGCGATCAGGCATGGGAAATAAGTCGCAGGGGCAGGCCTCATGTAGCAAAAGACCCTGGTCTTGCAAACCAACAAAGGCAGCCCCCAAATCGATTTTATGAAGGGGCGCCCCCACCTACTCGGATGGGGGGAAGGCTTCGGTTCTTCTCAGAAGTTTGGGAAGCCAGAGTCCCCGACAAGTGGGTCCTCTCCTCGGTGGCCTTAGGCTACAAACTGGAGTTTCGAGAGTTCCCCCCTCCTCATTTTCAGATGTCAAGCCTGCCAGACGATCCGGTAAAGAGGGTCTCTCTTCTAACAGCCTTGGATCGCCTTGTGTTCCAGGGGGTGATTGTGGAGGTGCCAGCCCAGGAATGCTGGCTAGGATTCTACTTCAATTTGTTCATCATACCAAAGCCCAATGGTCGATGTCAGGCCAATATTGGACCTAAAGGGTTTAAACTATTACCTAAAGATCCGCTCCTTTTGGATGGAATCCATCCGCTCGGTGGCCGCCGCCTTACAACAAGAGGATTTTCTGGCGTCAATAGATATAAAGGACGCATACCTCCATGTGCTGATATTCCCGGGACATTACAAGTTCCTGCGATTCGCAGTGGATCACCGCCACTACCAATTTGTGGCCCTCCCGTTCGGGCTAGCAAAGGCCCCCCGGGTATTTACAAAAATTCTGGCTCCCGTCTTAACCAATCTAAGAACGCAGGGGATTGCAATTATGGCATATTTAGACGATCTCCTAGTCATAGATCACTCAGCTTCCAGCCTAGATCTAGCAGTGGGCCTCACCGTACAATACCTCGAGACTTTAGGCTGGGTCCTAAACCGGGACAAGTCGGCCTTACAACCCACAAAACGACTAGAATATCTCGGCATGCTATTGGACACAGAACGCCAGAAGATATTTTTGCCTCAAGCGAAAGCCGAATCCATAAGGGAAGTGATCCAGTTAGTCCTAAGCAAAGAGAAGCCAACTATTCGCCTATGCATGCGACTGTTGGGCAAACTAGTGGCCACTTTCGAAGCAGTGCCATACGCTCAGTTCCATACTCGGAACTTGCAAGCAGCCATTCTATCAGCCTAGAACAGAAGGGCCCAGGCTTTGGATCTTCCCTTAACCCTGACGTCAAGGATGCGGCAAAGTCTGTGCTGTTGGTTGGTCCCTCAGAACCTGCTGAAAGGAAGGTCCTTCAGCCCCATCTCATGGAAGGTAGTAACTACGGATTCCAGCCTATTGGGCTGGGGGGCGATCCTGGACAAATGGACCCGGCAGGGGAGGTTGTCAGGGTCGGAGAGAATCCTACCCATCAATGTCTTGGAAATCAGAGCTGCATGATTAGCCCCGGAGGCTTGGACGCCCAGATTACAGGGGTCGCTGGTAAGAGTGCAGTCCGACAATGCCACAGCCGTGGCATTTATAAACCACCAGGGGGGCACAAAGAGTCGGGCTGCCCAGAGAGAGGTGAACCTGATCTTCTCGTGGGCGGAATCTCATGTCCCTTGCATCTCTGTGGTGTTTATCCCAGGAGTGGACAATTTGCAAGCAGACTTCCTAAGTCGCCAGCAGTTGTTCCTGGGGGAATGGTCTCTCCATCCCCAGGTCTTCCAGGATATTTGCCAGAGGTTGGGGTCTCCGGATGTAGACATGGCATCGAGGTTCAACAAGAAACTGGACAGGTTCATGTCCCGGACAAGGGACCCGTTGGCCTGCGTAACCGATGCGTTGGTATGCCCTTGGCATCAGTTTGCTCTACTGTATGCCTTCCCCCGTTACAAATGCTACCCCGCCTCCTGCTCAGAATCAGGGTAGAGCACAGACGGGTTACTCTGGTGGCTCCTGCCTGGCCCCGGAGGTCATGGTACTCTCTAATTGTGAGAATGTCGGTAGGAGAGCCCTTGACTCTCCCGCTCCACCCAGACCTACTCTCGCAGGGCCCAATCCTCCACCCTGCCTTACTGCAACTAAATTTGACGGCTTGGCGACTGAATCCCTAATTCTCAGGGGTAGAGGCCTATCTAACCAGGTAATCTCCACTCTGATTAAGGCTAGAAAGCCAGTTTCCAGGATAATCTATTACAGAGTGTGGAGGGCCTACATAACCTGGTGTGAGTCGAGGGGGTGGCATCCCCGTAAATACACCATTGACAGGATTTTACAGTTCCATTAGCTCGGGGTAGACAAAAACCTAGCAGTGAGTGCTATCAAAGGGCAGGTTTCGGCCTAGTCAGTCTGGTTTCAAAGACCATTGGCCACCCCCTCTCTGGTTAAAACCTTCCTACAGGGAATTAACCCTCCGATCAGGGCCCCCCTTTGTCCCTGGAACTTTGAACCTTGTCCTGTCGGCTCTACAGAAGCAGCCTTTTGAGCCTCTAGCCGAGATTCCGTTGCTGTTACTGACTAGAAAGTTATAATTGTTGGTGGCTATGGCTTCTGCTAGAAGGGTGTCAGAGCTGGCAGCCCTGTCATGTCGAGAACCATACCTCGTACTGCATAAGGACAGGGTGGTTCTACGCCCACATTTCACTTAAACCAGGATTTGATCCTGCCTTCTTTCTTTCCAAATCCCACTTTGGGAAAAGAAAGATTGCTGCATACCTTGGATGTGGTCCGGGCCATGAAGTTCTATCTTAAGGCCACAGAGAAGATTCAAAAAACCAACGTGTTGTTTATTTTACCAGATGGTCCTAAGAAGGGTCAGGCAGCAGCAAAATCCACTATTGCTAGGTGGATTAAACAATTGATTACCCAGGCCTACGGCTTAAAGGGGATACCCCCTCCTTTGTCGGTGAAGGCCCATTCTACTAGGGCCATGGGCGCCTCTTGGGCAGCGCATCACCAGATCTCCATGGCTTAAGTTTGCAGGGTGGCGACTTGGTCATAAGTCCACACGTTTACATAGCATTTTTTTGCTATTCAGTACTTTGCTACTTTATCTGCCAATTATGTGGTCATGCAACACTGTACGCAAATAACATTTTGTATTTTTCAGACAAATAGAGCTTTCTTTTGGTGGTATTTGATCACTCACTGTTTTTTTTTTTTTTTATGTAATATATACTAAAATAAATATAAATATATTTTTTTAGTTTTTACACCGGAAAAGGAGGGATCTACCGATCATGACTGTATTGGTAACATGTCACAGGATGTACCCTTGTGGCTAACAGAGGCCAGTGTCCAGAAAAGACTAGAAAAGCTTAATATGAATTACCAGGACTGGATGGCTTACACCCGAGGATCCTCAAAGAACTCCGGTTATAGCCCGACCATTATTCCTAATCTTTATGAACAGCATATTGACAGGAATGGTACCAGCTGATTGGAGGAAAGTTCACGAGGTACAAATATTCAGAAAAGGTCAGCGACATATATTGTGAAACTACAGGCCAGTCAGTCTAACATACATAGTATGTAAACTATTGGAGGGGATGATAAGGGACTATAGTCAACAATTTACTGATGAAAACAGTATCGTTAACCATAATCCACATCGGTTTACGAAGGGTCATTCCTGCCAGACCAATCTGTTAAAATTCTATGAGGAAGTGAGCTGCCATCCAGATAGGGGAAGGCCTGTGGATGCTTTTGCAAAAGCATTCAGTACAGTTCCCCATAAATACTTGATCTACAAACTAAGGTCTGTAGGTATGGACCATAGAGTTTTTTTTCATGGATAAAAAACTGGTACAGGGGCATGTCCAAAGGGTGGCGATTAATAACGTGTACTCAGACTGGTCTGGAGTGGCAAGTGGGATACCCCAAGGCTCTGTCTTGGGACCAATTCTATTAAATTTATTCATACATGTACAATGCCATGCCTGCAACCTGTCGCCCGCTCTGAGTATATTTACTATGAGCGGTAGGTTAAATGGTTTTCTCCCAGTGATACAGTCACCATTTTAAATGCTGATGTTTTGCTTATTACAGTTCGAGACTGTTATTGTTTTTATGAGCTGGTATTTGATTGATTGTTTTCTATATTCAAACCTATTTACTTCCTTTATTCCAAATTCTATTTATAGGACCTGTAGTATTTTATAACGGCTAAAACATACATGAAATATTGTTTATTTGTATTGATTTGCTTTTCTAGGTTAACCAGAAAGGGTCAGAAAAACCACTGGAACAAACATTTGCACAAATGGTGACAGGCCTTGGAAATGGAATGGTTAGGTCAGTTTGTTTTCTACTGTCATAGTTTGCATGTGCATTTTTACATACAAGTTTAAACTTGTGTTTTTATTTAATGAGGCACAGAACAGTTCATAGAACCATTTTTTTTTTATATCAATGTGACCCAAGACAGACACAAGGCAGCTCTATAGTCATTTGCAAGGTTGCATGACCCCCCAGATGCAGGGAATGGTTTAACAGTCTAACCATCCTCCTGGTAGCATATTTCAATCAACAGGGCATCCTGACATTTTCTCAATTATTATTTATCCATATGAATTTTTATGTTTCATCCTCACAATTGTTAAAATCATCTCTTGTGTGTATTCTTTTACTCTCAAACCTTTTCTGATTTATCACTTTCTTTCACCTGTAGATCATATCATTTCAGTTTGGAAAAATATTTTTTTCAAGTGCACCATTTTCTTTTTCGCTCCCTCTGTGACCAACTTTATTACATTTCTTTTTCTCTCGCAAGCATGGATCTGATGTTGCAGTTGACCTGGGAGTAGCATTCCTTAGACCCAGAATCCTTGTCTGCCCTAAAAAATTGTGGGGTATGGGAAAAGGGGTAGATCAAGGTATATCAATACTTTATGATAAAGTTAAAATGCTATACGATCATCAAGGTACTGATGTCGCGCTACCTCTTTCAGTTGCTTAGAGCTCCATTTGGTTTCTTTATGCATTGTTGCAAGGCGCTATAACTTTAGGTTTAAAGCTAAGCTCAAAGGAAATGGCTAAATACACACTTGAAATCTTATGCAAGAATTTTGCCTTCCAAATGATTTGTATTTCTGTCTAGCAGTCTTGAAATTTACATAGCACAGCCTGCTTGATGACTTTCTCTACTACAGTTATGCAAAGCATCCTAATGACCTCTCTGAGTAAGAAGGCGCTCGGGTTTGGTCTGCACGTGGTTTCGGACTTTACCCAGAAAAACTACATCACTCCCACCTGCTGCTGCCCAATCAAATGCAACCATAATTATTATTAAATAAACCAGCATTATTATACCAGCCCAACATCATAACGTCATTATTTTCTTGTAGATAAAAGGGAAACCCATGCATTTTAAAGCACATTTAAAGAGTGTATTATGGAATTTACAAACAGCACACATTTTTTACTGACAAAATTCATGTCATTTACTGGCACAGACACATTTGCAAAAAAAAAGTGCCTAAAATGGCAGTTTTCAGTGCAATTATCAATATTTAAGCTATAAACATGTAGCCTAAGCTATTAGCAACATGTTTAACTTAAACAAAAGTCAAAAACATAATTCTCCATTTACATGATGGTCAGATTAATATAACCCAGCCAGCACAGAGTTCCCCCATTTATCAGGAGTCTGCAGGATTCCCCATTACAGTGCAAGGGAACTCTGACATAAAGGGGAACATTGCAGATCATGATCTAAGTGGGAAGGCCCCTTTCACACTGGGGCGGTGGGTGCATCGGCGATAAAGCAGCGCTATTTTTAGCGGTGCTTTACCGCCAATTTTGCTATTCGGCCACTAGCGGGTCGCATTTAACCCCTGCTAGTGGCCGAAAAAGGGTTTAAACTACCCGCAAAGTGCCGCAAAATGCGCTTTGCCGGCGGTATAGCTGCGGTGCCCATTCATTTCAATGGGCAGAAGCGGTGGAGGAGTGGTAAACACATCGCTCCTTCACCGCTCCAAAGATGCTGCTAGCAGGACATTTTTTAGCCCTCGGGCACCGTGCAGGGCTCAGTCAGTCGGCTCCAGCTTGGTGGCTCTGCTTTTATCCTATAGTTTCCTCTCCACAGTCCATACATGTACGACTTCTCCCATGACAAACTTTATTTTTGGGAGAAAATGCTGCAAGTAAGCAAAGTAAATACTTTTTTATTTTCTTTTACCTGATTTTTTTTTTTTTTTTTTTTTGGTGACAAGATCTTTTTAATTATTATATTGTGTTTTTTAACACACTTTTTTTTTTTTTTCAGATATTATGCATTTGATTTCCATAAAGAATGCAGCAGAATGCGTTGGGACCGCTTGCAGATTTTGATAGATCAAGTTGCTGAAATACAAGATGACTTTGGGTAAGTAAATTTTTTTCCAAACTAACACTGCAAAATAAATAAAATGCATGTTTATCCACAATAAATACAGTTTCTCACAAAAGTGATGGACTTGTGTCTTTTTCCACCCTCGCCTACTATGTAACTATGTATATGTAATGAGTACAACCCTCACATTTTTGTAAATATTTTTTATTATAGCTTTAAATGTGACACTGAAGAAATGACACTTGGCTACAATGTAAAGTAGTGAGCGTACAGCTTGTATAACAGTGTAAATTTGCTGTCCCCTCCAAAATAACCCGACACACAGCCATCAATGTCTGAACCACTGGCAACAAAGGGAGCAGACAGTGAAAATGTCAAAATTAGGCCCAATTAGCCAATTTCCCTCCCCTGTGTCATGTGACTCTTTATAAGGTCTCAGGTGTGAATGGGGAGCAGGTGTGTTACATTTGGTGTTATCGCTCTCTCTCTCTCATACTGGTCACTGGAAGTTTAACATGGCACCTCAGGCCCACAGGCCTCGCCATGGTCAACCAAAGAATTTGAGTGCATGTGCTTGGCATCATGTACAGAGGTTGTGTTTGGAAAATAGACATATGAGTGCTACAGCATTGCTGTAGAGGTTGAAGGAATGGGGGCGGTCAGCCTGTCAGTGCTCAGACCATACGCCGCACACTGCATCAAATGGGTCTGCATGGCTGTTGTCCCAGAAGGAAGCCTTTTCTAAAGATGATGCACAAGAAAGCCTGCAAAACAGTTGGCTGGAAAATAATGGTGGCCATACTTTGGGCCCAATTTGGACATTTTCACTTAGGGGTGTACTCACTTTTATTGCCAGTGGTTTAGACATTAATGGCAGTGTGTTGAGTTATTTTGAGAGGACAGCAGATTTACACTGTTATACAAGCTGCACACTCACTAAAATATTTACAAGGGGTGTACTCAGTTTTGTGAGATACTGTATATGTGCATATGTGTTTGCAGAGAACTAGCCAGGAATGGAATTGTAATGGAATCTCCACAAATTTGACGAGTGCAGCTTACTGGTTATCGGTGGCTGTTTTACCCATTATTTGCATTCCCTCTCCCTGTGGGCATTACTTATGCACTATAATTAATGAACTCCTGTGTGCCTGCGCAGAAGTAGCGTTAATGCCTGGCCAGGTCAATCAAGATGGCCAAAGATCCCGCACTCAGAATTAAGCAGGATTTAGTGCCAACGTGGGACTTTGCAGATGTTGCATCGTTGGAGAGGAAGTAAATACTTGCAAATTGTTTTCAGTCCCAGGTTGCGTCCATAACACCCATTTTAAGTTAATTTCATAAAGACCCAGTTATCATTAAGATAAGTAGACTGTAAATCAGTTTTTGGTCCAGATCATATCTACAGGGCTTTAAAAATTAAGTCGCCAAAAATATAATTGCCCCAGTTTCCAATATTAATCCAATACATTTAGTGAATTTAGTACAATATATGGACACTTGCAAATAAAATCTACCCATTCTGGATTCCGTGAATCGTGATGTGTATATACTAGCTCTACCGCATTGTCATGTATTTGTAGCTATACAAGCAGATCCGGTCAGTTGAAGAACAATTCAAAGTCTCTGACACACTTGGAAAATCCAGTGGATGTACAGGATATACATGTACATTTATGAACCAGTATTGCGCTGAAATGTTTACTCTATATATTTTTTTTATGGATGGAGTTAGGGTGTGGTTACCAGGCCCGATTAAAATGGATGCATTTTTATCTTTGATGGTCTGAACTTAAATTTAAGTGTTTCTGTTACTCTTGTCCAGGGATCTTCAAACTACGGCCCTCCAGTTGTTCAAGAACTACAATTCCCATCATGCCTAGTCAGGTCTGTGAATGTCACAGGTTTACAATGCCTCATGGGATGTGTAGTTCCGCAACAGCTGGAGGGCCGTAGTTTGAGGATCCCTGCTCTTGTCACTTAAAGTGATACTAAAGTCTCTTTAAAAGTTGCTTTGAAAATAACAAACATGTTATACTTGCCTGCTTTGTGCAGTGGTTTTGCAGAGAGCAGCCCATATCTTCCTCTTCTCGGATCCCTCTTCGGTGCTCCTGGCCCCTCCCTCCTGTTGAATTCCCCCACAGCCAGCAGATTGCAATGGGGGAACCCGAGCCGAGCTGCAGCTCTGTGCCCCCATTCAGACACAGAGTCTGGGTTTGCCCTGCCCCCTCTCTCTCCTCATGGGATAACCGATTTTTTTTTTTTTTAACGGTTTTTATTTGCCAAATGTACATGCATGTCAAGTACAATAAGCAAAGCATCATCCGAGAATAAATATCATGTACACACTGAAGCATAAAGTTTTCATCTCTATGGCATTTTCAGATTCTTTTTTTTTTTTTTTTTATTCAATCCAACCACGTGCCTGGCCTAAATAAAGGCACCATTAATCCTAATCCTATACTACAACAACCTGATGAGGGCAACCACCCCCATAATCTTGTGTGCTGTGCGCTGTTCTCCATCTAATACCTCACTCTCGCAGAAATCTCTCACTCAGCCAGTAAGGAATCTCTTAAGTGTCAGACTGCACAATGTCTCCAGAATTAATCCACTTTCCCCAGATCTTGTTAAATTTCGTGGGACAGCTCCTGGATTCATAAGTTATTTTATACAATGTTACATTAGCATTGACCAGGCCCTTCCAGGCTGACAGCGTGAGAAATTCTCTTTTTATCCATTTAAGGACAATCAATTTTCTAACATAATAAAAAAGTAGTTCATGCTATTACTCATAACCTCATCCTCTATGACTCCCAGTAACCCCATCAGCGTTCTACAAATGTTCAGCAGATCAAATATATCAGCTATGAACTGTGTCACTTGTGACCATAATGGGCGTATTCTTTTGCATTCTTAGACCATATGGAGGAAGGAACCGTCCGCTGGGGTTGCCTTTTCGTCCCATTCTATGTAATCTCAACGTGGTATAGTAAATTTCGTCTGGGTACCTGAGCCTTTTCAATTTATTTCTAGCTGAGAGAACCGTAGGCATATAGGAGGCCAACACGTCCTCCCACTGTACATCTGTTCGTTCAGGAATGATAACCAGCCACCTTTCTCTAAGTTTACTCTCCTTTGGAAGAACCCTGTCTGTGAGCATATTGTAGTATGTAGAAATCAATTTAGTGTGTTCAGGAGTAGCAAGGAGTTTCTCCATTTTGGAGTTCTCAAGAGAGACAGGGCCCATCCCAAACTGAGCATGGACGGCGTGTTTGTCTAGTGAACTGGAAGCCCAAGAATCCGGGATATCCAGTTCCCTTTTTAACTGTGTAAAAGATTTCAATTCACCATTCTCAAACAGTTGGTGTAGGTACGTGAGTCCAAATTTAGCCCATCTGTGTCCGTCCTCCAAGTGTAAAAACTCCTTTAGACAGGGATTAACCCATAATGGGGCATTGGGTGATAGATGGAGGGAACTATCTGTTATATGATGCAGACAGATTCCAAGAGTCTTTTTTGCAGTTTTAAGCATTTCTCTATCTTCCGCTGTGGGTTCCTCTTCTCCAAAGAATTTTTTTAGTAAGGTTTGATATGAGATCACCACTGCAGCCTCAACCGCAGTAGCAGCATTATTCAGCTGTGGAAACATTCGCCAGTATCTGGACCAGTTGGGATGCCAGGGACTGCCAGGCCCACTCTCCTCATTGTTAAGAGTTCCAAAGATACCCTAGCCACCTTGTTGCCCCACAGAAAGGAGGTAAGCGGGGAGTTAATGTGTCAAAACGTTTTTTTGGGAATATAAAGGGGGTCATTCGAAAGCACATACAGAAATTTGGGCAGAAAGATCATATTAAATAGGTTAGCCCTACCCATCAATGAAAGAGGCAATTTACATAGTTACATAGTTAGTCAGGTTGAAAAAAGACACAAGTCCATCCAGTTCAACCACAAAAAATAAACAAACAAAATAAAAAACACAGTACAATCCCATACACCCAACTCCATACCCACAGTTGATCCAGAGGAGAGCAAAAAACCCCAGCAGAGCATGATCCAATTTGCTACAGCAGGGGAAAAACTTCCTTCCTGATCCCCCGAGAGGCAATCGGATTTACCCTGGATCAACTTTACCTACAAATCTTAGTACTCAGTTATTTTATGTACATTTAGGAAAGTATCCAGGCCTTTCTTAAAGCAATCTACTGAGCTGGCCAGAACCACATTTTCACAGCTCTTACTGTGAAAAAACCTTTCCGTATTTGGAGGTGAAATCTCTTTTCCTCTAGACGTAAAGAGTGCCCCCTTGTCCTCAGTGTTGACTGTAAAGTATCTGTAAGTAAGCAGCTGTCAGCCCAATCCATCGAATGCTCCGGAAATGGAGGAGGATCCAGTTCCTTTGCCATCGGAGCCTACCTGCCAATGAGACATCCGATGAGGTGTTTTTGAAATTGTTACTCCCAATAATAGTGAACGACCCTATCTTGTCTGGCGGCCCTCCCACATGGAGTGAGGCTTCACCACTTTCCAATACTGGAATACCATTACCTCCCCTTTGTTTTGGGACATCCATTTCTGGAGCATCTGATGGATTGGGCTGACAGCTGCTACAGAGGGAATCCTTAAGGATCACTCCTGGAGGTTTCTACAAGACACCACTGAGGATCACCTGTATCTCTGCTGAGAATGTTATGACCCCCCTGAGAAGGGGGTGGTCACAGGCTAGTCGGTAAGCCTCCCCTTTTTTTCACTGGTGGTGGATCTCCACACAGACTGGATCACATCATTGAAGAAACACGGGAATACATTTTCCCTGCTTTTTTCACTGGATTTTTCCCATATGAACTTTAATACTTTATTGGACACTTATGAAAGTTACTTTTCTTATACATATTTGTTTTATTTCTGAATCATTTTGGTAACATGTGATTTAATTTCAGTGCTACACATTTTTTATCCACATTTGTATCTAGATATAGGGCCAGATTCACGTAGCTCAGCGGATCTATAGATCCGCTCGATCTACGTGAATTAAGATCCGCTCCCGCAAGTTTAGGAGGCAAGTGGCTAATTCACAAACCACTTACCTCCAAACTTGCGACGGCGGATCCTAAATCCCCCAGCGGAATTCAAATTCCGCGGCTAGGGGAGTGTCATATTTAAATCAGGCGCGTTCCCGCGCCGATTCAAATGCGCATGCGTCGTCCGGGGAATTTTCCGGCGTGCATTGCTCCCACTGACGTCACTAGGACGTCAGTGGTTGCGACGTGAGCGGGACTTGCGACGCGCGTGTTCGTGAATCGGCGTACGCAAACGACGTAGGAAATTTCAAATTCGACGCGGGAACGCCGGCTATACTTAACATTGGCTGCGCCGGATAAAAGAAGGGGTAAGTATACGACGGAAAACCGCTACGGAAACGACGTAAGAACACTGCGACGGGTCCGCGTACGTTCGTGAATTTGCGTATCTCGCTGATTTACATATCATTTATCGTAAATCAGCGGGAACGCCCCCGGCGCCATTTTTTAATTTAAAAAAAGATCCGACAGTGTAACGCAGTGTAACACTGTCGGATCTAGCCCTATCTATGCGTATCTGATTCTATGAATCAGGCGCATAGATAGGACCAGTTTACGTCTGAGATACGATGGTGTATCTGTAGATACACCGTCGTATCTCTTTGTGAATCTGGCCCATAGTGTTTAGCAGCAGAATCAGACACATTAATTAATTTTCTTTTTTCACTGATTATTCACCTAGCGCAAATTTTTCTTTTTTACTTAAAGTGTGATGTTACCACCAACGGACATTGGGCGGAGAGTGTCAGATTCGCTTACTAATTCAGAGGGAACAGAACCGATTTGATCCAGTTAATTCTAAAACCAGAGAAATACCCAAATTCCTGAATCAAGGCAACAGCAGCTGACAGGGACGCGTCCAGGTTCTCCAAGTACAAGAGCATGTTGTCTGCATACAAGGAGACATGTTTCTCTAGATCCACAACCGAAAGCCCCCTGATGGTGTCATGGGTTCTGATTTTAGTCGCCAGCAACTCTATGGCCAGAGTGAACAAGAGGGGATAAAGGGCACCCCTGTCTCGTTCCCCCTATGGCTCTGAAAGGTGTCCGATATGAGCCCATTAATTCTAATACTCGCTCGAGTGTCCGTGTACCAAAGTTTCACCCATGAAACAAATCGTGGCCCAAAACCGAACTTATTCAGTAGTGAAAAGAAATAATCCCGTTCAACCGAATCTAACGCTTTTTTAGTGTCCAAGGATGTGATTGTTCCTTTGCCCACGTTTGTGTGTTGAATCTGTAGGTTGACATACAGTCTTTTGAGGTTCATTTGGGTACAGCGGCCCGGAATGAAGTCTGTTTGATCTGAATTAATCAATTTAAGGATCACGACAACAATCTACTGGCCAGAACTTTGGACAGTATCTTGACGTCAGAATTAATTCGAGAGATTGGCCTATAAGACTCGCATTCTAATAAGTCCTTCCCAGATTTTGGGATTACCACAATCGGAGCTTCCCTCATAGAGTCCGGAAGTATACCATTCTTTTCTGCTGCTATGAAAACTTTTTGTAAATGTGGTGCTGGTTTCTCTTTATGTAACTGATACCAGTCAGCCGGAAACCCGTCCAATCCAGGCGACTTGCCCGGTTTGAATGAGGAAATAGCCTTACAATTTTTTTTCTGCGTAATGGGGCTTTCTAGAGCATCACTATCCTCAGGGCTTAAAGTGGGTAAATACAGGGTCTTAAAGCGGAGCTCCACCCTAAAGTGGAACTTACGCTGATTGGAACCCTCCCCCCCTCCGGTGTCACATTTGACACCTTTCAGGGGGGAGGGGGTGTAGATACCTGTCTAAAGACAGGTATTTGCACCCACTTCCGGCCACACAGCTTCGGTTTTCTGCGGGCAGAACGTCCCCTCCCGTTGTGCTCTGGGAACACTCGGCTCCCAGAGCACAGCGGGAGCCAATCAGCGGCGCAGCGCAACTCGCGTATGCGCCGTAGGGAACCGGGTAGTGAAGCCGAAGTATGAGTGACAAGCGATCGCTCGTCCTCTGCTGCGGACGGCGCTGGACTCCAGGACAGGCAAGTGTCCTAATATTAAAAGTCAGCAGCTGCAGTATTTGTAGCTGCTGGCTTTTAATAATTTTTTTTTAGTGGCACATCCGCTTTAAGATAGGAGGTAAATTCCTGTCCTGTATGTCTGGTCTGGGTTTGGCATAGTGCTTCATAGGATTCCGAAAAAGTGTTCAAAACCCCATGAGAGTCACTCACCACTTCTCCATTGGGCCGTTTAATTTGTACCACAGATATCGGAGTATAAAGTGGCTTTGCTAGAAAAGCCAGCAGACATCCACTCTTGTCTCCAAACTCAAAAAACGACCTGGCCTGATGCAATTGTTTTTTTGCAGATTGTTTGGCAAAACAGTTTGTAGTTGCTTGTCTGTTCCTGCCATAGGTGATAGTTACTGGGAGATGGGTCATGAATATATTGCCTTTTAGCACCTGTAGCCCCCAGTTCTGCAGACCTTACATCCGAGTTCAGAACTTTAGAAAAATCTCTAGTTTCTTTAGTGAACACCCCTCTCATAGTCGCTTTAAAGGTATCCCATTGATTTACCACCGGCGTTTCCTCCCCATTCTCTCTCCAGTAATTCCTCCTGCAACCAGTGCACATTCATCCGCCAGTGCTTTCTACCTCGGGGAGCATTCAGGTCTAACAGAACCTCCATGGGGGAATGATCCGATGATACCGAGGATAGAAATCTATTCTAGACAATTTCTTGTGTGTCTCCAAGTGGCAGGAGTATTTCCTGACTCCAGGATGTCTGCCGCCATACATCTGTGAGAGCATAGCTCTCCAAGCAGGATGGCAGGATATCTGGGGGATCCACCAGTGAAGTACCAGTTTATCTAACCTGCATAGGACAGAGCGGAGAACAGCAGCAGCACACAGCACATAACAGTAAAACACATTAACCCCTCCCATCCCACCCTGCACACAACCCCAACTGTTTGTGTGCCTGAAACCCATAACGATAGTAAATAATCAACCTCAGGGACGTCACAGGTCTTTAGCAAGAGAGCATCCACCGCATATGAACATGTTGTGAGTCTTGCCGGGGCCAGAAACCTTCCTGACCTACAAAAGCTCTCACACAGTTCTCCCTTTAGGTACCAGGAGTACAGTACCAAGAGCTAAAAAGAACTGACAGAATCGGGGGGGGGGGGGGAATTCCCCAAGGGATATGTTCTAGGAGGTGACATGGAAAAATCGGTTGTTTGCAGAGCACCCAGCCATTTCTCCTTGTGCTAATAAGCACACGTTTTGACTTTTTGATATAATGCATCTTAAGCTAAAATTCCCTCACCATTCATTCAATTTACCATTCATTCAAGTAGAGACATCATCACCAGACTGTTATGTTCTCATCTCAGCATTCCAGCATCACTGACCGCCGAGAGCCTCACGGCTCCTTTTTATTAAAATCCCCCCAGGAAGTGATGTCGCCATCACAAGAAGAAGTTAACAGGAAATGATGTAAAAGCAATGTCGGCTCCACCCAGGAAGGTGACCTTTACAGGAAAATTACCATACAAGGATATGCCTTCCAACGGGTTTATTTAAATACATCCAATACATGAATACAACACAACACAATACAATGATGGCTAAAGTCTTATTGGCGTGTCTGGGCAGGGAAAGCGTGTGTGTGCTAGCAAACAAAGACGTATTTCTTTAAAACATGGACGCTTTCCCTGACTCTGAAAATGCTCATAAGCTCTCCTATTACTGCTGATAGGAATCCTTATTTTGCGCTATTCCATAGAATAACGCATGTCCGGATTATACTATTATTGCTTGTGAAAGAGATGCTATCTGCAGGCGTGCGCTACGAATCCCGACCATGCTGATCAGAAACAGCAGTGACAAGAGTGCACATTTGCCTATAACCAATAATGTCCTTTGCAGAACGAGCATATCCCCCTCCTCAACGATCGTCCATGCTAATGCACCGAGGGCCCTTCGTCGGCGGACATATCCCCATGGTGCAAACATCACACTCCAACCTCAAGACGTTTTCCACTACCAGACGAGATTCAACCAGCTTCAGACTGCCCCAGTCAGCTCTTTAGAGCAGGATGCGGGAGTACTAACACTGGGTGACACTATGACAATATATAGTAAATACATCTTGAAATTTCCACGAGGTAAACGGTAATCAAACAATCTGTGGAGCAAAAAGGGAATCCCCCCCCCAAAGAAAAGGAAAAAGTTTACTAGATATGAAAGTTGTAAGAGGTTTGTTCAATCAGCAAGTAGATCTGCGCAGTACATTTCGCGTTGCAACTGTAGTGTCAGAACATCTTTTTTTTTTTTTCTAATCTAAAGATTAAACCGATACGCTCGGTTTATTTCTTTCTTTGGGGGGAGGGAAGTACGTAGTGGAAGAGTTGGGAGGATAGCTAAATCACAAGGATATAACTAAGGATAGAGTTAAAATAATATAAGTTTATAGATAAAGTAGAAACGGGAGATAGGAGAAATTAAATATGATTAAGGCTGCATTCACACCTGAGCGTTTTGTCGCCTGAAGCGCGACGCTCAAAAACGCTAGAGGGGAAAAAATACATTATTCCCTATGGAAATGGTTCACATCTCCACTCCAAAACGCCTGACGCCGAACTACTGAAGCCCAAACAAGTTCTGGACCCTTTTTTGTCGCTCGAATTGAGCGTATTTGGGCGTTTTACATTGGTGACCCTAGACCTGTACAAAATCGCGGTAAAAAACGCTGTGTTTTGTCGCGGTAAAAACGCTGCGATTTGTCGCGGCAAATCGCGGTCTAAAACGCCGCAAAACCCTATGCTCAGGTGTGAATGCAGCCTAAGAGTAAAACAAGCAGAATATACGCATACGCTGGTTTATTTGTAAAGATGTATGTGTATCTTTGTGAAAAAAAAAACTTTAAAATAAAGAATTGGGGGGGAAAAAAACAACATAAAAAAATTGGATTTTTTAATACAGTTTACATGTAAAATCCTTTTCTTGGGAATATGACCCCCTCCTGTCACACTGGGGGCGATGCAATTTGGTGGAGGGCGATGCGATGTGATGCAATTTGGCTGGTGAACGATGTGATTTGGCGGGAGGGCAATGTGATGTCCTGGGGCGATGCGATTTTGCGGGGGGGGCGATGCAATGTGCTGGGGCGATGCGATTTTGCGGGGGGGGGGGGCGATGCAATGTGCTGGGAGATGCAATTTGGCGCGGCGGGCAATGCAATGTGCTGGAGCGATGTGATGCGATTTGGCGCTGGGGGCAATGCAATGTGCTTGGGCGATGCGATTTGGTGGGGGCGATGCGTTTTAGTGGGTGGGTGATACGATGTACTGGGGCAATGCAATTTAATAAAAGTATTTTTTCCCCAAAATACTATGTTTGAAAGACTGTTGTGCAAATACAGTGTGACATAAAATATTGCAGCGATCGCCATTTTCTTCTCCGGGGTCTCTGCTTTATTTATTACTGTGTATATGTGTGTGTATATGTATGTATGTATGTATGTATGTATGTATGTATGTATGTGTATATAATGTGTGTGTGTGTGTGTGTGTGTGTGTATGCATGTATGTATGTATGTGTGTGTGTGTATATGTATATATATATATGTATGTGTGTGTATATGTATGTATATATATATATATATATATATATATATATGTGTATATATATATATATATATATATATATATGTATATATATATATAATACATTATTTATATATATATATATATATATATATATATATATATATATATATATATATATATAATGTAATGTTTAGGGGTTCGAAGCAATTTTCTAGCAAAAAAAAAAATACTCATTCAAACAAAACTCTCTGTGGTGCTTGCTGTTTTTTTTTTTATTCCTGTTTTGTAATGTTTATCTATCTGGGTTTACCACATGGTGTATATCAATGTGTGGTGCAAAATGTTTCTCCTGCTCTATGTGAATGTTTAGATGGTGGAAGACTACTTTTTTTTAACAAAGATTGTATGTCCGTACTGCTTGTAAAAAATGTTTTTTTTCAATAAAATCCTATTTGATAAAAAAAGAGTTTAAATTCGTATGCAATCAGGCAGGCCCTTGCACTACATGGTTTTGGTAGATCTGAAGACAAAAATCTGCAGAAAATCTAATGGCGAGTATGGCATCCTAGCTCAATTCTTTGTTGGTGCTATAAGTTCACAATTGCGACCGGGCGCCCAGATTTTGTCGAGCCCTGCTTTAGAGCGAGCAGTCCAGAAGTGTGCAGGGGCCTCTTCTCTGACTGTGTGAGTAATCAAAGTTATCAGACTGATGGCCAGGAAGCTGGAATTTTACATTGTACATGATAATAGATGTGTTTTTCTGCAGTATATTACACAGGAAAACACAATTCTGAAATGTCCTAACCTATATTACAATGCATGAGGAAAAAAATAACATATGTATGGACATGTGTTTTAATGTTTATTAATGCATGTAAAAATGAATGCCGTAATGTGCAATATTCAGTTGGGCGTTTCTTTATGTTGACTTTTTTTTATCTGTTCCTGCAAATGTAAATGTGCAAACGGTATGGAGATTGTAATGTTTTATTTATGTAATCTGTTTTTCTTGAAGCTACTTTTTAGTGGACTCTGATGGGAAGGTATTATTGCAGCAAGATGGAGTGTTCAGAAGCAACTGTATGGACTGCTTGGATCGTACGAATGTTATCCAGAGTCTCTTGGCACACCGTTCTCTTCAAGCACAATTACAAGTATGTTTGTCTTTCTTTTTACTTTCAATTTTTAGGAAAATGTTTGAGGCTATGTGGAATATATGCTAAAATGCTAGAATTTCAAATTGTCTCTCAGATCTAATAAACAAGATCACATGTTCGAGTGTTATTACATAGCAAACATTGGTGACTCCCTAGCAGTTGTTGAATCATAATTGTATACTGTGATCTTCTTTTTGTTTACAAACGGTTTATTGAAAAAATAAGTCTCAATACAGTTTAAACTCGAATTGGCAAGAAGTACAAAAATACATACAAGAGCAGTGAGCATCTGTGAAGAATATGCATAGCAGTTATTCGATAGGCAGAGAAATAGGTAATGATTTGTATGAAAGGCTATCAGGTAGCACTATGCAGCAATGTGGGAACTTAATGAATTAGATTAATGGCAAAAATAGAGAAGAAGAAAAAAAAAAAAAAAAAAAACACAGACAAAAAAAAAATAAATAAAATAAAATTTGGCTTAATTTAGTGATTCAATAGAGAAAGGTCCCAAGGTTTCCATTTCTGATCATATATGTTCATAGTATCATATAAGGTGTGATGAATGCGTTCTCCTAGTTTGATGGATAACATACGATCCATAATTTGGGACCATGGCACAATGGAGGAGCGCCAATTGAGCGCTATCGCCCAGTGTATTGATGTGAGCAAGGTGTGTATTAGCCTGGTGTGGGCTATAGGGATGTCGGGGATAGGGTAAAACAGGAGACACATTTTAGGTGTAAGTTCTATTCTTCTACCTGTTATCTGTTCTATTTTAATACTGACTTGTTGCCACGTGTCTTTGAGGTGTGCACATTCCCAGAAGGTGTGGATAAGGGAACCCTGTACTGGGCAGCCTCTAAAACAAAGGGGAGATGTTGTAGGATAGAATGAGTTAATTCTGTCAGGGGTGAGGTACCACCTATATTGGAGTTTAATGGCAGATTCCCTAATGGAGGCTGTCTTGGTACATTTCCGTAGGTTATTTGTCATGCTGTCCCATTGTTCAGTGGAGAAGGATTCATCTAGGTCTGATTCCCATTGCAGCATTTGGCGTGTTTTGTCTGGTAAATTGTGTTCGTTTAGGGTTCTATACATTCTAGAAATCAGGCCTCTATCTCGAGGTGAAGTAAGACAAATTCGTTCAAAAGTCGTGAAGGGGGTTTGGAGGGAGAGGGAATAGTTTTTTTCATAGAATAGTTTGATATTATTGTAGTCTGAGAGTTCAGTGTCTCTAAGTTTATATTCTGTTTGTAAATCCAAGAATGTGCGAAAAGTGTTGTTTTTAGTGAAAGCTTTTAAGGTAGATAGATTGAGGAGTTGCCAAACAGAATATTGGTTGGAGTGTAGGTCTGGGGGGGTAAAAAGAGGGTCCCCTAAGAAAGAAGCTAGGGGAGGGATCTCTGAGACAATGTTAAATTTATGTTTATGTCTGTGCCACAATAGTAGGTCTTGATGCACTACTTTATTAAGTTGGCCCATTCTTTGAGTTTTAATAGATTTGGACCATAGGAGGCCTTGGAGGTGGAACGGTAGGATAGACTGTTCTTCAAATTCTAGCCAAGGGATATGACTGGAAGGTGCATACCATTGTGCGAGTTGTGTATATCTGGCTGAGAGGTAGTATAGCCATAAGTTGGGCATACTCAACCCTCCCTTCGACTGAGGTCTATACATCAGTGCATATCCAAATCTCGATTTTTTATTTTGCCATATGAACTTGTTTATATCTCTTTGTATAGAATCTAGGGTGCTTTTAGGGACCAGGATAGGGAGTGCTCTAAAGAAGAAAAGTAGTTTTGGAAGTATAACCATCTTGGTAGCAACTATTCTACCCATAAAGGACACATGGAACGCTGACCATGATTTGAGTAAGTCTCTAATGTTTTGAAGTAATCTGGGGTAGTTTTTGTGGTATAGGGATTTGTAGCATGGGGTGATGTTAATGCCTAAATATCGGAAGGAATCTGAACACCACTGAAAGGAAAATTTCTCCCTTAATATGGCAGTCAGATCGGGGGGGCAGTTTACCGGGAGGGCAGAACATTTAGATAGATTTATGCCTAACCCTGAAAGATCATGAAATGTATCCAGGGTCTGGATTAGGTTTGGTACCGATAGTAAAGGGTCAGTGAGGAACAGGAGGACGTCGTCTGCATAGAGACTTAATTTAAAATCTTTCAAACCTTTTGTGTACCCTTTGATGTTGGTATTACTGCGGATAGCGCATGCAAGGGGCTCAATAGCAAGAGCAAACAGGAGAGGGGATAAGGGGCAACCCTGTCTTGTGCCCCTGCTCAATGGGAAAAATTCAGAGTTATGGCCGGGTAGCTTAATACGAGTATGTGGATCGTGGTATAAGGCTTTAAATCCGTGAAGAAATTCATCTCCTATGCCGTATCTAGGGAGTAGCGAGTCTAAGTAGGACCAACTGACGCTATCAAAAGCTTTATGGATATCTAAACTAAGTAGTAGTGTTGGTCTTGCATTAAGGTTGGAGTCTTGGATGATGTTTGTTGCTAATCTTATATTATCCGTAATCTGTCTGTCTGGAATAAAACCTGTTTGGTCTGGGTGGATAAGGGGTGAGATGACTGAGGCTAATCTGTCTGCTAATATTTTACCAAAAATTTTTAGGTCATTATCTATAACTGAGATCGGGCGGAAGTTCTGTGGGGATAAGTGGTCTTTGTTTGGTTTGGGTAGGAGAGACATATTTGCTAGGAGCATTTCGGAGGGGAATTGGTTGCCTTGTAGAATGTGGTTAAAAAGTTTCACAAGATGTGGAATTAACACTGATGCAAACTTTTTGTAGTATGATGAAGAAAAACCGTCGGGGCCTGGGGCTGTGGAGGTTTTTAGAGAACCTATAATCTTAATTACTTCTATTTCTGTGCAGGGTGCATTCAATGCCTCACTCTGTTTGGATGATAGAGTTGGAAGCTGGATTTCATCCAGCCATTGCTTCGAGGATTGCTTCGGCGTGGTTTGGGGAGATGATAGAAGTTTCTTATAAAATTTCAAAAAAACCTCCATGACTCCCTTCGGATGGGATATTAAGTGGCCCGCAGAGTTTCTAAGCTTATAGGTGTGGGGAGGTTTCGTGGATTGGTTCAGTTTTCTGGCAAACATAGTGGAAGTAGAGTTACTATGTAATAAGAATCTTGCTTTTGACCATCTAAGGGCTTTTTCTGCATCTGAGGTTAATAGAGTATCTAGGGCTGTACGTTTTTCTTGGATTTGTTTGAGTATATCACTGGAGGGGGATTGATTGTGTTTATGATATAATTTGTCCAGATCTCTAGTTAGTGTTTTTATATCGGTCAGCTTAATCCTGTTTTTAGTAGAAGCCAGCTTGATTAGATGACCCCTCATGACCGCCTTGTGGGCCATCCATAGAGACGTGGGAAGAGTGTCTGGGGAAGAGTTAAGTGTAAAGTAATCTTCCATGTTGGAAGTTAGCTGTTGGATATTCAGGTGGTCTGTTAGTAGTGCATCATTGATGCGCCATCTGTGGGGTGTGTCAGCAAGACCTATTTTGGATGTGGTGAAAGATACTGGTGATCTGACCAGGGGCAGGGGTGGATGTCAGCTTTTGATGAATTAGCGACTAGAATCGGGGTGCAAAAGATGTAATCAAGCCTAGCGGAGCAATCGTGGGGATGTGAATAAAAGGTGTAATTTTTGATGCCGACGTTGTGAGCCCTCCATGTGTCAATGAGTTGATGGTTTAGTAGTGTGCGATTTAATGTTTTAGGGAAGGCTTTGGATGTGGGTGCCACTTTGCTTCTATCTAGGGATGAGTGAGCAGCTAAATTGAAGTCTCCGCCCACAATCAAATGGGGGGAGGAGTATTTGTCCAAAGTGTCAAAAAAAATTGAAAAAAATGATGCATGCGTTTCATTAGGTGCATATACTGAGGCTATGGTGACCAAACGTCCTCCTATAGAGCCTTTTATAATCAGAAAGCGACTCTCTGGATCTCTGAAAACACTTTGAGTTTCAAACATTACTGAGTTTTTGATGAAAATGGCAGTTCCTCTTTTCTTAGAGTCGAATGTTGTGTAATAAAATTGACTATATGTTTTATCAAAAAATTTGGGGTGCTTGGCTATCGCGAAGTGGGTCTCCTGCACTAATATTATGTCAGCTCCCAATCTTTTATAATGACGGAAGGCTTTTTTTCTTTTTTGGGGAGAGTTTATACCATTGGCATTATGGGAAATTACCTTTAATTCCATTTATAGTGTGTAGAAAAGTACTAAGAGATGACATATAATGATGGCCGTTGGCACTCTCTAAATCATGTGGTGTGGGGACATAAAATTGTGACAGAATGGCTGCATTCCTAGTGACCCGTCTCACAATTGTATTGCATGTATATCCAAAGTATAAAGAAACATATGATAGTGTGGCGTAGACCTTAGGAGAGAAATTCTTGCCAAATCTATAACTAAACACTTTGTTTTCAATGTGAGACTTGAGTGTATAAAAGCATAACAAAATGAACCGTGCGAACATTGTTTCAAAAAGTTTAAAGCAACTAAACATGTTATAAAACTGTGAAAGGTAAGTAAACCAAAAAATGGGGTCAAACTGAAGAGAACGGTTTGACATAAAAATAGTAACCATTGGACCTGTGGGTCCAAAACTCACCTCCGGAGTCCTGCTAAAAAGGGCTGCAGAGAGCATGATCAAAGGCACAAAAAAGCGGGCCATAAGAATCATACTAAGACTCCGAAAGTGAGAGGGGGGTCAAACATGCGGGTGCGGGAGGGCCAAGCCACTCTACGTGTTTTCTTTTTTTTTTCTGTAGCGAGAGCTATATCGTGGGTGCAGGTGGGAGAGAAAGAAGAAAAAAAAAAAAAAACAGAGAAAGATATACGTATTTACCTATACACATATACATACAAAAAAAAATAGAAGATATTATCCCTCTCCTCCCCCTCCATGGAACAATCCGGTGTGGGTTGCCTGAAATTACTGACCGCGGCAGTGGGGGGGGGGGGGAAGGAGAGAAAGAGAAAAAGAGAAGAAAAAAAAAAAAAAAAAAAAAACCCCAACTATTCTCTCCCCACCCCCAAACCTTTAAATACACTGGGGGCGAGGGGGAAAGGGATCTCGGCATGAATCCCCAGAATTAGTAAATGTGTTTGAGGTGACTTCCAAGATCTAGCAAAACCCAGGGCCAAAAGCAATAGTTTATGCTAAAATGTGAATCCTTTTCCTTCAATACATAGCCGTTAGTTGGGTGCGATTGATCTGGTGTGGTACGTTGTATAGGAGAGCCACATCTTGAATCTTGAGTGGGGGAGTGAAGAAAAAATAATGCCACCCGAAGTGAAAAGGCCTGAGATGGTGCCGAGGTATCCTTCGGGGGTCAGTAAAAGTATAGATAAGAAAAAAAAATAGAGAACCCATCAGTTTATAATGACTTTCACGGATTTGCGAATCGCAGAGATGATCTCATCCTTCTATGATCATGTCTTGAGGAGGGAGTGGCCCAAATGGGAGATGGGTGTGGAGTAGAAGGTGGTCTCGGGCAAGCCTCAGGGTCCAGCAAACCCAATTTAATTAAGAGCTCCTTGCCCTCAGTGACATTGACAACAGAGTAGACAGTTCCATTATGAGGTACGGTTAGTCTGAATGGAAATCCCCATCTATATCTGATGCGGGCCGATTGAAGGATAGATGTAACTTCCCTCATCTTGCGCCTTCTTTCAAGAGTGGCCTGTGAGATGTCAGGGTATAATTGAATCCTCGTGCCTTCAAACTCGATATTGCGCGAGTTCCTTGCGGCTCTTAGTATATTCTCCTTGGTGATAAAGTCCTTCATGCAAAGGATAATGTCGCGGGGAGGTTTGTCTATAGGAGGTTTAGGTCGGAGAGCCCTGTGGATTCTGTCGCAAGCGAAGGATTGTGGTGGGGTGTCTGGAAGAAGAGAGTGGAACAGCTTTGAGACAGCCGGCATCAAGTCCGTCACCGATTCTGGAACTCCGCGCACCCTCAGATTGTTCCTTCGATTTCTGTTGTCCAGGTCCTCAACATGAGCCTGGAGATAGGAAAAGTTGTCCGCCAGCATCTCAAAATCCTTCCTTAGATCATTGTGTGCTAACGATAACTCATCGTGTTTGGTTTCTAACAAGTCCGTGCGCCCGCCCAAGGATGCAATCTCCTGTTGCAATGTGCTAGTGGATGTTTTCAGTTCTGAGTGGAACTTGTTTGCTAGTTTTTCATACATAATGGTGAGACTGGCGTCCAGATCAGATTTAGTGAGTTGTGAAGAGGTTTCACTTACTTGTCTATGCAGAGCGGCATCTTGAGAAGCGTGCGGGAATGCCGGAGAGGCCTGCGGAGATGGTTGGGAGCCATTCTGGGACATCTTGCCTTTCGATTTGGAACGGAGCAAGATGTTGGAAGGGGAATATTTAGATCGGCGACCTCGAGTCCTGTAGTTTCCAGGCATGCACGGAGGGATACTGTGGGGATGATGGTGGTTTTCAGGCTTTATAGATGGATGATGAAGGTTCTGCTGTGATTAGACACCGTGGATAGGCTATATTTCTACTTGACCGGTGAAACTTTTACATAGAGTCGCTGTGGTATATTACATCTTGCAAGCGACCCCCCTAAGTCGAGAGTGTGTCTTCTAGATCATATTGACAATTCTATTTTGAAATGAGAATTTTGCTTTTATGTGACAGCAGGTGGCACTGTGGGGGCGCAGGGGTGTCCTCACAGAGCAGGAGGGGATCTGAAGACAGAGGCATTGGCAGCAGTAGTAAGATGTGGAAAATCTCTGAGACCCTGCAAACACCAGTGATGATTTGTTTTACAAGGGACTGTGTTACCTTAGCTCTGGTGCTGTTGTGAGGGGCTAGATTGATTTATTGTTTCTATGCCCGTGACGTTCTGTCACTCTACTGGATTGTAGCTACAAACTGTCCCCAGGGTCAATACACATACTTTGGGTGTGTTTCTCAGGGACAATATTGACTCTAGCCTGGTCTGAGTGGATGAGAAGGCTGCAGCCAGGCCTAGGGTGAAGCAAGATGGCCGCCGTACACCCCTGTGGCTGGAGCTCCTCAAGCAGAGGTGTGCACGCCGATCCACTTCACTCTCACCTCCGGACAGTGGGGGCTTCTATGAGAGGACACCGGAGGGCCTGATGTGAAGCCACGGATCGCGGGGCAGGAATCCGGATGGACCGCAGGCCTCAAGGTGGCGTGCAGACAGCGGCAGGCGAGGATGGCGGGGGGTGCGGACGTCTGCAGAACCCTCCTGCCAGGGCCCGAGGTGGATGACAGGCTACGATCCGGGGGTCTAGAGGCCTGGGGACGCAGTCCACGCGAGCCGCGGGCTCCAGCAGTCAGGTAGGCCTTAAGATGGCGGCCGGGGAGCGGAGTCACGAGGAGGAAGGTGCCAACGGGGGGGGCCGCCACCGGGTATTTGGTTAGCGGGGGTCTGTGGATGTAGGTCGGGCACTGACCTGAGGGCTCCCGATGTGTGGATCCTATTTGATTGTCCGGGAGGATCCGGAGACTTCGTAGGCCCAAGATGGCGGCCGGGCTGTAGTGGAGGGTGCAGGCCGGGGGCCGGGACGCGGCCGATGCCGTTCTGTCTGCTTCCCAATTTTGGCAGCCGGGCGTTTGGGATAGACTAGGAGGCTGGTGTGAATATTTTTGTGCCCCAAAATCTGAGTTAAGACGGCGGATGCCGCAAGATTCAGTCCGGACTCGCAGAGCTCAGCAAAAGAGCGTCCTTCTTCTTTCGCAGTCGGACACGCCGTATACTGTGATCTTCATGTCCATGTATTCATCTCTCATAGCTGTGTATATTTTATTTTTGAAAAGTAACAATATTGCCATTTTAAAATATTTGATATAAGCAAAGCCAAAATGACTGCAACTTCCTTTTCTGTAGCAAAGTCAAAATGAGTCATAATTGATGATAGAGCTTTTAACCACTTGCCGCCCGCCAATGACAGATTGACGTCGGCAAAGTGGTTGTAGAATCCTGACTCGACGTCATATGACGTCCTCAGGATTCTGAGCCGCTGCGCGCCCCCGGGGGCGCGCATCGCGGCGATCGTTGTTGCGGCATGTCAGTCTGACACCCCGCAACACCGATCTCTGTAAAGAGTCTCTCACGGAGACTCTTTACCACATGATCAGCCGTGTCGAATCACGGCTGATCACGATGTAAACAGGAAGAGCCGTTGATGGCTCTTCCTCACTCGCGTCTGTCGAGCCCCCCCTCGGATCGTCGCATGGACCACCAGGGAAGCCCACCCTGGACCACCAGGGAAGGGCAGATAAAAAAAAAAGGCTGTAAACAAAAAAAGCATTTAAAAAAAAAAAAGATGCCAATCGGTGCCCACAAATGGGCACTGACTGGCAACATAGGTAAATCAGTGCCACCCCACAGTGCCCATCCATGCCCAGTGCCCACCTATCAGTGCCCATCTGTGCCACCCATAAGTAGCCATCAGTGCCACCCATAAGTGCCACCCATGAGTTCTCATCTGTGCCACCCATGAGTTCTCATCTGTGCCGCCCATGAGTGCCCATCAGTGCCGCCTATGTGTGCCCATCAGTGCCGCCTATGTGTGCCCATCAGTGCCGCTTACAAGCGCCACCAATCAGTGCCACCTCATCTGTGCCCGTCAGTACTACCTCATCGATGTCCATCAGTGCCATCTCATCGGTGCCCATCAGTGCGGCCATATCAGTGCCCGTAATTGAAAGAGAAAACTTACTTATTTACAAAAAATTAACAGAAACAAATAAAAACTTATTTTTTTTTTCAAAATTTTCAGTCTTTTTTTAGTTGTTGCGCAAAAAAAAAAAATCGCAGAGGTGATCAAATACCACCAAAAGAAAGCTCTATTTGTGGGAAAAAAAGTACGCCAATTTTGTTTGGGTACAGTGTAGCATGACCGCGCAATTGCCATTCAAAATGCGACAGTGCTGAAAGCTGAAAATTGGCTTGGGCAGGAAGGTGTATACGTGCCCTGTATGGAAGTGGTTAAAGTAGCACTCCAGCCAAATAATTAAATGCAATTTATGACGTTTACTGTCAAAGGGTTTGCAATACTGTAGAGCCAGTTTAGTGATTTGCACACATCTGCTACACTGCTTGTGAAGCACTTATTTCAGCAATTCCACTTCCTATGTCACTAATCCATCTCCAGCATGTTAGCAAGCAGATGATATACAAAGCAGTAAGGCCCCTTTCACATTGAGGAGTTTTTCAGGCGGTACAGCGCTAAAAATAGCGCTGCTATCCCGCCTGAAAAACTCCTTCACTGCAGACTCAATGTGAAAGCCCGAGGGCTTTCACACTGAGGCGATGCGCTGGCGGGAGACAAAAAAATCTCCTGTCAGCAGCATCTTTGGAGCGGTGAGAGGAGCGGCATGTATACCGCTCCTTCACCGCTCCTTCCCATTGAAAACAATGGGAAACCGCGGCAGTACCGCCCGCAATGCGCCTCTATAGAGGCGCATTGCGGGCGGTATTAACCCTTTATCGGCCGCTAGCGGGGGTTAATACCGCACCGCTAGCGGCCGAATCCCACGGCAATCCCGGCGGTATAGCGCCGCTATTTTTAGAGGCGTTATACCGCCACCGCAGCTCCTGCCTCAGTCTGAAAGGGGCCTAAAGCTGAACCAGGAGGTAGGTAAATTACTTGCTGTGTGGTTGAGCAGAGTTATGTAATTCCCTGGATTAGTTGGACAAATGCTTTGGCAAGTAAATTTGTATTCCAATGTGTATATAGCTGATTGCCAGAGATTCTATTTTTAATTATTTAACACTGTTTATTGCTCTCACAACACTAGTGCAAAATTAAAAAATATGTACATATCCACTATGTACACACAAAGGTTCCACTTTTACACATATCAGAAACTTCTTACAGGGATTCTGGCTCATGCTAGCTAGTATTATCTGTAATATAAAGTTATAGGCATTCAGCAAGTAGTGTTGAAAGGCCATGGCAGGTGTGCAGGTAAAAGAACGTATGCACAAAAAACATCTGCTAAAGTGGTATGAGGCTGCAAAGGGCCAATTATTTCTTGCCCATTGTGGCAAACACAAGAAGTCTTTCACCTTTTGGATTTTACCACCACCTAATGGAGGATCGGGCACAGGCAAAAAAAAAAAAAAGCCTGTAGGATAGCCCAAGATAATCCCTCTCATTATCAGCATGCCTTTTGTTTTGTAATTTTCTCATATTCTAGGAGGGTAGATGTATTTTCTTCAGCAAAGCTGTTAAATACCGTATTTAACCTACGGTATTTTTTATTTAGTAGCACTTTTCGTATTTTGTTTTTCTTCATTTTACGTCACTCCAAACTCTTTTCTACATTGATTGCTTTTGAAGTGCTGTGTTCAAACCCACTGGGCTGGATGTTGAGAGGATACCTGGAAATTACCTATGGGCACTGGCATCCACGTAAGCAGGAAAAAAGATTTTGCCTCTGAAGTACGGCAATTCCTCTACATGAGGCCTTAGAAACATTCGTGAAAGTTTGGCATTTGGTTACCCAATTATAAACTGCTATACAAAATGTTATGTCTATTGGTAATATTTTCCTTTTATGAATATTTTTTTTGTTTTTAATTTTAGTTCTGTTTTTTTTCCTATTTTAGAGACTTGGTGTGCTCCATATTGGACAGAGAATTGAAGAGCAAGCACAGTTTGAAAAAATATACAAAAACGGTATGTTTCCTCAGATTTTTCATGTGGACAACAGTGTGAAGGCCATCTGTACCATATTGTGCTTTTATAGTGAATATCTGTATAAATTAGATGTGATTTCCTTTAACAGTTGAGGATTTTGAACGTAGGGGATACACCCAAAACAACTTCAACAAGGGGTTTAGGACTCGTCTCTTACAGTCCAGCTGCATTCCACTCTGCCACTCCCTCCTGCCACTATTACCGGCAACTAGACAGAATTATCACCGCTCCAGGTGAGCCTCGTGATGATCAGGGGTTGTTGAACCACCAGGGTGCTGGCAATGCGGTAATGGCAAAAAACATGACTAAGCACTGACGCCAGTGCGAAACGTTGGCCATACTGATTTTTGTGGGCTTGCAGTGACTGTATGCACAGTTGAAAATAAAGACATCTCTTTTAAAGAAAATTTTGGAGTGCGGCTGTCCAGCTTTTGTTCTTTTGTTTTTTGCTATTATCGGCAACTACTGGCTGTCAAAATGCCAGCTGGATGTTTGCATTGTATTACACAGGAAGAGTAGCTGCCAAAATGCCTCCACTCCTGTGTAAAATTATACTTGGAGATGGTTAGTTAGAAAGTGGCATTGTGTAAATACAATGTAACCGTGTGTTGTAGATTAAATTAGAGTCTGCATATGACATCACTTAAACCTTACAAGTTATTATTTTTTTTTAATAAAATGTAACCCCTTATTTAACCACTTCAAGACCTCCCACAGTACACATTTACGTCATTACTTAGTATTTTTTTTGTACTATGGGATTCTGCGTTTAATAGTGGTCCCGGGGGCAGGTTTACCACGGGATCACTTTTATAGACGGCAGGAGAGGTGCCTTCCCGCTTTTTCCCGGTTATCTCCAGGCTTATCGGACCTGGCGGTTGGCTGGGCAGGAAGCTGGGTGAGGGCAAGCTAGCCCCTACTCGGCTCTATGCCCTTGAAGGAATGGAACAACGTCCAACGTCACTTCTGGCCTTAAGGGGATGATTTTTTTTTAAATCTTTTAAAGGCAAAATAATTTTTTTGTATTTTTATTTTTTAAAGGGGTTGTAGAGGTAAATGTTTTTTCACCTTAATGCATCCTATGCATTAAAGCGGTGGTTCCCCCTTAAAAACAACTTTTTTTTATTCCACTGCCCCCCCACATTCCATCACGATTAAGGCTCTTAATATTTTTTTCCTGCTGTACATACCTTTAGTACAGCATATTCACCCGTGCATCCGGGTTGCGAGTCCCGCGGGAGTGGGCGTTCCTCACATGTGTTTGATTGACGTTTTGCCCAAAAACGAGCTCCCCCCTGTCGCGTAAGCCGCGTCACGGTTGGCGAAAGGAGCCGAACGGCGAGTCGGCGCTATACTGCGCATGCGCATCGCCGTTCGGCTCCTTTCGCCAATCGTGACGCGGCTGACGCGACGGGGGGGAGCTCGTTTTTGGGCAAAATGTCAATCAAACACATGTGAGGAACGCCCACTCCCGCGGGTCTCGCAACCCGGATGCACGGGTGAATATGCTGTAATAAGGTATGTACAGCATGGAAAAAATAATAAGAGCCTTAATCGAATTGTAATGTGGGGGGGCAGTGGAATAAAAAAATGTAGTTTTTATGGTGAACCACCGCTTTAAGGTGAAAAAACATCCGATAGTACCGCCCCCCCCCCCCCCCCCCGAACCCCCGTTCTACTTACCTGACCCCTCGAAAGTCCCGCGTGCGTCCACGTGATCCTGTTCGGTTCCCAGCCTGGCCGTCGATTGGCTAGGCTGGACGGATTAATAGCAGCACAGCCATTGGCTGGGGCCGAGTGATACAGTCGGCGGCTATGGAGGAGCCGAGACAGCCGCCGAGGGACCCCAGAAGACAGGGTTAGGGGACACTCTGTGCAAAACGAGCTGCACAGTGGAGTTAAGTATAACATGTTTGTTATTTAAAAAAAAAAAAAAAAGTTTGCCTTTAGTGACCCTTTAAGTGTAAATGTGAGCTCTGAGGTCTTTTTGACCCCAGGTCTAACGATAAAGAGGCATTGTCATGCTTATTTATATTACAAGGGATGTTTACATTCCTTGTAATAGGAATAAAAGTGATCAAAAAAAGTATTTTTTTTTAAATGAAAAGTGTAAAAATAAATAAGAAAAAATAAATGTAAGCGCCCCGTCCCTCTGAGCTTGTGTGCAGAAGGGAACACGTACATAAGTCGCACCCACATATGTACACAGTGTTCAAACCACACATGTGAGGTATCGCCATATTCATCAGAGGGAGAGCAAGAATTCTAGCACTAGACCTCCTCTGTAACTAAACAGATAACCTGTAAACATTTTTTCTCCCTATGGAGATTTCCAAGTACCGTAGTCTGTCGCCATTCCACAAGTGTGCTCAATTTTAAAGCATAACATGTTAGGTATCTATTTACTCTGCGTAACATCATATTTTACATCATGCAAAAAAATTGGGCTTTACTGTTTTTTGTTTTTTTCAATTCAAAGTGTCTTTTCCAAAAAGATTGCGTTTATAAGACTGCTGTGCAAATACGGTGTGACATATAACATTTCAACAATCGCCATTTTATTCTCTAGGGTCTCTGCTAAATATATATATATATATATATATATATATATATATATATATATATATATATATATATATATATATATATATATATATATTAAGATTTGGGGGTTCTAAATAATAATTTTCTAACAAAAAATACCAATTTAAACTTGTAAGCCAAAAATTCCAAAAAAGGCCTGGTCTTAAAATGGTTATGCCAAATCAGACATGATTAACTCCTTCCACCCCTAACTGATTTTCTGCTGATTTGTATTTATTTATTTTCTTACCAATAATCTATTGTTTCATTTTCACAATTTTTTTGTTACTTTTTTCGGGGTCGCATAACAAGAAAATGCACAAAAAAAGAAAAACACACCTTTTTTCACTTGCAAATAACTTTTGTACTTTAAACATAATTTCTTATTCATACATTACAGGACAGTATTCAGTATGATAGGGTTACGCAGAGTCCTTTAGAGGTCCAAGTCCAGGCTGTGGTCCACCCACCTGGCAAAACCCTTTTCTTGAAGACCCTTTAGGTAGTATGTAGTTGTACACAACGAGGGCACACACCTATCTTGAGGGGAGCATGTGCCTTGCTCCCCACTTTTCTACCTCATGGAAGTGCACAGGAGAAGACATCTGTGATCAGCAAGGCCCTTGCACCCTTATGGGAGAGGTTGCCTTCCACATCATCTACTGTAAGTGTAGTGGTGGCTATGATTATTTGTGTCATTCTCTGAAGGAAGAAGCTGAGGGTTGCTACAATTTTTTTTTAATTTGTGCATTTTGCTAGACCTGAGTGCCGCACTGAGCTTGCCTTTTTAGATGAGTTTTACTGCACATGTAGGACCAGGTTGCAGACTCTCCTCTGCCTCTCCACACCACCATCCAGACTTTGGCATTCTGCTGCCTCTAGTCACTGTCACATTCAGCAGTTAACCCCTCTTGCTGTAGCAAACTGATCCATGAGTATACCTAATGGGATTCCCTCAAGCATACAATGCAGATCACAAGGGCAGGGAACCACTATGCCTGATCGACTTAGTCATCTTGCAATTCAGGGCGGAGAGGGGCTACAAGCATCACTCTTAAGGACCCTGACATGAATAATGTGGCTCACTGTCCACTGCCTGAGCTGTAGCCTTAGAGTCACCATTAACCCCTTCAGGTTTGGCACCTTCCCTGTGCTTAACCAGGGAGAATTCATGGAACAAATTACAGCCATGTTGACTTGTCTCTGACTAATGCATTTTAGTGCACACAAACACAATATAATACCCAGTTTTTTTGGTAAAATATAAAAGATTATGTTGCTTTGAGTAAATAGATACAAAACATGTTAAAATTCAAAATTGCACATGCTTGTGAAATGCCAACAAACTACAGCACCTAAAATGTTTTATATTGTAGATGGCACTTTAAAAGCATTTACAGGTTATCTGTGTAGTTAATCGTGAATGATGACCCCACTGATATTCGCAGCAGTACATGTGTGGTGCAAACACTGTTTACATACACGTGAGGGACCTATGCTCATGTTTCCCTTTGCATGTATACACTAGGTGTTTTTAATTTTTTTTTTATTATTTATTTCAATGCATTTTATTGCTATCACAAGATGGCTAAATATCCGGCTAAGTAATAGCTTTGGGTAATGACGGGTACTTTTTATGAAGACATCAGGACCCCCATTGTCTCCTCTGCAGCAGCTAATCAAGCACAGATTGCACAGACTGTGCTTGATTAGCTGCTTCCCTGACCAGGGAATGACCGCTCTGAAACTGGAAGTGTTTAAATCATTGTTGCTTACAGCTTCTTTAGTCACAGAGGGGACCGGGTGAGTTGGGAAGTTGGTGCTGCTTCCCATCACTGTACAAGTGATCGGGTGACTGTGGAGCCTTCCAGATAACTTTTACTGGGCAGCCGGTTGTAGAAAACAATACCAAGCTTATGGCTGCAGATGTGAGCTTCTTGCTCACATGCTCTTGCTCTTTTTGCTGACAGGACGTTTTTCAATAATTGACAGTCAGCACATTGCTTAAGATCCAAATAGACAAAGGTAATAATGCTCTTCTAAAAAAGTTATTTGCCCTTGTGCGCCAAGCCTTTCAGCCTGCTACCGCGACCATGTCTACCGTGTCTGTCAGACTTTGGCCATCTGGTGCAAGACCGTTTCTCAGGACCCTGATTTGGTTCTTATGGACCCAGAGGTTTTTCAGCCACTTTCCTAAGGCCCTTCTCCACTTCATGGTGGACTGGGAATGTTTTTTACCAAAATTCCAGAATGGGCCTCCTGTCTGTTTATGTGAGGAGGACCCTTTGGCTGAAATGTTGGTCTGCCAAACATCAGTGCTAGAAGCACTTGCTTGTGTATCCATTTTGATTGGAGCGCCTCTTTAGTGCATCCATAAATACTTGTATAAAATAATACACTAGGGGAAAGAGTACCCTTTTTGCCATACAAAAAAGAATGCTAGTCCCGCCTGGGAAGTATGTCCGTTGAGTCTAAGAGGCATACCTTCCTTCCCTTCAAACCTGTTTATTGTTCCCATGGTCAAGGGATATATGCCCCTTTCTAGCCCTAAAGGTTCACTACAGCTTTCTCTGGGTACAGAAATTCTGCATGGAATCTGCAAGGTTGGTCTTGTTTCCCTTCATCCTAGAGATTTACAAGCTGTGGCAGACATCAAGGTTGCTCATTTGCATACCCCCATTTTCCTGGAAACTCCATATGTGCCCTTCCTTTTTCCTGGGTGGAACTCCTCTCCAGCCCTATTCACCTTGCACATCCCAGGGGTGGAGAGGTGCCAGGTGGACTTCTTCAGTCATCAATGTCTAGAATCTGTAGAGTGGTTTCTTTACCCTGTGGTATATTACAACCCTTGTCACAAATGAAGGACACAGGATATTGGACCTTCGGACCGAATCTGACCTCCAGATTCATCAACTGTCAGGGTTGGGCACAGCTGTCGGCTAATTGCTAGCTCCCATATCTTCACAGTGATCCACCTGTTGATGATCCTGCTCATCAGCTCTGCCTACTTAAAGCCTTCCAGTTCATTTGCTCTTTACCTTAGCCTGTGTTAACCTCACAAGAGACTTTCTCCTGAGTTCCTGTTGAAGACCTGCTTGACTGACGTTCCGGAACCTCTGGCTACAGATCCTGCTTGCTGTACTACTACCGTTATCACTGGCTCTTGGACATTGGCTTGGCCGACTACCCAATCCAGTTACTGAACTCTGGCTTTGTTTTGACTACGCTTACTCTGTTTACCATTTTTATTATTAAACAAGTGTGATTTAACTGTACTTCTGTCTTGGTCTAATTCATGGTTTCTGACAGTAGGTGGAGGTCATGAATCCAGAAGATGCAGCCAATCCACCTGTTAATAATATTTTTTCCAGATTGGATGACCTGGATCACCACATGGATCAGTTTGCCACGGCGATACAGACGCTCCTGAGTCGCACGGCTCATCTAGAGTCTCCTACTGTGGCCGCTCCGGTAGTCTCTGTGCAGGCACCCGCCTCGAGTATTACCTCTTCAAGATCAGGGGGGCAATCCAGTTCAGTGCAGAGGGTTTCTCAACCAGGTTGAGATATACTTTGAGATGCTGCCCCAAGCGTTTCCCACAGACAGAAGCAAAGTGGGTTTTGTGATATCTTTGCTTTCTGACAGAGCCTTGGCCTGGGCAAATCCTCTATGGGAGATGCAAAAACCCATGGTCCTGAGTTACCCAGAATTTGTGGCTTCCTTCAAAAGGGTATTTGACGTTCCCGCATGCTCTGCTTCTGCTGCCAAGTGCCTCATGTCCATCAAACAGAGTACGAGAACAGTTGCCGATTACGCCATTGAATTCTGTACTCTGGCAGCAGAGGTTGCTTGGAACAATGAGGCCCTCGTGGCTGCTTTTTTTTTCATGGTCTCTCGGATAACATCAAGGATGAGATTGCAGCCTGAGATATACCCACTGAGTTGATCACATTTGCCATCCTCATTGACTCCAGACTCAGAGACAGACTCTCTTAAGGAGCGTTTGCTGAAGCCTCCTCCTGTACATTTGTCTCTGAGCTTTGCAGTCCCACCCTTGCCTCCCTCACCTCCCATGCCACCTGGTACCGAGCCGGTCTGTGAAGATGAAACCATGCACTTGGGCTTCACGCGTCTCTGTGGATGAGAGAACCATTGGGAGGAGGAGGGAGGGATTGTGCCTTTATTGTGGCCAGGCTGGTCACTTTTTGAAGTCTTGTCCTACCCGTCCAGGGAATGCCTGAACCTTGAGGTCCTGTCATGGACAGACCTTAGGTGGCCTTGTTTCGTCTCCAGTTTCCCAGAAGGATAAGCCCCTGGTTTCGGTTACCCTGTCGTGGGCTAAGTCGTCCGTCGAGATACAGGCTCTAATCGACTCCGGGGCTGCAGGCGTGTTCATTGATGCTGCCTTTGTATCAAAGCACTCAATTCCGCTGCAGCTGCGAGCCATTGAGGCTCTTGATGGGAGACCTCTACAGCCTGCCCATGTGACTCATGAGACTGTTCCGTTGTCCATGGCCGTAGGGGCTCTTTACCATGAGATAATCCATTTCCAAGTTATTTCCTCACCCAAAGTTTCCGCTGGTTATTGGTTATCCTTGGTTACAGAGGCACAACCCCTCTTTTGATTGACTCCGTGCTGAGGTTCTGTCCTGGTCTCCACAATGCAGTAAGAGATGCTTCCAGAAGGTAGCCAAGGTCCTGTACGCCTCTTCACTCTACTCCCTACCGGAGGAGTACAACGATTTTAGCGATGTCTTTGACAAAGGTCAAGCTGGTACTTTGCCTCCACACCGGTCGTATGATTGCGCATTTGACCTTCAACCTGGTGCCATACCCCCTCGTGGCCGGGTTTACCCTTTGTCGTTCTTGGAGGATAAGGCCATGGAGGAGTATGTTGTAGACGCACTCTCTCGAGGTTTCATCTGCAAATCCTCATCTCCTGCTGGTTTCTTTTTTGTAAAAGAAGAGTGGTGAACTGAGACATTGCATTGACTATATGGGTCTCAATCGTCTTACCATTATTTGACCGCCTCAAGGGAGCAACGGTTTTCACAAAGCTTGATTTGAGAGAGGCATACAATCTTGTGAGGTTTAAGGAGGGCGACGAGTGCCTTTAATACCAGAACAGGTCATTATGAGTATCTCGTAATGCCTTTTGGCCTCTGTAATGCTCCGGCAGTTTTCCAGGAGTTTATTAACAATGTCCTTCAAGATTTGTTGCAGTTATGTGTGGTGGTCTATCTTGATGATATCCTCATATTTTCCAAGTCCCTGGAGAGCCACCACACAGATGTCTGTCGAGTTTTTCACAGAGAACAATCTCTATTGTAAGCTGGAGAAGTTTGAATTCCTTTGGGAACAGGTCAAATTCCTGGGTTATGTAATTTCCACTGCTAGTTTTTCGATGGACCCAGAGAAACTTTCTGCTGTCCTACAGTGGCCTCGACCCGTGGGTTTACGTTCCTCTGCAGCGATTTCTTGGCTTTTCCAACTATTATCAGAAGTTTATTCGTAACTTCTCATCAAGCCCCTGACTGATATGACCAAAATAGAGTTGGTCTCCAGAGTCCATTAAGGCTTTTGAGAGTCTTAAGGCTGCCTTTGTTTCTTCTCCTGTGTTGGCAAATCCTGATCCTATGTTGCCTTTTATCCTTGAAGTTGATGCTTCTGAGACTGGACTTTGCGCCCTTCTGTCTCAACGTCCTAGCTCTGACAGCGCTATGCATCCGTGTGGCTACTTTTCCAAGAAATTGTCACTTGCAGAGTGCAATTACGAGATTGGTGACAGAGAGCTATTGGCGGTCTTTTTAGCCCTGAAAGAAGGGAGACATCTCCTTGAAGGTACCACTGTGCCGGTTCTCATTCTTACAGACCATAATAATCTCACATTATTGTCTGAGGCTAAGCGCCTCTCTCCCATAAGGGCACGATGGGCTCTTTTGTTGTTGAGCTTTAATTACATTGTCTCATTCTTACCCGGTACTAAGAATGTAAGGGCTGACCCCATGTCACGACAATTTTTCTCCACTTCCAAGATGTTCCTGTGATTCCTCCTGATCGTATTCTGGCTATGGTTCTCACCAGTCTCACTTCTCCTTTGGGAGACAAAATTCTTGCTGCTCAGGTCGATGCCCCTCCTGAGAAACCTTGTGACCGATGCTTTGTTCCCGAGAGTCTCCGTACTGCCGTACTCCACTTACCAATCTCCCAAGGCTGCTGGCCACCCTGGCACGAATCAACTCTTTTGGGCCATTTCCCAACAATTCTGGTGGCCTAGTCTACGTGCTGATGTAACCGCCTTCGTAGCTGCCTGTTCCATGTGTGCTCAGAGTAAGAGCCCTGGGGAGAGGCCCTGGACCCACCTGTCTATAGATTTCATTGTGGAGTTACCCAACTCCGAGGGCAACACAGTTTTCCTTATGGAGGTAGACCGGCTCTCGAAAATTCCTCGCTGTATTCCACTTAAGCATTTGCCTACGTCTAAGGAACTGGCTTTCATTTTTGCTTGGGATATCTTTCGCTTACATGGTCTACGCAAGGTCATTGTCTCTGACAGGGGAAGTCAGTTTGTGCAGCCAATCCACTTGTTAATAGTTTTTCCAGATTGGATGACCTGGATCACCGCATGGATCAGTTTGCCACGGCGATACAGACGCTCCTGAGTCGCACGGCTCATCTTGAGTCTCCCACTGTGGCCCGGCTGTGTCCCGGTTCTGGCGAGGCCTTTTGTGCACGGTTGGGAATTCAGCTTGCCTTCTCCTCTGCTTATCACCCGCAGTCTAATGGGGCTGCAGAATGAGACAGTCAGTCCTTGGAGCAATTCCTGCGTTGCTATGTTTCTGACCATCAACTGGTCAGACCACTTGCCTTCGGTGGAGTCTGCTCACAATAGCGCTCTGAATTCTGCTTCCCGTTTGTCCCCGTTTTATGGCGAACTATGGTTTCCACCTTCCACGTGTCCTGACTCGTTTGTTCCTCAGAGTATTCCTGCGTTAGTGGAACATCTCTGTGGTCTTCATTCCACTTGGGTACACGCTCAGGAGGCTTTGCGACAGGCTAACGAGAGGTACAGACTCCATGCTGACCGCAGACGCCTGCCTGCGCCTTTCTACCAAGTCGGGGACAGGGTCTGGCTGTCATCTCTCAACCTCCGACTTGGTGTTCTTTTCTGAAGTTCACACCTCGGTTTATTGGGCCTTTCCGTATCCTTCGCAGGATAATCCCAGTTGCTTACGAGTTGGACCTTCCTTCCAGTATTTGTATCTCTAATGTGTTTCATGTCTCCTTATTGAAACCTTTGGTCTGCAACCGTTTTACAACATCGGTGCTACGTCCTCGCCCTATACAGGTTGAGAACCATGAGGAGTATGAAGTACAGTCCATTGTTGACTCCTGTAGGTTTCCGTGGGCGCATACAGTACCTGGTGCATTGGAAGGAGTATGGTTACAGTCCGGAGGAACGCTCTCGGGTCCCATCCTCGGACTTAGATGCTCCTGTCCTCCTCAGTGATTTCCATAGATGTTTTCCCCCTCAAGCCTGGTGGTCCTCTGAGGGGGAGGGGTCATTGAGGAGGGGGTACTGTCAGGTCTGCCAGCTCCCATTTCTCCACAGTGATCCATCTGTTGATCCAGCTCGTCAGCTCTGCCTACTTAAAGCCTTCCAGTTCATTTGCTCTTTGCCTTTGCCGGTGAGAACATCTCAAGAGACTTTCTCCTGAGTTCCTGTTAAAGACCTGCTTGACTGGCGTTCCCTCTGGCTACAGATCCTGCTTGCTGTACTACTACCTTTATCGCTGGCTCTTGGCTTGGCAGACTATCCGATCCAGTTACTGAACTCTGGCTATGTTCTGACTAGCTTACTATATTTACCTTTTTATTATATTATTAAACAAGTGTGATTTAACTGTACTTCTGTCTCCGTCTGATTCATGGTCTCTGACAACAACAAACTGTACAGGATGGTCTCTAGACCCAAGTATCATCTAGCCTTTTCAGTGGATGCCCTAGTGTCACCGTGGAGACCGGTTAAACCTGACCTACAACTACTCTCTCTGGGCCCTTTCAGATAGTCTGGATTTTCTCTCTCAAGGACCAGTCTGACACCCAGGTATTGAGAGAAAAGAGCCTGTTAGAATACATTAGTCCAGGTGTCCTCAAACTTTTTAAACAGGGGCCCGTTCACGGTCCGTCAGACTGTTGGGGGGCCGGACTATAGTTTGAAAAAATATAAACAAATCCCCCCCATCACAGACTTTTCTCTATCACAAATACCTCTCCATCACAGAGCCCCTCATCATAGACTCATCTCCATCACAGATCCTCTCCATCACGGATGCCTCTCCATCACAGGTCCCTCATCACGGACGCCTCTCCATCACAAAGCCCCCCCAATCATAAAGCCCCATCACAGATCCCCCCATATCACACAGTCCTCCATCACAGAACCCCCCTGCAATATTACACTGTCTCTTCCATAAGATTGCAGCACTGCCCCCTCCCCTACCTTATTCACACACGCAAAGCATGGCAGGTCTGGACAAAGCGTGGGACTTTTCAAGTGAAAGGCAGATGATTGATTGCTGGGACCGCCCCACTGCCTAGTAACCAATGACCCGCTTCTTAATTCGAAAAGTCCCATCCTTTGTCTGGACCTGTCATGCATTGCGTCTTGTATGAATAATGTAGCAGAGGGGAGAGGAAGTGCTGCGATCTTATGAAAGGCACAGTCTGTGCCATGGGCCGGGTAAATCACCTTGGCGGTTCGTAGTTTGAGGACCCCTGCATTAGCCCCACATTTTTTAAAATTAAAAAAAAATCTGCCTTCACACCTGGAATGCATATTTTACAAAATTCCATCAAGGAAGTAATCTGTGGGATAAATCATATCCTTTCTCCAATCTGGTCTAGATGACTGCTTGGCCTTGGGTCAAGTCTCCGTCTTAGCTGTTCTATTTCACTGATCGCATGCCTCTCACTTCTTGGTGAGGGCATTTTGTACAGGCCTTGCTCAGATAACCCATTCCCTTTGACTCTGTGGGATCACAGTCTAGTTCTGTAAGTTTATAGATAAAACAATCTCCTGTGCTCCAAGCATAGTTACTACTTCTCTGGTCTATGTGCTGGTTGCAAGTGAATTAGGTAGCTGCCCAAGCTTCAACACTTGAACAAAACTCTCCTGTGCAATTCCCAAGAAAATGTCCCTTTGAGTCTACAAGGGATATTCCTCTGTTGTGAGGTTGCCTTTTTCATTGCCATTACTTCATGATTACCTTTTCTTGTGCTACACAAGACAGTGTTGTTTTGATGCCAAGACCCCCTTTCTTCTGAATGTGCTTTTTTTGTTTCACCTTAACTAGGATATTGTTTCATTTCTCTGTTGTGCTCCGAAACATACTCCATTGTTGGGTCATAGTACACTTTTTAAGTCTACCTCACAGCCACAACTTTCTTTTTGACAGTTTGACTCTCTCTCTCTTTGTCATTCATGAGGGTCGGGGTAAGGGACAGTCTGCCTCTTTCCACCTCTGTTGACTTTTTTTTTCTGTTCACTTTTTAGCCTTTGTTGCTGTGTTGCTCGCCCCTCAGTCGAACTTTTGAACATTCCTACATTACTGAATACTGTCTTGTGTCCTTTAGTGTACGATTAAGAAAATAGGTTTCTTTGCTTACCTGTAAAATCTTTTTCTTGGCGTACATTACCTGCTTGCCGACCAGCCGCGCAGTTATACGGCGGCAGGTCAGCTCTGCTGGGCGAGAGCACGTAGCTATGCGACACCTCACCCAGCAGCCAATAGGGGCGCACGCTCGCCCCCAGCTCCCGTGCACGTGCCCGGCGGGCGCGATCGGCTCCGGGCACACGCGATCGCTCGTTACAGAGCGAGGACCGGGAGCTCTGTGTGTAAACACACAGCTCCCGGTCCCGTCAGGGAGAGAAATGCTGATCTTCTGTTCATACAATGTATGAACAGAAGATCAGTCATTTCCCCATGTCAGTCCACCCCCCCTACAGTTAGAACACCCCCAGGGAACATACTTAACCCCTTCCACGCCCCCTAGTGTTAACCCCTTCACTGACAGTGGCATTTTTATAGTAATCCAATGCATTTTTATAGCACTGATCACTATAAAAATGCCAATGGTCCCAAAAATGTGTCAAGTGTCCGCCATAATGTCGCAGTACCGGAAAAAAACGCTGATCGCCGCTAATTTTTTTTAAATATGTAGAAGAATACATATCGGCCTAAACTGAGGAAAAAACATTTTATATATATTTTTGGGGGATATTTATTAAAGCAAAAAGTAAAAAATATTATTTTTTTTCAAAATTGTCGCTCTATTTTTGTTTATAGCGCAAAAACTAAAAACCGCAGAGGTGATCAAATACCACCACAAGAAAGCTCTATTTATGGGGGAAAAAGGACGCCAATTGTGTTCTGGAGCCACGACGCAGTGCCGAATCGCAAAAAGTGCTCTGGTCTTTGACCAGCAATATGGTCCGGGGGTTAAGTGGTTACTGTACATACAGCAAGTCACTCTATACTTCTAATCCACTCCTTCTAATGCTTGCTACAAAACTGAGGCTTGCTGGAAGTTGGAAAGGTTATACCAACAGAAATCAACCCCCCCCCCCCCCAAAAAAAAATGTATTATTACTTTGCAATAACTTTGTCAATCATTAAGATAACAAACGGTTTATACAAAACAGAAAGGAGAACGGATAAAACAAGGGAACCTCATCCCTATTGTACTAGTCCAAAATATAGATTTGCATATGTAGGTCTTTACTGGTACCCAGAGAGAGAATAGCCACGCTAATATAAAAAAAATGGTATTTATTACAAAAGATGTTAATATAAAACAATTTTAGCAATAAAACCAATTAAACTTTCTCACATGGGACATATTACACCATGTATTTTTACAACAGACGTGTCTTTGTTTGGTTTTCCAAGAGGTCAACGCGTTTCACGTTTATTCGCTTCTTCAGTTATTGCAAAGTAAAATGGGCCCATAGTGGAAATTTAAAAAATGCTTTGGTTTGCAGGGGCCCTACAGATGTGAAAGCTGTGAATGGTTAGTTTAAAAGCATATTAGATCTGTGTAAATTTATTTTACAGTTTTTAACTTTTTTAATAACCTAAACAATGTATTTTTAGCTTGGGCTGACAATGCAAATGCATGTGCAAAGCAGTATGCTGGAACAGGGGCACTGAAAACAGACTTCACAAGGCAAGTTGATCATTTATAGTAAAATGTAATACAGTGTATGGATTATGGATGTGCTTCATATTAATTATCTGTTAAATGTTCTTCGGGGAAAAAAAAAAGTCGAAACCGTTTTGGGTTGAATAGTAAAGTTAGAACTAGGTTTGTCCCGATACTGATACTTGCACTCGGGCAAATGCTTCACCCGATACCTTGGCAGTCAGGGTAATCAGTGCGGTGGGAGAGTTACAAGCACTGATCACCCTGTATAGATTTCAAAGTCCGGCTTTCAGCTGCTTTAGTGAAATCAGCGGTGACTCTCCCACACACGATCACCGCTGACTGTCCCCGCATCCTCCTCCAGTCCCCCTCCGTGCTGATCCGTGTCCCCCTCCGTGCTGATCCGTGTCCCCCTCCGCGCTGATCCGTGTCCCCCTCCGTGCTGATCCGTGTCCCCCTCCGTGCTGATCCGTGTCCCCCTCCGTGCTGATCCGTGTCCCCCTCCGTGCTGATCCGTGTCCCCCTCCGTGCTGATCCGTGTCCCCCTCCGTGCTGATCCGTGTCCCCCTCCGTGCTGATCCGTGTCCCCCTCCGTGCTGATCCGTGTCCCCCTCCGTGCTGATCCGTGTCCCCCTCCGTGCTGATCCGTGTCCCCCTCCGTGCTGATCCGTGTCCCCCTCCGTGCTGATCCGTGTCCCCCTCCGTGCTGATCCGTGTCCCCCTTCCTTCTCCTCCTCCGTGTCCTCCTCCTCCTCCGTGTCCTCCTCCTCCTCCGTGTCCTCCTCCTCCTCCGTGTCCTCCTCCTCCTCCGTGTCCTCCTCCTCCTCCGTGTCCTCCTCCTCCTCCGTGTCCTCCTCCTCCTCCTCCTCCCTTCTCCTCCCTTCTCCTTCTCCTCCCTTCTCCTTCTCCTCCTCCCTTCTCCTTCTCCTCCTCCCTTCTCCTTCTCCTCCTCCCTTCTCCTTCTCCTCCTCCCTTCTCCTTCTCCTCCTCCCTTCTCCTTCTCCTCCTCCCTTCTCCTCCTCCTCCTCCTCCTCCCTTCTCCTCCTCCTCCTCCCTTCTCCTCCTCCCTTCTCCTCCTCCTCCTCCTCCCTTCTCCTCCTCCTCCCTTCTCCTCCTCCTCCCTTCTCCTCCTCCTCCCTTCTCCTCCTCCTCCCTTCTCCTCCTCCTCCCTTCTCCTCCTCCTCCGTGTCCCCCTCCCTTCTCCTCCTCCTCCGTGTCCCCCTCCCTTCTCCTCCTCCTCCGTGTCCCCCTCCCTTCTCCTCCGTGTCCCCCTCCATGCTGCTGTCCCCCTCGATCTGTCAGGATGGAGAGTGGAGGTAGGAGCCGGTAAATCCGGCTCCTTACTGTTCCGAATGTACAGTCACGGACTCTGTCCATTCACATAACTGAAACATCTTAAACTGTGTTTACAATGTTTCAGTTTATGAATGGAGAGGAGCCGCTGTATTCTCTCCATTCATTTTCAGTACAGCTGAGGCTGCTGAGAAAGGGACTGGGGAATCTGTGTCCCTTTCCCTGTCTCAAAGGGGAGATGTCAGAGGTCTGTTAAGACCGCTGATATCTGGCCAAAGCCCCCCCAAAGAAAACATTGTAAAAAAAAAAAAATACTGACACATGTGCCACTGTCACATGAGATTAAAAAAATGTATCGGTATCGGCAAGTACTTGAAAAAAAGTATCGGTACTTGTACTCTGTCTTAAAAAAGTGGTATCAGGACAACCCTAGTTAGAACCCCCATCAGGCTTTTGCAACGTATTTCAGTCTCGGTACTGATAAGGGGGACTACCCATCATATCCAATTCTGGTGACCATTGTAACTGAACAGAAAGTGAGGGGAAATCTTTCTAATGTAGGCACAGACAACAATTAAAACCCGACAGAGTTGGAGTGTTGCTCTCCTTCATTCCACTTTGGTTAGTTCTTACTGCCGCCTACAGTGACCTGGTTACCTCTATCCATTGAAACTCTCCTGCTCTTAGCAGCTTATCTGTGAGTACCCAAACTTTTACCTGGTATTCTGAGTAAAGGTGTCCCAGCAGACAAGCTGTGTGCAACATGCTGCACCACAAATACAAAGGGGGCTATATAGCAATATAAAGTCCTTCCAGCTCACAATCCATTAGCGGGTATAATCTTACCTGAACGCCTTCCCCCTCCAGAATCCTCTGATCTTCCTGCAACTTTTGCAGCCTCTGAGCCTCCTGCTGTAGTGACCCCATCTGACAGAGTCTCAAAAATCCTTCCTGGATGATATTGGCCCTGAGGAGTCACGGGCATAGAGAAATAATTTTGGCTTTAATTGATGGGGTTTGTACTAACTTACAAATGGAAGAGCAACCTGGAGCTTCTTCTAGTGATCTTGCTGGTCTGGAATCCTTTAAAGGCCCAAAGATTTCAAAATCGATTCCAGTGCACACCCTACTCCAAGTTGTCTTGTATGCTGACTGGGAATCTCCTGATAAACTATTTACACCTCCCAATGTTTGTATAAGGAGTCCTTTATTAAAAAGTGGGCAGCACATCTTAATAAAGTGCTGGCTATTCCCATATATTTCCATGTTGCTAATTGTGTATTTTTTTCTCTTCTGTAAAGTTCTAATTTCTATTATGGAAACCCTAATAATAACAATAAATATATATATATATAGTTTTCCACAGTACACAGAACATGGAAATGCAATAGTTTTAGTAAATATAAACTGCTAAATACCTTTTCTCATCATCGGTATATAGCAGTCTTGTGACATCTATCAGTGTCTGGTTAAAGCTCGTAGGAGGAGTTTTCCCTGATTGTTCTATGAGGCTGCAGGACTCCTGACCCTCTGTCTGGGGGGAAAAAACACTCTTGCAATACACACCAAACGAAGCATGTGCAGAGTGTCCCGAAGGCTCTGTTTTATCAGAATATGGATTGTGGACTGTGGAAGCAGGAGGATCAGAAAAGACAGGATCAAACAGTTTAAAAAATCCTTCCTTCTGATCTCTTGATGGATCCTCACAACGGATTCTAGCCTTAAAGGCTGGGGAGGAGTCCCAGACACCTTATCGGTGCAGGGACATGGACCCCTGAGGAATCAACATTTTGGACATCCCAATTAATCGGTGAGTCACCTGCTGAGGATCCAGTTGGGTAGCACCACAATTTTGGCGTATATCAATCATCAGGGAGGAACATGAAGTATTACTATGGCAATAAAGAACTTCATCTCCTAGCTTTGTCCCTTGTTTACATTCTAGGCATGGACAATTAGCAGGCAGACTTTCTAAGCCATCAATGCTTGGATCCAGGGAAATGGGCCCTACACCAGGAGGTGTGCCAGAAACTGTGTCACAGGTGGGAGACTCTGGATGTGGACCTTGTGTTCTCCATGGTCCACAACAAACTGAATAGCTTTGTGGATGGTCTAGTGCCTCAGTACAACCGCTGATATGTGCTTTTCCTCCACCAAAGCTTCTTTGTGCTCTTGCTGCTGGATCGAGAGGGAGGACTTTCTGGTGATTCTCATAGCTCCAGATTGGCCCAGGTGGATGTGGTACTCTGACTCGAGCACACCCCTGGCAGATACTTATTGGGCTCTCTCCAGATCATCAGTATTTTCTATCCAAAGGACTAGATTGATGAAGCCCAAGTGTAGAAAGATCACTGCCAAAGCTGAAAGGTTTAACCAAATGAGCTTTAACGTATTTAATATAGTAGTGTTAAACATGTGTCTGATTAAATGTAGTGCTTTTGTCAGAATTCCTGTGTTTTATTGTCGGCATTGCTTTTAACTCCTTCATGACCAATGTCAAAATAAACACCCAAGCCCAATTTTACAACCTTGACATGTGTTAGTATATTGTACATATTGCAACTACTTAGTGCAGTAATGGCAAACCTTGGCACCCCAGATTTTTTGAAACTACATTTCCCACGATGCTCAACTACACTGCAGAGCGTATGAGCATCATGGGGAATATAGTTCCCAAACATCTGGGGGTACCAAGGTTCACCATCACTGACTTAGTGTAAAAAGGTGGAATATACCTTGTTTTTCTTCAGGACAGATTGGGCTTTTATTTGGTGGTAAATGTTAATGCATATCTCTTATGAAAGGAAAACTAGCCCAAAGTACAGTAGTATATAAAAGAATTATTTAAAAATGTAGCCTTATATTTGTATGCAGATATGAATGGCACTCATTGGAAACCATGGGGTATGACGTGTCATGTGACTTTGCAATCCGCAAGGACAAGTTGCACAAATGTGAAAGGGGCCTTCCTGACTCTTACACTGACGCTAAGTGACACTAACACGGATACCTACACTGACACTAACACTCACTAAATTAGGTAAAGCCCTGATCATGTTAATCTTCTTCATCATGTTAATCCTCTTCACCTCTAGCAAGGAGAAATCTTTACAAAACTAGAGAAACACAGGGACAAGCTACAGGGTGAATGATCACTGTGAAAGTCAGTCAGAAGATCACAGCAATCGTGATCAGGATCATGGTCCCCCAATCGTTAGTAGAAGACCTATAGCCCAGTATCAGTGCTGTGAGCACTTAATTGAGTGAGCTTCCAGCACAGACACACAAAACATGTATTTGCAGCTCCTAGGTTTAAATCCCACTTCCTGGATGCTGCATACATGTGTTATGTGGTCGTAAAGGGGATTATTGACCCTTACTAAGAGTATGCATGGTAGCATGCAAGAACTTTTGGAGGTCTATTTTTAAAGCAGTAAATCTGACATTTACCAAATATTCATTCCAACTTTACACTCTGGATCTCAGTCGCATCAAAAGTCAGCTGTAAAAGTCAACATCAAAGAAGTGCAGGCATTTTTCCATTGAAATCAATGGGCTGTGTACAAAGTCGCATGACATGTCGCACTAGTGGAAACGGAGCCTTAAACTCATTACTCACATGTAGCTCCTTCAGCTGAGCATGTGCCACACCATGGCAGCACAGTGCCCATCACAGTGCCATCACACATGCCAATCATAGTGCCACAACATGCACACAGTGCCACACCAGGCGCACAGTTGAAATCAATGGGCTGTGACTTGTCATGCGACTTTGTGACTTGTCGTGCGACTTTGTGCCCAAAGTCGCACGACAAGTCACACTAGTGGAAACGGAACCTTAATCTCATTACTCACATGAAGCTCCCTCAGCTGGGCATGTGCCACACCATGTACACAGTGCCACACCATGCACACACTGCCATCACAGTGCCACACCATGCACACAGTGCTCATCACAGTGCCATGCAGAAACAACCACGTGGCTGTACACTGTTAGAAACTGTAATATAGTTTACAATGCAACATGGTGCAGATTTTCTACAAACAGAACATACTTCCAAAGTCTCTCTCTCAGAAGAAGCTGCTATCCAAAACGAGACTATGAAGACAGGAGAAGATCTGAAAAGGAGAGGAGGGATGGGGGCGGGGCTGGGCAGGTCTAGGCATGTAGAAGAGAAGGACAACATTTTCAGGAAGTGAGAGGCCCCCATGCATAATTCAGAAATAAGGAAGTAAGGTCGTTCCTGAAGAACTGGAAGAAGTGGATTGTCTGTCTGGCTTTGATCAGACTTTCTAAGCATGGCAATCTTGTCTATACAGAAAATTTAATAATGTCAAAGACAGATATTTTACATATAAATAATAGAAAATGTTTCATTTTTGACTGGACTTCTACTTTAAATTGATTGATTGTCAAGGCTCACTTTAAAAAAATAAAAATAACTTGGTTTTGCACAGAGCAGCCTGGATCCTCCTCTTCTCTGGTCCCTCTTTGCTGCTCCTAGCTTCTCCCTCCTTTGAGTGTCCCTCAGCCAGCAGCTTGCTACAGGTTGTCACCCAAGCCGAGTCAGAGCTTCGTGTATCCATTCAGACACGTAGCCCCAACCTGGCCCCGCCCTCTCTCTCCCCTGATTGCCTGGCCAATAGCCAATACCCCTTCTCTGCAAAGCCAGTTTTTTGATAAAGTTGAACTAACCCATTGTCAGCTGTATACCAGGGACTTTGTGCAGGGGGCCTGGGGTTTAGATCTACTTTTACGTTTTTTGAGGCCAGATCCATTAGTACCTGGTAGTAAATCTAGTATTCTGTAGTCCTAAGAGGTCTAATGCTGCAATGTCCATATATCAACCTATGCTATGTAGTTCTTTCAGTAATACTTGTCAATAGTTCATATTGCTAGAAAGCGTTCTGTACCTTTTTTTTTCATTTGTGGGAGATAGAATGTCATACATAATTATTATTATTATTATTATTTTTTTTTCATCAAATTATATTTGCTAAGTACATTTTTCTTTTCTCAGGAGTGGAAAGCGAACACAGTGGGGACTTATAATGGATGGCTGGAACTCCCTCATACGATACTATAAAAATAATTTTTCTGATGGGTTTAGACAAGTAAGATTTTTTTAATTTCTTCTATTGTCACCTTGCACATTGTAAAAAAAAGTATATCTTGAACAATCCTCTGTTTTTAGCAATATCCTCATAAACATTGTTTGGGATATAAATAGACAATTTATCTTATTAATATAAATCAAGTGTGTTCACCCAACAAGTTAGGATGTCTTCTTGTGATGCTGCACTGTTACGTCTGCTTTGAAATCTTTACAAAAATATAAAATTTCAGCATCAGGAGACTCAATCTCCAGCATGAAATGCATTTTGATTCTACAAAAATCTACAAACGCACACACTCTACTGTGCAAAAGATTAGGCTAGTGTGAAAAAATGCTGTAAATTAAGAATCCTTTCAGAAATAGAAGTGTTCATAGTTTATTTTTATTAATTAACAAAATGGTAAGTAAATGATCAGAAGAGAAGTCCAAATTAAATCAGTATCTGGTGTGACCACTTTTTGCCTTCAAAACGGTATAAATTCTTCTAGGTACACTTGCACAGTTTTTAAAGGAACTCAGCAGGTAGGTTGTTCCAAACATCTTGGAGAACTAACTGCAGATCTTCTGTTGATGTAGGCTGCCTTAAATCCTTCTGTTTCTTCTTGTATTCCCAGACAGACTCAATGTTTAACCACTTGCCGCCCGCCAATGACAGATTGACGGCGGCAAAGTGGTTGTAGAATCCTGACATGACGTCCTCAGGATTCTGAGCCGATGCGTGCCCCCGGGGGCGCGCATCGCGGCGATCGTTGTTGCGGGGTGTCAGTCTGACACCCCACAACACCGATCTAGGTAAAGTGTCTCTCACGGAGACACTTTACTACGTGATCAGCCGTGTCCAATCACGGCTGATCACGATGTAAACAGGAAGAGCTGGTAATCGACAAATGGGCACTGATTGTCAACATGGATCCATCAGTGCCACCCCACAGTGCCAATCCATGCCCAATGCCCACCTATCAGTGCCACCCATAAGTACCCATCAGTGCCACCCATAAGTACCACCCATAAGTACCCATCAGTGCCACCCATAAGTACCCATCAGTGCCACCCATAAGTACCCATCAGTGCCACCCATATGTGCCGCCCATGAGTGCCCATATGTGCCACCCATGAGTGCCCTTTAGTGCCGCCTATGAGTGCCCTTTAGTGCCGCCTATGAGTGCCCTTTAGTGCCGCCTATGAGTGCCCTTCAGTGCCGCCTATGAGTGCCCTTCAGTGCCGCCTATGAGTGCCCTTCAGTGCCGCCTATGAGTGCCCATCAGTGCCGCCTATGAGTGCCCATCAGTGCCGCATACCAGCGCCGCCCATCAGTGCCACCTCATCGGTGCCCATCAGTGCCACATCATCGGTGCCCATCAGTGCCGCCATATCAGTGCCCGTAATTGAAAGAGAAAATGTACTTATTTACAAAAAAATTAACAGAAAAAAATAAAAACCTATTTTTTTTTCAACATTTTCAGTCTTTTTTTAGTTGCGCAAAAAAAAAAATGCAGAGGTGATCAAATACCACCAAAAGAAATCTCTATTTGTGGGGAAAAAAGGACGCCAATTTTGTTTGGGCACAATGTAGCATGACCGCGCAATTGCCATTCAAAGTGCGACAGTGCTGAAAGCTGAAAATTGGCTTGGGCGGGAAGGTGCGTAAGTGCCCTGTATGGAAGTGGTTAAATCGGGGCTATGTAGGTGTCAAACCATCCCCTCCAGGACTCCCTGTTGTTCTTTATGCTGTAGATGGTTCTGAATGACATTGGCTGTTTTGGGGTCGTTGTCCTGCTGCACAATAAATTTAGGGCCAATCACACGTTTCCTTGATGGTATGGCATGATGAATAATTATTTGCCTGTATTTTTTAGCATTGAGGGACACCATTGATCCTAAACAAATCTCAAACTCCATTTGCAGAAATGTAGCCCCATACTTGCAAGGTACCTCCACCATGCTTCACTGTTGCCTGCAGACACTCCTTATTGTACCGCTCTGCAGCCCTTCAGCACACTAACTGCCTCCTGCAGTCAAATATTTAAAATTTTGACTCATTATTGCCTAGCACCTGCTGACATTTTTTCACACTCCAGTTCCTATGTTTTCGTGCATAGTTGAGTCACTTGGAGGTATGGCTTTTTGGCTGCAATTCTTCTATGAAGACCTCTTCTAGCCAGACTTCTTCAGACAGTAGATGGGTGTCCATGGGTCCCACTGGTTTTCACCAGTTCTGTGCTGATGGCACTGCTGGCAATCTTCCAATGTCGAAGGGAAGTAAGCATGACTTGACTTTCTTCTGCTGCATTAAGTTTCTTTGACCAACCACTGCATCTAAGGTCCTCAACATTGCCTGATTATTTGTGCTTCTTCATAAGGGCTTTAACAATACATCCTAAGACCCCAGTCTGCTTTAAAATTTTTACAAAAAAGTGGCAACCACCCTAACCTATAACTGACCTTTGCAGCAAGGTGCAAATGGAAGGGCAATGCACATCACAAACAAAAGATTTCTCCACACACTTTCCAGCCAGCCTGCAAAACAACCAAATTAGCCCTGTCTAACCGTTTGTTAAAAACAGAGAGTTCTTTTTCCCACATTTGCAAATATATGCGTAGGCGGCAGTGCCCACGCCAAGGGACCTCTGTATATAACGCATATACTTTCTTCAGCTCTGTGTCTGCAAGGAAAATTGCAGAACTCAAGTCAATGATTTGGGATAGAACCTGCCAATGCCCTGAGCGAATGACAGACGAAAGCCCTCTGATGGTAAACGGCACAGGGCTCTACTGTCAGCAGTGATGTGCCGTTTTCTTTTTTTTTTCTAAACTGGCACATTGCTTAGTAAAACACACACAGTAAACATTGTTAGGCACACATTTAACCGCTTGGTCAACCTAGATGTTAAGCCCCCCCCCCAGCGTCTGTTAGTTTCAGATTTCCCGCTGAACTATCGCAGTCCCATTCTAAGTCACTGATCACCGCCATTAGTAGTATAATAAAAATATATATATATATATATATATATATATATATATATATATATATATATATATATATATATATATATATATATCTTTCATGCCAACCAATCAATATACACAATATTGACTTTTTTTTCTTTAACCACTTTAGCCCCAGACTATTTTGCTGATCAAAGACCAGGCCACTTTTTGTGATTCGGCACTGCGTCTCTTTAACTGACAATTGCGCGGTCGGGCGACGTGGCTCCCAAACAAAATTGACGTCCTTTTTTTTCCCCACAAATAGAGCTTTCTTTTGGTGGTATCTGATCGCCTCCTGCGGTTTTTATTTTTTGCGCTATAAACAAAAATAGAGCGACAATTTTGAAAAAAAAATGAATATTTTTTACTTGTTGCTAGAATAAATATCCCCCAAAAATATATAAAAAAAAATATTTTTTTTTTCCCTCAGTTTATGCCGATCCGTATTCATCTACATATTGCAATAAGCGTTTGATTGGTTTGCGCAAAAGTTATAGCTTCTACAAAATAGGGGATAGTTTTATGGCATTTTTATTAAGATTTTTTTTTTTTACTAGTAATGGTGTCATCCTGCAATTTTTATCGGTACTGTGGCCTAATGGCGGACACATCAGACACGTTTGACACATTTTTGGGACCATTGGCATTTTTATAGCGATCAGTGCTATAAAAATGCATTGATTACTGTAAAAATGCCACTGGCAGGGAAGGGGTTAACACTAGGGGGCGAGGAAGGGGTTAAGTATGTTCTCTAGGTGTGTTATAACTGAAGAGGGGGGTGGACTGACTTGGGGAAATGACAGATCGCTGTTAATACATTGTATGAACAGCGAACAGTCATTTCTCCCCCTCATAGGTGTATGATCACAATGTACAGGGAGTGCAGAATTATTAGGCAAATGAGTATTTTGACCACATCATCCTCTTTATGCATGTTGTCTTACTCCAAGCTGTATAGGCTCGAAAGCCTACTACCAATTAAGCATATTAGGTGATGTGCATCTCTGTAATGAGAAGGGGTGTGGTCTAATGACATCAACACCCTATATCAGGTGTGCATAATTATTAGTCAACTTCCTTGCCTTTGGCAAAATGGGTCAAAAGAAGGACTTGACAGGCTCAGAAAAGTCAAAAATAGTGAGATATCTTGCAGAGGGATGCAGCACTCTTAAAATTGCAAAGCTTCTGAAGCGTGATCATCGAACAATCAAGCGTTTCATTCAAAATAGTCAACAGGGTCGCAAGAAGCGTGTGGAAAAACCAAGGCGCAAAATAACTGCCCATGAACTGAGAAAAGTCAAGCGTGCAGCTGCCAAGATGCCACTTGCCACCAGTTTGGCCATATTTCAGAGCTGCAACATCACTGGAGTGCCCAAAAGCACAAGGTGTGCAATACTCAGAGACATGGCCAAGGTAAGAAAGGCTGAAAGACGACCACCACTGAACAAGACACACAAGCTGAAACGTCAAGACTGGGCCAAGAAATATCTCAAGAATGATTTTTCTAAGGTTTTATGGACTGCTGAAATGAGAGTGAGTCTTGATGGGCCAGATGGATGGGCCCGTGGCTGGATTGGTAAAGGGCAGAGAGCTCCAGTCCGACTCAGACGCCAGCAAGGTGGAGGTGGAGTACTGGTTTGGGCTGGTATCATCAAAGATGAGCTTGTGGGGCCTTTTCGGGTTGAGGATGGAGTCAAGCTCAACTCCCAGTCCTACTGCCAGTTTCTGGAAGACAACTTCTTCAAGCAGTGGTACAGGAAGAAGTCTGCATCCTTCAAGAAAAACATGATTTTCATGCAGGACAATGCTCCATCACACGCGTCCAAGTACTCCACAGCGTGGCTGGCAAGAAAGGGTATAAAAGAAGAAAAACTAATGACATGGCCTCCTTGTTCACCTGATCTGAACCCCATTGAGAACCTGTGGTCCATCATCAAATGTGAGATTTACAAGGAGGGAAAACGGTACACCTCTCTGAACAGTGTCTGGGAGGCTGTGGTTGCTGCTGCATGCAATGTTGATGGTGAACAGATCAAAACACTGACAGAATCCATGGATGGCAGGCTTTTGAGTGTCCTTGCAAAGAAAGGTGGCTATATTGGTCACTGATTTGTTTTTGTTTTGTTTTTTAATGTCAGAAATGTATATTTGTGAATGTTGAGATGTTATATTGGTTTCACTGGTAAAAATAAATAATTGAAATGGGTATATATATTTTTTTTGTTAAGTTGCCTAATAATTATGCACAGTAATAGTCACCTGCACACACAGATATCCCCCTAAAATAGCTAAAACTAAAAACAAACTAAAAACTACTTCCAAAAATATTCAGCTTTGATATTAATGAGTTTTTTGGGTTCATTGAGAACATGGTTGTTATTCAATAATAAAATGAATCCTCAAAAATACAACTTGCCTAATAATTCTGCACTCCCTGTATATATTGGTGCATAAGTGGTCCATATAGTGAACCTAGTGTAGAGGTATTTACTTTAAGGTTATCAGAAAGGAAAGGACAAAGGGGACCCTTTACATTTGAAGGAAAAAAGATTACTCCTTTAATCCTCCCCTTACAGAAAGTCTTCTTTGCAGTAGGAGCTGTGGAAATGTGTAATGGGCTTAGTCATGAGCTAGTTCTGGCCAGCTCAGTAGATTGTTTTATAAAAGAGCTGGATAGATTTCCTAAATTAAAGCTTAACAAAGCATAACTAGGTACTTTTATAACAGTTATATGTAATTGTTGATCCAGGGAATATCCAATTGCCTTCTTGGGCATCAGGAAAAAAATATATATATTTCCTCCACTTGAGCTAATTGGAATGTGCTTTATAGGTTTTTTTTTTATTATTCTGGGTAAAGAATTCTGGATATGGAGGTTTTCTATTTTGTTTGTTCTTTTTATTTTCAAATTGTTCTGGTTGAACTAGAATGACTTCTGCCATTTCTCAAACTATATAATTATCTAAGAAGGGTATAGAAGTATCTGTCCAGTGTAAAGCTAGTCCAGTTGGGAAGGCTTATTTCAGAGCGCCAAAGGCTTCGGGAAACCAGTTCTTGGGATTGGCCTGTGGGGTAGGGGTCAGAGGAGTAGTGATGGGTGTCATCAGAGAGGAGTAACCCCTTATAAACTGGTGTAAAAATTTGGGAACCCTATGAATCGTAAAATGTAGGCTGGTGAAACACAGCCAATTTATTTCAGTTGATACCTTGCCTGGGGTCTATTCGGTGGCTGTTTTTGGAGACCATGTACCTGAAGAAGGGCACATCTTACTGCTTGAAAATACACTTCTTGAAAAGACCCTTCTCTGCCTTTTGTGTAGAGCCCATTTTGCCACAGACATCGTAATATGTGTGCCGCCAATATTCTTAGACATTGGAAGAATAGAAAATAAATTCACAAAAATATACTGCCACTCACACAGAGGAATTCTTAGGTGTTGGAAGGCCATGGTGCATTACATAATCCTTAGTGCATCATTAGATTTCTGATGCCTATCCCAAGGGTTGAATACAGTCTTCTACTCATCTTCCTCCTTAGGGCATCATGAGATGTGTGATGCCTATCTCAAGGGTTGAATACAGTATTCTATTCATCTTCCTCCTTTAATCAGACCAGATTTTAGGCCACCCTCAGGTCAAGTTAGGAGAATATCTGGGTGTTTGAATAGTGTGGTAAGGAGGGGCAGTATATACTGATTTTTGACAGTGATGGTGTTTAGGCCACAATGGTCTATGCAGGGTCTTGGGGTTCCACCTTTCTTTTCTATGAAGAAAAGCCAGCTCCAGCCAGGCGGATTTCCAGATGAAGCCTTTTTTCTGAAGTATATTCTGACGTATATTTGGATGTGTCCTACATCTCAGGAATCAAGAGTGGGTGGGTTGTTCTGTGAGGAGTGGACCCGATTATAATATTGAAAGAAGCGCGAGGAGGCAAGATATCAGCAATGGCATAGGCAGCAGGAATCTGTGGAATGGTCCAGGCATTGGCCAATGTTCTTACATTTGATATAGGAGTAGGGATAAGATATCATAAATCTGAGAGAAACCCACAAACTAGAACTTCAAGAGTGGGCAGTTTATGGTATATTAGGCCCAGAATAATGGAGGAGATGATCTGCGGCAAAAGCAGGAAGGAAAGAATTTCACCATATAGCACTCTGAAGAATATATCATAGGACACAGTTTACTCATGTATGGCCCTGCTGGAAAGTAAAGTGCCATCAATAGATGGATTCCAGGATGAGCCTCAGATCCAGGCCTGGGGTGCCCTAATTTAAATAAGCCACTGTCCCAAAGTCGGTAAGACCTGAAATAGATCGACCTATGGCATAGAGGTAGAAGAGTTGGCAGAGGGTGGAGATTGTTATATTCTGAGTTGTGAGAGACACAAGACTCTGGTCTGGAACAACTGATGTTTATTTCAGTACTCACTGTACACTTCAACATACATCTCAGGACAGGTATATCTTATGCTTCCTTACATGTGCTCTAAGATGGCTACCATGCCCCTTGACCCTTGTCATCACTCCTGGGTGGAGCCGGCCTTAAAGTGACAGTACATGTGGAACCCTTCAGGTATAACAGAGATGAATGGTCAAGTAGGCCCCCCTCAAGACCCAGGGGTTTTCTAGACTCTGGGGACAATGGTTGAGGAAATACTCCTTCTCCCCACAATACACACAGAGGCCCTAGGTCTGGTGACAATTTTTTTTCAGTGTAGCTGCAGTAAAAGTGCGACAAAAGCTGCGGGTGCCATTTATACTCTGCAAATAGATTTTGCAAAAAGTTTCTTGCGTGAATTCTAAAAGTGTAAATAAAAATGCTAGCAAAAAGGGATAAAATATTTATAGCAGAAGAGTCACAAAGAGACTCTTCTGTTATAAAAGCTACCTGCTAGCGTGAAAACAAAAATTAAGTTCCACTTTAATTCAAGTACACAGGGGACTATTACAGACAATAAATGATCAGAAGTTAAAAAAAATATAGCACACTTACATTTGCTTTTTGTTTTAAATTAGAATATTGTCTATTTGATTTTATACAGGATTCAATCGACTTGTTTCTTGGAAATTACACGGTTGAAGAAGCCTATTCTTCTAGTCCTTTACAAGTGCATAAAGATTGGAAATTCTTGGCAGTAAGTAAACGTCACTACATTTTGTAGACCTAATTCTGTATTTCTCTTGTCAGCCCTTTTCTTTGTTTTTGCCAAAACAATGTTTACTCAAACAAGAACATTCACTAAATATTTGCAGTGGGGATTTAATTAAATTGCAGATAGGAATTTTAAAAATAAATGACAGGATATCTTATCTAAAGAAAGAATGAAAAAAAGGCCATCAACAAAGTAGAAATGGGTTTTAAACCTTAAATTCTGAAGAAACTCAGACTTTAGGTTGGTGAAAAGCTGTTAAGAAGACACTCCCATTCAAATGGCAAAACAATTGCAGATAATATCACAGGAATTAAATGTTCATCAAGAAATGTTTCTTCTAACCTTTAGTACTTAAGCTCAAGCCAACACTTTTTCTAGTTTTGTATAAAATATTTTAAAACCCCTTTATAACTGTTGTCAGTGTCCCTGCGTGGGGGGGGGGGGGTTATGGGCACAGCAGGAAGGGGAATCTGCCACAATGTGAGGTGGGAGTTCCACTTTGGACCGTTGTCACTGGCCAAGTGCCAACTCTTAGAGATTTCCCCTTTGTTTTCATGGGAAATGTACATTTGTCCCCTGGCCCAGTGAAAACAAAATGATCATAAGGATCGGAAGTGAGAGTAAATCAACCTAATGGAGAAAGCCAGCAGTAAAAACATAGCAATGAAGGAGGTAAAGGTTTTTTCCCCTGAGAGATATCCCAAAAATTATATATTTTATTTAGGCTTAGGATCGCTTCAAATAACGCAAGAATTTAAAAAAATACTGATCTATATTTAGAAATCTATAGCTGTAACCATAAAGCCATCCCAAAATGTAAAAACATTTCAGATTAACTGAGACACTCTTCCAAAAACTTCTACTATTCACTAGAACAAGAGAATGTCCATACATTATTGCATTTACCGTAATCAATAGGAACGTGTCTCTTGAAGGTACACAGAGATTGCTTTATAGTCTTGTATAGGTAAGAACTTCCAAAGGTCATAAGAGACCAACGTCCATATGTCAAGTTTGGGAGTAGGTTGTGACTTTTATTTTTGTTGTTTCTTCTGGGGAGGCACTCGGTTGATGTCATTCGCCAAATATTATTAATATAAATTATGTAATTTATTGGTGATTAACCTAATTTACCAAATATGGACCTGCCGTGTTTGGCAAGTGATTTTATCTTTTGTTTACTTTAGCAGCTGGGATCATGAGATGCACGCCCTTCTCTATTGATACTAGAGGTTTATTAGAAGCGTAGCTCGCTTGATTTTAACATTTTTTAATTTGTAAGGTGTCTGCATATTTATAGATTTATAAAGAAAGATTGTTTTACATTTTTGGTTGAGTCAAGACATTCTTTTTTCTAAATGGCCCCTTTAAATAGCTCTAAAAACATAACTGCAGTTCCAACCCGTGCCCAGTCTATACAAAGACCAAAAAAAAAAGTTGCTATCTCTAATTGCTTCTAAGGATGTCCATAATGCAATTAGAATTATTAGTGTAAGATGGCTGGATCTGTTGAAGTCAGTCTGTTAAAGATCTGGCCCTGCAGTTAGGTCAAAATTCTGCACCATTTTAATGTACTTTGGAGCAAAGCTTAAAATTGGGTCCCATCTTTAGGCTTCACGCACACGGGCAGAAAAAAATGCTGCTGCTAGGGGCACCTGGCATTTGTATTTTTTGCCCATGCAGCTGCATGTTATTTAATGTGGCCATGCACATGCAGGCATTTATTTTAGCCAGTAGACTGCCTATACACTCCTACAAATTTAAACGCCATACGTTCCTAAATACGTGTTTAAACGCAGTTAAAGTGGTTATAAAGTGATAAGTCCTGTATTGATCCAACACCTGCTCCTCGGCAGGTCTTCTCTCCCCTCTCCCCTCTCTCCAAGGCTTGGTTGGCTGAGACCAACAGGGACCATTGACAGTTGCTGCTGTCAGTGTAATCTTGTGAGGAGGGGGGCACTGTGTGTCTACGAATGCACATAGCCCTACTTGAGAGCGAACCTGCATGTGTGCCACCATAGTAAGCTGCTTCCTGTGGTGGCACACGGAGGAGAGGAAGAGCCAAGAGCACCAGAAGGCCCTGAGTGGCCCTGAACCAGAAGATGAGGTTCAGGGCCATTCTGTCCAATGATTTATGGGGGACTGGGCCTGCTGTACGGCTAAGCAAATCACAGTAAAGAGCCCTGTGTTTACTAACAACACAGGGCTCTGTACACGGAGCAATGATGTGGTTGTTTTATGTCTCCCTGCAAAACAGGAAGAAAAAATAACCACATTGCTTAGTAAAGACTTAGGCCCTTTTCACACGGGCAGACCGTTCCGATCCACCTGTCAGTTTTTTTGGTGGACCTCAATGGGCGCTCCATACAAGTCTACGGAGCGTCGAATGTCAGTAGTGACCTTGTCCGCTTACATCTGATCTGCTAAAATTGGACGTATGGCTATACGTCGCCATCTGTCCTATCGGATCGCGTGAGATCTGATGAAAACGTTCATGCTGTCCGTTTTTGTCCGATCTCCATAGACAAGCAGCGGCGCTCGACAAGCCCCTCCCCGCTCAGTGAGCAGAGAGGTACCTGTCATCCGCCGGCTCATCTGAGTTTAACAGAGAGATCTCCCGCTGAGCTGGCGGATGCCACTGACCGATCCGCCTCATGGAAATGAGGCCTAAAGTGGTTAAATTATCCTGATGCATGTAGTCAGTCATCACTGAATTTAATAAATTGTTATTTACAGTTTGTTGGCTGCTGTAAAAGTAAACATGCATTTTGTTTTTCTTTCTTATTTAGTTGCCAATCATCATGGTGGTTGCCTTTTCAATGTGCATTATCTGCTTGCTCATGGCTGGTAAGGCAATACTATGTTACTAAATTAATAAAAGATTCCAATTTTTTTGTTATTCTTAAACATCTAAAAACATACTAACGCAAATCTGCTTTTTTTCAAGGTGACACGTGGACAGAGACATTGGCCTACGTAATTTTCTGGGCAGTTGCTAGTATTGGAACAGCCACCATTATCCTCTACAATGGCAAAGACTTTGTAGATGCTCCAAAATTGGTGCAAAAAGAGAAGATGGATTGAATTATGGATTGTCAGAAGGATATTGGCAGTGATTGTTGCACAAGCCATAAATGGAGTCTTTACTGATCTGCTTTCAAACATTGCTATCCTTACCGATCTTGAACCTCATTTTAAACCATCAGATCTAAGACATTGCATTGAGAAGCATATACCGATCTGCTTTTCACTGGCCAGGCTGTATATTTTCCATTGCTTTGCAACATATTGCAGCATCTGTAACCATTACAGAGTTAAGACATGGACTTCAAAATATGGTAGTTAGGTAGTAAAAAAAAAAAAAGAAAATGATAATTTTGATCCACATGCCTTATGATTGTCACTAAATTGCAACTGTGTTTTAAAATAAATAGTTTAAGATGATTTGCATGAGCAATAAAACTGTTTAATTTTTATCTTTGTTTTAAAGTGTGTAGGGATATTTTATTTTTACTTCAATGCCACTGTGCAAACATTTTGGATAGAGTGTATCATTTCTCAGGTTTTTACTGCTGCCTGTATCTTCTGTTAAGCCACAGGGAAAGGAAGAAAGCATAATCTGTGCAATGGGAATACATACATAATATTTTAATTTTTTTTGTAGAAAAGTGGAGAAAGGTTAAAACTTCTTTGAGGTTGTTATTGCAGTTTTTGTCCCCACTGTGATTTGGTAATCTAAATATAATGTAAATAATTTGCAAATGTCCACTGCTAGGTAATTCAGGACAACTAATACACACTTCAACAATAGCAGCCTCTCAAGATGTAGTGTTTTATGTGTGTGTGTGTATATATATATATATATATATATATAATTTTTTTTTTTTTTTTTTTTTTTTACCGGGTCAGGAAAGCTTGCCCTTTAGGCACTGCTTGTTGTGGACATTCCACGGTATATAGAGTCTAAATGACGGACAAGAGAAAATTTTATTTTATTTTTTTATTTTTTGTGCGAATTCTTAAATCCCTTCCAAACCATTTTTGTTGGCCTGTTGTAGTGGTTGCTAGTGTGTGTGTGTTTTTTTTTTGTTTTTGTTTTTTTTCTTCTACCCCTCTACTGCTTGCTACAACTGAAAATGCTTGGTAGAAGTGAGGTTATACTACAAGCTATCTGGGTTACCTTTATGAATTTTTGCCTAGCATCCTTCCACCTGTAGGTTGTAGAAAAAACAATAGTCTAGTCTGTTTAGTGCTGTGTCTCTCAAGAAACATAGGGGTTTTATAGCAAGTAAAAATAAATTCTAGTTGGGGCTTGTGTCTGTTCATTACAAGCAGGTATTTCATTCCCATACAAGTCTGTTTATGAATGAGATGATGAATAAGAAATCTAAAGAGAAGTCGATCTTGTGCTAGTCTGGCGAGATCTTCGTGTCTTTCCTACAGCTGTTGTCAATGTGTCCAACCATCTAGTAGTCGCTCTCCCTCTTCTCCTGGTTCCCTCAATCTTCCAAGACATTTCCTTCTCCAGTGATCTCCAGTGTGACCAAAATAGGACAGTTATCATTTGGGCTTCTAGTGACATTGATCTCTTCCAAAATCAATCTGTTTGTTCTACAGGCTGTCCACAGCACGCATAAAATCTTTCTCCAGCACCAAAGCTCAAATGAATCGATCTTCTTTCTGTCCAGCTTCCACAGCCATAATTAACAACCGAGAAAATGAGTGCGTGGCCGAGTCTGAGTTTTGAGTGTAATTTCTTTACCTTTTGAATACTTTGTCGAGAGTCTTCATTGTGTAGCTACCAAGTGCTATTCTGCAGAGTGTTTTATCTCTACTTCTTTGTTTACGAATGAGCCCAAGAGATTAATATGCTTTACAACCTCTATTTTATCGCCATCAAGCTCAAAATTGACATTATTTTTTGATCTTGATCTTCGACTTGTTCATAATACAGTTTCAATCCCATGTTGGGACTTTGATCTTTGACTTTTTTTTCGCAAATACAGCATACCTTTGTTGCTGCTCATGATGAACTTTGTGGCGTCTGCATAACACAGGTTGTTTGTTTCGGCCGCTAACTTTGAAACTGACAAATTCTTCTTCCAAATTTGCATTTCTGAAGATGGCCTCACCGGATAGGTTGAACAGGTAAGGTGACAAGATGCATCCCTGCCTGATGCCACATGTTAATGGAGATCAGTCAATGGAGATGGTCATATTCAGTTCTCACTGCAGCAGATTTTTGTATATGCTTTTTATCAAACGAGATATGTGTTTAGGTACTCCCATTTGCAACAGAGTCCTTCATAATTTATCATAATCCATATCTAATGCTAATAAAGGTGGGTGTATTGGAAAAATTGCCACCACCCTGCGAAATTGTATATCTACACTCAGACAACCTCTCTTAGTGTTGGGACTTTACTGGCAATTGATGAAACTATATCATACAATTTACTGTACTCTTTATTAATAACAACAATAAAATGGTTAAAAAGAAAGGTGCAGCTGTTTTCTTATGTGTACCGTTTTATATGTTTCAGCATAAGTTATACAATTTAGTCTACACCTCCTCTCAGAATAACATATCTGGTAGCAGTTATATCACAAAGCCTGTTAATACAGAAACACTGACACGTTTGAAAGTAGTAATCTTGTTCTTCATCAGAGGTGCATACAGTGCAAGACAAGCGACATCTATAATAGAAATAGATTGTTCAGTATATACATAATCACAAAAATGTCAAATCGCCTGGATAACAAAATTAAACTCGCATTGTTGAAATAGTCAGTACAGGAACAGCCACTATTTAACCACTTAAAACTCGGACCATTATGCAGGTTAAAGGCCTGAGGTGTTTTTACAATTTGGCACTGCGCTGCCTTAAAGTGTCACTAAAGGATTTTTATTTTATTTTTAGCTAAATAGCTTCCTTTACCTTACTGCAGTCCTGGTTTCATGTCCTCATTGTTCGTTTTTGCTTTGATGTTGCTGTAATTCATCTCTGTTCTGGACACTTCCTGGTTGTCTGTTTCCTGATGACCACAGTACTGGGAGATTTCTCACTGTGGTGACTAATCAAGGAGGTGTGATTACTGTGTGTCTAAAACCCCTCAGCACCAATCCAGTTTCGTTTTACAATCCATCACTGCCCTCTATTGGCTCTCTGGCTCTGTACATCAGAGAACCAGGAAACAACAGCAAAAACTAAACTAAACTGCAGGCACATTATATGATTGGTTTTTATCTATTTTTAATCATTTTTAAAAGGAATCAGTTAACTATTATGTCTCTATACCCTGTAAACAGTCATTTCAGCTAAAAAAAAGTTTCCTTTAGTGACCCTTTAACTAACTGGTAATTGCGCAGTCATGCAATGTTGTACCCCAAAAAAATTGCGTCCTTTTCTTCCCACAGATAGAGCTTTCTTTTGATGGTATTTGATTGCCTCTGTGATTTTTATTTTTTGCGATATAAACAAAAAAAGACCAAAATTTTTGAAAAAAAATGATATTTTCTACTTTTTGTTATAAGAAAAATCGAATAAACTCAATTTTAGTCATTCATTTAGGCCAAAATGTATTCAGCCACATGTCTTTGTTAAAAAAAAATGTCAATAAGCGTATATTGGTTTTCGCAAAAGTTATAGCGTCTACAAACTCGGGTACATTTTCTGGAATTTACACCGCTTTTAATTTATGACTGCCTATCTAATTTCTTGAGGTGCTAAAATGGCAGAACAGTACAACCCCCCCCCCCCCAAATGACCCCATTTTGGATAGTAGACACCCCAAGAAATTTGCTGAGGCATGTTGAGCCTATTGAATATTTTTTTTTTCCAAGTGATTGAATAATGACACAAAAATATATCACTAAATGATATATTGCGCGTACGGGACACCGAAAACCAAGCACCGCCTTCAAGGTTTATAAGGGCATACATTTTTGATTTCACTCCTCACTACCTATCACATAAAATCCCAGGATGACACACAACCCCCCCATCCCCCCCCCCCAAATGACCCCATTTTGGAAAGTAGACAACCCAAGCTATTTGCCGAGAGGCATGTTGAGCCCATTGAATATTTAATTTTTGTTGCCCCAAGTGATTGAATAATGACAATTTTTTTTTTTTTACAAAAAGTCACTAAATTATATATTGCTCACTCATGCCATGGTTATATGTGGAATTGCACCCCAACATACATTTTGCTTCTTCTCCTGAGTACGGGGATACCACATGTGTGGGACTTTTTGGGAGCCTAGCCACGTATGGGGCCCCAAAAACCAAGCCCATCCTTCAGCATTTCTAAGGGCGCAAATTTTTTATTTCACTTCTCACTACCTATCAGTTTCGAAGGCTATAAAATGCCAAAATGGCACAAACCCCCCCCCCCCCCCCCAAAATGACCCCATTTTGGAAAGTAGACACCCCAAGCTATTTGCTGAAAAGCATGGTGAGTATTTTACTGCTCTCATTTGTTTTTGAAAATGAAGAAAGAGAAGAAAAATGTATTTTCTCTTATCGTCCATGGACGGACACAGCTCCTTAAGTCTTGACAAGTGGGTTATGTTCCCTGTTTACAGGAGAGGACTAGGCAGAAACATGTTAAATGGTTAAATACATGTTACATTAACAGAGTTGAACAGCCCCGCCCAGGGGGCGGTCCCTCCAGACATAACCCTCCTCACTGCAGCTTGCAGCCTCAGTTTCGTTCTGCCTAGCAAAGGAGATGGACGTATGGCTCCCTTTGGGCCCAGCGCCTTGAGGAGAAATTTTCTTTTATTTTATTTTCTTTTAATTTTTTCTTAAAGAATCTTCTTTCAACTGTAGGCTGAGAGACAGGCTGGATATTATAGATCCTTGTAGTCTTCTCAGTCCGACCAGCATGCGTGGACACACCTTTGCAAAGAGGCTTGGTCTGCCACGCCATACCTCATGACTCCTGAGGTGGCCGGTGAGCTTTGCTCCGAGGTCCACATATGACTGGGCTGTGGTGTTGTCTCACTCACAGTGGACCGGGCCGACAGCTACCTCCATTGCGGTTGTAGTTCTGTCAGGAATGCGTCAGCGAATGCTCGCTCTGAGGTAAGTACAGTCCCTCCCGCTTAGGTGGGTTGGTACGGCTGGGCATTCCCGGGGTTTGGGGGGCCTTTTCTCCTCCCTTCCCTGCTCCTTTCCCTCTGCTGCATTGCATTTGCCGCTGTCGGGGGGGGTTCTCCCTGAGGGGACTGTGTCTGGCCTGAGTTTTTCTGTGAGGTTTCTGTGTGTATTTTTTAATTTTTTACACTTTTAAAAGCCTTAGAGGCTTTTGCTGTTTAAATGCTGCGTTTTGCCGCCATTCGGCCGGCTCTGGCGCCATTTTTGGGGTGGTTTTCAATTGCATTGAAAACTCCCATTGGCGGCCATTTTGCCGTAGCCGCGCTCCGAGGACGTTCGGCGGCCATCTTGGCTGACCCCTAGTGCTGAATCCTACGGTACACACAGGTCCCTCGGATGCCGCAGTCTCCTCACAGTATTTTTTCCTCCCCACACGCCGTGTGCTGTGGGCGGATGGCGCGCTGGGCAGTCTCCTCCTCGGTGAGTCCCCTGGTATACCCCCGACCAGCGCAGCGAAGGGTGAGTTGCCCTGCATAGGGCGTTGGAGCTTCTGTAAATCAATGGCAATTTATACATACACACTATGTGTATGGGTTGCTCTATTGGAGTCAGTATCTGGTCCTTCCCCACCTGGGATCCCACAGATGGTTTTTTACTGTTTGTCCTGGACACCTTGGTGCCAGGGTGGGGGACTGTGGACGGGCAGGGGTCAAAGGAGTGCCCTCCTCCCCCCCCCCTCTTATCCCCTGGGGAATGCTCTGTCACAGATGGAGCCATGGACCAGATACCTGGGGGTACAGGATAAGGCACTTAGAGGTGCGCTTCTCACTGCTGTACGGGACTCCCTGTAGCTGGATAGTGCAGCTGGGTTTCCGCTGAGGGCTCGGTCTTTTTTGGGATCACACAAATCAGACCGCTCTGTGTAGGTTTTCCTTCTGTGCCCTTTCTTGCTAATTTTTAAAAAAACGCGGAATGAGAAAAGCCACTGAGGGCTTTTGTAGTCCCTCACCGCCTGGCGGCTCGGTGCCCCTTGAGGGGAGCCTTTTAAGAGAGTGGGCTTCTCCTCCGGTGGTGGACCCTCTGGGCGTCATGTATAGGTGACCACCCCCCCCTATTGCGGGACACCCCCGCTTGTATGAATTTGACTGAGAAGATCCGAAGTTCTGACCCGTTCCATGTCTATCATGCTGGGGTCTGTCTTGCGGCCTATTGTGGCCACTACTCTGGATCCCAGTCGCTCACTGAGTGAGCATTTTGAACCATACAAAATGCATTGGTGGTTCAGTGGTAGAATTCTCGCCTGCCACGCGGGAGGCCCGGGTTCGATTCCCGGACAATGCAATGAGTACTTTACTCTCTCCCGAAGTTGTTAGGCTAACGGACCTGCAGGTCCAGGGCCCTGTATATGTCTGTTGGTTTCTGAGATGGCGCCTTCTCTGGTTGGAATGCTGGTCTGCTGGCCAGGTCTCTAACATACGCCCTGACTGATTTACCCTTTTTGGGTGGGAGACCTTTGGGTCCTTGCTGGTTGACATTATCAAGGATGTCACTGGAGGGAAGAGCGCTCTCCTCCCTCAGGCTTCCAGGGGGAAGGGGCCCCGCCGTGGGCCGGGTCCTTCTTTTTCCAAAGCGGTCTTTTTCCGTCAGTCAGGGGCCGCGGGCGAACCTCCTGGGCCGACAAGGGCTCAGCTGGGGGGCTGATCCGTCCCTGGGTGCGTAAGCCAATTGCGCCGGCACCCGAACCCGCCAATGTATGTAGCTTCCCCTGCCCGTCTCTTAAGTGGGGGGTCGCCTTTGCTGTTAACAGCTCGGTGAACCTCCCTGCCCTCCGACAGTGGGTCTGCGAGGTGGTATCTTCGGGGTACTAGATAGGGTCCCTTCCGATCCACCGAACAGTTTTCTTCCCTCGTGTCTCCCTCTCCCTGCCTTTGAGCAGTATGGGACTTGCTAAGCTGCGGTGTGATTTTATCTTTTCCGCAGGACTAGTGGTTTGAGGGACTCTATCTCGGTCCCAAGGATGGGCATGATCCATCCGATTTTGGGCTTCAAGGACCTAAAGGTCTTTGTGAATGATGGGTAGGTCCGCTCGGAATCCATTCGTTCAGTGGGGTAGCCACTTGCACTTCGGTGCAAAAGGTCATAGGTACGACCCACCATGGGGCTGCTACCTATATAGCTTTTAGCTGCGCTCCATCCGGGGGACTTTCTGGCGTCCTTGGACATAAGGACGCATACATGCTTGTTCAACTTTGCGCAAGTCATAGAGTTTTTCTGTGCCTCGCGATGGAGATGCCCACGGTCAGTTGTGGGCCTTCCTTTTGAACTGGTGCCAGCAGCCCGGCTAGCTCAGTCGGTAGAGCATGAGACTCTTAATCTCAGGGTCGTGGGTTCGTGCCCCACGTTGGGCGCCACCAATGATTTTCACCAAGGAGTTTTGCACTTATCCTATCCTTGTTGGGACAGCGAGGCTTTGCTGTCGTGGCTACTTAGACGACTTCCTGACTCAGAGGTTGTGTCTGTGGCTTTTCGGACCCTCCGTGAATTCGGGTGGGTGTTAAACATTTGGAGTCGGCCCTGGTTCCAACTCAGTTTGGAGTGCCTACGACTTCCGGACTCCTCGGTGGCAAAGGTCTTTTTTTCTCCCTGGAGAACTTGCAGACTCTTCAGTCGGTGGTGATTATTGACATCACGCAATTGGTCTCCATTTGCAAGCAAATTCTAGGTCTGTGGATAGCCTCCTCCGAGGCGGTAGAGTATGCCTAGTTGCCACACTCGTGGTGAGGGCGTCTGGGGGGTCCGGTCGGCCCAGAGTCGCTGGACGTGAGTGGACCTACGACCACACAGGCCTATATGCGCCCAATCTCGGTAACTGCCCAAGCTCGGGCCTGGTTAGCACCTGGGTGGGAGTCCGCCTGGAAATACCAGGTGCCGTAGACCTTGTCTACCGTTACTTGCCCTAGTACTATGGGCGGTACTATGAGAGGCTATGCCTCTCCTCATGGTCGAGGGGGTTGCAAGGTCGTCCGATCTTGATTCAACCTAACAACGCCACGCCGGTGGCTTCGGGCTACCATCAGGTATGCCGGCAGGCGGGCTACTGGAGTTGCCTGATGTTGAATCAGGACAACTGGTCTTGGTACATGGAGTCAACTCCCCGGCAGGAGGTGAGCCTCGGAGGGCATGGATCTCCTAGCCACTCGTCTCAGCCACAGGGGTATCAAGGTTAGTGGCCAGATCTAGCGATCTGGTACAGACGTGCAAGTTGCGCTGGTGGCCCTGTGGGGTCTGTCTCGGCGACTTTTATGCCTTTCCCCCATTGTAGTGGCTTCCCCACAGAGTGGAGGCTGAGGAATCCCGACAACTTTAATAGCTTCAGATCCTGGGTGCGCCGATTTCGGCCGCCTGGTAGCGGAGGTACCCTGGCGGTAGCCAGGGCAGGAGGTCCTCCTGTCTCGAGGTCCCATACTTCCTCCTGTTGTACAGTCACTGACTTGCTCAACAGGGCTATTGGAAGCCAGACTTTAAGGGACCGGGGTCTGTCCGACCCGGTCACCTCAACAATGCTGAGGGCACGGTAGTCTTCTTCCGGTGAACCTACCGTCGTGTCTGGCGGACCTACATCTCTGGGTACAAAGAGATGGAGTGACGTCCACGGACGTACTCGGGGTCCATCGGCCTGCTGTTTTTACAGCTCGGTGGATCAAAAAAAAAAAAATAAAAAAATTAGCTTAGAGCACCGTTTGGGGGCAGATTTCAGCCTTGGCTGTGTTCTTTCAGTGGCCTTTCTGCGGCCGTTCCCTGGTGGGTACCTTTTTTTTTTTTTTTTTTTGTGGAGGGGGCTTATCCTATACCTTACCCCCCCTTGGCCCATCTTTTCCCGCATGAGTCTTGACTCTGGCGCTCTCGGTTCTTCGGGAATCTTCCTTTTGGAAACATCAGAGAGATTTTCTCTTGACACTATCTCAGAAGTGGCCCCTTTAAGTGGCTTTTACCTCTGTTACAGAGGGGTTTCTGAGTTGGCGCTCTTGTCTTGCAAGCCGCCATGTTTGATCCTTCATAGCCTTAGGTGGTGGTGCGTCCGCGACCTACCCTTCTTCCGAAGGTGGTTTCGGCTTTTTCGCCAGAATAAGGACATTGTTTCTCACATCTTTCTGTCCTCGGCCGCCGCATCCTACTGAGGTTGCCTTTCATACTTTAGGCGGGGTACGCACTTTGCGGGTATACTAGCCTGCTACTGCTCAGTTTCGGAAGATCTGACTCTTTAGTGTCGGTGTCTGGTCCACAAAAGGGGACTGACAATCTCGTTGCCCACCATTTCTCGGTGGATCAGGTAGGCTGTCATACAGGCCTGTGTTCTTAAGGGGCGGGCCCCCCTTTTCCGGTCCGACAACATGCGTCGGTCTCAGGTGTGCGAGGCGGCGACTTGGTCGTCCGTTCACAGCCTTTCCAGAATTTACATGGTTGCTGTGAGTGCATCTTCTGATGCTTTTTTTTTTTTTTTCGCCCGCTAGTGTTTGCAGGCGGCCGTTTGAAGTTGCATCTCCTCCATTTGAGGAGCTCTGCTTGTTTTGGGGTGAAGTTAAAATTGGTTTTACTGATATATTTCCCACCCCTCGTTTTTTGACACTGCTTGGGGACGTCCCACTTGTCAAGACTTAAGGAGCTGTGTCCGTCCATGGACGATAAGAGAAAATAGGATTTTTTGTACTCACCGTAAAATCCTTTTCTCTGACGTCCATGGACGGACACAGCTCCCACCCCTCCTTTTTAGGTTTGTACTGCTTGTTACGAACTGAGGCTGCAAGCTGCAGTGAGGAGGGTTATGTCTGGAGGGACCGCCCCCTGGGCGGGGCTGTTCAACTCTGTTAATGTAACATGTATTTAACCATTTAACATGTTTCTGCCTAGTCCTCTCCTGTAAACAGGGAACATAACCCACTTGTCAAGACTTAAGGAGCTGTGTCCGTCCATGGACGTCAGAGAAAAGGATTTTACGGTGAGTACAAAAAATCCTATTTTTTCTTATTTCAATTTTCAAAACTTTGTGACAAAAAGCAAGATCTGCAAAATACTCACCATACCTCTCATGAAATAGCTTGGGGTGTCTACTTTCCAAAATAGGGTAATTTGGGGGGGTTGTGCCATCTGGGCATTCCATGGCCTCCGAAACTGTGATAGGCAGTGAGAAGTGAAATCAGAAAACCTGAAGGTGGTGCTTGGTTTTTGGGGTCCCCGTACGCGGCTATGCTACCAAAAAGTCTCACACGTGGTATTCCTGTACTCAGGAGAAGCAACAGAATGTATTTTGGGGTGCAATTCCACATATGCCCATGGCATGTTTGAGCAATATATCATTTAGTGACAACTTTGCGGGGAAAAAAAAATTCTTTTTCCCGCAACTTGTGTCAAAATATTCCATGGATTCGACATGCCTCTCAGCAAATAGCTTGGGGTGTCTACTTTCCAAAATGGGGGAATTTGAGGGAAGGTTTGAACTGTCCTGGAATTTTATGCATAATATTTAGAAGCCTATGTCACACATCACCCACTCTTCTAACCACTTGAAGACAAAGCCCTTTCTGACACTTTTTTTGTTTACATGAAAAAAAAAAATTTGCAAGAAAATTAAGTTGAACCCCCAAACATTATATATTTTTTTAAAGCAAAGGCCCTACAGATTAAAATGGTGGGTGTTGCATTTTTTTTTTCACACAGTATTTGCGCAGCGATTTTTCAAACGCATGTTTTTGGGAAAAAATTGTTTTTAAATTTTAATGCACTAAAACACACTATATTGCCCAAATGTTTGATGAAATAAAAAAGATGATCTTAGGCCGAGTACATGGATACCAAACACGACATGCTTTAAAATTGCGCACAAACTACATACATTTTTAAAAGCCTTTACATGTTACCACATTAGATTTACAGAGGAGATCTACTGCTAAAATGACTTCCTTCGATCTGACCTTCACGGTGATACCTCACATGCATTGTGCAATTGCTGTTTACATATGACGCCAGACCGACGCTTGCGTTCGCCTTTGCGCAAGAGCAGGGGGGACAGGGGTGCTTTTTTTTTTTTTATTATTATTTATTTTGCTTTTTTATTTTATTTTTAAACTGTTCCTTCCATTTTTATTTTTACCATTTTTATTGTTATCTCAGGGAATGTAAATATCCCCTATGATAGCAATAGTTGGTGATAAAATGCTTTCCCAATTTCCCAATGGCACTGTTTATATCCGGGGGGGGGGGGGACATTCCCTCCCACTGCTTGTAAGAGCAATCTAGAGGATAATTAGCCACTAGGATTGCTTTTACATGAAAGCTGACCGCTGGCTGAAAAGAATGATACCTAAACCCGCAGGCATCATTCTGGTATAACCATTCAAAGTCCAGCAACATACCAGTACGTTAATGGTCCTTGTTGGACATGTATTGTAATCTTTTTTTTCATGCAGCCTGTTGGCTGAACGAAAAAAAGAGATTGACTGGTGGGTATGCCCACCATTAGAATAGCTCCTTTTATCCACCCACTTCTAATGATGATGGGCATACATGCACCATTTATATATGCAATAGGTTTGGAAGGTCGAGATCTTAGGCTGTGCAAAGTTTCAGGGCAATTGATTGAGGTTCAGGCACTTTTTTGCTCGTTGAGCTACATTAAGCCATTTTCACATTAAATGTTTTAGTATATCCCTTTGGATTAGCAGCAAGGATGGGAAGTGTTATAATGAGGGATTTTAATTATCCAGACATAGACTAGGCAGAGGGAACCACTCATTCATCTAAGGCTTGCCAGTTCCTAAATGTCTTGCAGGACAGTTTTATGGGTGAGATGGTAGACCCACCAACTAGAAATTTTACTGGATCTATGGATTACCAACAATACAGACCTGATCACGGATGTGAAAACAAAAAAGTGTAGCGCTAATTAAGTTAGGTTGGCATAAAACTTCAAATTAAAAATATATGACAATAACAGTGAAGTGAAAATGTCCACATAAATATATAAATAAATGTCCATATGTGAAAAACACGAATAGTGTAAAAATACAAATCTGACTATAGAATAGTCCAGCAATAATATTGGTGAATTCCAAAGCCTGGTGAAAACTTCAAAGAGGTGCTAGAGTTTAGGGAGCGTTGAAATGAATTAACGTGAAGAGAAACCACCACCGATAAGTAAGGGGCTTACCAGAGAGTTTGAACCCAGGAGAACCTACGTTCAGGCCTGGATTTACTCCCTTTGTCGCCCCAAGGCCGGGTCCTTTAATGCGCCCCCCTGCTAGTTTTAGCGGTGCTTTACCGTCATTTTAGCAGTACTTTTCAGCTGTTGCGGGGAGATTTTAACCACCGCTAGTGGCCAAAAAAGGGTTAAAAGCGCCTCTGCTGAATAGCTTTGCAGGCGCTTCGAATAGCGCTGCCCATTGTCTTCAATGGCAGGGGCGGTTTAGGAGCGCTGTATTCGGCGCTCCCGCACCGCCCCAAAGATGCTGCTTGCAGGAATTTTTTTTTTCCTGTCCTGCAAGCCTGTAAAACGCCTCAGTGTGAAAGTAGTACAGATTCTATAATTAGCAGACCCACATGAAAAGTTACCTGGGGGGGAGATACATAAATTGTGAGATCAAAGTAATTCAGACACTACCTGTAACATTAACATTCCAGTAAGACCCCTTTCACACTGAGGAGCTTTGCAGGCGCTATAACGCTAAAAATAGCGCCTGCAAAGCGCCCTGAAAGAGCCGCTCCTCAACTCCCGAGGGCTTTCACATGGAGTGGTGCGCCGGCAGGATGCTAAAAAAAGGTCCTGCTAGCCGCCTCTTTGGAGCAGTGAAGGAGCGGTGTGTATACTGCTCCACCACTGCTCCTGCCCATTGAAATGAATGGGCACCGCAGCTATACTGCCAACAAAGCGGTGCTTAGCGGGTGGTTTTAACCCTTTTTTGGACGCTAGGGGGGTTAAAAGCGCTAGCGGCCGAATAGCACCGGGAAATTGACCGTAAAACGCCGCTAAAAATAGCTACGCTTTATTGCCGACGCACCCACTGCCCCAGTGGGAAAGGGTCCTTAATAGTACATGTGTGTACAGACACAACTACTCACCAGCATCTGTAGGGGGAGGAGCCAATACATCGATGCAGAAAGGGGTAGAAAGGAGCCCTGTCATTGCATGTTGATGACTAGAGTCTGGAGGGGCCTGTCAGGAAGAGCTCTTCCTGCCAATCAGCTCTGATTCCTCCTCAGCAGTCTGTTCCCCGTCTCCTTCATCTGCTGCAGGAATGAGTTCCGTGAAATGTAATCGCTGTCTTCTGCTGCTGCTCGATCTCCTCAATGTCTGCAGCTCTTCTACCACTTGTGATGTGAATGAAATCAGGCACTGGGGGGAGTGGCAGGAGGAGAATATCAGATGAGACCAGCAGGAGCCCCCCCTTTCAGTTCTGTTCCGTGAGACCCTCCATACTTTCCATACACTCCGGCACACTTCCTGGTTGCCGGGGCAATGCCAAGCTCACTTCTCACAGGCACCGCAGATTAGAAGCATCCGGAATGCACTTCATCTGCGATTGGTGGAGGGGGAGGTGGGCAGAAACCTTGTGCTGATGAAAAAAAGTGTCATATCTTTTTGTTTTCTCTCTTCCTGCCGCGGGATGACAAGTGATGGGGGGGGGCGGCGCCTGCACTCACTGCCGCCCCGAGGCCTGGCCTCGGTTGCCTTGTCTGGAATCCGGCCCTGCCTACATTCAGATTGGTCAAACAGAGCTTTGTGTGGTAAAACCACAATGGAACCTGGGCAATCCTGTATGTGTCTCCAATGGCTGTAGCAAGAGTGACCAAACAGCAGAGGAATGGAGTATAGCACAGACGAAGATAACAGAAAATGTAATACTTACCTTTCCTTTCCTGGTGCTTACCCATGGCAGCATACCAATGGTCATGGCTCCGCCCCCGACCGACCCACAGGACCACTTAACTCTCTATAAAAAAAGAGTTGTACCCCCCCTTCAGGCATTCTTTTTTTAAATTCAATACTTTTTTTTATTGTTTCCATACAAATACAAAACAGAAAATATAAATCCATATTTTACACTCAGTGCATTTTATGTGCATACAAAAATTTAATAACAAGAGCTAAAAATATCCATCAATCCCAACCCACCCCTCCCTCCCCCCCTCCTATCTTATATTTAAAGTGCATACACGTTTTTAATCCTGTTCTTTTCCTTAAATTAAATTGTTCTTTACCAGTCTTTCCTTAATTAAAGTGAGCGGCCTTTTTTACATAACCAGTGCTCCCATATTGCATACATTTTTTTAAGGTTACCACGTCTAATCCATGTTCCCCTCTCCTTCCCTATTGTGCTGTTCATTACATTAAGCCATTCCGCTACTGTGGGTGGATTTTGTGCTTGCCATTTTAGTGCTATCAATTTCCTCGCCTGGAACAGACATCTTATAGCTGCTTCTAATATATCCCTCTGCCCCATTCTCTCCTCAATGCATCCTAATAGGCAGACCCTGGCTTCGAGTTCCAGAGTGATTCCAAAGGTTGCATTTATAATGTCCAGAATCTTAACCCAGTATCTATGCAATTTTGGGCACTTCCACATCATATGGATAAGGTGACCCTGTATTTTGATATCTGGGACAAATATCATCTGACTTCCATCCAAATCCATATAATTTCTTGGGAGTATAATAAACCCTGTGGAGGAGGAATAGATGGGAGACCCGTTGTGACGGGGCTAGTGAAACCACTATCCCCAGTTCCAATATCCTGTCCCATTGGTCGTTCTTTATGGGACCAATATCCTCCTCCCACCTCTGTTTGTTCCTGCTCAACTTCTCTTTTCCTATTAACTGATCACTGATCCGTTCATACAATTCTGAGATAAGACCTTTCAAGACCCCCGTCTTGATTAGTCTTTGGAGATGCGTAAGCTTTTGCCATCTTACCGGCTGTAGCTTAAATTGGGCTTGTAGTGCGTGTCTGACCTGCAAATAGGTAAAAAACATGGAGTTTGGAATGCTATATTCACTGCTTAGCTCTGAAAAAGGTGTTTTATTTTTTATTTTTTATTTTTTTTATGCTGCACAATATTTGCGCAACTATTTATTAAACACATATTTTCAGGAAAAATATAATAAAATACATTTTAATGCACACAAACACACTATAATATTTAATTTTGGGAAAAGATAAAATATGGGTTTGCTTCCAGGAAATAGATACCAAACACATCAAGCCCTAAAATGACGTGTGCCTGTGAAATCGCAAAAAAATTCGGTACCCAAAATTCTCCATTGGCAATGCCTTAAAAGGCTTTACTACTTATCAGTTGAAGGGTTACTAAAAGGAAAAAAAAAATTTCTTTAAAATAACAAACATGTCATACTTACCTCAGGGGTGTATTTAGGTTTTGTGCTGCCCTAGGCCTGACTAAACTCGTGCACCCCCTAATTTAAATATGAGCCACCCCTTCCTGTCAAGGCCACACCCCTTGCGGTTTAAGACCCACCCTGAAATTTTCAAGTGGGGACACTAGTTCTGATGGCCTGGGGGGGGGGGGGGGGCAATGGATTCCCTTAATTTGCATAGATTTCCTCTCACTTCCTGTTTGGCTATGGGACAGGAAGTGAAGGGAAATCTCTGCAATGGGGCAGGGATGGTAAAAAATTAGAAGCGACGCCCCCCCCCCACAGTTGCAGAATGACAACCGCCCACATACTGGAAGCAGTGCGGCCGATTTATGGGGGCGCTAAACTAATTTGCCTAACAGTGTAGTGCAAGCCAGCGGGGACACTGTCTGTGCTACCCCCCTGCAAAGTGCTGCCCTAGGCCTGGGCCTTGTTGGCCTAGGCCAGGATACAGCATTGACTTACCTCCACTGTGCAGTTCGTTTTGCACAGAGTTGCCCCGGTCCACGTCTTCTGGGGTCCCTCGGCGGCTGTCTCTGGTCCTCCCCGCAAGAACTCATCACATTCATGCGAGAGAGCTCGCATGGTGATGAGTCCTTGCGGGCACGCTCCTGTGATACAGCGAGCGGCCATCGCTGTCCCACTCGGCCCGCCCGCTCTGAGAAAGGTTTTAATGTACAACCTGTATACAGTTGTGCCACTCTGGTTATCCCACGTTTATCCCATTCTTTTAGTTTCTCCATGGCCAAAATTTCTTTTAAGTTATTATTTTCCCATAATGGAGAATATTCTGTTAGTCCTTTATAGCCCAGAGCTAATTTTCCTGCTTGCCATATTCTTGCTATCATTTTTACTGTTGGGCTTTTTACCAAGAAAGAGTTGGCCTCTAAGGTCTCTATTACAGATCTATGTGGGGACCCTCTTAACCTCATTTTCCCACTTGCATTTCCCCCCCCCCAAATGCTGCAACTGTGCCGCCAAAAAGTAACTATAGGGGTGTGGGATCGCTAGCCCTCCTCTATTTGTTGGTAATTGCAACGTTCGGAGACTAATCCTTGCTTTTCTCTTTTTCCATATTAGGGTCCTAAAAAGGGTCTCTATCTTTTTAAACCATCGGTTATCAATCCATACCAGGGAGTTGTGAAGTATATAAAGCAATTGTGGCATCCAGATCATTTTGATAAGATTGCTGCGGCCGGCTACCGACAGTGGCAAATGTCCCCATATATCCGCTTTGCGTTTAAATTTACCCAGAAGTGGCACTAGATTATTATTTATAAATTGTTCTGGGTTACGTGTTACCACGATTCCCAGATACTCCATCTTCTCCCCAATTTTTAATTGAGGGATTCTTATCCCATCCATATTGCTTACCGGGTCCACTGGTAAGAGTGTTGATTTTTCCCAGTTTATTACCAGGCCCGAGAATTGTCCGAACGCTTCTACTGTTTGAACTGCAGTTTTAAGGGAGGTTGTAGAATTGCCCAAGAAAAGGAGGATATAGTCCGCATAAAGCGCGACTTTTTCCTCCTCTGCTCCTCTCTGGAACCCCTGTATTTCCTGTCTAGCTCTAATTGCAATCGCCAAGGGCTCAATTGCCAGGGCGAAAAGAAGGGGGGACAGTGGGCATCCCTGTCTCGTTCCCCTTTCCAATTCAAACGACTGTGAAACTTCATTATTTATTTTTATTTTGGCCCTTGGGGAATTATACAATAGCTTTATCCATTTAATAAAAGATGGACCAAACCCAAACTTCTCCACAGCGTACCAGAGATAGTCCCACTCCAGACTATCAAAAGCCTTGGTGGCATCCAATGATAGGATAGATCTATCTCCCGCATTCTCTGTCGGAGTCTGTAAGTTTAAGTACAGCCTTCTTATATTTATACTCGTGGACCGATTTGGAATAAATCCAGATTGATCTGGGTGTATTAGTTTCTGAATATATTTGTTTATTCTCGTTGCCAGTACCTTGGCCAAGATTTTTACATCTGAGCAAAGCAAAGATATCGGTCTATAAGATGATGTATCTAGTTGATCCTTCCCTTCCTTCTGGAGCACTATTATAATTGCTTCTAACATTGAGGGGGGTAGCCTTCCTCCTTCTATCGCCAAGTTCATCGTTTTTAGTAATTCCGGGAGCAGCACCTCACCGTATTGTTTGTAAATCTCCGCTGGTAGGCCATCTGGCCCTGGGGACTTTTGATTGGAAAGCCCTTTGACTGCCTGTTGTAGTTCCAATAATGTAATTGGGGATTCCATAGCATTTCTGTCCTCCTCTGATAGAACTGGGGTTCCCATTTCTCTGAAGAATTCTTCCATTTGCACCTTAGCTTCCCCCTTTTTTGATCTATATAGATCTTTATAATATACTGCAAACGTGTCTACTATTACAGATGTTTCAGATGATATCCCACCTCCTACTGTCCTGACTGCGGGAAACCACCAACTTATATTCCTGTTGCTTCTCCACCCATAGCCTTTGTTTAGTCAGTGTTGGATTTTCCACATATTGCTTTTCAGCCTCTAGACCCTCTTCCCTGATTTTCTCCTCCCATTCCCTAGAGTTCCTCCTGATCTTCGCTACCTGCTGGATCAATATACCCCTGAGGAATGCCTTAAGGGCGTCCCATACCACTCCCTCTGATGCCGTCCCTATGTTGAAGTCCAGAAATTCCCTTAATTTGATGCCAACTTCTTCTGGCTTTCCCACTTCAGGCATTCTTAGTAACTAGTCTTCAGAACTCATAGGATAATACAAAATAAAGGGAGGGTGTATGCTGCCATGGGTAGGCACCAGGAAAGGAAAATTACGGAAAGGTAAGTATTACATTTTCCATTTTCCTGGTGCCTCCATGGCAGCATACCAATGGTAAATAACTCGCTTACAGGGAGGGTATTGCAAATAAAAAAAATTTAATGAGTTATAGAATCGACAATTCCAATGTCCTTCTCCCAAAATCTCGGGACGTAAGAACAGCTTGATCAAGGCTGTAATGCCACATGAAGGTGTTGAATGATGACCAACTTGCCGCTCTGCAAATTGTCTCCGGGGACACCCGAGCCAAAGCTGCCCAAGACGAAGCAATTCCTCGTGTTGAGTGAGCATTCACCGTCTTTGGAACTGGAAGACCACTAGTCTGATATGCCTTTTGGATTAGTTTCACGATCCAACTTGCTAAAGCTGTCTTGGAGGCTGCCTTTCCCTTCTTAGCGCCTCTAGGAATGATAAAAAGGCGCTTATCCTTTCGGAGCTCCTGAGTCAGACCTAGGTAATATCTCAGTGATCTGGCTACATCCAACTCATGCAATCTGTCAGAGGCCTGATCTTCTCCAAAGGCTGGAAGGACCCATTCCTGATTAAAATAAGACAAAGGAACTTTTGGTATAAACTGGTGGATGGGTTGTAGAACTACTCTATCTGGGAAAAAGGTGATGTAGGGTTCCTCTGCCCCATAGGCCTGAATTTCTGATACTCTGCGCCCTGATGTGATAGCGATCAAAAAGACCATTTTCCAGGTGATATTTTCTAGATTACATTCTTCCGTAGGAGCAAAAGGAGGACGTGTCAACCCGTCAAGGACGATAGTCAAATCCCATTTGGGGTACAGCGTCTTTCTGGGCGGACGTAACCTTAGAACCTCAGTGCCCAGCGAGTGTCCATTAGAACTGATAGGGCCGAAACTTGAACCTTTAGCGTACTATTCCGGACTGTAGGAAGAGAAGGACCCCTGGAATTAACGGATCAAAGTGGTTGGTTTCTGCCAAATCAACTAACTTCTTCCAGATTCTATAATAGGTGACATTCGTGGACGACTTTCTAGCCTGTAGCAATGTCTGAATGACTTATCGGGAGCATCCTAGCTCGCCCAGCCTTTTCCGCTCAATTTCCAGGCCCTCAAGTCTAGAATCTCCAGATGCGGGTGGAGGAAATCGCCCTGGGACAATAGGTTGTTCTTGTGTGGTAGAGACAGTGGGTTGCATAGTGCCAAGCTGACTAGGAGTGGAAACCAGGGTCTCTTTGGCCAATGTGGAAAGATTGCCAAAATGGTGGTCTTCTCCACCGTCAGACGCTGAAGAAACCTCAAAATTAGGGGAATCGCAGGGAATGCATAGCCCAACTGGAAGTCCCATGATTGGACTAGGGCAGGGATAAGCAATTAGCGGACCTCCAGCTGTTGCCAAACTACAAGTCCCATCATGCCTCTGCCTCTGGGTGTCATGCTTGATGCTGTCAGAGTCTCGCTATGCCTCATGGGACTTGTAGTTTGGCAACATCTGGAGGTCCGCTAATTGCTTATCCCTGGACTAGGGCATCTATTCCTGCTGACATTGGAGACGGGGATCTCGAGAAGAAGAGCGGTGTCTTTGTGTTGAGTGGGGAAGCGAAGAGGTCTATTTGGGGAGTGCCCCACTGTTGGCATATCCCCTCGAATACCTGTTGGTTTAGTGCCCAGTTGTTGTTGGACGTAAAGGTTCTTGAGAGGTGATCGGCCATCTGATTCTCGGGTGCTGGAATATAAGATGCCCGGAGATCGTGCAGGTTCCTCTCTGCCCAGGATATAATTGGGGTTACTTCTTTCGATAGTGACCTGCTGTGGGTGCCCCCTTGATTCTGTACATAGGTCACCGCTGACCTGTTGTCCATCTGAAGTAGAACAGACTTGCCTCTGAGGAGAGGGGCTAGATGCAAGATTGCCATCCAAGCAGCTCTCAGTTCCAGAATATTGGATACTATCCCTTCTGCATTGAACTGCCACCTCCCTTGTACTACATTGTTTTGTACATGTGCTCCCCAACCGAGTTGACTCGCATCTGACTAGGGATGAGCTTCGTATTCGAGTCAAACTCATGTTCGACTCGAACATCGTAAGTTCGATCGTTTGTCGAAATACGAACAAAACGGGTCGTTCGTGCCAAATTCGAGTTACGTTTCACAGACCATAATTCACTGCGGCATCTCTGGCTGATGATTGGCCAAGCATGCACTATGACCCACATGCTTGGCCAATCACAGCTTGCAAAAAACGGAGAGCCATAATTGGCCAAAGCCAGGGTGGCTTAGGCCAATTATGGCTCAGGGGGTTTAGTACACGCCCCACACTATAAAAGGCCTCCTGCAGGTCGGCCTTGTGTAGTGTGTTGTGGTGGTTAAGAGAGGACAGAGAGAGTGTCATTTTTTGCAGGTAGATAGAGCAGGCAGGCAAGCTAGTCAGTTAATGTTAGTGTGCAGAGGATATATATACAGCCCAGGTGTTGTACATATATTTATACACTGTATAGTTTAGCTAGTTCTTCCTAATTTACTGGCAGGCAGGTGATTGTGCTAGCTGCAGTATTCTTAAGTGGTTTATTGCCTGTGTTCTCTGTAGTTTGCACCTAAAGCTACTTGGTGTGTACTGGCCGTGTGCTCTGTAGTTTGCACCTAAAGCTACTTGGTGTGTACTGGCCGTGTGCTCTGTAGTTTGAACCTAAAGATTCAGGAGCAGTGATTTTAATGATGCTTAAATAAAAAATAAAAAAATGAAAAATTCCTTTTAATATTGTACCTGCTGGGTGTCTATAGTATGCCTGTAAAAACGTCTTTGAGAACCCGGGTCTTGCCCGAGGCAACATGTATCAATGGAAAAAAAGTTTTAAAAACTATCGTTTTTTCCAGGAGTTTTTAAAACTTTTTTTCCATTGATACATGTTCCCTGGGGCAAGACCCGGGTTCTCAAAGACGTTTTACAACAATAACTTGCATGTTAGGCTTTAAAATGAGCACTTTTGAATTTGAACGTTCTAGTCCCATAGACGTCAATGGGGTTCTAAATGTTTGCGCGAACGTTCGGTCCGTTCGAAGGTTCTGGTGCGAACCGAACGGGGGGTGTTCGGCTCATCCCTAGATCTGACGTAAGGATGACCCATGAAGTGGGCCCTAGAGGGTGTGCCACTAGAAGATTGTGGGGTATTGTCCACCACCAGAGACTGGACTTCATTGTGCACGTGATTATCCTCTGCTTGAAGTAACTCTTCCTCCACTGTGCTAGAAACCCCAGCTGGACAGAAAGGCACAGGGACAGAAGATGTGCAGTTCTCTGAGAGAGGTGTGAGGTATGTGACGTCCGCACGCCGAGGGAAGAGGCGGGACCGCGCCACGTCTGAAGCCAGGGAAAGGAGGATGGAGCGACCCGGAAGATCCTTCGTAAGCCGGCGGTGTCAGCGCAGCGTGAGAGGCAACGGGTTGTATGCCCTCCCGCTGTAACATCACGGTAATCCCTGATCCCTGCTGCCCGTGCGCGTACAGGAGCTGTCCCCAGACACAAGCAGTTCGGAGCGGCATCCGAAGCTGCTAAGAAAGCGGCTACCATCCACCCGCACCCGCACCCACCAGATCCATCCGCCTTCCTCCTTCTCCTTAGGAGCGGGCCAGGTAACCCAGCATAGTCCCTTGGGTCTATAACAGTCTATGTGGTGAGTTATGCTGTGAGCTCACACTCTGACTGGAAGAATATCAGAACATCAGAGCTGCAGAGTGGTAAGATCGTTCAGTTATCTGCAACTTGTTTTTTACTGTTTGAAGATGGACGAGTATGCTAGACCTGTGCGGCTTTTTATCCATGACATCTATGGCTTCCATGATATAATCGCCTGACTTTTATTAGTAGTGTGAAATACTATACATTGGTGATAGGTGTTAGACAATCTATCTACTATAACTTTGAGTGTTTAAAAAAAAAAAGTGCTGTGCATGTCTCCTAGGCTTAATTTGCACCTTGTCCTCTACCTCGAACCCTGAGGGTCACTGATAGTAAGCGGATCACTGTTGGATTGTCAGTCTCTGTGCTTTGCTACCCCCCCCCTGTACGTATCCTTATCTATGCTGATATACGGCGACCAAAATCTATACATTTGCATGGTCTAACGAGGGGCTTCGGGAAGTGAGAGATAGGAGGGAAGATTGTTTTTCTCTCTTTGCCCCTCTCCTCCCTGTTACCCGCTATCCCTTACACTCCTTGTTTTCTTTTCCCCCCCTCATGGTCACTCTGTGTTGGCCCTATTGAGCGGATACCGGGCTATTACCGGGGAGGAAACTATCGGCCACGGCCGAGATCTAAGCACAGGGGAAAAGGGACTTTGGAGCGAGGGGCTGGAAGTGGGGGTGTGACTCCCTGCGGTTGTAATTGTGGCCGTGAACAGGGATGTGCCCCCCCTTGGGTGGGAGCCACCCTGGATTGCCTGTAGTGTAAACAACACCCCGACGCCCCACAACAAGGGTGAGTGAGCAAGCCTGGTGCAATTAAGGGTTGCCAATTTAAACTGGAGGGGTATTGGAATACCTTCTGTTCTGATATAACAAACCCCGAACCGTTCTCAAAACTGGGTAAACGTATAAGAGCCAGAAAAAAAGATAATATGAGCAAAATAACGAGGGGTGCCGCCCCGAAGATCCCTAAGGATAAAGCTGCCACTACCACAATAAGACAATATTTGACACAGGAAGGGCCTGTTAAAAGCCCGGGCACTGTAAAAAAAATAGAAAAAAAGGGGACGGCCAAAAAAGGAGTTGGGGAATTGATCCCCTCTAATACGGATACATCGACAGAGGGGGAACAAGACACAAGCCAGATGGAAGAATCAAGGACAGATATACAAGTCCCATCAAAGGGTGAAATGAGCGACATGTTTAGGAAATTGGAGGAATCAATAAAAACTGAAATCAATATGCTCAGAGTAGACATAAGTCATCTTTTGAGGAGACGGAGGCAAAGGCGGAACAACAAGCGCTGGAATTGAATCAATTAAAAGCGCAATATCTGGCAATTAAACTGAATCGGAGGAGGCTACAGTACCGCTTAGAGGACCAGAAAAACCGCAACAGGAGAAAAAATCGAAGAATCCGCTCAATTAAAGAAGAAAGAGGGGAAATTTAAGAGATATTATTAACACCCTCTTTATACCCAAAATAGAGCGAGTTCACCGTATAGGAAGGGCAAAGAATCGTGAGAGCGAAAGGCCAAGAGATATTATAGTCAGATTTAGATTCTACGAAGACAAAGCTGAAATTTGGTCAAGTCTGAGACGGAAAGCACCTTTGAGTTATAAAGGAGCAGAAATGCAGGTCTTTACAGACCTGGCCTGGGAAACTTTGGCACGAAGGAGGCATTTGAAACCGCTTTTAGTGCATATGCGGTCATTAGAGATCGAATAACAATGGGGCTTTCCTTCTTGTCTTATTGGGAAGAAAGATGGCGTTTCGGCCAGACTAATATTCCCTGAAGATCTCGAAGCATTGTGCCATAAATTAGGAATTCCGATTTTAGAATTACCTGAATGGATAGAATAGTGTGTAATGTAATGTTCTGAATTGACAGGATCTGATGGGTGCGGGGAAATGTGGGTGGGTTATGGGAGCGGGGGGGTGGTGGGAGGGGTGTAAGGGGAGATGGGGGGAGGGGTGACCTTCTCCCTCGATCCCAGGCCCCCCACTCTGAGGGGAGCTGGCAAGGGGGGTGGGGCGGTCCAAGACCTACCTCATGACAAGAGAACCGGGGTAGAATGGGAAACGAGTCCATCCACGGTTCAGAGGCCAGGTCTGGGCCTAGGAGGGGGGGGGTGGGATGGGAAGGGGGCTCTCAGGGACTCTAGAAGTAAACAATGGGTAATGGCTGAATAGGACGGTATGGCTGAGATGAAGTTTCTGTCATATAATGTCAAGGGGTTAAACTCCGCTGGGAAAAGACATAAGATCTTAGAAGAGATTAAACGATATAACGCAAAAGTAGTCTTCCTACAGGAGTCCCATTTGACATTAGGTTCAAATGTTAAACTATATTCTCCCATGTTTCCAACATGGTATTATGGGGATTCTATCTCTAAACGTGCCAGGGGTGTGGCGATTGGGTTTGCGAGAGGGATAGGGTTCGCCCTAGAGGCGAGACTGACTGACCCGGAAGGAAGGTATTTATTCCTGAAAGGGAAAGTAGGGAATATTGTATTTACACTAGCAAACATCTACGCCCCCAACACAAACTCAATCACATATGTAGAGAGAATCCTTGGAAAGTTAAAAAAATTTGCGGAGGGCTATTTGATTCTGATGGGAGACCTCAACTTGTGTATAAACCCGAGTGTCGACAGTACGTCCCGTGTAAAGGAGACAGGTAACGCACAACTTAAAAAATTAAAACGTAAGATGCAGGATTGCCAGCTGGTAGATGTCTGGAGGGTTCAGCACCCAAATACATTAGATTACACGTTCTTCTCTCCTCCGCACGGAACATACTCTAGGTTGGATTACATTTTGGTCGATCACAGGTTATTAGAAAATGTCATTGGATCGGAGATCGAAATTATGACGATATCGGATCATGCTCCAATAACGATGAAAATTAAGACATTGGTACAAATTAATCAACACCCCCCGTGGCATCTAAATGAAGATCTGATAAGAGATGAAGAAGGGGCGGGAAGGGTGGAAGAGGAGCTTAAACAATTTTTCTCAGTAAATGACACAGAAGGGATTTCAAGTGCCACTCTCTGGGAGACGCATAAAGCGTATATCAGGGGAATTTTAATTTCCGAGGGTGCGTGGGTCAAAAAAGAGAGAAAAAGGAAGTTTAATGCCTTGGTTAAAGAAATAGGGAATTTGGAACAAAAACATAAAGAACAGGGATTAAAAGAGACGTACCTTAACTTAACGTTAAAGAGAGGTGAACTTAAGGAGATTTTAGAACAAGAAGCAAAGAAAAGTTTAAATAGCATCGCCAGAGAGATACCTATGGGAAAACAAACCTAGTAAACATCTCGCTAAAATGGTTCAAAAAAAGAAAACCAGAAATTATATTGAGAAAATTAAAAGGAAAAATGGGGAGTTGGTATACACTAATAATAAGATAGCAGAAACATTTAAAAATTATTATGAAGAGGTTTATACGATCAGCCAGATAAGGGGGCAAATAGGAGAGAAAGAGGCTAAAACCCGAGACTTTTTAGAAAAGGCAGGACTCCCGAAGATTGGGGACATTGATAGAACAAGCCTCGATAGACCGATAACTGAAGAGGAAATTAAAAATGCTTTGAAAAATACAGCAGTTGGGAAAAGCCCAGGCCCTGACGGGTTTACTGTATTATATTATAAAAAATTCTGTAGTACCCTAGTGCCAAAATTGTGTAAATACTTTAATGGTCTGGGATTAGAATTTGAAACAAGTAAGGACGCTCTTGCCGCCGCGATAACATTAATCTTAAAAGAGGGGAAGGACATCTCACTCTGCTCAGGGTATAGACCAATTTCGCTATTAAACACAGACATAAAGCTCTTTGCTAAAATTTTAGCGATTAAAAGAGGTCATTCACTTATTGGTCCACCCTGACGAGGTAGGGTTTGTCCCTGACAGAGAAGGCAAAGATAATGGGATAAGAGCACTTCTCTTGCTCCAGAAAATAAGGGAGAATGGGTCCCCAGGTCTATTCCTGTCAGTAGATGCCGAAAAAGCATTCAACAGGGTATACTGGGGACTCATGATGCAAACCCTTGAAGTGATGGGATTCGGGCAGAGGCTGATTGGATGGGTCAAAACACTTTATCACCATCCTTCGGCAAAGATTAAAATCAACGGGACATTTTCGGAGTCTTTTGAAATGAAGAACGGGACAAGACAGGGCTGCCCGCTTTCTCCCCTTCTTTTTATCCTGTCTATAGAACCATTATTAGCCACGATCCGCAATGACCCCGATATTAACGGGGTCAAAGTGGAGGGGGAAGAACATAAATTATCGACTTTTGCCGACGATATCTTATTCTATGTTACCAACCCCTTAAAGACAATACCTAAGTTAACCAAGGTATTATCACAATATGGCGGCATCTCAAACTTTAAGATAAACGTAACAAAATCTGAAATCCTAAACATAAATTTAAATAAAAAAGAAGAGAGGAGGTTGAAAGGGATCTGTGACTTTGCCTGGACAAAAGAATTAAAATACCTCGGTATAAAATTAGCCAACTCGGTCAAGAAGATCAATAAAATTAACTTTGTGCCCTTGTTAAATGAGATTAAAGATGATATTAAAAAAATAATAAATAGGCCCATTTCCTGGTTAGGACGCATAAACACTGTAAAAATTATTCTTATACCCAAAATACTCTATAAATTCCAGTTGATCCCTATAGCGTTGCCTCAACAATACCTCAGAATTTTAAACTCATTGCTTCTGAATTATGTGTGGAAAAATAAAAAACATAGGATTTCTCTTTCAATCCTAAAACAAGATAAGCAACTGGGGGGCTTGGCCGTACCCGATATAAGGAAATATCATAATGCGGCGGTCTTGTCTCGGGTGGTTGAATGGGCCAGGGATAGACCTGGGAAGAGATGGGTTCAAATAGAAAAAGCACAAGCAAAGGTACAATTAAGTAATATTATTTGGATACCGGCTCAATTTAGAGCTTTAAACAATAATGTTTTAGATTAAACACGAGACACTTTGAGAGTATGGCATAGGACACTGGTACAATTAGATATGAAATTTAATTCTCCACTAATTAATTTAAAAGATAATGCATATTTTGCACCAGGGGAAAAAAAAATTGGGGGGAATTGGATTAGAAAAAATGATTTACACTTGGGGGATATAATAAAAGATGGCGAAATTAGGACCTATGAAGAGTTTAAGTCTCGTACCGACATCTGGAATCTTGACAGGTGGCGGTATTCGCAGTAATATCAATTTGTGCGACACCTCCCCCGTCCATTACGGATGGGAGAGGAGTTGACACCGTTAGAGAAATTGTGTAAGACAGAGAATTCAAAGGGTACTGTTTCAAAATTATATAAATTGCTTATAAAGGTTGAGCGGGGGGAAATTTAATTCCGTTTTGTGGGTTGGATTGTGGTAAGACTCCAGTTAAGTAAGGTACTACTTAACACCCTCTAAGAAACAAATACTATGTTAAGAGGAAAAAAAAAGTAATAAATTACTAAACATATAACACCACAGATGATGGAAAACTGTAAATGGAGACAACGGCAAGCAGTAAACCATGAGCTGGTCTCTAGTGCTCGGTTAAAAGCTGACGTGGTAAAAAAAAAAAAAAAACCCCAGCTGGAAATCTCGCAGGTGCCATCTGGCCCACTTTACCATTGGAATGCAAGATGAAAGGGATCCTATAAGACTCAGGCAATCCCTCGCTGGCATGGAACGGCTCCCTAGTGTTCTCTTCACTTTCTGCACTAAGGCTGGGATTTTCCCCGGAGGGAGGGACACTGTTCTTCCTGGAGTGTTGAACAAGGCTCCTAGATATGTCGTTTCCTGCGTTGGTGTCAGCTGACACTTTGAAAAATTGATAAGCCAACCAGACTGGATCAAAGTGCTCAGGACTATTTGTATGTGTTCTACCAGAGTGTCTTTGCGCTGGGATAGGATCAGTATGTCGTCTAGATAATATAGAACCCATATCCCTTTCTCTCCAAGAGGTGCCAAGGTGGCCCCTAGAACCTTGGTAAATGTTTGGGGGGGAAGATGAAATCCCAAAAGGGAGACACTGGAACTGGAGGTGTAGATTGCCTATCCTGAACCGAAGGAAGTGTTGGAACTGACTGTGGATGGGGATGTGGAGGTAGGCGTCTTGGAGATCTATTGAGACCAATCTCCTGGTTGTACTGATAGGATTACCGTATTTAAGGATTCCATTTTGAAGCGTTCGACCCAAATATATCTGTTCAACTTCTTCAGGTCCAGCACTGGTCTCCATCCTCCCATCTTCTTGGGGACTAAAATGACTGGAGGATAGAAAGAGTGCCTCTTTGAATCTGGGACAGGCCGGACTGCCCTTTGTTTCAGGAGTATCTGAATATATTGGAATAACACCTCTCCCTTGTCTCTGGATGCTGGGACCTTGGTGGATTGAAATGAAAAAGGCGGGGGACGAGTCTTGAACTTCCAGAAATGTCCCTGAAGGATGGTGGAAATTACCCACTGATCTGTACAATTTTCCACCCAAACCTGGGCGAAAGACCTGAGTCTTGCTCCAATTGGACCGGTCTGGGTGGCAAGGGAGTCAAAAAGATTTCTGATTTTCTGTTGCACCGGTGTTGGATTTTTGGGCTTTCCCATCCTGAAAAAGGAAGCTTGGGATCCTCTCCAACCTCTCCTATATTCCTTTCCCAGACGGTATGATCTGGGATCTCTGCCCCTTTGTTGGATGGTTGACCTAGGGGCAAACCTTTTCCTCCTATTCCTATCCTGAGGAATCAATCCACTTTTTCCACCTGTAACTTTAGAGATTGTTGAGTCCATCTTTTCGCCAAACAGAGCCTTTCCGTTGTAAGGGATATGACACCATGACTGTTTTGAGGAAGGGTCTGCTGCCCATGGCTTCAGCCACAAAGCTCTTCTGGCCGTGATGGAATATAACATGGCTCTGGAGGAACACCTTAGTACATCAATGGCTGCTTCCGCCATGAAATCCGAGGCTAGCTTCAGCTCGTCTAAAGCTTTAATGATTTCTTCTGTGTCTAGACGTGTTCTAAGGGCTGTTTCAATATTATCTGACCATACCCTAGTGGCCCTGGAGATGGATGATAAGGCCACCGTTGGTTTGCATGCTCCTCCCGTCGACTGGTACACCTTCCTGAGGTCTGAATCGATTCAGCGGTCAAGGACATCTCTAAAGGAGACTGCATCCTCCAGAGGGGGAGTTGTATTCTTTGCCAATCTTATAACTGAGGCATCCACGATGGGAATTGAATCAAAAATCTTGGCATCGGCTTCCGCCATGGGGTATAGCTTAAGAAAACGGTTGAAAGCGACCGGTCTTTTATCCACTCTCTGCCATTCCACCGTAACTACACCCTTAATTTCCTCCATTAAAGGAAAGTTTGAGGCTTTCCTTGATAAGTGGGGAAAATATTTCTTTGTCTTGGACGGGATTCCGGATCTTCCTCCCACTGAATTGCATCCTTAACTGCAGCCACAAACGGCTCTACTAGGCTGAAATCAAAGGTTGACAGGTCTTCGTCTGTTGTGATTGTTTCGTCATCCAAGATATTTCCTACCCTTGCTTGAGGGGATGGTGCTTCTGCCGCCTTCTGTTCTGCTGGCTGTGCAGACAGATCTTGCGATGAGGCCAGTTCCCTAATGGAATCTTTAATCAGATTCTTTATTGAGCTTGTAGGGTTTTCTTTATCTACTGTGGCTTCCAAAAAGCATCTACCACAGGCCAATTTTCCCGGCAAGGCCTGTTCGCCACATACCCAACAGTCTCCCTTCCCTGGCTTGGAAGAGGTATGCCAGGGAGATCTCTGACTATGATATGAGGTATGTGCTGAGGAATAGTGGGAATGGCCCGAGCTTCTTTGTTCCCTTAAATCCCCTGTTACAAGAACTCCGGTGGGAAGATCTGCGGGGTGAGTTTCGATGCAGGCTAGGGAAACATAGAAAAAAGCAGTGCAGCGCTTAAAAACAAAAACACACTAAAAACAATAAATGAAGTCCAAAAAATGATCAATCAGAGTGAAGAAAGGGTTAAGCTGACTCTTGGAACCTCACTGAGGTGTTCAGATGTAAACTCCTTAAACACAGCAAACGGGTATCCTTAAATGAAAGTACAAGCCGCTCACCTGAACAAATGGACCTATGTGTGAGCAGCAGGTCAAATGCGCTGTCCCTCAAATAAGGGGGGTTTGATTCAGCGGTGTCTCCTCGAATGATCCCTTTCTCCAAAAGACTCCAGATGATAGATGGTCATCCGATACACTCTCACGTGGAATGGTGTCATGGAAAGGTATAAAACAGACACATAGTGCTCTCCGTATGATCACAGTATCAATAAAATGTATTAAAAAAAGGGGGTACTCACAAATAAAGCACTATATCCTAGTGCATGGAAAATGAGTGTACAACAATAAAAGACCAGGTAGGTGGCTGTCCTGACATCAAATGAAAGCCCCCCGCACGCGTATCGTCCAAAGGAACAGGACTTCTTCAGCGGATAAGGGGCTACTGTGTCAGGATTCAATATATAACAGCAAGACCCAATTAGAGAAAAACCCCGCCCCCCCCCCAAGTTAGGGAAACACCCACCTCTGAGTGCTAAAAACAAACCCATCACAATTGTGATGGAGAATATCATAGTGCAAACAAATAGATTGACCTGAAAGTGTCAAACAACATTAAGCAGAGTAATGTACTCTAATGTACAGAGGCAGTCCTCCAGTGTTTAAATATCACAGCAGTAAACACAATTTCCATACAGTGCATGCAGAAGACTGATCAAGTAGAATAGCAGCCCATGTTAACCTCATATCCCTACAGAGCGATACCGATCCGTAAGGATGGGATGGGATGGCAAGGTGAAGTTTGCACGCCATGGGCAGCAGCGTCATCCACACAACACGTGACCATAGTTGGTCACATGACACGCCGTAGCCATGGAGCTCGGCTGGACGCGAATACACAGGAGAATACGCCCATCGTGGGCGGCAACCTGTGCAGCGTGATCCGCCCGTTATGGGCGGCAACATCACAGGACTGACATCAGGCGGATCCTCAGCAACGCGACGCAGCTAAGTCCGCCCATCGTAGGCAGCGGCCTCACATTACTGACAACAGGAAAACCCTCAAAATCCTGACACACCGCTCGTACTTGGGGCATGAAAGCAGAACGTGAACAACACCATAGCCATCAGCCTAGTATGGGAGATGGAAATTGAATATAAACACTGCAGACAGATAACTGTCTGACTCCAAACAACCGAAGGAACTAAAAGGGGGGGACTAGAAGCTAACAATATTGTTAGATACACTAACAAGTGAATTATTAAAAAGGGACAAGAACCTACATAGCTACAGAAGCAATCAAAGTCAAAAACGATCAAAGCAATTCAAGGACACAACATGCATAGACCAGAGACAATTGTACAGTAGGTGTCCATAAGAAAGGATGATAATGTCTATTTTTTCACCAATTACAACCCCAAGCTAGGGGAGAGAGCAATAGAGCTTCCCCCTACAGTGGGTGAAAATGAGAAAAAATGAAAAAACTATTTAAGAATAAAATTTTAAATGAAATTAAAAAAGACATCAGCACAGCCACCTATCTAGTTTACAATATGAAAATATATATATATATATATATATATATATATATATATATTACAGAAAACTCATAATCAAGAAAATGACAGAATATAAACTAATGATCTGAAATAAAACAATTCAGGTCAAATTCTACATTTAACCCCAATGGTACTCCCACTTTTAATTCATAGACCCAGAAAGATTCTCGTTGGCTGAGATGTCTAATAAAATTTCCACCTCGCCAATGATTCGCTACTTTCTCGATTGCCCAGAACTGCAACCCAGCCGGGTTGCGGTCATGGAAAAGTCTAAAATGTTTAGACACATTATGGGTAACAAGGCCCTTTTTGATATTGGTTACATGTTCACCAATCCTCACATGTAAAGGTCTGGACGTTCTTCCAACATACTAAAGTCCGCATTCACATTGTAGTGCATAGACTACCCCTATGGTATCACAAGTAATGAGATCCTTAATTTTATAGTTTTTTTCTGTAGCAGTTGCTGAAAATTCTTTACGTTTCTTAGTATTCTTTTTAACCTTCTTGCAAGGTGGACATCTGCCACACGCATGGAAGCCAGTAAGAAAATCAAAAGGCTAGGGAAACAGAATCACAGAAAAAAGGTGCCTCCATTAGCCTGATCAGAGTGCTCTTTTAAACAATTCAACGAACCTACCTGTCTGTTGCAGTCCTTACCTAGTGGTATGTTGAGGATCTTTTTAATGCGGCATGGCAATATCCAGGGCAGCTAAGGATAAATTTACACCAAGTAAAAACCAATGTAGCTAAAAATGTAAAATCATAGGAAAGAAAAAAAAAAAGTTTCATCAACAAAATTAAATGTTTTTTTATATATTTTTAATAAATAAAAATATGTAATTTTTTTTTTTTTTTTTAGTTTCAACTTAACCACTAGCCGACCAGCCACCGTCATTATACGGCGGCAGGTCGGCTCTCCTGGGCGAGAGCCCGTAGCTATACGTCTGCTCTTGGAGCGGCCACTAGGGGCGCCTTCCCCCCCCCGACTCCCGTGCGTGTGCCCGGCGGGCTCGATCGCCGCCGGGCACCCGCGATTGCTCGTTACAGAGCGGGGACCGGGAGCTGTGTGTGTAAACACACAGCTCTCGGTCCTGTCAGCAGGGGAAATGCTGATCTTCTGTTCATACAATGTATGAACAGAGGATCAGTGTTTCCCCTAGTGAGGCCACCCCCCCCCACAGTAAGATAACACACAGGGACATACTTAACCCCTTCCCCGCCCCCTAGTGTTAACCCCTTCACTGCCAGTGGCATTTTTATAGTAATCCAATGCATTTTTATAGCAGTGATCGCTATAAAAATGCCAATGGTCCTAAAAATGTGTCAAAAGTGTCCGAAAAGTCCGCCATAATGTCGCAGTACCGAAAAAAAAACGCTGATCGCCGCCATTACTAGTAAAAAAAAATATTAATAAAAATTACATAAAAATACCCCCTATTTTGTAAACGCTATAACTTTTGCGCAAACCAATCAAACGCTTATTGCGATTTTTTTTACGAAAAATATGTAGAAGAATACGTATCGGCCTAAACTAAGGAAAAAAAATGTTTTTTTATATATTTTTGGGGGATATTTATTACAGCAAAAAGTAAAAAATATTCATTTTTTTCAAAATTGTTGCTCTATTTTTGTTTATAGCGCAAAAAATAAAAACCGCAGAGGTGATCAAATACCACCAAAAGAAAGCTCTATTTGTGGGGAAAAAAGGACGCCAATTTTGTTTGGGAGCCACGTCGCACGACCGCGCAATTGTCAGTTAAAGCATCGCAGTCCCGAATCGCAAAAAGTGCTCTGGTCTTTGACCAGCAATATGGTCCGGGGGTTAAGTGGTTAATCTCAATTAAAATGCAAGTTTTACCTTGGCTGGGGTCCATTATTGGATTTGCAGAGCGGCAGCAGTGCTTCTTGGAGAGGAGAGCAAGCCTAAACAGCTGTTGCTCCCTTGACAGCCCTGCTCTTAGTGAATCCACAGGCCATTTTAAATAGGCCGGGTGCACCAAGATGGACGCCGCTGTGTCACTGCGCATGCGCCCAGCGTGCTGACGTGGCTCCGCCCCCCAAGCTAATTAAATTATGCCGTGCGGCGCGCGCAAAGCGTCCACAGCTCGGGGGGGGAAGGCACCTGCTGGATGCCGCTACGCTGCCGCAAGCAAGGCGTCCAGCGATGCTGTACTCGGCGACATGCTGTCCTGGTAAAGTAAACCTATGATGAGCAGTATAGTTACATAGGGGAGTCTATGATGTTTTAAAACCCTCTGGATGGCCAGCCATGCACTCGTGGAGGAGAAAAAAAACAGTGCTCCTGACAGGGTGTGTGTATATATATATATATATATATATATATATATATATATATATATATATATATATATATATATATATAAAATCTAAATTGCCCCAAAAAAGATCCACAGAAAAGACAGGCTCCCATACTTATCTGGCGCTTTTATAGCTAAGCGATAGGACTCCATCCTGCAGGAGAGAATGAACCTGCAATGGTCACACCATGGTGAGGTAGGACTGATCTGTGATCCTGCGGGAATGAGGACAGAAAAAAAGAATGCCTGAAGGGGGGGAACAACTTTTTTTTTTTTTATAGAGAGTTAAGTGGTCCTGTGGGTCGGTCGGGGGCGGAGCTATGACCATTGGTATGCTGCCATGGAGGCACCAGGAAAGCTGATTACCTTATGGTTTCACAGGACATAGTTACATAGTTAGTCAGGTTGAAAAAAGACACAAGTCCATCCAGTTCAACCACAAAAAAATTAACAAACAAAATAAAAAACACAATACAATCCCATACACCCAACTCCATACCCACAGTTGATCCAGAGGAAGGCAAAAAAAAACAGCAGAGCATGATCCAATTTGCTACAGCAGGGGAAAAATCCGATTTACCCTGGATCAACATGATGGTCCAAAAGAAATCCCGGATATTTATGGAAGGGTGTGTACCATAGATTAGGAAGAAAAAAACATCCACATAGCGTAACTCTGTGTTGAATATTGAAAATTTAATGTAGCAAGAACACTTACATTTAGATGGATGTACAAGCGCTTTGTGCAAAGTAGTAGCAATAGTTGGGTCCTCCATTGGGACCCTCTACGATGGTGAAAAATGGATGTGGTTTGCATGAAATTGTGGGCGTGGCTTACATGGGTGTGGCTCGGAGGGGGTGTAGTTAGAGTCTGAGATGAATGAGGGATGGAGAAAGAAAGAAAGAGGGAGAGCAAGAAAGAGGGATGGAGGGACAGCAGGCCCAGATCCTACACCACAATAGAAATATGTGTATTCCAGAAAGTTTAACAAATCAGGAGATAAAGATACTCCAAACACCTGGTGTTAGCACTTCAATCATCCTGGCACCATGGTTGTTATGGTGTCAGGATGATTGAAGTGCATTATTTCTATTATTACATTGTAATATAGAATGAAATTATTCAACTCACATAATTGGGCTGAAATTGCACCCGGGTCCCATGTGCATTGCACAGAACGCACAGCGTGTTCCTGTGTTTTTCACTTTGCTGCACTAACTTGCCTGTAAGGGGGCACTAGTTTGGGCACCTGGAGCAATTGTGCACATCACTTGTGGGGTGCCAAGGGCCACCCCCTCTGTGGCAGACAGTATCTCTTTGATTTGAGGGGGGGGGTATGTGCTAAGGGGGGTGGATTTCATATCCAAGCCCCCTTGTAGCACAAGTCCTAAAGTGCCCCCTAAAACATATCCTCTCCCCCCAAATCACTCAAAGTGAACTGTAGGCTTGTTCTCCCCCACCTCTGGAAAACATACTTTGCATTAGTTCAGGCAGTCTCAGACGAGCAGCTTTGACTCGGCAGCGTGGTGAGTCTCCCGTCCTCCTCTGTGTACACGGGAAACATCACACAGCAGGAGAAGGAGGGGTGGACTCAGTTCACTCCACCGCACTCTGCAATGTATGTGTGTGTGTGTGTCAGAGCCAGGCATCCGGGGACTGCTAGGAGAGATGTCGGCTGACTCGGCTCTCTTTGCAGTAAAAAGTGGAGCTTGCGGCAGCGAAAATAGCCCGCGCGGGCATTTTATGAGTTTGATTTGCCGGGAAAGGGTGAGGTACAGGCAAATTAGGTGGGCCTCTTGGATTTGCGAGACCTAAGGCCCCTGGGATTTGTGGGTCGGAGTGACACTGACAACCGGCCCACTGAACCAATCGGCCCACCGGGAATCTCCCGGTAGTCCCGATGGCCAGTCCATCCCTGATGGTCATGCCCAATAATTCAGGACTACTGGTCCCACATAGTGAAATTTATTCCTGACGAGATGGGGTCCTCCTTGACGTTATGCCCTAAACAGTGTCTAATGGGGGTCTTCCCAGACCCGGACTCAGACAAATTTCACAAAATATTCCTGCAAGAATCATTATTTATAGCTAGATTGCTTATAGCGAGAAAATGGTTAAGGGTCACGCCACCGACACTCCAGGAATGGATATCTGCAATTAACAATGTGTTACCTTACAAAAAAGAGATTTATGCTCACAGGAGCTGCCCGACCAAATATGGCAAAATTTGGGACACTTGGTCAGGTAACGCAGCCACTTGCAATGAGATATTGATATGAATTTTCAATTTGATGGTTACATATACCCCCATTGACATGGGCCCAGCGACTGGACGTCTTACGGCCCTGCATTTAATTGTAGCGCTTATGTAATACTAGTGTAGCACTACCCCGAAGGAGCTGCTGGTTTGTTTTGGGTGGCATGTTACCTCATGGCTCCTCCGCCGTCTAAGGGTGTATGGTGAATGTAGCATTAACGGAACGTCCACGACAGGTGTCTTTTTCTGTGCTCTTTATTACCCAGCCAGGTAAAAACAATAAAACTTAGTGGTGATAGAAGAGTTGAAGTAGAAGGAGAAATAGCAGATTCAGGCGTAGCAATAGGGAAACAGTCCTGCTTCCAACAACACTTAGTCTTCTCCACTCCAGCCGGAGTGGGTATAGCGTACCTGGACAGGCCTCTCTCACTGACCTGCCAGCCAGAGTATCACTCGGAACTTAGAGGAAAAGTCTCTGCCACAGACCCTCCTTAGGATTGAGGGAGCGGAGGTAATCCTCCTTGGTAGACTTTGGCCTGGATCTCCTTCAGGTAGTTTGCAGGTTACCGACTGACAGGTGACCAACGTCCAAACTTTCAGTAATCGGTTCCCTTGATCCCCGGTGGATTGTCGAGACCCTATTGGATTGCCAGCCTCTCTTGGCTCTCAGATGGACTCCCCACCGAACAGCTTCCTCTCACTCGCTTGGCATCTTCTCAAGATTGGGGACCCAGTTGATTACTGGGGCCCCGCCACATCTTTAAATGTTCCGGACCAACATGGTCCCGGAACCAGGAGCACCGCATGGCATGTGCATCAAGGCCTGGAAGGCCATTTCGCTGGGGCGCTGTGATGCAGTCACCCTAAAGGTGGGTGCAGCACTCGAAGAAGGACCCAGACCAATGGCGTCTGTCCCATAAATACCCTCCCCCAACATGCACAGACAGCGAGGAGAAACCCTCCTGATAGGCTGCTAAGGGAAAAGCACCCAAACCTCGATTCCACTGCTGCCACCTATCCTGGGGTGGGAACAGCACCCCAGGAGCAACAGAATAAGCCCACAGCACAGCCAAGCTGAGACAGAGACCCAATTTGAACAGATTAACTGGATCAGAGCCAACTAACTCTCTGATCCCCCTCTAAATTTAACAAAGCACGGGTACTTGGAAGTAACCAGGCGAAACACTAGTTTAATTGTATGTGCTTTGTTGAACATGTTATCTACCTGGACCTTTTTGTTACAATTTCCTTTATTGTGATTATGATGCCAATGGGCAAGATTCACGTATCTGGGCGCATCTTTGTGCGGGCGTAGCGTATCCTATTTACGCTACGCCGCCGCAACTTAGACAGGCAAGTGCAGTATTCACAAAGCACTTGCTCCGTAAGTTGCGGCGGCGTAGCGTAAATTGGCCGGCGTAAGGCCGCCTAATTCAAAGTAGGCTGGTAGGGGGCGTGTTGTATGGAAATGAATCGTGACCCCACGTAAATGACGTGCCTAACGAACGGCGTATGCGCATGCTCAAAATCACGTCGCAAATACTCCCTAAGATACGTCGGCTCAATGCTTTGTCGACGTGAACGTAACCTACGCCTGTGACAAGATCCTTCCTTGCCCAGGTCCTGCTCTCCCGACACTCCTCTGCTACTATTGAGTCAGCTTGCAGATGGCAACATCTGATGGTCCAGTCATCCAATGTTCCGGGATCCGAATTACAGCTATGTGCCATTCGGACCCATTAAGAACAAACACCAGGCAGGCTGTATGTAAGCTCAAACAGGACTCTTTATTTTCAAGTACACAGCACACTTTTATACAGAATTTTGGAACATCCCACTCTCAACAACCGCTTTCCTATTGGTCAATTGTAAAGTATGCAGTCTTCACTCAAGTCCTCCTTGACCATGCAAATGAGGACTTGAAATTGTCAACAGGGATTGGTCCAATAGCTTGGATAGAAAGACTTGTGTATTGAGACAGAAGCCCCAGGGGGTAATCAATGTACACAATAACCCGGTCTACTTAATTACTACCTCTGAGAGGTAACATTGCTTTAGACAATAGAATGCTAATTCAATACAGCTGACAGGCTTCTAACCTTTAGAACAATACAAAGTCCCTTAGCGTAAACACATACATCTTCAAACATACATAATAGATTCAATTAACCTTCAATCACCAATTCTAGCCAGACGGACTGGCTCCGACACCCGCTCTTAACCTGTAGAACACAATAAAAGGTATTTCACACGCTGGTTCCACTTAGCATTTCAAAAGCCTTGCATTGAATGTCCCTCTCCTGTGTAACAGATGTCAAGTAGAAACACTTTAATATCTCAAGGTGCATGACAACGCCCATCCCCATTCACGTACGACTTACGCAAACAACGTAAAATACGACGCTTTTCCGACGTCCATACCTTAACATGACTTACCCCTGCTTTATGAGGGGTAAAGTTACGCCGGTGGTACGCCTTACGTAAACAGCGTATATTAATACGCCGGGCGCAAGTACGTTCGTGAATCGGCGTATCTAGCTCATTTGCATAATTATAATGGGAAAGCTGAATGCATCCAGCGTACCTATGCTCCCACGATACGCCGGCGTAGGCAAGTTACGTCGGATGGCTGAAGCCATGTTTTTGGACGTATTTCGCATTGCGAATCGGCGTAAACATGCAACGGCGCACATTTGAAATTACGGCGGCGTATCTGGAGATACGCTGGCGTACATCGTTTATGAATCTGGCCCAATGTCTATACTCTGTATGTCTTTACTCGTCAAAATAAAAACCACGTTATTTGTAAAAAAAAAAGACAGGACAATAGGGGGTGATCCTCTCCAATACATCTCGGATTTATGACCCATGGCTTTTTCAGAGCCAATAGTTTACTGCCCACCAGGTGTGTCTCCTGCAGAACCAAAATAGTTGGATTATATTTTTTGACATACTGAAAAAGTAGAGCCCATTTAAACATAAAGTTAAGGCCCTGCACGTTCCAGGATACCACAGAGAAGTTATCCCGATCAGTTGATGCCATAGTCAGGTCGATAAAAATTATAAAAGGAGAACGTAGGTTTCCGAACTGGTGTCGCCCATTTCGCAGTAGTGAAGCATGAGCCAATGTATGTTAAACACAAACTAATGTAGTGAATGGTTGCTATTAGTTACTAACATCCCCCATATTACCCTGCTGCCAGACCTTCATATATCACCTCATAAACAATGAACAGTCATTTGCGTTGTGTTGTTTTTGTTTATTGGGTGATATAACTTGGTTGGGGGAAAGGGAATATGGGATGCCCATACAACAGATTGCTTTGCCATCATATTTAATACATTGGTAGAAAAAATTGAGCCTTGAAGAACTGATGAACCCTAACATTTACAGTCGCTTCCCCTGCATAAACCCATGCAGACTATTGCTCCTCCTCTGCATTAACTTCTGCAGACTGTTGCTCCCAGGACTTCTCTCCTCCTGCACAAAACTTCCACTGTGAACTATTATGTACACACAACCGTTTTTAATGTCCTGGAAAAAAACAATGTTTTTCTCGACGTGATTCTTGTCAAGCCTGCCTTGCATACACACGATCGTGAAAAAAAAATGCTCGAGCAAAGCGCGGTGACGTACAACACATACGACGGCACTATAAAGGGGAAGTTCCATTCGGATGGCACCACCCTTTGGGCTGCTTTTGCCGATTTTGTGTTAGTAAAAGTTTGGTGAGAGACAATTCGCACTTTTCAGTCTTCGTGCTTTTCAGTCTGTTACAGCGTGACGAATGTGCTATCTCTATTACAAACGCTATTTTTACCAAAAGGAGTGCTCCCGTCTCATAACTTGCTTCTGAGCATGCGTGTTTTTTTCCCGTTGTTAAAGCCTACACACGACCGTTTTTCATGATGTGAAAAATTATGAGAAAAAATAGAGCATGTTTTAAATTTTTAATGCCCATTTTTCACGCCGAGAAAAATGCTCTGGAGCCTACACACGATCGTTTTTAATGACCAATTTAAAAAATGGCATTTTTCTCGTCATGAAAAATGTTCGTGTGTACACGGCATTAGCCTTTCTGTCCCATCATCTTCACTATAGATGATAGATGACAATAGAGATCACTCTGAATAATCCCAGATTGCTGGCTGTAATTAGTTGTACTTGGTTGTAATTTTCTGCTTAGTTACTAGGCCAGAGGTCTGCAGTACCTCTTCCCGGCGGCCTAGTAATTTAGCAGCTTTAGTTGGCGTAAATCAGCGTACACGCCCCTAGCGGCCAGCGTAAATATGCAGTTAAGATACGACGGCGTAGGAGACTTACGCCAGTCATATCTTGGCAACATTTAAGCGTATCTCAGTTTGAGCATACGCTTAAAGTTGCGACGGCGCGGATTCGGACTTACGACGGCGTATCTACTGATACGCCCGTCGTAAGTCTTTCTGAATCCGGGCCAGAGTGTATTAAATAAACAGAACAACTGAAGCTATACCAAAAGAGAGCGATAGATGGCGCCTGCACCCTGCATATAATTGACTTATGTAAATCAGAAAACCTTACATGTTATTCTAAACAACACAGATACAGATAATCAGAATAGAAATCTGGTGGACAGAACAGAGATACCCGAAGCAGCGGGCATCACTGGCAGAGCAGGATGGCTAGGATTTAGCAGGATGGTTAGCCTAGGAAGCCGGAACGCTCAGTCGAAGCGCTCAGCCGAAGCGTCCTATAACCCCGACATCCAGTCCCGGCCCCCAGCTCTGGCTGTATGTTTAGGGTCGTTGTCCTGCTGGAAGGTGAACCTCTGCTCCAGTCTCAACTCTTTTGCAGACTCTAACAGGTTTTCTTCTAAGATTGCCCTGTATTTGGCTCCATCCATCTTCCCATCAACTCTGACCAGCTTCCCTGTCCCTGCTGAGGAAAAGCATCCCCACAACATAATGCTGCCACCACCATGTGTCACAGTGAGGATGGTGTGTTTAGGGTGATGTGCAGTGTTCATTTTCGGCCACACGTAGCAATATGCTTTTAGGCCAAAAAGTTACATTTTGGTTTTATCTGACCAGAGGACCTTCTTCCACATGTTTTCTGTGTCTCCCACATGGCTTCTCGCAATCTGCAAACGGGACTTCTTATGGCTTTCTTCTTGCCACTCTTCCATAAAGGCCAGATTTGTGGAGTGCATGACTAAAAGTTGTCCTCTGGACAGATTCTCCCACCTGAGCTGTGGATCTCCACAGCTCATCCAGAGTTAACATGGGCCTCTAGGCTGCTTCTCTGATTAACCACTTGTTGACCAGCCGCCGCAGTTATACTGCGGCAAGGTGGCTGTATGGCGCAAATCGCCATACTGGTATGGCGATTCATGTAATAGGTACAGTGGTCACGCGGCCACCCGCAATCGCTCCACAGAGAGGCAGAACAGGGTTCAAAGCAGTAAACAAAGCAGATCCCCATTTTGTCAGGGGAGTACAGTGTGATTGTCTGTTCCTAGTGTTAAGAACAGCGATCTCTCTGTACTCCCAGTCAGTTCCATTCCCCTCACAGTTAGAAACACCTCCCTAGGGCACACTTAACCCCTTGATTTTATAAAAAAATTATAAAAATTCCATAAATCTATCCCTTATTTTGTAGACACTATAACTTTTGCGCAAACCAATTAATATATGCTTGTTGCGATTTTTTTTACCAACAATATGTAGCAGAATATATATAAACTGATGAAAAAAAATGTTGGGGATATTTATTATAGCAAAAAGTAAAAATGTATGGTCTTTTTTTTTTTTTTCATAGCATAAAAAAAATGCAGAGGTGATCAAATACCACCAAAAGAAAGCTCTATTTGTGGGGGGAAAAATACATCAATTTTGTTTGGGTACAACATTGCACGACCGCACAAAGTTACAGCGATGCAGTCCTGTATTGCAAAAAATGGCCTGGTCAATACTAGGGTAAATTGTTGGGGCTAAAGTGGTTAATGCTCTCCTTTTCCCGCACCTTGAATACAAAGGCATGCTACACTTTTTATAGATATTTATTTGTAAAAAAAAAATTAAAAACATTTATCATTTTTCTTCCACGTCACAATGATGTGCCAGCTTGTGATGGTCTATATCACATAAAATCCCAATAAATTTACCTTTTTGATTGTAACATGACAAAATGTGCAAAATGTCAAGGAGCATGAATATTTTTTCAAGGCACTGTACAGGTAGTGCAGAATTATTAGGCAAGTTGTATTTTTGAGGATTCATTTTATTATTGAACAACAAACATGTTCTCAATGAACCCAAAAAACTCATTAATATCAAAGCTGAATATTTTTGGAAGTAGTTTTTTTGTTTTTTTTTTGTTTTAGCTATTTTAGGGTGATATCTGTGTGTGCAGGTGACTACTATTACTGTGCATAATTATTAGGCAACTTAACAAAAAAAAATATATACCCATTTCAATTATTTATTTTTACCAGTGAAACCAATATAACATCTGAACATTCACAAATATACATTTCTGACATTCAAAAACAAAACAAAAACAAATCAGTGACCAATATAGCCACCTTTCTTTGCATGGACACTCAAAAGCCTGCCATCCATGGATTCTGTCAGTGTTTTGATCTGTTCACCATCAACATTTCGTGCAGCAGCAACCGCAGCCTCCCAGACACTGTTCAGAGAGGTGTACTGTTTTCCCTCCTTGTAAATCTCACATTTGATGATGGACCACAGGTTCTCAATGGGGTTCAGATCAGGTGAACGAGGAGGCCATGTCATTAGTTTTTCTTCTTTTATACCCTTTCTTGCCAGCCACGCTGTGGAGTACTTGGACGCGTGTGATGGAGCATTGTCCTGCATGAAAATCATGTTTTTCTTGAAGGATGCAGACTTCTTCCTGTACCACTGCTTGAAGAAGGTGTCTTCCAGAAACTGGCAGTAGGACTGGGAGTTGAGCTTGACTCCATCCTCAACCCGAAAAGGCCCCACAAGCTCATCTTTGATGATACCAGCCCAAACCAGTACTCCACCTCCACCTTGCTGGCGTCTGAGTCGGACTGGAGCTCTTTGCCCTTTACCAATCCAGCCACGGGCCCATCCATCTGGCCCATCAAGACTCACTCTCATTTCATCAGTCCATAAAACCATAGAAAAAACAGTCTTGAGATATTTCTTGGCCCAGTCTTGACGTTTCAGCTTGTGTGTCTTGTTCAGTGGTGGTCGTCTTTCAGCCTTTCTTACCTTGGCCATGTCTCTGAGTATTGCACACCTTGTGCTTTTGGGCACTCCAGTGATGTTGCAGCTCTGAAATATGGCCAAACTGGTGGCAAGTGGCATCTTGGCAGCTGCACGCTTGACTTTTCTCAGTTCATGGGCAGTTATTTTGCGCCTTGGTTTTTCCACACGCTTCTTGCGACCCTGTTGACTATTTTGAATGAAACGCTTGATTGTTCGATGATCACGCTTCAGAAGCTTTGCAATTTTAAGAGTGCTGCATCCCTCTGCAAGATAGCTCACTATTTTTGACTTTTCTGAGCCTGTCAAGTCCTTCTTTTGACCCATTTTGCCAAAGGAAAGGAAGTTGACTAATAATTATGCACACCTGATATAGAGTGTTGATGTCATTAGACCACACACCTTCTCATTACAGAGATGTACATCACCTAATATGCTTAATTGGTAGTAGGATTTCGAGCCTATACAGCTTGGAGTAAGACAACATGCATAAAGAGGATGATGTGGTCAAAATACTAATTTGCCTAATAATTCTGCACTCCCTGTATATAAAATGTTGTTAGTGTAGAGTAACATAGTAAAATAGTACATTTTGTACAGAGATGTATACATCCATACCTCCAAACATTTTGAGATGGGAATGAGGGACACCTACTATCAAACGTATGTAGGCATAGGACACGCCCCCCTGTCGCACCCCCTTAATGGAGTATTAACCAAAAAAAGGTTAATTAAATCCACAAGGGCTTTTTTTTTACCACCAATATTCCTTTATATTGGCTTTTAAAATGTACAAATGCAGCAATTTAGAAATTGGATGAAAGGTTTAACACTGGGAAACACGTTTTGAAAGATAAAAAGTGAATTTTATATACAACTATATGGATCAGTCCAAAATGAGGGACAAATGAGGAGGAATGGGGGACAGAGGGACATTTCTCCAAATCAGGGACAGTCCCTCGAATTCAGGGCAGTGTTGCCAACCGTCCGTTTTTTTATGGACAGTTCGTAAAAACGGGCACTTTTTTCCCCCGTTCGTAAATGTCCGTGGTTGCGGGAATGTGCCAGTAAAAATAGCCGAGATCAGTTCGGCTTGGAACTGCGCATGGAGATTGGAGGCAGGGGCTGATGGTGGCTGCGGTGGCACCGCAGAGGGGGATGGAGGCAGGGGGTGTTAGTGGCAGGGGGTTATTGGAGGCAGGGGGTGTTGGTGGCACCGCAGAGGGTGGGGGATGGAGACAGGGGCAGGGCCGGATTCCAGATAAGGCCACCGAGGCCAGGCCTCAGGGCAGCAGTGGGTGAAGGGGCGGCTCCGCCTATCCTCGCCGCCCTCACTCACAGGCACAGTCTCCTCCCGCCCGCACTCACTGGCAGGGGGATGATCCTGCTCTGCATCCCAGCGCCGCAGGGGGGGCTCCGGCGTGTCAGACTGCTCCCCTCCCTCCTCGTGTCACACACAGAGCTGGCAGCTGCTAGGGCGCCAGGATCGCACTTTCTCCCTGGCATTCCGCTAGTGTGGGGGACCCCCGAGACACCACACCCCCCCCTGTACCTCTGGGCTTGCTGGCATGCCCAACCATACAGGGGAGGGGGGGCGATCGGCAGCTCTGTGATGTCCGCGGGATGTCCCTCCAGCCAGCACAGTTCAGCAGGCACCAAATTCAATGCACAAGTTTGTCCCTCTGTACACTCCGAGTCTCTTGCCCATACATGCTCGGGTCAGAGGCCCCTCCCCTCTCGATTGTGTACACTGACACTCAGGAAGTGAGCTGTGCTGGCTGGAGGGACATCCTGCAGATATCACAAAGGAAAGAATGTACAGGTGCTGCTGTTTCTTGCATTTTTAGACTTATAGTGTAAGGTAAGCCCAACACTGCCCCCCCCCACCTGTGACACTGTCTCCCCCCACCTGTGACACTGGCTTCCCCCACCTGATGCCCCCACCTGTGCCCCACTTGTGACACTGCCCCCTGCCTGTGACACTGCCCCCCCACCTGTGACACTGCTCCCCCGCCTGTAACACTGGCCCCCCCACCTGTGCCCCCATCTGTGACTGCTCCCCCGCCTGTGACACTGCTCCCCCGCCTGTGACACTGCTCCCCTGCCTGTGACACTGCCCCCTGCCTGTGACACTGCCCCCCCACCTGTGACACTGCTCCCCTGCCTATGACACTGGCCCCACCACCTGTGCCCCATCTGTGACACTGCTCCCCCACCTGTGCCCCCACCTGTGACACTGCTCCCCCACCTGTGACACTGCCCCCCCACCTGTGCCCCTGTCCCCCACCTTTGACACTGTCCCCCGCCTGTGACACTGCTGCCCCACTGATACCCCCCCACCACCATTACTGCCACTGATACCCCCCACCACCATTACTGCCACTGATTCCCCCCACACCACCACCATCACCACTAGTAAGACTGATACACCCCCCCCACACCGCCACTGGTAACACCCCCACCACTAATACCCCCCCCCACACCACCACCACCGATCCACTGAACCCATCCAGCAACCACCATCCCTGCCACTGATCCCACCCCCCACCACTACCACTCATCCCATCCCATCTTCCCCAACCACCACCCTCACCACTGATCCCATCCTCCCACCACCACTGCCACTCATTTCATCCAATGCCCCCCCAACCACCACCCTTGCCACTGATCCTATTCCCCCACCACCTCTGCCACTCATCCCTTTCAATCCCCTCAACCACCACCCTTGCCACTCATCCCATCCCCCCACCACCGCTGCCACTCATCCCATCTCTCCCTCACCGCTGCCACTGATCCTATCCCCACCCAACCACCACTGCTGCCAATCACTAGTAATTTTAGTTTTTTTTGTTGGTGGGGGGGGGGGGGGGGTTTAATACAATTTTTTATCTAATCTCTATCACATGGGGGGGGGGGGGGGGTTGAAGCACCCGGCCTTGGGGCGGCAAAGGGAGTAAATCCGGGCCTGGACAGGGGTTGTTGGTGGCACAGCAGAGGGGGGGTGAAGGCAGGAGATGATGGAGGCAGGGGGTGTTTGGAGGCAGGAGGCCTGGGGGAGATTGGAGGCACAGCAGAGGGGGGTGTTGGTGGGAGAAGGGGGATGGAGGCAGAGGGTGATGTGACTAAATAATTTGCCCTCATTATATCGAAAATGACAAAAATATGTTTTTTTACCTTAACATCTACCTTAAGGCTGTGCTCACACTAGTGCGGTGCGAATTTCAGCTCTCTTATCGCTGCAGAGAGATAAGAGAAGTGTTCACCAGATCCATTGAGTTTTAGCTGCAGATTAGCTGCGAATTTGGAGACCTGGGAGGGGGGAAGTGTATTGAGCTCAATGAGAGAAATACTGAAGAGAAATGAACACATCTGCGATTCAGCAGCGTACCCATAGAAGATAATGGGACTGAATTCGCACCTGAGCCGCACTGCAATGCCTAAAAAACGCAAACGGTTTTCCGGCAATGCGCAGTGCGAATGCATCGCACATATGTGAACCAGCCTCATTGAAAACAATGTATTTTGAAATGTTCTGCGAATTGGATGCGGTTTAAGCCGCACTCAATTCGCATAGGTGTGAACCTGGCCTAAGTCATATTGCTATTTGCCTAGAGTACTTGTTTGTAGCCTAAATACTGAAAATTGCACCTAAAAATTTAATTTAGTAACTTTTGTGAAATGCCAGTAAAAAAACGTGGCTGCGCCAGTAAATTTCGGGTGTCATGCCAGTAAATTTCAATCTGGTAGGTTGGCAACACTGATTCAGGGACAGTTGGGAGCTATGATACATCACACCAAAAACGAAGCCTGCATAGGGATTTGGTCTCAAAACAGGGACACTCCCTCAAAATGATGGACAATTGGGAACTATGGATTCATTATTATCCTATTCTACAATGAAACAGGGCGATTGGTGTATAGCTACCATTAGAGTGCTGAGGGGTGAGCTATTAGCGTGCTCATTAGCTCTTTGAATCAAAATACCTTCCTTGACAACTGCTGCTCATTTAACTAAAAAACAAAACAAAAAAAAAAAACGAGTATGTATTTAGAATTGTATATGAATGTCTGACTGCACTATTGCTCGTGGATAATTGTCTTCATTCGGGTTAGATATATCACTATAAACAACCTCAGCCGTTATTGTATCATGTAGTTTTTATTTATTTATTTTAAAGATAGCTGTATTTTATTTTCCTTTCTCTCCAGTGCGCATTGCGCTCAGTACGCACAATCACACAGTCTACACAATCATGGCCTCCGTCCGCTCTAGAAATGGAGACACGTACCATGCTGCTTTGTACGCCTAGCGATACAAAGCAACTTCCGCCCAAACCTACTTTAACTTCCGGTACAGCGCGGGCTTCCTTTTTGTGATTTAGAATTACTGAACGTTGGCTTTTGCCATAATTTTTCATTGTATTAATAGAGGCGTGAGGTCCATCGGCCCCGTGTGAAGGAGAGTGTGGTGCGCTGCTTGTGAGGCGTCATGAAGCTGGTCAGGTATGTGAGGGAAAGGGGCAGATGGACGTGGATTGTGACCGGCGGGAAGGGAGATTTGTAGCTGCCGCTGATTGCTGACATCTCGGCGGCGCCACAAAATGCCGGGGGAGGCTGGGATGTACATCGGCTGATAGCCGGAGTTCACTGTATTCATCTTTGTTATAGGTTCCTGATGAAACTCAGTCATGAGACGGTGACGGTGGAGCTGAAGAATGGGACTCAGGTGCACGGCACGATCACAGGTAGGACAGCACACTATGTATGACTGGAATATAGTGCCGACACATGCATCTCAATGGCTTGAGTCTAACCATGGCTGATCTCAACGTTTCTTTGTCCCATATACTATGCACCCTCTGAGCTGAGGAGAAAGAACAATGGCAGCCCCTTCCTCCCTCCCCCATCACACACATTACTGGGCATAAGCCTTTCCTCTGATCTGTGCTGGCCCTCAATACACGCAGGGTGAAATCCCTATGTTTGTAATCATGTATCATATGCCTCCCTCACAGCAGTGTCTGTCGCCCCCTTCCCATCATATGCCTCCCTCACAGCAGTGTCTGTCTGCCCCCTTCCCATCATATGCCTCCCTCACAGCAGTGTCTGTCTGCCCCCTTCCCATCATATGCCTCCCTCACAGCAGTGTCTGTCTGCCCCCTTCCCATCATATGCCTCCCTCACAGCAGTGTCTGTCTGCCCCCTTCCCATCATATGCCTCCCTCACAGCAGTGTCTGTCTGTCGCCCCCTTCCCATCATATGCCTCCCTCACAGCAGTGTCTGTCTTCCGTCGCCCCCTTCCCATCATATGCCTCCCTCAAAGCAGTGTCCGTCTTCTGTTGCCCCCTTCCCATCATATGCCTCCCTCACAGCAGTGTCTGTCTGTCTGCCCCCTTCCCATCATATGCCTCCCTCACAGCAGTGTCTGTCGCCCCCTTCCCATCATATGCCTCCCTCACAGCAGTGTCTGTCGCCCCCTTCCCATCATATGCCTCCCTCACAGCAGTGTCTGTCTTCCGTCGCCCCCTTCCCATCATATGCCTCCCTCACAGCAGTGTCTGTCGCCCCCTTCCCATCATATGCCTCCCTCACAGCAGTGTCCATCTTCCGTCGCCCCCTTCCCATCATATGCCTCCCTCACAGCAGTGTCCGTCTTCCGTCGCCCCCTTCCCATCATATGCCTCCCTCACAGCAGTGTCCGTCTTCCGTCGCCCCCTTCCCATCATATGCCTCCCTCACAGCAGTGTCTGTCGCCCCCTTCCCATCATATGCCTCCCTCACAGCAGTGTCTGTCGCCCCCTTCCCATCATATGCCTCCCTCACAGCAGTGTCTGTCTGCCCCCTTCCCATCATATGCCTCCCTCACAGCAGTGTGTGTCTGCCCCCTTCCCATCATATGCCTCCCTCACAGCAGTGTCTGTCTTCCGTCGCCCCCTTCCCATCATATGCCTCCCTCACAGCAGTGTCTGTCTGCCCCCTTCCCATCATATGCCTCCCTCACAGCAGTGTCTGTCTGCCCCCTTCCCATCATATGCCTCCCTCACAGCAGTGTCTGTCTGCCCCCTTCCCATCATATGCCTCCCTCACAGCAGTGTCTGTCTGTCGCCCCCTTCCCATCATATGCCTCCCTCACAGCAGTGTCTGTCTTCCGTCGCCCCCTTCCCATCATATGCCTCCCTCAAAGCAGTGTCCGTCTTCTGTCGCCCCCTTCCCATCATATGCCTCCCTCACAGCAGTGTCTGTCTGTCTGCCCCCTTCCCATCATATGCCTCCCTCACAGCAGTGTCTGTCGCCCCCTTCCCATCATATGCCTCCCTCACAGCAGTGTCTGTCTTCCGTCGCCCCCTTCCCATCATATGCCTCCCTCACAGCAGTGTCTGTCGCCCCCTTCCCATCATATGCCTCCCTCACAGCAGTGTCTGTCGCCCCCTTCCCATCATATGCCTCCCTCACAGCAGTGTCCATCTTCCGTCGCCCCCTTCCCATCATATGCCTCCCTCACAGCAGTGTCCGTCTTCCGTCGCCCCCTTCCCATCATATGCCTCCCTCACAGCAGTGTCTGTCTGCCCCCTTCCCATCATATGCCTCCCTCACAGCAGTGTCTGTCTGCCCCCTTCCCATCATATGCCTCCCTCACAGCAGTGTCTGTCTGCCCCCTTCCCATCATATGCCTCCCTCACAGCAGTGTCTGTCTGTCGCCCCCTTCCCATCATATGCCTCCCTCACAGCAGTGTCTGTCTTCCGTCGCCCCCTTCCCATCATATGCCTCCCTCAAAGCAGTGTCCGTCTTCTGTTGCCCCCTTCCCATCATATGCCTCCCTCACAGCAGTGTCTGTCGCCCCCTTCCCATCATATGCCTCCCTCACAGCAGTGTCCATCTTCCGTCGCCCCCTTCCCATCATATGCCTCCCTCACAGCAGTGTCCGTCTTCCGTCGCCCCCTTCCCATCATATGCCTCCCTCACAGCAGTGTCCGTCTTCCGTCGCCCCCTTCCCATCATATGCCTCCCTCACAGCAGTGTCTGTCGCCCCCTTCCCATCATATGCCTCCCTCACAGCAGTGTCTGTCGCCCCCTTCCCATCATATGCCTCCCTCACAGCAGTGTCTGTCGCCCCCTTCCCATCATATGCCTCCCTCACAGCAGTGTCTGTCGCCCCCTTCCCATCATATGCCTCCCTCACAGCAGTGTCTGTCTGCCCCCTTCCCATCATATGCCTCCCTCACAGCAGTGTGTGTCTGCCCCCTTCCCATCATATGCCTCCCTCACAGCAGTGTCTGTCTTCCGTCGCCCCCTTCCCATCATATGCCTCCCTCACAGCAGTGTCTGTCTGCCCCCTTCCCATCATATGCCTCCCTCACAGCAGTGTCTGTCTGCCCCCTTCCCATCATATGCCTCCCTCACAGCAGTGTCTGTCTGCCCCCTTCCCATCATATGCCTCCCTCACAGCAGTGTCTGTCTGTCGCCCCCTTCCCATCATATGCCTCCCTCACAGCAGTGTCTGTCTTCCGTCGCCCCCTTCCCATCATATGCCTCCCTCAAAGCAGTGTCCGTCTTCTGTCGCCCCCTTCCCATCATATGCCTCCCTCACAGCAGTGTCTGTCTGTCTGCCCCCTTCCCATCATATGCCTCCCTCACAGCAGTGTCTGTCGCCCCCTTCCCATCATATGCCTCCCTCACAGCAGTGTCTGTCTTCCGTCGCCCCCTTCCCATCATATGCCTCCCTCACAGCAGTGTCTGTCGCCCCCTTCCCATCATATGCCTCCCTCACAGCAGTGTCTGTCGCCCCCTTCCCATCATATGCCTCCCTCACAGCAGTGTCTGTCGCCCCCTTCCCATCATATGCCTCCCTCACAGCAGTGTCCGTCTTCCGTCGCCCCCTTCCCATCATATGCCTCCCTCACAGCAGTGTCTGTCTGCCCCCTTCCCATCATATGCCTCCCTCACAGCAGTGTCTGTCTGCCCCCTTCCCATCATATGCCTCCCTCACAGCAGTGTCTGTCTGCCCCCTTCCCATCATATGCCTCCCTCACAGCAGTGTCTGTCTGTCGCCCCCTTCCCATCATATGCCTCCCTCACAGCAGTGTCTGTCTTCCGTCGCCCCCTTCCCATCATATGCCTCCCTCAAAGCAGTGTCCGTCTTCTGTTGCCCCCTTCCCATCATATGCCTCCCTCACAGCAGTGTCTGTCTGTCTGCCCCCTTCCCATCATATGCCTCCCTCACAGCAGTGTCTGTCGCCCCCTTCCCATCATATGCCTCCCTCACAGCAGTGTCTGTCTTCCGTCGCCCCCTTCCCATCATATGCCTCCCTCACAGCAGTGTCTGTCGCCCCCTTCCCATCATATGCCTCCCTCACAGCAGTGTCTGTCGCCCCCTTCCCATCATATGCCTCCCTCACAGCAGTGTCCATCTTCCGTCGCCCCCTTCCCATCATATGCCTCCCTCACAGCAGTGTCCGTCTTCCGTCGCCCCCTTCCCATCATATGCCTCCCTCACAGCAGTGTCCGTCTTCCGTCGCCCCCTTCCCATCATATGCCTCCCTCACAGCAGTGTCTGTCGCCCCCTTCCCATCATATGCCTCCCTCACAGCAGTGTCTGTCGCCCCCTTCCCATCATATGCCTCCCTCACAGCAGTGTCTGTCGCCCCCTTCCCATCATATGCCTCCCTCACAGCAGTGTCTGTCGCCCCCTTCCCATCATATGCCTCCCTCACAGCAGTGTCTGTCTGCCCCCTTCCCATCATATGCCTCCCTCACAGCAGTGTGTGTCTGCCCCCTTCCCATCATATGCCTCCCTCACAGCAGTGTCTGTCTTCCGTCGCCCCCTTCCCATCATATGCCTCCCTCACAGCAGTGTCTGTCTGCCCCCTTCCCATCATATGCCTCCCTCACAGCAGTGTCTGTCTGCCCCCTTCCCATCATATGCCTCCCTCACAGCAGTGTCTGTCTGCCCCCTTCCCATCATATGCCTCCCTCACAGCAGTGTCTGTCTGTCGCCCCCTTCCCATCATATGCCTCCCTCACAGCAGTGTCTGTCTTCCGTCGCCCCCTTCCCATCATATGCCTCCCTCAAAGCAGTGTCCGTCTTCTGTCGCCCCCTTCCCATCATATGCCTCCCTCACAGCAGTGTCTGTCTGTCTGCCCCCTTCCCATCATATGCCTCCCTCACAGCAGTGTCTGTCGCCCCCTTCCCATCATATGCCTCCCTCACAGCAGTGTCTGTCTTCCGTCGCCCCCTTCCCATCATATGCCTCCCTCACAGCAGTGTCTGTCGCCCCCTTCCCATCATATGCCTCCCTCACAGCAGTGTCTGTCGCCCCCTTCCCATCATATGCCTCCCTCACAGCAGTGTCCATCTTCCGTCGCCCCCTTCCCATCATATGCCTCCCTCACAGCAGTGTCCGTCTTCCGTCGCCCCCTTCCCATCATATGCCTCCCTCACAGCAGTGTCTGTCTTCTGTCGCCCCCTTCCCATCATATGCCTCCCTCACAGCAGTGTCTGTCTGTCTGCCCCCTTCCCATCATATGCCTCCCTCACAGCAGTGTCTGTCGCCCCCTTCCCATCATATGCCTCCCTCACAGCAGTGTCTGTCTTCCGTCGCCCCCTTCCCATCATATGCCTCCCTCACAGCAGTGTCTGTCGCCCCCTTCCCATCATATGCCTCCCTCACAGCAGTGTCTGTCGCCCCCTTCCCATCATATGCCTCCCTCACAGCAGTGTCCATCTTCCGTCGCCCCCTTCCCATCATATGCCTCCCTCACAGCAGTGTCCGTCTTCCGTCGCCCCCTTCCCATCATATGCCTCCCTCACAGCAGTGTCCGTCTTCCGTCGCCCCCTTCCCATCATATGCCTCCCTCACAGCAGTGTCTGTCGCCCCCTTCCCATCATATGCCTCCCTCACAGCAGTGTCTGTCGCCCCCTTCCCATCATATGCCTCCCTCACAGCAGTGTCTGTCGCCCCCTTCCCATCATATGCCTCCCTCACAGCAGTGTCTGTCGCCCCCTTCCCATCATATGCCTCCCTCACAGCAGTGTCTGTCGCCCCCTTCCCATCATATGCCTCCCTCACAGCAGTGTCTGTCTGCCCCCTTCCCATCATATGCCTCCCTCACAGCAGTGTGTGTCTGCCCCCTTCCCATCATATGCCTCCCTCACAGCAGTGTCTGTCTTCCGTCGCCCCCTTCCCATCATATGCCTCCCTCACAGCAGTGTCCGTCTTCTGTCGCCCCCTTCCCATCATATGCCTCCCTCACAGCAGTGTCCGTCTTCTGTCGCCCCCTTCCCATCATATGCCTCCCTCACAGCAGTGTCCGTCTTCCGTCGCCCCCTTCCCATCATATGCCTCCCTCACAGCAGTGTCTGTCGCCCCCTTCCCATCATATGCCTCCCTCACAGCAGTGTCTGTCGCCCCCTTCCCATCATATGCCTCCCTCACAGCAGTGTCTGTCGCCCCCTTCCCATCATATGCCTCCCTCACAGCAGTGTCTGTCGCCCCCTTCCCATCATATGCCTCCCTCACAGCAGTGTGTGTCTGCCCCCTTCCCATCATATGCCTCCCTCACAGCAGTGTCTGTCTTCCGTCGCCCCCTTCCCATCATATGCCTCCCTCACAGCAGTGTCCGTCTTCTGTCGCCCCCTTCCCATCATATGCCTCCCTCACAGCAGTGTCCGTCTTCTGTCGCCCCCTTCCCATCATATGCCTCCCTCACAGCAGTGTCCGTCTTCCGTCGCCCCCTTCCCATCATATGCCTCCCTCACAGCAGTGTCTGTCGCCCCCTTCCCATCATATGCCTCCCTCACAGCAGTGTCTGTCGCCCCCTTCCCATCATATGCCTCCCTCACAGCAGTGTCTGTCTTCCGTCGCCCCCTTCCCATCATATGCCTCCCTCACAGCAGTGTCTGTCGCCCCCTTCCCATCATATGCCTCCCTCACAGCAGTGTCTGTCGCCCCCTTCCCATCATATGCCTCCCTCACAGCAGTGTCCGTCTTCCGTCGCCCCCTTCCCATCATATGCCTCCCTCACAGCAGTGTCTGTCGCCCCCTTCCCATCATATGCCTCCCTCACAGCAGTGTCTGTCGCCCCCTTCCCATCATATGCCTCCCTCACAGCAGTGTCTGTCGCCCCCTTCCCATCATATGCCTCCCTCACAGCAGTGTCTGTCGCCCCCTTCCCATCATATGCCTCCCTCACACCAGTGTCTGTCGCCCCCTTCCCATCATATGCCTCCCTCACAGCAGTGTCTGTCGCCCCCCTCCCATCATATGCCTCCCTCACAGCAGTGTCTGTCGCCCCCTTCCCATCATATGCCTCCCTCACAGCAGTGTCTGTCGCCCCCTTCCCATCATATGCCTCCCTCACAGCAGTGTCTGTCTTCCGTCGCCCCCTTCCCATCATATGCCTCCCTCACAGCAGTGTCTGTCTGCCCCCTTCCCATCATATGCCTCCCTCACAGCAGTGTCTGTCTGCCCCCTTCCCATCATATGCCTCCCTCACAGCAGTGTCTGTCTGCCCCCTTCCCATCATATGCCTCCCTCACAGCAGTGTCCGTCTTCCGTCGCCCCCTTCCCATCATATGCCTCCCTCACAGCAGTGTCTGTCGCCCCCTTCCCATCATATGCCTCCCTCACAGCAGTGTCTGTCTTCCGTCGCCCCCTTCCCATCATATGCCTCCCTCACAGCAGTGTCTGTCGCCCCCTTCCCATCATATGCCTCCCTCACAGCAGTGTCTGTCGCCCCCTTCCCATCATATGCCTCCCTCACAGCAGTGTCCGTCTTCCGTCGCCCCCTTCCCATCATATGCCTCCCTCACAGCAGTGTCTGTCGCCCCCTTCCCATCATATGCCTCCCTCACAGCAGTGTCTGTCGCCCCCTTCCCATCATATGCCTCCCTCACAGCAGTGTCTGTCTTCCGTCGCCCCCTTCCCATCATATGCCTCCCTCAAAGCAGTGTCCGTCTTCTGTCGCCCCCTTCCCATCATATGCCTCCCTCACAGCAGTGTCTGTCTGTCTGCCCCCTTCCCATCATATGCCTCCCTCACAGCAGTGTCTGTCGCCCCCTTCCCATCATATGCCTCCCTCACAGCAGTGTCTGTCTTCCGTCGCCCCCTTCCCATCATATGCCTCCCTCACAGCAGTGTCTGTCGCCCCCTTCCCATCATATGCCTCCCTCACAGCAGTGTCTGTCGCCCCCTTCCCATCATATGCCTCCCTCACAGCAGTGTCCATCTTCCGTCGCCCCCTTCCCATCATATGCCTCCCTCACAGCAGTGTCCGTCTTCCGTCGCCCCCTTCCCATCATATGCCTCCCTCACAGCAGTGTCCGTCTTCCGTCGCCCCCTTCCCATCATATGCCTCCCTCACAGCAGTGTCTGTCGCCCCCTTCCCATCATATGCCTCCCTCACAGCAGTGTCTGTCGCCCCCTTCCCATCATATGCCTCCCTCACAGCAGTGTCTGTCGCCCCCTTCCCATCATATGCCTCCCTCACAGCAGTGTCTGTCGCCCCCTTCCCATCATATGCCTCCCTCACAGCAGTGTGTGTCTGCCCCCTTCCCATCATATGCCTCCCTCACAGCAGTGTCTGTCTTCCGTCGCCCCCTTCCCATCATATGCCTCCCTCACAGCAGTGTCCGTCTTCTGTCGCCCCCTTCCCATCATATGCCTCCCTCACAGCAGTGTCCGTCTTCTGTCGCCCCCTTCCCATCATATGCCTCCCTCACAGCAGTGTCCGTCTTCCGTCGCCCCCTTCCCATCATATGCCTCCCTCACAGCAGTGTCTGTCGCCCCCTTCCCATCATATGCCTCCCTCACAGCAGTGTCTGTCGCCCCCTTCCCATCATATGCCTCCCTCACAGCAGTGTCTGTCTTCCGTCGCCCCCTTCCCATCATATGCCTCCCTCACAGCAGTGTCTGTCGCCCCCTTCCCATCATATGCCTCCCTCACAGCAGTGTCTGTCGCCCCCTTCCCATCATATGCCTCCCTCACAGCAGTGTCCGTCTTCCGTCGCCCCCTTCCCATCATATGCCTCCCTCACAGCAGTGTCCGTCTTCCGTCGCCCCCTTCCCATCATATGCCTCCCTCACAGCAGTGTCTGTCGCCCCCTTCCCATCATATGCCTCCCTCACAGCAGTGTCTGTCGCCCCCTTCCCATCATATGCCCCCCTCACAGCAGTGTCTGTCGCCCCCTTCCCATCATATGCCTCCCTCACAGCAGTGTCTGTCGCCCCCTTCCCATCATATGCCTCCCTCACAGCAGTGTCTGTCGCCCCCTTCCCATCATATGCCTCCCTCACAGCAGTGTCTGTCGCCCCCTTCCCATCATATGCCTCCCTCACAGCAGTGTCTGTCGCCCCCTTCCCATCATATGCCTCCCTCACAGCAGTGTCTGTCGCCCCCTTCCCATCATATGCCTCCCTCACAGCAGTGTCTGTCGCCCCCTTCCCATCATATGCCTCCCTCACAGCAGTGTCTGTCGCCCCCTTCCCATCATATGCCTCCCTCACAGCAGTGTCTGTCGCCCCCTTCCCATCATATGCCTCCCTCACAGCAGTGTCTGTCGCCCCCTTCCCATCATATGCCTCCCTCACAGCAGTGTCTCTTTCGTCGCCCCCTCCCATCATATGCCTCCCTCACAGCATTGTCTGTCGCCAGTGGTGGAGGAGCTGTATACACACTGCTCCAAAGATGCGGCTAGCAGGACTTTTTTTGTCTTTGGTAACTGAAGAGGCAAATATAGTTTTTCTGATGTATATCTGTCAAGGTTTTTCTGTTATCGTTAAAACGTGGCTCATGTGTTTAAAGCTGAACAAAATTAATGTCTAAAAAGGTCTGTTGGCGTTGGTGAAATTTTAGGCACATTTTTGGAAACTGGTTGCATGAATGGGGCCCCCTTCCCATCATATGCCTCCCTCACAGCACTGTCTGTCGCCCCCTTCCCATCATATGCCTCCCTCACAGCAGTGTCTATCTTTTGTCGCCCCCTTCCCATCATATGCCTTCCTCACAGCAGTGTCTGTCGCCCCCTTCCCATCATATGCCTCCCTCACAGCACTGTCTGTCGCCCCCTTCCCATCATATGCCTCCCTCACAGCAGTGTCTATCTTTTGTCGCCCCCTTCCCATCATCCCCCTCTCTCACAGCAGCGTCTGTCTTCCGTCGCCCCCTTCCCCTACGATGGTGTCCTCTGCCCCCCACTTCACTTTCCTCCCCTCCCTGCAGCTCTGCCCCGCATTTCACAACCCCCTTGTGCAGCGCTCTGTGCCCCCCCACTTTACTCCACAAGACAGGAGAGCTGGAGGCAGGACAGATGGCATTAACTTTTCATATAAACAAGCTGATGATTTGTTGCTATAACCGCGCTGCATCCTAGCAACCAATCACCGGCTGGTTACCTTAAAAAGTTCGCGCCTGCAGTTCCTGCTCTTCATTCAGAGCAGTTTTTCCTCTAGATTTCCACTCTGCTTTAATGAGAGGCTGGGGGAAGAGCCGGCTGTTAAATGGCAAGGCTGTGGCAGTCTGTGTTGGACAGTGACCAGATCCAGACCGTGGTTCGTAATTTAGTGATGCCTGTCATTGATTTCAATGGGCAACAGTGGTGGAGGAGCTGTATACACACCGCTCCAAAGATGCGGCTAGCAGGACTTTTTTTGTCTTTGGTAACTGAAGAGGCAAATATATTTTTTCTGATGTGTATATAAGGTTTTTCTGTTATCGTTAAAACGTGGCTCATGTGTTTAAAGCTGAACTAAATTAATGTCTAAAAAGGTCTGTTGGCGTTGATGAAATTTTAGGTACATTTTTGGAAACTGGTTACGTGAATGGGCCCAGAGAGTAGTGATGGGCGACTCATTCTCTGATCTAAAGTTGTGAGTGGTGTGCTTCAGGATTCTGTCCTGGGGCCAATGCTGTCTGATTTAATGACCTAGAGCTGGGATTCCAGAGCTTAAATTCCAGTGTTTTGCTAATGATACCAAATGATGTGCTAATGATACCAAATGATGCAGGAAATTACTTTGGCACAAGATGCAGCATCATTACAGGAATACCTTTTAATAAAATAGAAGGTTGGGCATCTACATGACAGATGGTTCAATAGTTAGAAATTTAAAGTTATGCGCTTGGGTACAAAACGCAGGAAATGTACGCCTCAGGAGGGGCTTCCCTGTGAGAATCAATGATGGGAAAAGGATCTGGGGGTGGTTGTAGCTCAGACTTGGAAATGGTAAAATAGTTAATGCTGTCATGCATTTAAAAGGACAGACATTCCAGGGATAAATCAATAATTCTACTTCTCTATAAAATGCTAGTTTGACCTCATCTTGAATATGCAGTTCAATTTTGGTCACCAATCCGAAGCAAAGTCGTTGAATTAAGAGTTTAGCGAAGGGCAGCACAATTAAAGCTTGTGTTATAAAGTTTGAAAATTGTATTTCTTCAGTGCTTAGATTAATGAGCATGTTTTTAAAGTTCAAATATGTGATTTGTGTGCATTACCCGAGCATGGGTTCACTATAAATCTGTAGCAAGAGATCCAGCTCAAATGTGTAGCTCTAGACCAGTGGTCTCCAAACTGCAACCCAGGGACCAGGTTTGGCCCTTTTTTGCTTGCTTTTTAGCTGGCCCTATTACAGCAATGCTGGAGCACCACTCCCCCCTACTATCGCCATCAATGGGGCACTAATCTTTGCATTGATATTGACAATGTGGCACTATTTCTCCCATTAAAATGATGGGGCACTGGTGCCAGGGCATTTTATACTCCCACTGGCCAGCCCCCTGAAGAATAAACTGTCCCTTTGCTTAGAAAGTTTGGAGACTCCTGCCCTAGGCTAAAAGTATGCTGCGCAATTTACCTGTTCTTCTATAAAGTAACTTAAAAGTGGCTTCTGAGAACGGTTAATGGTACATCCTAATGTCTTTGTGGGTACTTCTATCTTACCTGCAATAGTGTAACTTTTTTTTTTTGGTTTTCTGTTTTCAGGGGTTGATGTAAGCATGAATACACATTTGAAAGCTGTCAAAATGACGGTAAAGAACAGAGAACCTGTTCAGCTGGAGACTTTGAGTATACGCGGCAATAACATCCGATACTTTATTCTACCGGACAGTTTGCCCCTTGATACCTTGCTTGTTGATGTTGAGCCAAAAGTAAAGTCTAAGAAAAGAGAAGCTGGTAAGTATTTACTAATGCAACTTTTCTGTCTCTGTGTGTTTTTTTTTTTTTCTTTTTTTATTATTATTATTTCATAGTTTTCATATATATTTGACAATTTGTGGTACAGTGACCCAAAAATACAATATAATTCTGACATTTACAGCAAAATGTCATATGGATGTGTTGAGTCGAATCTGGTGTCTAGGAGTAGATATGTAGCAGGTATTTAAAGATCGTTCTGAGAAAATGGAATCTTTACTAAGGTCTTCCTTTCTCCTGGTGGGTGCAGTAACCCTACCTGCTGTGGCGGCGGTATGTCAGGCCTTAAAGGACCAGGTGAAACGAGGGCTGAAAGATCTGCCTCTGGAGCAGATCAAATTTTGGGAGAATATGCCTAAGGCCTTATGTTTCACAGTGGATGCCATTAGAGATTCTATCCAACGGGCATCTCGCCTTACGCTCCAGCTGGTGCATATGCGCAGGATTCTTTGGCTAAAGCATTGGTCAGCAGAAGCTCCATGCAATAAACTTTTGTCCAATTTCCCCTTCCATGGTGAACGCCTCTTTGGGGTTGATTTGGGGAAAAATATATCCTAAAGATATTGTAAAACTACCTTTTTGCCTGAGAAGAAAAACAAGCGTCCTTGTTTTAAACATTCTCTCCCTGGCTTCTGGACGATCTGCCTCCATCCAGTGGCGACTGCGTTTTCAGCCAGCCACAAAGGCTAAAGAAAACCAGGGTAGAGTAATTGGGCATGATCAGACACCGCCCAAAGCAGGGTATTCCTGCCAGAGCCAAAGATCACGTCTTTAAGAGAATTGATCCACAAAGTCAGGGCAAAGAGGGGCCCATCGATTCGCCTCTGTATGAGGCTATTAGGGAAGATGGTTGTCTTCTTCGAGGCTGTTCCCTACGTGTAGTTTCATTCGAGACTACAGGGCAATATTCTAGCGGCCTGGAACAGGAAAAGTCAAGCCCTGAGTTTACCCATGCGCCTATCTCCACAGGTGCGCCAGAGCTTCAGTTGGTGGTTAAAGACCAAGAACTTGCAGAAAGGAAGGTCCTCTCTCCCAGTCACCTACATCTTAAAGAAACAAGACCTCTCAGGTCCAGTTCTTGCTACACTCAACACTAGAAAGCCAGGCTTATCTACTACAGTCTAGAAGGCGTATGTTTCCTGGTGCGAATCCAGAGGGTGCAATCCTCAAAAGTATGCTATAAGTAGGTTTCTCGCCTTTTGTCAATTAGGAGCGGAAATGAAATTGGCCCCGAGTAGCCTCAAGGGTCAAATATCGGCTCCATTAGTCTTTTTTCAGAGACCGCTGGCATCTCATTCCCTAGTACAGGCTTTCATTCAGGGAGTACTGCAGATAAATCCGCTAGTCAAGTCACCCTTATGTCCCTGGGATTTGAACTTGGTATTGTCAGTCTTGCAAAAGCAACCTTTTGAACCTATCCACCATATTCCTTTAAGCAGGAAATTGGCCCTTTTGATCGCTAGCTCTTCTGCTAGAAGCGTATCGGAGTTAACAGCTCTTTCTTATAAAGAGTCTTATTTAGTTTGTCACAAGGACAAGATTGTACTACACCCCCATCCTACCTTTCTTCCAAAGGTGGTATCGGCGTTTCATTTAAATCAAGACATTGTTTTGCCTTTTTTTTTTTTTTCCTGAGCCGCGGTCAGCGGGGGAAAAGTTATTGCACTCTAGATGTAGTGAGCAGTAAAAGTTTATCTGCAGGTAACTGCCCAGATACGCAAAACGGATGCTTTGTTTGTTGTGCTAGATGGTCCCAGGAAGGACCAATCTGCATCAAAATCCACCATTTCCAGGTGGATTTGACAAGTAATTATTCAAGCTTATGGTTAAAGGAACAAGATTCCTCCTTTTCCTGATAAGACCCACTCGACCAGGGCAATAAGTGCTTCATGGGCCGTGCATCACCAGGCTTCGATGGCTCAGATCTGTAAAGCTGCAACTTGGTCTTCAGTCCATACATTTACCAAATTCTATCAAATGTAAGGGGACATGAGGATTCTGCCTTCAGGCGTAGTGTGCTACAGGCAACAGTATAGGGCTTCTTGTCCGTTAGCGGCCTGCTTGATCTGTGTCTCCCACCCTTCATTGAGCATTGCTCTGGGACGTCCCACTATGTAACGAATAGAGGTTCTGTGTCCCGTGGTGTACGATAAAGAAAATGGGATTTTTAATAATGGCTTGCCTGAAAAATCCTTTGGAGTACACCACGGGACACAGAGCTTCTATTCATTATATAGTGGGATTGTATGTTCACCAGAGGTGATTGGACGCTGGCACAATCAATGAAGACAAGTGCCCCTCCACCTAAGGGAAATACCTCAGTTTTGTTGCAAAGCAGTAAGGTTCCCATAAGAAAGGGGACCTCTGTCCCATGGTGTACTCCAAGAAAGGGATTTTACAGTTAAGCGGTTATTAAACTTTTTTTATTTGTTTTGTCCAACCGCTATTTATAGCAGAGTTTCAGTACCTGTCAAGAACGCAGACTGGGGTGAAAAATTGAAGTATGACTTATTTACGAGATGCCAATAAGTGGAAAAGTGTAGGGCATCCCATGAACCTGAATGATCGTCCAATTCATTACATAAAAAAAGTAAAATAGGTCTCTGTTGGATTAACTGGGCTACTCTATAGTACTTTATAAGATTAGGAACCGCCTGATGGTTTGAGAGTGTGTACAATCTTGAGAGCAAATCTGCATCCCCCTAGACCCCAGTTGTATCTTAATATGCAAGTCGGCTGACCGACTTTTCTTTTCTTGTTTCTTCTGAATGAAAAATGTGCAAGAGTGGCAAATAATATTCCAATATTGAACAAAGATCAAGAATGGATATCGTGTATAAGTGAATATTGTCTGCACAAGATTCCACCACCAGAGTACCGGAAAGGAAAAAACTCACCATAGCGTAAATCCAGTTTAAAAAGCATATTTAATAAAGGTTAAAACACTTGACTCAATGTAGAATGTAAAATAGCAGCAAATGGCCAGCTGGTTGGCAAACGGCTGTGCGCTCAGACTGTAAAACGCAATGACGTCGGCACTGAAGGAGCTGACGTCATCTCGTTCTACAGTCTGAGCGGATGGCCAGTGGCCGGCTATTTTCTGCTATTTTGCCGTTTTTACTTTCTACATTGATGCAAGTGAAGAAAAGTATACCGCTCTAAAAACAATCAATCCCCATTGTTTCCGTCCCAACAAACCAAGAGGGTGCTGGCTGTGCTCAATTACCATGAGATGAAAGAAAAATCCTGGATTGCCGCACTCCTCAAAAAACGATGTCTTTATTCAAAACATGAAAAAACAACAAAAATTCAAATGGAAAAAACAGCCAAAATTCATGCAGTCAACCAAGAAGTGGATTAGGAAAAAAGAGCCGACATGTTTCGCATCCTGTGATGCTTACTCGAAGCTACGAGTAAGCATCACAGGATGCGAAACATGTCGTCGGCTCTTTTTTCCTAATCCACTTCTTGGTTGACTGCATGAATTTTGGCTGTTTTTTCCATTTGAATTTTTGTTGTTTTTTCATGTTTTGAATAAAGACATCGTTTTTTGAGGAGTGCGGCAATCCAGGATTTTTCTTTCATCTCATGATACATTGATGCAAGTGTTTGTTTAATTGGATTTACACTATGGGGAGTTTTTTTTCCTTTTCAGTAATTACTAATTCAACCGTATGTGCCTGAATTAATGCAAGTACTCAGTCACTCACCTTTACGGCGAGTTCCTGGATAAAGGCCCTGGCTAAGGTTTACAGCTGCAAGCTCATCCTGCTTGCCATTTGGTAAGCGTGCAATCCTTATGGTGTTTGCACACTCTGGTGGTGGATTCTTGTGCCGACGCTATTCACTTATGCACGATATCCATTTTTCTTTTACGCTAATGTTTTATTTGCTGCCATTTAGCACTTGGTGTCATACTAGTGTTTGTTGATACCACCAAGGATCACTACTGCACATTGTTTCAAGTGGTTTCTTCAATTATTTTTTCACAGGTTATGCTAGCGTGGCTAAAATCCTTGTTGCTGTTTATTAGTGTGTATTTTCACTGTCTAGCTGCTTATTATCTTATTTGCTTTTTGTTAGCACTGTATTTTTCTTTTTTCTAAGTTGTGAATGAAATATAATATTTTGTCAAGGGGCCATTTTTATTTAAGCTGTCCTACCCATTAACAAGAGGATAGGTAGTCCATAGATCTACTTCCTTTTTACTTTTGCAATAAAAGTAGTGTAGTTTGTTTTTGTAAAGGGTAGTGATGTCAGAGTGTTTAAGCTTCTGATTTGCCACGATAGCTTCTATAAACTGAGGGCCTTTGTTGGTCGTGCTGTTGCGATTTTTCAACCAAATACCTAATCCAATTTTCACCATTAGTTGCAGGCCGTGGCAGAGGAAGAGGTCGTGGACGGGGAAGAGGCCGTGGCAGAGGAAGAGGAGGACCAAGGCGATAGCTTTACCGCGAAAATTAGCTTCACAATAACAAAAAATATTGTTTTTGTACAGATTTTGTTAACTTTTTAACAAAGGATTGTTGAACTTGTGCTCGTCCACGCTGGGGTTTACTCACAATTCCCTTTTCCCTGTATTTTGAATTTTTTTTTTTTTGAATAAAAATTGTTTAAATTTTCCATGAGTCCCTCACGTGTCAAGTTTTATTTTGGGACTTTTGCTAATGGAGAAAATTGTCCCTTTCTGGGCCAATGATATCTGATTCTGGAGCAGGGTATCCAAAAGGGGTACATTATTAATAGCTTGACGTAGGTCGACCCGTTGTGGCAGATTTTAATTATTGTAACTTTTATCTTTCATTTTCATTCTTTTTATTTCTGTAGAATGAAAAATGCCATCTCACTGTGCTGTATATTAATCACTTGAGATCACTATAGACAAATGACATCCACAGCGTGGCTCTCAAGTGCCAAGTGGACGTCTTTTTCTGTGCATTACCTCTGCGCGCAGCGGGTAAACACTGTGCCGGCGCATCGCTTGGAAGCCGATGTGTGTACCTGGCGGCCGCGATGTCCGCCGGGTACATGCGATCGGCGGTGACAGCAGGGACGTGGAGCTCTGTGTGTGTTAACACAGCTCCACGTCCTGTCAGGGAGAGAGGAGACCGATCTGTGTCTCTTGTACATAGGGACACATCATCGGTCACCTCCCCCAGTCACCCCCCTCCCCCCACACAGAACACACCCAGGATACACATTTAACCCCTTCCTCACCCCAAGTGTTAACCCCTTCCCTGCCAGTCACATTTATACAATAATTAGTGCATTTTTATAGCACTGATCGCTGTATAAATTTGAATGGTCCCAAATTTGTGTCAAAAGTGTCCGATATGTCCGTCGCAATATGGCAGGCCTGACAAAAAAAATCGCAGATCGCCGCCATTACTAGTAAAAAATAAATCATAAATCTATCCCCTGTTTTGTAGGTGCTATAACTTTTGTGCAAACCGATCAAATACGCTTATTGCAATTTTTTTTTTTTTTAACAAAAATATGTAGACGAATACGTATCAGCCTAAACCGAGGAAATTTTTTTGTTTTTTGTTTTTTTAAATTGGGATATTATTCTAACAAAAAGTAGAAAATTTTTTCCAAATTTTTTTTTTTTTATAGCGCAAAAAATAAAAATCGCAGAGATGATCAAATACCACCAAAAGAAAGCTCTATTTGTGGGAAAAAATGGTAAAAATATATAATTTGGGTACAGTGTTGTATGACCGTGCAATTGTCATTCAAAATGCGTCAGCGCTGAAAATTGGTCTGGGCACGAAGGGGGTTTAAGTGCCCAGTTATGAAGTGGTTAAAGAACAATGTTGCTTCACAGGACTACAGAACATGTCCCTCCCTCTTCCTCTCCATTATATAAAGGGGGGGTGGAGGTGTTTCGTGACTGGTAACAATCTTGTGCTCTCTACCTGTGTTGACTGACTGTTATCAGTTCACAAGATTTGGCAGGATAAACAGATGTTGACAAGCCTTTTTCTCCTATCACCTTCCAGGACGGCACCTGAGAGATGATGGCTCCTCCCTGCAGGAAACAATCACATGACAGTTTAAAAAGCCCCACCCTTCCCCTTGTTCCCCAGTATTGATTATGTTTCTCCGAACACAGCGACACGTTTGTTTTGTTTTTAAAAACCTAGAGACCGGGGAGGGTCGAAGGTACCCCTGTTGAGACAGGTTCTAGGGAGGGCTGAACTAACCTGTAGGCTTGGTTCAACTCATAGGTCGCCCCAGGTGTGCACCGGTGCTCTGAGCTGCGGGGAGGCGAGCCATCACTGTGGTGCTGTAAGAGACCGCCGCCATTCGAACCGCTCTTTCCCGGGGATCGTTTCCTAGTCGGAACGCCTCGCTCTGAGAAAAGACAGGAACCGCGTCACAGGAAGTGGGCGGTTCCCGGCGGCGCAACCCGGAAGTGCCTGTGCGGCAGCGTTGGAAGTGGTCGGCTTGCGGACAAGCCTGTTCAGAGGTACCGGCAGCCAGGACCCAGTCAACCTCCTCATGGAAGAGGATGGGAAGACGGACACGACTGCTGGCAGATCCAGGTCGGGGGTCGGTGAGTACTAATCCCCCTGGAAAGGGAGGAAGGAGGCAGCAAGAGTTCCCGACTTTTAGGGAACGGCCAGAGCAGGATCTGGATCCCTTCTTGTTTGCTTCTTTTCCTCCCCAGTACAAACCAGCAGTCTTGGGGGGGGGGGGGGGGAGACGGAGTAATATTTTGTGTATCATGTCTTTTCAGAATCCCCCAGCGTAGCCCAGGAGGCCTCAGTTCAGTCTCCTGCCGCTACAGTTCCTCTAAGAGGTGTGGGAATTGTAAGGAGAAGCTCCCTAAATCCTACTCAAAACTCTTCTGCTATAAATGTATAAATACTTTAGCAGGAAAAGAGGCTGCTGCAATGATGAGTTTTCTTGCATCCATGCAGACGGAAATGTAGGCAACAGTCAAAGCTTTCCGGGAGGCAGCTGGGCAGTCAGTACAGACTGACATAGAGGAACTCACCCCCAGGGAAGGCACTTCTTCCCAAGAAAGTCTATTCTTTAAGGGTCCAAGTGCCTTCTTCACACCTTCACATATACCCCCTCTGGGTCAGGCAGAGGATGAAGAGAGTGAGGTAGTGAGTCTGACCAGATCTAGACACAGCTCAGGGGAGGCAGACGGAGACTCCATTAGTCAGTCTCAGGAAGACATGCGACTAAAGAGACACCTCTTTGCTATAGAAGATCTGGAGAGTCTCCTCCAGGCAATTTACGCCACAGAGGAGATCCCCGAGACCCCTAAACCAACCTCGGCACAGGATAAAGTGTATAGGGGCCTGGGTGACACCCAGTCTAGGGTATTCCCTCTACACCAGTCCATTAAGGAGTTAGTCCTACAGAAATGGAGAGAGCCTGAAAGGAGAATTATCAAACAAAAAACCTGGAAAAGGTTTCCCTTTTCCCAGGAGGACGAGGAGATCTTTTTTACGCTCCCTAGGCTTGATGCGGCCTTGTCACAAGTCACTAAATTGTCTGATCTCCTTTGAGGATGCGGGTAATATCAAGGACCTGATGGACCGCAGGGCAGAATCTCTCCTTAGGAAAGCTTGGGAAGCTAATTCAGCAGCTATGACTCCAGCCTTAGCAGCAGCATGTGTAGCCAGGAATACCGATATCTGGGTGGAGACGCTCACCGGGCACCTGTCTCAGAACTCTGATTCAGAGGAGGTGGTAGAGTCCCTTACAGTGATAAGGAAGGCGATTGCTTACCTGGCAGATGCAGCAATTGAATCTGCAAGAGCTTCAGCCAAAACAGCAGCCTTGATTAACTCAGCTAGAAGGGCTGTTTGGATCAAGGCCTGGGAGGGAGATGCGACATCTAAAGGTAAACTGTGTGGCATCCCCTTTCAGGGTTCTCTTTTGTTTGGCAAGGGCCTAGATGATGTCCTGGCTAGGTCATCAGAAAAAGGCAAAACATTTCCAGTTCAACCCAAAAGAGAAGGTTTCAGGAAAACTTTTCGAGGCCCCCAGGGGCAAGCTAAGCAAAAAAAAACAAAAAAGAACCCTACAGACGTTGGAAACTTTGGTAAAGGGAATAAGAACAACTTGCTTTTCCCTTCTCCCAAAACCGGCGACAAACATTCTAAGTGACGCCAAGATCAGAGTAGGGGGTCGGCTGTCTCAATTCTTACCTCAATGGGAAAAGATTTCGAACAGCCCTTACATTTGCCAAATTGTTCGAGAAGGTTATCGTCTAGAATTTTTGGCAACACCCCCCTCCATGATCACCCTTAGACGTCTTCCCAGGGATGCCCTGAAGAGGTCTGCCCTCCTAGAGGGTATAAATGAATTGGCCGAGCAACTAGTGGTAGTGCCAGTACCAAAAGATCAGCAGTACCAGGGATTCTATTCCCATGTATTTGTAGTCTGCAAACCTTCCGGAAGATACCGTCTAATAGTAAATCTAAGAAACCTGAACAAGTTTCTGGAATACAAGAGATTTACTATGGAAAGTATCTATTCGGTAAGGAAGAACCTCATGAAGGAAGCCTTCATGGTGACCCTAGACCTCAAAGATGCCTACCTTCACGTGCCAATTCATGTGGCCCATCAGCCATACCTGAGGTTTGCGGTCGTGGTGGAAGGAGAAATCCTCCACTGGCAGTTCAGGGCACTACCGTTTGGGCTAACTTCCAGCCCAAGGATATTCACAAAAATCCTAGCGGAGGCAATGGCATTCCTGCACCTTCAGGGTATATCCCTTATACCCTATCTGGACGATTTACTGATCTCAGGACAGTCGGCCAGCCAGGTCACATTGGATTCCAAAAAAGCAGTGTCAGTCCTGAAAAGTCTAGGGTGGATAATCAACACAGAAAAATCCTCCCTTGAACCAGAACAGGTCAAGACCTTTCTGGGATACATAGTGGACACCAGGCAGCAGAGGCTCTTCTTGCCAGAAGACAAAGTGGTAAAACTAGCCTCAGCGGCAGGGGACCTGATAAAAAAAAACCCAGACTCTCCAGAAGAAATGTTCTGAGCTTTAGGCCTCATGTCAGCAAGCATACCAGCGGTAGTCTGGGCCCAGCTTCATGCCAGGACACTTCATTTCTTCTTCCTGTCCTCCTGGGACAGAAAGAAAGAGTCCCTGGATCAGGAAATACTGCTCACCCCTCAGGTCCTGGCTTCCTTGGAGTGGTGGACAATTCACCAGAACCTGAAGGAAGGGCGACCTTGGGCTCAGTGGAACCCGGTAAAGGTTACCACGGATGCCAGCTCTTGGGGGTGGGGCGCCCACCTAGAAAAGAAAAAAGCCCAGGGGCAATGGGACAGCTCACTAGCTCGCAGGTCGTCCAATTACAGGGAACTCAGCAGTGGGGGAAGCCCTAATAGCCTTCCAGGAAGACATCGAGGGAAGAGAAGTCCAAGTAAGCTCCGACAACGCTACGGTGGTAGCATACTTGGGTCACCAGGGAGGGACCGGGTCCAGTCCCCTACTAGAACTGTCCAAGGAAATCTTGGAGTGGGCAGAAGGGAGAGTTCTCTCTATTTCAGCCATACATATAAAGGGGACAAGCTATACAGAAGCAGACTTCCTCAGCCGTCAGCAGTTGAAGCGGGAGGAATGGGAACTGAACCCAGAGGTGTTTCAAACCCTGGTACAGTGCTTCGGAAATCCGGAAATAGACTTGTTTGCCAACCGGCAAAACAGGAAGGTAAAAAGGTATTTCTCGATTTCCCAAGAACTACAGTCGGAGGGTCTGGATGCACTATCCCAGACCTGGCATTTCAGGCTGGCTTATGCCTTCCCGCCTGTGGCGCTTATTCCACGGGTCCTCCAGAAACTCAGCAGGTCTCCCGGCCAGATTCTTCTGATAGCTCCGTGGTGGCCAAGGAGAGCTTGGTTCGCAAATCTAAGGTCTATGGCGGTAGTAGAACCACTAAAGCTCCCGTACAGGGCAGATCTCCTCAGGCAGGGCCCAGTAGTTCACCCAAAGCCGAAATTCTTTCAGCTGGCGGCCTGGTTAGTGAGCGCCAGATCTTGAAGCGTAAAGGCTGCTCAGAGAAAGTCATAAGTACCCTTCTCCTGAGCAGAAAACCAGTAACTAGAAAAATGTATTAAAAAATTTGGAAGACCTTCTATTCCTGGGGTAAGGATAGACAGGTAACTTCAACTTCTATCCCGGTTATCCTGGACTTCCTCCAGGACGGAGTAGACTTGGGGTTAAAAGTTAGTACCCTTCGGGTCCAGATAGCGGCCCTCTCAGTCTATCTTGATCGAAGATTGGCTAAAGAGGACCTTATTAAACGTTTTTTGTTAGCGAGAGAAAGAGTTTCTCCAGTCCAAAAATATAGTTGTCCGCCTTGGGACCTGACTAGGGTGCTAGAGGCTTTATCTATACACCCATTCGAACCTATTGAAGAGGTTCCCCTTAAATTTCTAACTTTAAAATTAACTTTTTTGTTAGCCATTACTTCGGCCAGGAGGGTAAGGGATTTGCAGGCGCTATCCATGAAAGAACCCTTCCTGAGGGTACAGACAGATAGGATCACTCTTAGAGCAGACCCCCTGTACCTACCAAAAGTGGCATCCTTATTTCATAGGACGCAAGACATAATATTGCTGTCCTTTTGTTCTGAACCAAAGAACGAAAAAGAAAGGAAATTTCATTGTCTAGACGTAAGAAGGTGTCTTCTCACCTATCTGGAGAGAACTAAGAGTTTTAGAAGATCCAATCACCTATTAGTTCTACATGCTGGGCCCAGGAAGGGACTGCAGGCATCAAAAGCCTCAGTCTCAAGATGGATAAGAGAAGCTATATCCATAGCCTACGTATGCACCGGAGTGGCGGCTCATTCTACTAGATCCTTAGCAACTTCCTGGGCTGAGAAAGCAGGGGGGTCCTGGGAACAAATCTGCAGCGCGGCTACCTGGTCCAGCCATCATACATTCCTGAAGCACTATCGTGTGGAAATGTTGTCACAGCAAGACTTAGCCTTTGGTCGAAAGGTTCTACAAGCTGTGGTTTCTTGATTAACCTCTCAGGTGCCGTCCTGGAAGGTGATAGGAGAAAACCTACGTTAGACTTACCGGTAACGGTATTTCTACAAACCTTCCAGGTTTGTCCCTTGTGAACCAGTTCAGGATTACTCTAATACAGTGGTTCTCAACCTGGGGGTCGGGACCCCCTCGGGGGTCAAATGATGATTAACCAGGGGTCACCGAATCCTGGGCTGTTCCTGAAGCCCATATCACTCTCCCAGATTTTTTGCAGCCACCCAGCAGGGCTATCCCTGGAGCCCACAGCTGCCCAATCAGCCTCTTCGCAGGCGCCCATTCAGTTTACGGCATGGCTGGGGGGCAAAGACTAGAGGTCAGCTGACTGGCGAGGAATGTGAAGTGGGAGGGGCTGGAGGAGACCCGATCTCCTGATTTCGGCATAGGTGTCACTGCTACGAGACACCACAGATCTGGAGACACAGTGAAGTCGGAGACAGTGAGTTACACTACCTGCGATTATAGTTGCCAATACAAGGACTCAGGGAGCGCTAAATGCCTGTGGGTTAGGGGCGTAAATTACTTGTCTTGCCTTGGGTGCCGACAACCTACGCTATGAAAATTATTTTACTGTTAGGGGTCCCCACAACTTGGGAAATTTTATCAAGGGGTCATGGCCCTAGAAGGTTGAGAACCACTGCTCTAATACATACTGGGGAACAAGGGGAAGGGTGGGGCTTTTTAAACTGTCATGTGATTGTGTTTCCTGCAGGGAGGAGCCATCATCTCTCAGGTGCCGTCCTGGAAGGTTCGTAGAAATACCGTTACCGGTAAGTCTAACGTAGGTTTTTTTTCCCCCCACTGTTATTTTAACTGACAATTTTTGCCTGACATTCTTTGAACCATTAAAATTTGGTCTAAGGCCCCATACACACGACCGGATCATTCCGCTGGGATTGATCCGCGGATCAGTTCCAGCAGATAGATCCGGTCGTGTGTACGGCTTAGCGGACATTTCCCGACGGATTCCCAGCGGATAAACATTTCTTAGCATGCTAAGAAATCTATCCGCTGGAATCCAGTCCAGCGGACTGATCCCGTCGTCTGTACAGACTCACCGGATCAGTCCGTCCGCTCCCATCCCTCGCATGCGTCGTAATGATTCAACGCATGCGTGGAAGTATTTACCTTCCAGGGTCGCGCACGTCGCTGCGTCATCGTCGCGGCGACTGCGCGGCCACGTCACCGCGGATGTATTCCGCGGGGATTTCGATCTGATGGTGTGTACAGCCATCAGATCCAAATCCGCCAGAGGATTTATCCGCTGGAAACGGTCCGGCGGACCGTTTCCAGCGGCTATCCGCTCGTCTGTACGAGGTCTTAGTGATTTCGTCCGATCACTAATACACTGCCCAACAAGAATTCTCTTGCATTTTGTGGCTGTGTGTGGTGAAGAGATGAGCTCGGGCGTGTTATTTGGATATACCATATTTATCGGCGTATAACACGCACCTTCACTTTAAGAGGGAAGTTTCAGGAAAAAAACTTACATTTTAAATAAAAAAAAACTGACGCAAAATAAGGGTCATTGCCCACCAGTGCAGCCTCTCCATTGCCCACCAGTGCAGCCTGATCGATGCTCATCTGCAACATCAGAGGGGCAGGACGAATGCCAGAATACATACAGGAGAATCTCCTGTTTACACGGAGGCCTCTTTAATACAGACGCCGCCGAGTAAACAGAAAATTCTCCTGTATGTAATCTGATGGCACTTGTCTCCTCCAGGTCCCCTCTGAGGCAGCGCCGATAAATACAGTATAGCCCTGGGGACCACAAAAAAAGAATATATATATATATATATATATATATACACGTGTGTGTATTTATATCTATATATCTTTTTAACTCTCTGCTATAAAAACATTTTTTTTTTCTGCAGAAATTTTAGGCCAATATGTATCCTGCTACATATTTTTGGTAAACAAAAATGGTATATTGATTGGTTTGCATGGAAGTTAAAGCATCTATAAACTTTGTGTGTTAGATATGCAATTTTTTATACACTAGTAATTAGGGGTGTAACGGATCGTCACCGATCCGTGATCCGAACGGGCCACCCCGTTCGGATCGGCACACCCCGCGATCCGCGGAGCGCTCCGGAGCCTAGGCCTAGGAAAGTCCCCGGCTTCGGCCTAGCTCCGGAGCGATCTTGCTCCACCCAGTCTGCTTGCCAGAGCCCAGCGTGACACGCCTCCCCGGGGAGGCGTGTCACGCTGTGCACTGGGCTCTGGCAAGCCGACATGGAGAGGGAATAGTAGCAGAGAAGCACTAGTGTGAGAGGAGGAGGGGGGGGGGGGGGAGAGCACATTTCACGGGTGGATTAAAGAGGAAGCAGGTGAGGCTGTTTGGGACTTGTTAAAAGTACAATCTTGATGTTTTTACAGCTATATATAATTATATATATATATGTATATGTATATATATATACAGTTGTGTTCAAAATTATTCAACCCCCCAATGCTGTAAAGGGTTTTAGGGAATTTAGTGTACATTTGTAATTGTATTCAGAATGAAATCCTACAAGGACTTCTTAAAGAACCATATGCAACTAAAATGACATCAATTGGTTTTGTAATACAGTAGTAAATGTTTATTTTGTGAATTCTTCATTTACACAATTATTCAACCCCTTAAAGACTACCACTCTGAAGAACAGAGGTTCATTGAAGTGTACTCAATCCGGTATTGAAAACACCTGTGGATGTCAGGGAGCAGCAATAAAGCCTAATAAGCATTAATTAGGCAGCTTTAAAATGACTGTGATACTCAGCTCCTTCTAGACATTTACTGGTGTGGTTACAAACATGGTGAAGTCAAGAGAATGGTCCAGGAAGACAAGAGAAGAGGTGATTACTCTTCACAGGAAGGGCAATGGCTATAAGAAGATTGCAAAGATGTTAAACATACCAAGAGACACCATAGGAAGCATCATTCACAAATTCAAGGCAAAGGGCACTGTTGAAACGCTACCTGGTCGTGGCAGAAAGAAGATGCTGACTTCGACTGCTGTGCGCTACCTGAAGCGTAGAGTGGAGAAAAGTCCCTGTGTGACTGCTGAGGAACTGAGAAAAGATTTGTCAGATGTGGGTACTGAAGTTTCTGCTCAGACAATACGGCGCACACTGCGTAATGAAGGCCTCCATGCCAGAACTCCCAGGCGCACCCCCTTGCTGTCTCCAAAGAATAAGAAGAGTCAAATGCAGTATGCCAAAAGTCATGTGGACAAACCACAGAAGTTTTGGGATTGTGTTCTGTGGACTGATGAAACTGTTTGGGCCCATGGATCAATGCTATGTTTGGAGGAGGAAGAACAAGGCCTATGATGAAAAGAACACCTTGCCTACTGTGAAGCATGGCGGGGGGTCAATCATGCTTTGGGGCTGTTTTGCTTCTGCAGGTACAGGGAAGCTTCAGCGTGTGCAAGGTACCATGAATTCTCTTCAGTACCAGGAGATAGTGGATAACAATGTGATGCAGTCCGTCACAAACCTGAGGCTTGGGAGACGTTGGACCTTTCAACAGGACAATGATCCCAAGCATACCTCCAAGTCCACTAGAGCATGGTTGCAGATTAAAGGCTGGAACATTTTGGAGTGGCCATCGCAGTCACCAGACTTAAATCCGATTGAGAATCTCTGGTGGGACTTAAAGAAAGCAGTTGCAGTGCGCAAGCCTAAGAATGTGACTGAACTGGAGGCTTTTGCCCATGACGAATGGGCGAAGATACCCGTAGATCGCTGCAAGACACTTGTGTCAAGCTATGCTTCAAGTTTAAAAGCTGTTATAACTGTAAAAGGATGTTGTACTAAGTACTAAGATTGAATGTCACTTGGGGGTTGAATAAAACTGATAATGATGTGAGCACAGAAAAGACATTTGTGGTTATTTCATTATAAATGTTATGTTATATTTGTCTGACCTACACATGCCTCTTTGATTTAATTGTAAGCAGGATGACTGAATGATCAAAATCAGTGTCAAACTGGCCAAAACAATCAATTTCAGTGGGGGTTGAATAATTTTGAATACAACTGTATATATGTATATATATGTATATATATATATATATATATATATATCTGTAAAAACATCAAGATTGTACTTTTAACAAGTCCCAAACAGCCTCACCTGCTTCCTCTTTAATCCACCCGTGAAATGTATGTGTGTGTGTGTGTGTGTGTGTATATGTGTGTGTATATGTGTGTGTATATATATATATATATATATATATATATATATATATATATATATATATATATATATATTACACACACACACATTTTTTTTTTTTTGCGCTGATCCGAAAATGATCCGATCCGTGACTCCCGATCCGTGAGTTTTTTGATCCGTTACACCCCTACTAGTAATGGAGGTAATCTGTGTCTTATAGTCGGACTGCAATAGTAGGGTGAACATGCTGACACTTTGTGGGGAACCAGTGACAGTGATCGGTGCTAAAAATATACACTCACTGGCTGGGAAGGGGTTAGCATCTAGGGCGATCAGGGGATTAAATCTTTGCCTAATTCTGCTTGGTGCATTCTGTGTGTGCTCTTTTTATTAAGGGATTTGCTGTGTTTTTTTTGTTTTTTATTCCCTGCTTGCATGGAAACAAAAACCGGCACATTGCTGCTAACAGGACAAAGCTTTGTCTCATAATCCTCTTCGCCGATCAGCAGGCGCTGGCCAATGATTGACTTCTGGCGAAGAGGATTATGGGACTAACCCCTGCATGCCCCCAACATGATCCAGTGCAGGAGAGCCGCTCTGCCACTGTACTTCTACTTGAGGCAGTTAGGCTCCATTCACACCTAGGCGTTTTTACGCCCGACGCTATTGCAGCCCGAAATACGCTGGAGGGGTTATTTAACATTGTCAGCTATGGAGATGGTTCACATCTCGACACCGAACGCTGTACGCCTGAAGCTCAAAACAAGTCCCTGACCTTTTTTTCAGGCGGCTTCGGCGTTTGGCCATAGCCGACAATGTGTAAATCACCACTCCAGCGAAAACCGCAGTAAAAAACGCTGCGTTTTGTCGCGGCAAATCGCGGGACAAAACGTTGCAATTTGTCGCGGCAAATCGCGGTACAATACGCTGCGTTCAGGTGTGAATGCAGCCTTACAGCTGAGCTCGGGGTAGATGTAAACAAAACACAGTTCAGCTCATATATGTAATATATGTCTAAATGTGTGTGGTTTTTTTTTTTTTTTTTTGTTTCTCTGCCTGCATTTAACCTGGGATCAGTGTCTTACACAATTCTGTACAGTAGAAGTCCGAGGGGAAGGGAGAAGCAGCACAAGACACAGTTGGAGCAGAGAGCAAAGTGACAGATGAGTTGATCATCGTGCTGTATTGCCTTTCATTGTCCAGTTGGAGAAAGGCAAGTGAAACTGCAGGAGAAAGATAAAGGGCATCCCTCCACTTGCTTGCAGTTCTTTGCTCCTGCACAGCAGGACTGGTCCGGAAGTGACCTTTGGGCACTGGTTTCTATGTAAGGCACATTCCAGGCTCTGTTCTGGTAACAAGTTGGTCACAGAGTGCTCTCTGGGTGTAGAGCCATTGGGCCCTGTCTGACTCACTTTGTGTACTAGAAGCTACCCCATTAGTTTGTATTGCTGAGTGTGATGCAATTGCCTATATGCTTCAGTCTAATGCTCTCCCTGCTAACTTAATGCTGTTGGTTACAGGTAACAGGTGTTTTATGTGTGATTCATCTCTCTCTGTAAGGACTGTTCATATGTTAAATAAGGCTAGCTTTTGAAAGGCCTTTAATTGTGTGATAACCCTGTCTACAACCTAGTGATTCTCAGAGGTGTTAATAGGTGTCAAACTGGAAGCAGACGAAACGTCTGCTTAGGAAACTCAAGTGTGTGAAGGTGGTTTGTTGTGTAAGGAATGTGCAGTGATTAGACATGATAATTGTCGGTCGGTGCCGACCTGTCTGGAATGTTTTAGTAATTAGCCTTAGTGTGTGATTGGGTTGGGTGGAGATTTCATTGTTGCTTCAATGTCTTGGACTGTATAAAAAGCTGAGAAGAAAAACCATTAAAGGCTGTGTTGTTCAAGCAGTAAGCTGGTCTCATGTGTGGCTTTCTGGGCGATTCCAGGGATATCCCTCCTCGTGGAAGATTGGGGTGATTTTCGTTATGGGAAGAAGGGAACGTTGACGGGGATATCATACCGATACCGTCACACTGAGCATCTTCAACCCTTTTTGTTGCTACCTATGTAAATACTATGTCAGTAGGATGTATATAAACTCAACTGCTATAGCAGCCCGGAGATTTTACTAAAGTGTCAGATGTGAGAACCCATTACCAAACAGTGGCGGCCCGTCCATAGGGGGCGCCCGGGCGCCGCCCCCCCCTCCCCAAGTCAGTTAAAAAATTATAATAATAAAAAAAAAAAAAAAAAATTTTTTTTTTTTAAACATGTCCCTTTAAAAAAAAAATGCAAAAAAAGGTCCTTATGTGCACTGTGTCGGGCGCCGGGTGCAGTTCAGTACGAGTAGCGCCACGTCTGTGCAATCACAAGATTGCAGACGAGGCGCTACATTGGCAGAAAAAAAATGCATTTGTGGCGGAGCCGATCGCGCCACTTGCTTCCGGCGAATTGAACTATATTGTGGCCGGGCGCGTGCACTGTACCCAGTATATTGCTGTGCATAGTGCCGACATCAGGAAGTGACGTCGGCACTCTGCATCTCAGAGGGACGCATCCCTGTCAGCCACACATCCCCGTGAGCAAGAAATCCCCGTGAGCCAGCCGTTCTACAAGGTACAGAAGCAGGCTCAGTAATTAGCAAAAGTGTCCCTGTTTGTTGAATACAGAAGGGTACTAGTGAAGGAATCAGTGCAGTGATAAATTAAATGGTGACATGCAACCAGAGGGGTCATAGAAAGAGGAAAGGGTGAGGATCATGTGCAGTGGAGAGTGTGGGGGTTGGTATGCGGGATGGTGGAGGTACTGTGATCTGATCTGAGCAGAGCAGAGTGTGTGTTATCCTGTCAGTGTCATACAGCAGCACCTTGTACTGTGATCTGTGATGATCGGACTGCAGGTGGAAGGAGATCTGCTTCTGTGTCCCGGGAATCAACTCTGCCCTAAAATCAGCCATTCACCCGACAGTGTGCTGCTGTGTCAGAGACACGTGTCAGGCAGGAGAGGGGAGAGAAGGGGGGGCCATGGGGGACTGATCTAATGCTTCTCTTATTCATTACTAAATCCCTGGTGAAGGACAGTGATACATCTCCCTCTCTCTCATCTATCTATCTATCTATCTATCTATCTATCTATCTATCTATCTATCTATCCATCTATCTACATGTCTGTCTCTCTAGTTATCTATCTATCTATCTATCTATCTATCTATCTATCTATCTATCTATCTATCTATCTATCTATCTATCTATCTATCTACATGTCTGTCTCTCTAGTTATCTATCTATCTACATGTCTGTCTCTCTAGTTATCTATCTATCTATCTATCTATCTATCTATCTATCTATCTATCTATCTACATGTATGTCTCTCTAGTTATCTATATATCTATCTACATGTATATCTATCTATCTATCTATCTATCTATCTATCTATCTATCTATCTATCTATCTATCTATCTATCTATCCATCTATCTACATGTCTGTCTCTCTAGTTATCTATCTATCTATCTATCTATCTATCTATCTATCTATCTATCTATCTATCTATCTATCTATCTACATGTCTGTCTCTCTAGTTATCTATCTATCTACATGTCTGTCTCTCTAGTTATCTATCTATCTATCTATCTATCTATCTATCTATCTATCTACATGTATGTCTCTCTAGTTATCTATATATCTATCTACATGTATATCTATCTATCTATCTATCTATCTATCTATCTATCTATCTATCTATCTATCTATCTATCTATCTACATGTGTGTCTCTCTATCTATCTATGTATCTGTCTATCTATCTATCTATCTATCTACATGTATGTCTCTCTAGTTATCTATATATCTATCTACATGTATATCTATCTATCTATCTATCTATCTATCTATCTATCTATCTATCTATCTATCTATCTATCTATCTATCTATCTACATGTGTGTCTCTCTATCTATCTATGTATCTGTCTATCTATCTATCTATCTATCTATCTATCTATCTATCTATCTATCTATCTATCTATCTATCTATCTATCTATCTATCTACATGTATGTCTCTCTATCTATCTATGTATCTGTCTATCTATCTATCTATCTATCTACATGTATGTCTCTCTAGTTATCTATATATCTATCTACATGTATATCTATCTATCTATCTATCTATCTATCTATCTATCTATCTATCTATCTATCTATCTATCTACATGTGTGTCTCTCTATCTATCTATGTATCTGTCTATCTATCTATCTATCTATCTATCTATCTATCTATCTACATGTATGTCTATCTATATATCTATCTATCTATCTAACTAGAGAGACATACATGTAGATAGATAGATAGATAGATAACTAGAGAGACAGACATGTAGATAGATAGATAGATAGATAGATAGATAGATAGATAGATAGATAGATAAACTAGAGAGACATACAGATAGATAGATAGATAGATAGATAGATAGATAACTAGAGAGACATACATGTAGATAGATAGATAGATAAACTAGAGAGACATACAGATAGATAGATAGATAGATAGATAACTAGAGAGACATACATGTAGATAGATAGATAGATATATAGATAGATAGATATCTATCTATCTATCTACATGTATGTCTCTCTAGTTATCTATCTATCTATCTATCTATCTACATATCTATTTATCTATCTATCTATCTGCATTTCTGGTTATCTATTTTTCTATCTACATGTCTTTATCTATCTATGTCCATCTATCTATCTATCTATAGATACCTGTCTGTCTGTAGGCCCTATTGCGGGCGAGTGATCGGGGGGGGGGGTTGGTTGTGGTATTGTTTGCGCCCCCCCCCAAAAAAATGGAGCACCAGCCGCCACTGTTACCAAACCCACCAGGAGAATGTTTGTGGTTGGTCTAAGCCTGGGGAAAGAGGATTATGTGTGATTGGAAGCAAGGACAAAAAGGGTGACATTAGGCCAATGGAGTAGCGTACAAAATCCCAGACCTGTAGGCTATGAAGCATCAGACTCAATAATGATGAGCAAAGGTTATGGGAGAGCCAGAGGAGGGATGGCATAGTGACAGGGGTGCAGTTGGGCAGTTCCAAAAGTACCCACAGGGAAAAATCTGAGGCATGAAAAGATAATTGGGCAATCTGGGCGGCAAGGTAATATTTGGTGATGTTAGGGCCCCCCTGTAGTGTATGCGTAAAAGGGGTTCTGGAGATCCTAGGGCATTTGTTGGCTCAAATGAACGCAAAATTTCTCTTCTGGACTAGGTGCAGAAAGTGTGACGGAACCTGCACCAGGAGAGTGCGCATGTAAGATAAAAGTTTGGGCAGAATAGTAATTTTTACGGAATTAATCTGGCCTATCCAGGACAAGTGTGGGAACTGCCAAGACTGTATAAGTGCTGATAAGTATTAATGGATAATAGATGCGAAAAGAGGGGAATAAGAAGAGGTCAACCTAATACCAGGGTAATCACTGTGCAAGGATGCCCAGTGGTAGCTGTAAGCGAGTAACCAGTTTCAGAGGTAGGGGCGACCGTTTTATCCAAGTCAATGTGTAGACCTAAAATCGATGAGAAACATGAGTTTCACCGCAGATTGTAAGGGGGTTGGTCAAGAGGCCATCATCTGCAAATAAGTTAAGCTTATATTTGTGGCCTATGTAAGGGATGCCTGAAACATTCTGCTCGGACCGTAGGGCAATGGCCCTACGGTCCGAGCAGAATAGCCCGAGGTTCTACGGCCAGGATGAAGAGGGCTGGGGACAGAACCTCCTGAAGATCGAGAAGGGGGATGAGAAAAAACATGCGTATTGCACCGAAGTAGAAGGGGACAAATACAAGGTCTGGACTCTCCAAAACCCGTGATAGTACAAATCGCAAGAACTTCGATGACTAGGTGTCAAAGGCTTTATAGAGATCTAAAGAGAGCAGGAATATTTCGCTGATGTAAAAGATGTATTGAATGGGCGACTTTGTGAACATTGTCAGCGGCCTGTCATACGGGAACGAAACCAGCTTGGTCTCTATGGATGAGACAACACAAATATTTATCAACACAAAGGCTTTAGATCTTCCCCAGGATCTTCAGGTCCTAATTTAGGCAGGAGATAGGGCAGAATGCTTAAGGTTCCAAAGTGTCCTCTGATGTTTTGGGGATCTGAGAAATGTGTGCCCGAAGTGTGTCTGAGGAGGGCAGAGATCCCTGTTTTAAGGTATTAAAGATTCGCAGATTATTTAAAAAAAAGAAAACAAACATGTCATACTTACCTCCACTGTGCAGTTTGTTTTGCACAGAGTGGCCCTGATCCTCGTCTTCTGGGGTCCCACGGCGGCTCTCGCGGCTCCTCCCCGCAAGAGCTAACCCCCTCTGGGAAGCGATCTCCCAAGGAGGTTGGCTTGTGGGCGCGCTACCATAGACGCCAATTGTATGACTCGGCCCCGCCCCCCCGGCGGCTGCGTCATTGGATGCGATTGACAGCAGCTGGAGCCAGTGGCTGCGCTGTTATCATTCAATGAATAGCCAACAAGACCATAGGATGCATTAAGGTGAAAAAACATGAAGGTTTACAACCTCTTTAAGGTAACTGGTTAAATATGGGACCAGAAGTTCAGAATATCTTTTATAATAAAGGCCAGAGAAACCATCTGGGCCAAATAAGGCTTCAAGGACAAAAAATCCTGAAGCGCCTTAGAAATATTTGCATAGAGGGCATCACGTGCGTCCTCAGATAATGCAGGGAGGCTCTGGTCACAGAAAAGTTCCTCTGCTTTGTCCAGGGGGAATGGGTCAGGTTTGGCATAAAGTTTCGATACAAAACCTGCAAAGGTTAGCTTGATCTACTGGGTGTTGGAGGTGTGACCGGCAGGCAACTGCAACCTGACTGGCTTATATGGTTTTCCAACCAAATTCAGCTTCCTGGCCAACATCGAGCCAGGTTTGTCTGTGCAAGTTATTTGTTCCAATGCAAGGCCTTTTCGGCCACCGGGTTGGAAAGTAAGTCCTGCTCTGTGGGTTATGGTGGGGTGCGTCTTCCAGCGTGCCTCAGCATTGGCTAGAAGGGAATGGAGCTCCGTAAGGTGCCGCTCCCTCTCCTGCCAATGGGCGGGTAGGGTGGCGGCACATAGCCATCACTGCAAGGGTGACCCAGGAGTATCAAGGGGTCATGGTCGAACCAGGGAGAGGCAGGAATAATTATTTTCTTCACCAGGGGGAGGGGATGAAGGTGCATAAGAACATGATCAATCCTGCAAAAGCTATTATGAGGGTTGGAGTAGTAGGTGAAGTCGTGGGTGGTCGGGTGTAGCACCTGCCACAGCGGGGTGCAGTACCACATTTGGCCAGAGCGGAGCCTATCAGAGCTGTTCGGAAATACTCAGTTCCCGAGCCTTTCCGAGGTTTTCCGAGTTCAGCCGAGCTGTCCTCGAGCCTTTATGAGGCTCTCCGGCGCCCCTCTACCGCTGGTCACATGCGGTATTGCATGCCATAGAAGTCAATGCGGAACAAATTATTTTTCGTTTCCATTGACTTATGTGGGGAAACTCGCTTTGGTATGCGAGTGCTTTGGATTCTGGAACAAATTTTGCTTGTAATCCAAGATTCCACTGTATATGTTGAGATTTTAGGTGGTGGAAAACTTTAGACCACAGTGGCCATGTTGGGGAAAAGCTGAGATGCTCAACAGTCAGGCTACTTGTAAGCCAATGTACTAATTGACGGATGACCCGATGAGTCCCAAGACCCCAGGGGGCGTGATGGGAAGGAGAGAAAGGGGAAGAGATAAAGATCAAATATTGTTGAGAACACACCATCGGTGAGATGCATCCCAGGAATGTAGGATGCTAGACCAGGGTGGCTCTGCGATTTAAAAGGTGGTGGAAAATTTTAGACTACAGTGGCCATGGTAGGGAAAAGTTGAAATGCTTAACAGTCAGGCTACTAGTCAGCCAATGTACTATGAGCCAATTGACGGATGACCAGATGAGTCCCAAGACCCCAAGGTGGGTGATGGGAAGAAAAGATAAAGATCAAATATTGTTGAACACACCATCGGTGAGATGCATCCCAGGAATGTAGGATGTTAGACCAGGGTGGCTCTGCCACTGGACACATAGCTGCAAATGTAAAATCATCAGAAGCTCCCAAGGGAGCCAGGGAAGGGAAAAAAACAAGGAGCTGGCAGCACCCAGGCAGAAGCCTTGGCTCCTATACAGCTGTTGTTATATCTTTTAGGGGAGATGGAGAGGGAGTCAAGGATTTAGGATCGGAGTAAAACATAACTCAGAAATAGGTAAACATCATCATGTATAACAACTCCAACAGATGGACAAAATAAAGCCAGTAGCAAAGCATGAGAGCCTAAAGGAAGCCGGCCGAGGCTCAGGCTAAAGCTCCCCCAGGCCCAGGGTAGCCTGTTGTGTTCAGAGGTAGTAATGTGGTGGCTCATGCTGGAGGGCCGGGTGCAAGAGTTAGGCAGTGTTAACTTCCCAGACTGCAGTACAAAGGTTCAGAAGGAGAGAGGGAACCAGTAGGATGGGAGATAGAGGGAAGGGGAGAAAGAAGGAAGGGAAAGATCAAGAGAAGGGGAGGGAAGAGGATGAAAGAGAGGAGAGCTGTACCTGGGTGTGAAGACCGCCCCCGCCTCAAGGTTGGAGAAAAAGCAAACAGTAACATGAGTCAAAAAGGTTATCCCTCAACTGGAATCATGGTTAGAAACAAGCTGTCCTAAGGGGGCTGAGTCACCAGACCCCTTTTGATGGTACAAGGACGGCAGCGACCCCCAGGTCTCAGTACAGGAAAGGGAAAACCCTAGTTTGCAAGGGAATAGCGATACCAACTATGAATAAAGGTGCTGCACACCCCTGATTGAATTTGGAAAGAAGGAAAAATTACCCCTAGGGGCTTTGTACTGCAGCGATGAATGAAACTATAAATAATGAAAGTAGAATTTGTAAAAAAAAGTATACATTTTATTAAATATCAATTTAGTAAATAAGATATCAATAATCGTTTGAGATGAGAGACACCATCTAAAAAACTCAGGACATGAGCTTCAAAAAACATCCATAAATCTGGTACATAATTATAAAAACAGCCGAGGTAGGATTTAACAGTACTGTATACATATCACTATGGGCGCAAAAAGCCCCAACGCGTTTCGACCTTAATAATACAAGTAGCGATCTTCTTTAGGGGAACACAATTATTTGCCCGAACATAGATTCTATAAAGGAAGCACATGTATATCAATGAAGATTGTTAGCAAAGCAACCAGCAAAGGGAGGAGCACACACACCCACGTACATAAGTGTCGCACATGCGTGTGCATGATCCTCACGTGTATACAAAGCCATTATTGGTGATGAATAAAGAATACTTACCAAGGCAGGTGTTGGGGACGGGAACCCACGATCATTCCATGAGCCACGCTGCCAGGAGCAAGACCTGCTTGGGGCTAAGACGGGAGAGGAAAAGAGGTCAGATGGAGTCATGGACCAAAGTGGGGAGCAAAAAAGGGGGGCCGCTCCCAGGCCTACGAGAGGCTAGTCAGCCTGAGACAAGGAGGAATGATGATGATGGGGGTGGGGGATATGAACCGAAAGACCATAATCTGTTGATTGAGGAATGTCCCCAAGGAGAGGACAGGTCTCCATTAAGTCCTGAGACAAAGTTCTTGGGGGTCATGCTGGAGCCAGGGGTCCCAAGCTAAGTGTTCATCCATCACATGGCAGCCACTGGTCTGGAAGTGGTAATCCCCCCACTGTGGGTCTAACTAAGGCAACAGTCCCTGAAGAAACAAAGACCCAGTTCCACCACCCCGCAAGGTGAAGGGAAGGGCAGCAGTTAGGGAGTGTGGGTCAGCTTCTGGGAGAAGGAAAAAAAAATCCCAAAAGAAAAACGGTTAACAAGGAACAAGGTGGTTAGGTGGCCAAGACTCATGGTTAGAGCAACGAACATGAAAAGGAGGAGACCGGATGTCCGATCATGTCAAAGAAAAGGTGTGCAGAACTGGGGGTAGCACCCCTCTGTGGCAGGAGATGTAGGGATTCCAGATTGCGCCTCCTCAGGGGTAGTGATGAAGGGATTGCGGCCCTGATATTCAAACGAAAGCCGAAAGGGGAAACCCCAGGTGTACTTGATGCACCAGTTCACTAGGAAGGAGGTGAAAGGCTTTATCTGGAGGGTGATCTGGGAGAGATCCGAGAAAAGCTGGTAGCAGTGCCCCTGGAAGTCAGATCTGTTCCTAGCAGCCATCAGATTGGTTTCTTTGGTGCAATAGTATGTGAATTTAATGATAATGTCCCTCGGGGGGGGGGCAACCTTTTTTGTTCTAGGAATGGGTGTTTGCCGTCAAATTTGAGATGGCCTAAAGGGATCTCAGGGACCCACTCCTGAAACAAAGCTGTTGCTGCACAAGGTGCAAAAATTGCTGTGGCGAGAGGGATTTTCAATGTCTGCAAGGTGGAGTAACGTGGCAGCAAGTTCCTCTTTGATGTCAGTCAGATCTTGTTTATGGTTTTCAATTACCGGTACATTTGTCCTGGAGATTGTGCGGCTACCCAGCTCCTGGATCTCTCTGGTGAAATGGTCGGCCATCTTGGAGGTGGCAGCCTTCCCTTTTCATGGAGAATGTTTATTTGGTGATCACTTGGACAAGTATATCCAAAAGATTTACGGAGGGAAGAGTTCTCTACTTCCTGTGAAGAAAAGCACCAACCGTCCCTCATTTAAAACCTCAGGGACTGCTTCCTCAGATGTCTCAGCGCTAAGGCAGTTCCGCCGCCAACAGGGCGCTAAGGCCAGAGGCAAGTCGCAAGGCCAGGGCCAGAAAAAGCCCTGGGTCCAAAACTCTTCTAAACACAGCACCAAGCCATCCCTTTGAGGGGGTCCCGCACTCCATCGAGAGGGGGGAAGGCTGCTGCATTTTGCGGACATTTGGAAAACAACAATTCAGGACGAGTGGGTCACCTCAATTATATCTCGCGGCTACAAGCTGGAGTTGCAGGGGGTTCCCCCTCAGAGGTTTTTAAGATCCAGCGTTCCATCGGATCCTCCAAAAAGAGACTTATTGTTTCAGGCACTACACCATCTAGTGCATCAAGGAGTGATTGTAGAGGTTCCTGTATTCGAAAGGGGCACAGGTTTTTACTCAAACCTAAATAGTCATAGCTATCTCACACACAATTACGTTACTTCCGGCTGTTGTGTGCGGAGCAGTGGAACGCACGCCGACTCTCAGCCTTTTTAGATAGTGTGTATTTTTTTTATTATCTGCATTTATACTGCATTCATTTGATGCGATTTGGATCACCTTTTTTAAATATAATTATTTTTTAAATAAACCCTCGGAATTACACAATGCCAGTTCGTTTTTTTCTGGTCTTATGAGGATATCAGGAGCTGACATGCTGGGAGAGAGATAACGAAGCACAGCTGAAAAATCTTGTCAGTGGACTGGGAGCCCAGGAGTCTAAGCCGAGGAGCAGTAACCAGACTAAGACCCCTTTCACACTGAGGAGTTTTTCAGGCGGTACAGCGCTAAAAAATAGCGCTGCTATACCGCCTGAAAAACTCCTGCACAGCATTCTCAATGTGAAAGCCTTAGGGCTTTCACACTCAGGCGATGCGCTGGCAGGAGAGAAAAAAATCTTCTGCAAGCAGCATCTTTGGAGCGGTGAGAGGAGAGGTATGTATACCGCTCCTTCACCGCTCCTTCCCATTTAAAACAATGGGAAACTGCGGTAATACCGCCCGCAATGCGCCTCTGCAGAGGCGCATTGCGAGCGGTATTAATCCTAGCGGCCGAATTTAGCACATGCTGTTTATATTCGGTCATGGTATTGGATATGGTTTAACACTTAGTGCACTTGAGGTTTTATACCAAACCCACACGGACCAACATCACCCACTAAAGGGTGACACGAGTTGGGATTACCTTCTTAGGCTGTTCACCACACTCTGAAGAACCTCCTCTTTTTGAGGATTAACCACTTATTGTACATACAATTTTTTAGTGAGTGCCCCCAGGAAGAGCGACTCCCATTTGACTCGCTCTTCATAGGTAGCATTAGATTCACTTAACACAGTCACTATATATAACCTTATCACCTTGGAGGGATCACTACCAGCTTGGACACGTCACCCAAGTGGCAGTGGATTTTATTTTATTTCATTTTATTTTTACCATTATTATTTTTTTACGCTATCAGAAGCTAAACTATTGAAGGATTTACCTATACCTTTACCCACATTACTATTTAATTGGAGGGCAGCGCCATACACCCCAATATTGCACATCTTTTACTCAAACCTGTTTACGGTTCAGAAACCAAACGAGGACACCAGGCCCATTTTGGACCTAAGATCCCTGAACAAGAATCTATTTATACAGTCCTTTCGGATGGAGTCTGTCCGCTCAGTAGTAACTGTAATTTTCAGTTTGTGGCTCTACCCTTCGGGCTTGCCGGGTGTTCACAAAGGTCCTAGCACCAGTACTGGGTCTTTTAACCACTTGCCAAACGCTGCGCGCCTATTTACGTCGACAGAATGGCACGGGCGTGCCTCGCGAGTGTGGCCGTGGGTCCCGGGAACTCAATGTTCCCAGGAGTCCCGCGATTGCGGTTAGCAAGAGCAGAACAGGGGAATGCCTTTGTAAACAAGGCATTCCCCTATTCTGCCTAGTGACACTGTCACTGATGACTGTTCCCCGTGATCAGGAAGGGTCATCAGTGACGTGTCACGTATAGCCACGCCCCCTAACAGTAAGAATCACTTCATAGGGAACACTTAACCCCTGCAGCGCCGCCTAGTGGTTAACCCATTCACTGCCAGTGTAATTTTTACATTAATGGTCAAAATGGTGTCAAAAGTGTCCGCCATAATCAATAAATCAAAAATATGTAGAAGAATGAGGGGCAGATCCACGTACATTGGCGCATTTTTGCGTCGAGCGTAGAGTATCTAAGATACACTACGCCGCCGTAACTTTTTTTTTCCGAATCCTCAAAGAATTTGCGCCGTAAGTTACGGCGGCGTAGTGTATCTTTGGCGGCGTAAGGGCGCGGAATTCAAATGGATGTGATGGGGGCGTGTTTTATGTAAATACGCAGTGACCCGGCGTAAACAACGGTTTTTTTTAACGGGCATGCGCCGTCCGTGGGGGTATACCAGTGCGCATGCTCGAAATTAAACCAGAACAAGCCAATGCTTACGACGGTGACGTCATTGTACGCAAATCCCTATTCGCAAACGACGTAAAAAAAAAACAAAATTTGACGCGGGAACGACGACCATACCTAACATTGAGTACGCCTCATAATAGCAGGGGTAACTATACGCCGTAAAAATCCGAAAGCAAACGACGTAAAAAAAATGCGCCGGCCGGACGTACGTTCGTGGATCGCCGTAACTAGCTAATTTGCATACTCAACGCGGAATTCGACGGAAACACCACCTAGCGGCCAGGGAAAAAATGCATCTACGATCCGACAGCGTACTAAGACGATCCGAGATGCAGTCATATCTTGTTTTGTAGATACAAAACAAAGACACAACGTGGGAAATTTAAAATTACGCGGCGTATCAATAGATACGCCGGCGTAATTCTTTTGTGGATCTGCCCCTACGTTTTATATATTTTGTGGGGATATTTATTATAGCAAAAAGTAAAAAATATAGAATTTTTTTCAAAATTGTCGCTCTTTTTTTGTTTATAGCGCAAAAAATACAAATTGCAGAGGTGATCAAATACAACCAAAAGAAAGCTATATTTGTGGGGAAAAAAGGACGTAGATTTTGTTTGGGAGTCACGTCGCACGCGCAATTGTCAGTTAAAGCGAGGCAGTGCCAAATCGTAAAAAGTGGCCGGTCTTTAACCACCAAAATGGTCCGGGGTTTAAGCGCCCAAGGGATTCTGGTGCTCGGGTATCTGAACGACCTCCTGCTCAGTGATCATTCAGTACAGGCTCTAGAACAGAGCATAAGATACACAGTGCGGTATTTGAAAAGCTTAGGCTGGATCATAAATACCGAAAAGTCAGCCTTGAGATCATTTCAAAGTATTTAGGTCTGATCCTAAACACGGTCCAAGCAAGAATATTCTTGCCACCCGTAAGGATCTGTGCCCCGAAAGGTTCAGGTGCGTCAGATAAGGGGCACCAGACAACTCTCCATTCGACTATGTATGAGTCTTCTAGGGAGGATAGTATCCTCCCTCCAGGCGGTGCCCTATGCCCAGTTCCATTCCAGGCCTTTAGAACAAGACATCTTGTTGGCTTGGAACAGAAGAAGAAAAGCCCTGGATTATCCAATGCGCTTATGTCCTCAGGCATGCTTAAGTCTAAACTGGTGGTTGCAGGATCAGAACCTACAAAAGGGAACATCCTTTCTCCCAGTAACTTGGAGAGTACTGACTACAGATGTCAGTCTCTCTGGCTGGGGAGTGACCTTAGACGGGCTCACAGCTCAGGGGAAATGGTCAGGGACAGAGCAGATCCTGCCATCAAGGTCCTTGAATTATGGGCAGTACGTCTGGCCCTACAGTCCTGGATGTTGGAGCTTCAGGACTGTCTTATCAGGGTACAGTCTGACAATGCCACTGCAGTGGCATATATAAACCACCAAGGTGGTACAAGGAGTCGTTCAGCTCTGAAGGAGGTGAACCACATACTAGCCTGGACAGAGGGACATGTGCCAATTATATCGGCATTCCATATCCCGGGAGTAGAGAACTGGAAGGCAGATTATCTCAGCCGCCAGCAGATTTGCCCGGGGGGAATGGTCCCTATACCCAGAGGTGTTCCAGGAAATTTGCCAATGTTGGGGATGGCCAGAGGTCGACCTACTGGCATCCAGGTTCAACAACAGCAGTTCAGTGGCGTCACTAGGGTTGGTGTCACCTGGTGCGGTTAAATATGGTGTCACCCCCCCCCCCCAATAACCTTTTCCAAATATTTTTTACCCCACTGTTTGCTCTCTGTTCTCCTTTCTTCCCCTTTTCTCTCTCTCCCTATCCATCTTTCTTGTTCTTTCTATCCCTTCTTCTTTCTCTCTATTTTTCTTTGTCCCCTCCCCCCACCTCTCTTTCTCCAGGACCAGAATTCACATCTCAGGAGCCTATAGGCACTGGACTCTTAAGCGCCTCCCTCCCCCAAACAGCGTTGCCTGCCGCCTACAACTTTTTTTATGAAAACATGAAAAATCTACTAACAGAATGCATTTCTTTGAGAACCTGAAATGACAGCGTGCTGCCTGACATTTTGGAGAACAAAATGTACATTATATACACTACAAAGTATGATGCACCAAACTGTTAATCATATTGCCCCCTAGCAGCCTGCAATGCAGAGTGGCTGGAGTGTCAAATTGCTCCGGCTGCTCTTTGATGTCATGCTGATTTAGTGGGAATTTGCCCTAAAAGGGAAATAGGGGATGGAAGGTTGGAGACAGAAGGGGGAGAGAGAGAGGAGGGTGGGGGGGATCAGAGAGAGAAAGGGTGGGGCTGGGACAGAGATGGAGGGGGGGTGGGACAGAGATGGAGGGGGTGGGGGTGAGACAGAGATGGAGGAGGTCGGGGTGAGACAGAGATGGAGGAGGTGGGGGTGAGACAGAGATGGAGGGGGTGAGACAGAGATGGAGGGGGTGAGACAGAGATGGAGGGGGTGGTGGTAAGACAGAGATGGAGGAGGTGGGGGTGAGACAGAGATGGAGGGGGTGGGGTGAGACAGAGATGGAGGGGGTGGGGATGAGACAGAGATGGAGGGGGTGGGGGTAAGACAGATATGGAGGGGTGGTGGTGAGACAGAGATGGAGGGGGTGGTGGTGAGACAGAGATGGAGGGGGTGGGGGTGAGACAGAGATGGAGGGGGTGGGGGTGAGACAGAGATGGAGGGGGTGGGGGTAAGACAGATATGGAGGGGTGGTGGTGAGACAGAGATGGAGGGGGTGGTGGTGAGACAGAGATGGAGGGGGTGGGGGTGAGACAGAGATGGAGGGGGTGGGGGCGAGACAGAGATGGAGGGGGTGAGGGCGAGACAGAGATGGAGGGGGTGGGGGCGAGACAGAGATGGAGGGGGTGGGGGCGAGACAGAGATGGAGGGGGTGGGGGCGAGACAGAGATGGAGGGGGTGGGGGCGAGACAGAGATGGAGGGGGTGGGGGCGAGACAGAGATGGAGGGGGTGGGGGCGAGACAGAGATGGAGGGGGTGGGGGCGAGACAGAGATGGAGGGGGTGGGGGCGAGACAGAGATGGAGGGGGTGGGGGCGAGACAGAGATGGAGGGGGTGGCGGTGAGACAGAGATGGAGGGGGTGGGGGCGAGACAGAGATGGAGGGGGTGGGGGCGAGACAGAGATGGAGGGGGTGGGGGCGAGACAGAGATGGAGGGGGTGGGGGCGAGACAGAGATGGAGGGGGTGGCGGTGAGACAGAGATGGAGGGGGTGGCGGTGAGACAGAGATGGAGGGGGTGGCGGTGAGACAGAGATGGAGGGGGTGGCGGTGAGACAGAGATGGAGGGGGTGGCGGTGAGACAGAGATGGAGGGGGTGGCGGTGAGACAGAGATGGGGGCAGTGGGGTGAGACAGAGATGGAGGGGGTGGGGGTGAGACAGAGATGGAGGGGGTGAGACAGATGGAGGGGGTGGGGGTGAGACAGAGATGGAGGAGGTGGGGGTGAGACAGAGATGGAGGAGGTGGGGGTGAGACAGAGATGGAGGGGGTGGGGGTAAGACAGAGATGGAGGGGGTGGGGTTGTAACAGAGAGGGGGTGACAGAAAGGGAGGGGGTGGGGGTGTGACAGAGAGGGGGGTGAGCCAGAGATGGAGGGGGTGTGACAGAAGGGGGGGGTGACAGAGAAGGAGGGAGGTGACAGAGAGGGAGGGAGTGAGACAGAGAGGGAGGGGGTGAGACATTCTTCTCACTGGTGGCACAGTGGATACCCCCCCGCACCTGTTCTTATTATGCCTGCCGCGGTGGACACCCCCCACACCTGTTGTTACTGTTATGCCGCGGCCGGCGGTGGACTCGTTGAACACCCCCCGCACCTGTTTCTATGCCGATTCTGGAGACAGAGCGAGGACTGATGTGGGCAGCAGATCACTGGTGCAGCAGTTGAGCTGAGCCGCCCACGCGGAGAAACTGAAAGTACTGTGTGTGACGTGACTGACCTCACATCATCACACAGTGCAGTGTGACAGGCACAGGCTGAGCTCTGCTGAGGCTCGCCTCGCCGCTCGCAGGTGGCTGGCTAAGTGGGGGAGCGGAGAAAGACACACACGCGGCGGCGCTGGGCATGTCAGCAATAAAAAAAATCTAAAAAAAAAATCCTCAATGTCGGGATGGTGTCACCCCTCTAGCGGGTGTCATCCGGGTGTCACCCGGGTGCGGACTGCACCCCCGCACCCCCCTAGCAACGCCTCTGCAGCAGTTCAACAACAGCAAGAGATCCTCTGGCAATCGAAGCAGATGCACTGGTAGTTCCATGGAACCAGTACTCCCTTGTTTATGCTTTCCCTCTGGTCCCTCTCCTTCCATATTTGTTGCGCAGGATTCGGACAGAGGGAGTTACAGTCATTCTGGTGGCACAGCCTGGCCCTGAAGGCCCTGGTTCCCACCAGAGATTGTGAGACTAACAATAGATGGGCCATGGACGCTTCCACAGCGCCCCAATCTACTGTCTCAAGGTCCTATATTTCTACCCCAATTTACAGTTTCTAAATTTGACAGCATGGCTATTGAAGCCGGGGTGCTGAAGGACTGTGGCATCTCGGGACCAGTGGTTTCTACCCTAGTGAATGCTAGAAAAGCTGTCACTAGGAAGATTTATCATAAGGTCTGGTGTTAAGCCAAAAAATGGCATCCACGAAAATATGTGATTGGGAGAATTCTCTATTTCCTACAGTCAGCTGTAGAAACCAAATTGGCTTTGAGTACAATCAGAGGTCAAGTTTCGGCCCTATCAGTATTCTTCCAAAGGCCTTTTACCCTCCTATTCACTGATCCAAACCTTTATGCAGGGGGCAACTCGCTTGCTTCCCCCCATTAGGTCACCAGCGTGTCTTTTGGACTTGAATTTGGTGCTGTCTGTGTTACAGAAACAACCATTTGAACCTATTAAGGAAATTACAATAGATTTGCTGTCTCACAAGCTAGCCTTCCTGATGGCTATCACCTCAGCTAGATGGGTGTCGGAGTTGGTGGCCCTTTCATACAGGGAACCATACTTGATCCTTCACCACATCACAGAGTCGTGTTACGACCTGGTTTATCCTTTTTGCCAAAAGTGGTGTCAGCCTTTCATTTACATCAGGACATTATTTTGCCTTCTTTTTTCTCACAGTCTCATCAGCGGAAGAGAGACGACTGCATTCTTTGGACGTTGTCCGGGCAGTCAAGTTTTATTTGTCTAGATCTGCGGAGATCCGAGGATCAGACTTTTTTTTTGTTTTACCAAAAGGACCCAGGAAAGAGCAGGCAGCTTCCAAAGCTTCCATTGCCAATTGGGTCCGTCAATTGGTCATTCAGGCCTACGGTCTAAAACATAAAGCTCCTCCCTTTAGGGTGAGAGCTCTCATTCTACCAGGGGTGTAGGAACGCGAAGCGATGGGGACATGTTGTGCCCCAACCTACGCCAATCTGTACTTGGGGGAGTGGGAACAACACCTCCTTAATGGTGAGGACCTCGTAGAGTGGCTCAGATACATCGATGACGTCTCCATATGGGGAGGACCGGAAGATACTCTAAAGGAGTTCTTTCATAAAATTAACATCAATAATTACAATTTAAAATGGCATATGATAAAAAAACTATTACATTTTTGGATGTCCAAATAATTTGTAGCTCAGAAGGAAGATTGGGTAGTACTTTATATCGAAAAAGCACTGCTGGCAACACAGTGTTGTACGCTGAAAGTTTTCATCCCACCCTCTTAAAAAACATGATCCCTTATGGACAGTATCTTCGGTTACGAAGAAACAGCTCCAACGATGATTTGTTTAGAGAGGAAGCAGGCAAGCTTCAAAACAGACTACTTGTACGGTATAAAGTCTTTCCTGTTTGCGGAAGGCTTACAATAAGACGGTCAGTCAGTTAAGTCAACATCTTCTATTCAAACAGAAATCAAAAAATAATACAACATTTTATTATAGGAGGATCATCATGCACTTTTCCAATCGGCATATACAAATCAGAGAAATCATTAAAAAACGTTGGTCGATCCTTATGGATGATCAAAAGGTTGAACAATTCATATCAGCCAGCCCATTGATAACCTACAGATGAGCTCCTTTTGATCAAAGATAAACTGGTCCAAAGCAAGTATAAGGTCAAGTCTGTGCTAAAGGAATATTGTCCTATGTATGGCTCCTTCCCTTGTGGACATTGTTCACATTGCTATCTCATTAGGAGAGAAAAATCCTTCCTACTTCCTAATGGCGAGGTGTTTAATCCAAGACATTTCGCCAACTGCCAAACATGCAGAGTTGTCTACATAATGTCCTGTGAATATGGGGCTTACTATATAGACAAAACAAAGCAATTCTAGCGCTGAATTTCCAAACACGTTTACAGCATGGAAATTGGAAACAGATATCTACCAGTAGGCAGACATGCAGCATTGCACCATCATTACCAAGTGCCAAAAGTTACCTTTGCCGCCCTCGACAGGATACATATCCCTGATCGAGGAGGAGACTGGAATAAAGTATTGCTCCAACACGAGCAACACTGGCTTTTCAAATTACAGGCCACCACCCTCCCAGGCCTAAATTATTGATTACATATGCTCCCTTTCTAAAAGGGTTTGCATCTGATAAAACTAGCTAAATTATAAAATCTTTTTTCTTTTTTGCTTATTTGACAGAATTAACCCAATTGTTCTCAGGAGTGAGAACAACCCACCCGGGAGTCAGCCAGACCTCTGGCACACTTAAAAAAGCACAGAAGAACAGAACACTAGACCATTAGCGATAACCAATTCCAGCAGTGATGGTCCTTTAAAAAGAAAATAGAAAAAAAGGTCCTTCGGTGCATTAAGAGATTGCAGACGAGGCGCTATATTTGCAGGCTTTAAACCCGCCTTGCGGCGCATTCCATCGCGCCAATTAACAACTGCCATGCACGGTAGTATGTATTACTACGGCAGGGTGCTTTGAGTAATATTCGAGTTACGTCACTTCCGGCTTTCACTGTGCCAGTACGCCCAAGAGGAGGAAACATGAGGAGCGGACTGCTCCACCACCGCTGCTGCCTACTGAAGGAGACACAGCAGGAGGAGGTAGGTATGGGACATCCCACGAAGAACAAGGGGGGTGCTATAAGTGTGTCCCGAGCCACATTAGTCCAGAAGGGGGGCTGGGCACCTGCAGGAGAGGGGAGCCGGCTTGTCTTGCCTTCTGGCTTTCTTCCTCCCAGCTGCTAACCTGCTATGCAGGGGATCAATGCTACATACTTGCCCACAGTTCCTTCAGTTAGAAAGCTGACCCATGCTGGTTTTGTTCTCAGGCTGTGTCCTGATTTTTGAACACACATTAGAAAATGCAAAGTGTGAATGTGGCCTAAAGACTCTTTCACATAGGTGGCTGAGCCATGGATTTACCGCCATCTCTGGCTGTGCACCCAAATCCTGGGCCCTGTCAGGTAGACTGTATGGGGCCCTGTGATTTCTAACAGCAGCCCTGCCCGCAAGAAGGAAGTTGGCTGGTGGTGCTGTCAGCATGTCCCGTGAGCCCTGAGGTGCGGGATGTTATCAGTGTGCCTCGATCCCCGCTAAAGTGTGGGGGGGGGATTGCTGTCAGTGTGTCCTGCAAGCCCCAAGGTGGGGGTGCTATCAGTGTGCCTCAATCGATCCCCACTGGGGGGGGGGGGAATTGCTGTCAGTGTGTCCTGCGAGCCCCAAGGTGGGGGGTGCTTTCAGTGTGCCTCGATCCCTGCCTGGGGGGGGGGGGGTGCTGTTATGTCCTCTACCAGTCTGGGGGTGCTGTGAGATCAGTATATGTGATGCTGCTGATCTATATACCATATATTTGATGTTGCTGATCTATATACCCTTTATGTGATACTGCTGATCTATATACCCTTTATGTGATGCTGCTGATTCATATACCCTATCTGTGATGTTGCTGATCTATATACCCTTTATGTGATGCTGCTAATCTATATACCCCTTATGTGATGCTGCTGAACTATATACCATGATCTGTGATACTGAGCTGTATACTCCTGATACTATATGGGTGGAAGCAAGAGGAATACAGGGGACAGAGTGGGTTGATTCTATAAGGGGTGTGGCTTATGATAAATGGGAGGTGTAAAAAAGGAAGGGCGGGGTTTGGCATCCTATCCTAAAATTTCACCAGCCGCCACTGAATTCCAGTATGGATATAGCACTTCTGGCGACTTTTTTTTTTCTTTTTAAATAACAGTTTTTTATTAATTGCAGGTTGACACTGATACAAAAACTTCAGCATAAACGGTGCATATCAAAGAAGAGTAAATCACAAGGCAGACAGCAGGGGGAGCCTGCCGACTCCAAATATAAACCACTAATCCTCAAAGTCTGCCAAAAACCACATCAACATTCACAAAAAGAAAAGATAAAACAAAGAGAAAGAAAAAAAAGAAGGGGCCAGAGAGAAACGAGAATAGAAAAAGAAGCTCTATGTCTTTTATCGTTGTATACAGATCCGCCCGGGAGGGAGGGGATTGTCGCTTCCAACGGAGAGCAACCAGGCATCTCACAGCCGTCAAAACATGTCTAAGCTATTTTTTGGAACACTTGGAAATTTGCAGGGGTGATATCCCTAGTAAAAATAGTTTTGGGGTCCTGGAAACCGGAACTCCCAAGAGACGAGACAGCAACAGCTGAGTTTCTGTCCAAAATGGCACCCCAATCTTGGGGCAGGTCCAGTAGATATGGTATAGGGTCCCCCTGGCTCCCTGACAGCGCCAAAACCTATCTGAGCTGGAGGGATAAATAGCGTGGAGTACATCTGGCATCAGGTACCAAAAATAGAGAATTTTGTAGGTGTTCTCCTTGTAGAGTGTGCAGAAAGAGCTCTTTACTGCCTGAGACCAGATCATCTGCCATGTTGCCACTGGGATCTCCTCCCCCAGCACCTTTTCCCAGCGGAGCATATATGCATGCTTACCCCGAGTGGGGGAAGGAGCAAGAGTTTAGTAGCTTATATATATCGGATATCAGATCGCGGAAAGCAGATCCCCCCAATACCAGCTTTTCGAAGGGGGTTGGCGCCGAAAATTGGAGATTTGGGACAAAGGATTGTGCATAGTGTCAACTTTGCAAGTACCCATAAAACACCTGGTGAAGCAGATCGAATTTCTTTTGGAGATCAGAGAATGAGAGCAATTTGCGTGGAACAGGTCTTGCGTCGCCCAATGCAAAGACATCTGATGAGTAAGTTCAGCAGGCATCCTGGGGTTATACAGGAAGGAGGACAAAAGAGACCTTTCCAAGCCCAGGCTATGTGCCCGAGACTACCTGCGCCAAAGTAACCTAAGGTGAAGCATAGGTCCTAGAAGCTGGCCCGAGTCCACCTCTGCCTTCGCGTTCCAGAGCAAGTTGTTTGGGTGTGTGGGTGCATGCCATATTTTTTCGATTTCCGTCCACTTATTGTAAGAGCGTTGGGGGAACCAGGAGGTAATAGCGTGCAACTGAGCTGCCTGGTAATATTTAATTAGGTCAGGAAACTCCAATCCCCCGTCAGAGCGAGACGCCGTCAGGACCGCGCGGGGTATTTTATGCCTCCCATAGTTCCAGACAAAGCGCACCAAGTCCACCTGGAGCCTTCTCAGGTCTGCATATGGAATTGGAATGGGGAATGTCTGGAAGAGGTAAAGAAGTTTGGGGAGGATGGTCATCTTCACAGAGGCCATTCTCCCCAGGAGAGAAATGTGGTGGGCCTTCCATTTCTGTAAAAGTTCTCTTATGGACCGAAAGAGGGGGGGAAAGTTAGCTTTATTTAAAGTGGCATAGGAGGGGGTAATCTGAACCTCCAAGTATTTCAGACCTGCTGTCTTCCAGTGATAAGGGAAGCACTGTTGTAGGTGTAGTATTTCTGCGTCCAAGATGTTAATAGGGAGAGCCACAGATTTAGCCGCGTTTAATTTATAGCTAGAGAGGGATTTGTATAGGTCGAGTTCAGCGTGTAGGTTGGGCAGTGAGATCCTGGGCTGTGTTGGGGTGAGTATGACGTCGTCCACGAAAAGTGCTAGTTTGAACTTCCTGCCCCGCACCGGGACCCCATGGATATCCGGGTTTCTACGAATGGACGCCGCCAGGGGCTCCACACACAGCGCAAACAGTAGCGGCGACAGTGGGCATCCCTGGCAGGTCCTGTTAGCTGTCAGGAAAGAGGGAGACTGAGCGAAAGAAGTCTTAACCTGGGACGTAGGATTCGTGTAGAGGTGGTGAATGGCCCGTAAAAAGGGGCCCCGGACACCCATGTGTTTCAACATGGTGAACAGGAAAGGCCAGCTGAAGCGGTCTAAAGCCTTTTCGGCGTCCAAACTGAGAGCTAGTGATTCTAGGCCACCCCTGTTCACCACATCTATCAGGTCAATAATCTGTCTCGTGTTGTCCCCTGCTTGGCAGAGGGGGACGAAGCCCACCTGGTCCTTGTGGATCAAAGAGGGCAGTATCATATTCAAACGCATCGACAGGAGCTTGGTGAACATTTTCAGATCCGAGTTTAGAAGTGCTATCGGCCTGTAGCTAGCACACAAGGAAGGATTCTTGTTAGGTTTGGTGATCAACGTGAGAAACGACTTTTGCATATCTGAGGGAATGGGGGTTGTCTGAAGGAAGGCATTAAACAGCTTACACATATGCAGTAGGAGAATGGGGAGGAATGCCTTGTAGTACTCAGGGGATTTATGTGAGGGCAGGGTCTTGATGGTGGCCATCAGTTCCTCCACTGTTATAGAGGTATTAGGAGAAAGGAGGTCTGACGCTTGGAGTTTGGGAATTCCACTGCGTTCCAAATACTGGTGCAAACGGTCGGTCAGGTTGGGGGATGGGGGATCATGCAGGATTTCAGGATCACTGTATAAAGCCGTGTAAGCCCTGGTTCACACTGGGTAAGATTTGGAACGATTTGAGATGCGATTTGACATGTCAAATCGCATCTCAAATCGGCGGCAATTGTCGGCAATGGCACTGTCCTAATCAGTGCGACGCCGCATCTGCGATTTCAAAAAGTAGTTCCTGTACTACTTTTTGCGATTTCGGGCCGCGATTTACATTAAATTGCGGCCGAAATCGTGGCAAATCGCGGCAAAATCGCGGCCGCGAAATCGCGGTAAAATCGCGCATTTTACCGCGATTTTGAATTCGCAGCAGTGTGAACCTAGGCTAAAACTCCTCGAAGGCATGGGCTATGTCCTGGGGGTGGGAAAGGAGGCAGCCAGCCCCATTTTTGATCTGGTGAGGGGTGGACGTGTGGGAGCATTCCAACAGTTTGCGTGCTAGCAGGGAGTGAGCCTTGTTTTTGTCATTGTTTTTGTCATTGTGGTCAGGCAACGCACTAGCACCTATGCTTCCATGTGCTGGGTGTTTAGTGTGCTCCTGCCCCTTTAAGGAGGGTTGGGCTCCCTCCAGTCATCTGCCCTTCATCTATCCACCAGCATACATGTGCTTCCACTGAGGAGACTTACAATTTTAGAGTTAGGACTGCAGTACACAGGGAGCCTTGACGGGGCCTGCAGCTTCTGCATGTATTTGCAAATGCATGCAACTAAACCCCTGTTTGTAACGCACTGTTAGACAGGTGAATTTGGTTGGTTGCTGATTAGTTGGTAAGTTTGAGCTTGGATATTCTGTGTTTTTTTTTTTTGACATGCGTCCGCCCTTTCCAGTGCTCCTTACTGTATAGACCAGTCATAGGTAGGGGCAGTGACAGTTGTTTTTTTTTTTTTAGTGGGCCTTGTTTCCCTTGTCATAATACTGTTGGTTTCAGCCCAAGGAGCGCCTTCTCCACCTGGCCCAATGCCAGGTCTCTAAGTGTTGTTCGCAAACAGACAATTTTTTTTAGAAGGGATAGGGATGGTGAGGTTTGTAGTTGGAGCTCCAGGGCCCTAAGATCTGTTCCACTTGCAATTTAGATGCTCTCGCATCCCTTTTTATAGCCAAAGAGATCGCCATGCAGCGCCCCCCGGAGGACCGCCTTGTGGGCTTCCCAAAGAGTGGCATGGGAGATATCGGGGGTATCATTCTAATCAAGATTTTTTTTACAAGAAATGGGTCATTTTAATCCCAACAGCTTTTGTAATAATGTTTCAGTGCAAAACGAAACTGACAAAAAGTATTCTAATATTCACAGCTTGGTAAAGCCCATTGAGTCAATTTTTGCCAAGACATAAATGTTGTCGCCTTGTTATATGAGCTTCACCCGTGACTAATAATGGATCAATTAGGTCTCAGGTATGTATAAAAAGAACACAAGTACACTAGACCTTCTCAACTGCAACTAGACCTCTGCAAACATGCCTAAGATTAACCCGGAGACTAAAGTGTTGATTATCAAGAGGCTGAAGACCAGATCCACTGCTGATGTGGCAGACACCTTCAATGTGTCTCAACATCAAGTTCAGAGGATAAAAAAAAGATTTGAAGAGACTGGAGATGTTTTGGACAAGGCCAGGTCAGGCCGACCCCGCAAGACAACTGCTCGAGAGGACCGTTTGTTGGCTCGAAAATCCAAGGCCAGCTCATTTTCCACTGCAGCAGAGCTGCACGAGACACCTAAAGTCCCTGTGTCAACCAGAACAGTTTGTCGGATTCTGTCTCGAAATGGCCTCCATGGTCGAATCAGTGCCCATAAGTCAGCACTAAACAAAAGACAATTGAAAAACCGTGTGGCATTTGCAAAGGGCCACAGCCTGCTAAAAGGATGGACTCTGGAAAAGTGGCAGAAGGTGGATTTTTCAGATGATTCTTCTGTTGAATTACACCACAGTCGCCGCAAATATTGCAGAAGACCTACTGGAACCCACATGGAGCCGAGATTTACCCAGAAAACAGTGAAGTTTGGTGGAGGCAAAATCATGGTCTGGGGTTGCATCCAGTATGGGGGTGTGCGAGGGAACTGCAGGGTGGAAGGCAACATCAATAGTCCAAAATACCAAGAAATCTTAGCTACCGCTTATATTCCCAACCATAAAAAAGGACAAATTTTGCAGCAGGATGGTGCTCCATCGCATACTTCCATCTCCACATCAAAGTTCCTTAAGGCGAAGAAGATCAAGATGCTCCAGGATTGGCCAGCCCAGTCACCAGACATGAACATCATTGACCATATGTGGTGTAGGATGAAAGAGGAAGCATGGAAGACGAAACCAAAGAATATTGATGAACTCTGGGAGACATGCAAGACTGTTTTCTCTGCTATTCCTGATGACTTCATCAATAAATTGTATGAACCTTTACCAAACCGCATGGATGCTGTCCTTCAAGCTCATGGAAGTCATACAAGATATGAAATTTGGATCTCACAGCACCACTACTTAATTTGCTGACATATTTTTGGATTTTCCGCGATCGGTCCCCGGAACTGAAGAACAGGGGGAGCCGCGTGTAAACACGGCTTCCCCGTGCTTCACTGTGGCGGCTGCATCGATCGTGTCATCCCCTTTATAGGGAGACAATCGATAATGTCACTCCTACAGCCACACCCCCCTACAGTTGTAAACACACACTAGGTGAAACATAACCCCTTCAGCGCCCCCTGTGGTTAACTCCCAAACGGCAACTGTCATTTCCACAATAAAGAATGCATTTTAAATGCATTTTTTGCTGTGAAAATGAAAATGGTCCCAAAAATGTGTCAAAATTGTGATAAGTGTCCGCCATAATGTCGCAGTCACGAATCGATGCCATTAGTAGTAAAAAAAAAAAGAAAAATGCAATAAACCTATCCCCTATTTTGTAAACGCTATAAATTTTGCGCAAACCAACCGATAAACGCTTATTGCGATTTTTTTTACCAAAAATATGTAGAAGAATATGTATCGGCCTAAACTGAGGAAAACATTTTTTTTATATATTTTTGGGGGATATTTATTATAGCAAAAAGTTAAAAATATTGCATTTTTTTCAAAATTGTCGCTCTATTTTTGTTTATAGCACAAAAAATAAAAACCGCAGAGGTGATCAAATACCACCAAAAGAAAGCTCTATTTGTGGGAAAAAAAGGACGCTAATTTTGTTTGGAAGCCACGTCGCACGACCGCGCAATTGTCAGTTAAAGCAACATCGCAAAAAGGGGCCTGGTCCTTTACTTGCATTTTGGTCCGGGGCTTAAGTGGTTAAACATCATTTGGGAGGGCTTTAGCTTTTCATATGAGCTACTTCGAACACCAATTGATTAATTAAAAGTCAGGTTAATAGCAGGAGTTTCTACAAAAATAGAGAAGCGACAAGACTTTTGTCAGGGACTGTATTTTGTGATATTTTTGTATTTTTTTTACTTGTTCATAGATGCATACCGCTCACACATGTTTATTTATATTTTTACCTACATATGCTCAGCACCTGGTTTTTCTTCCCTTCTGGGTCCCTTTTGGAATTTGTTTGGACTGTTTTGTAGTATTCTACAACAGTCTGCCAGTTTCCATCTACCATATATACACATATGTGTGCTTACTGTATTTAGGGTTTAATCATTGTTTTTTCTTTTCTTTTTACTTTTTCTTTGGAGTTTTGTTTTTATTATACATTTTTTGGTGGTTATTTTTTATGTTGTTGTTGTTCTTAACTTATTAAATGTTTTTATATGAATCAGCTGAGATTTTTCCATGTATGCATGAGTTTCTCTTTTGGTACAGGTGTTTTTTGAGTGTGCAGTAATTGCGGTGTTCACCTTAAAGCGGTAGTTCACCCTCACTTACATCATTTTTCCATCGAGACAGGCATTGTAGCGCAAGCTACAGTATGCCTGTCCCGATTTTTTTACCCCCGTACTCACTGTGTACCTGTACGATAAAGATTTCGGCTCCCGCGGGGAATGGGCGTGCCTATGGAGAGGGAGGATGATTGACGGCCGGCCCTGGCACGTCACTCTCCACGAAGACAGCCGGAGTAGGTCTCGGCTCTTCACGGCGCCTGCGCACAGGCTATGCGCAGGCGCCGTGAAGAGCCAAGCCTATTTCGGCTATTTCCGGAGAAGCGTGACGCGCCAGAGCCGGCCGTCAATCATCCTCCGTCTCCATAGGCACGCCCATTCCCCGGTATCTTCGATGTACGAGTACAAGGTGAGTACGGGGGTAAAAAAATCGGGACAGGCATACTGTAGCTCGCGCTACAATGCCTGATTTTATGGTAGAAGAAAAAAAAATTTTTTTTTTGCGTTCATAGGGTGAACCCCCGCTTTAAATAGCCTGCTTACGAGAGCAGTTCGATGTTGTGAACAAGCAAGACACACTCTTGTGAAACGCATCAACTGCATTTCCTGTTACTTGTATGGCTTTGACAATAAAGATTCTCATCAAGCAATTTCAAGGCTCCGGTGTGCGACCATTTCCTTTGTTTTTCTATTTTTTGTGGACTATGGTGAGCCGAGGTCTGCACCTGGTACCTGTTTGCACCTGTAGTTAGCCTGGAGCGTTGTGTGTTCGCTTTTGGCTTGAGCAGAAGTTGGCCTTGAGTACCATCAAGGGCCAGGTGTCTGCCTTGGTGCATACTTTTATTCAATGGGTTCCACACCTGGCATCGCCGGTGAGGTCTCTTCTACCACCATAGTATTTGAACAAAGTACTTTAAGTTCTCCAAAAGCCTCCCTTTGAATATGTTCGGGAGATTCCTCTGCTTACGCTGTATCAGAAGGTAGCTTTTTTGGTGGCCATTACCTGTGCTCCCAGGGTGTCGGAACTGGCGGCGTTATCTTGTCATACCCCTACCTGTTGGTCCACAAAGATAAGGTGGTTCTTCATCCACCCCCGTTATTCCTACCTAAGGTGGTCTCTGACTTCCATTTCAATTAATACATTGTATTGCCTTTCCTGTGTCCCAGGCCCACTAATCCCAAGGAATTTGCCCTGCATGCCTTGGATATGGTTTGAGCGATTCTGGTGTATCTGACAGCCACAGAGTCTTTTTGGAGGTCAGACTCACTGTTTGTGATCACGGATGGGCCAAGAAAAGGGCTGTCGCTGCTTCTGCGACCATTTCCATCTGGATCAGACAAACAGTGACTCAGGCCTATTCCATCAAGCAGTGGTGGCCTGTGCATTGAGGGCGCACGGGTGCCGCCCCCCTATCCATGCAACCGGCCCCTTTCAGGACACCGGGTGCATGGATTCCTAAGGCGGGGGTGATTTTTCTTTTAAGTACCCAATTAGACCCAGAGCCTCTAATAGACTTCAAAAACGGGTGGGTTTGGGGTGCAGAGATTGTGCCCAGATCCCACCCAATTGTGTGACCATAGCAAATAAATGTTTGCTATTTTAATACTAGAGTTCCTTCCCGCCAATCAGGAGGCAGGTCAGTGAGACCTCTTTCCGATTGGCCAAAGAGCCAGGTGATCCTATTGGATGCCTAGAATGTTGGTGGAAGTGGAGACACAGAGCGTAGGAACCAAAAGGAATGGACACCTCCGCTGCTACTGCTGCCCGCACTGGAGGAGACACAGGAGGAGAGGACACCACTTCCCAATAAGTGCCGGACCTCTCGGTGGGGGGGGATATTGCTGTCAGTGCCATAATCCCGGGAGTGGGGGGTTAGTGCTGTATCTGTAATGCTGGGCTATATACCCCATCTGTAATGCTGAGCAATATACTCTATCTGTAATGATGAGCTATGTACCCTGCTCTGTGATGCTGAGCTGTATACCCTGCTCTTTGATGCTGAGCTGTATACTCTGTCCTGTGATACTGGGGCTGTATATTCTGTCCTGTGATGTTGAGCTGTCCTGATACTATGGGTGGAAGCACGTGGAATACAGGGGATAGAGTGGGAGGATTCTATAAGGGATGGAGCTTATAAGAAGTTGGAGGGGTCAAAAAGGAAGGGCGGAGTCTGGCACCCCATCCTAAAACTTTACCAGCCGCCACTGCTATCAAGGTTAAGGATCTTCCTCTCCCTGTTACGACACACTGTACTTGGGCGCTTAGTGCTTTCAAGGGACTGCCATCATCAAGCGTCAGTGGCGCAGGTTTGCAAGGTGGCTACTTGCTCGTCGGTGCACATTTCCACTAAGTTCTACAAAGTGGATATGTTGGCATCTGCGGATGCTTCCTTTGGTCGCAAAGCTTTGCAGGCCAAAGGAAGCATCCGCAGGAGGGTTTGGAGGGTCTGTTCCCTCTTTGGGGGGGTGTTTTGTTCAGGTTGGACTTCAGTTGTTTTTTGTTGAGCTCCTGTTACCTGGTTGGCTCTCGTGTTTAGCCTTGGGATTTTTTGTAGTCCCACCCCTCATGTTTGACACTGCTTGGGGACATCCCTATAGTTTTGAATATGGAGCACTGTGGGATTTTTGTACTTACTGTAAAATCCATTTCTCTGAGTTCATTGACGCACCCACCCCTCTAAGGAGTTTTGATACTTCTGACACTGCTTATTACTAAACTGAAAGCATATAGCAGAGAGGGGGATGTATAACAGCTATCCCAGGTTTTTTTCTGCCTAATGTCCTATTCCTGTAGGGGACGGAATAACCCTAGTGTTCTGAATATGGAGCACTGTGTCCGTCATTAAACTCAGAAAAATTTATTTCACGAGAAGTACAAAAATCCCATTTTAGTTGACTTCAAAGATTTTGCTGTAGTGCATGTCCTGACAAATTAATTTCATTCATTTCATGCCAGCCTCGTTCTATGTCTATGTGAAGGCCTTCCACTATCACAATCTATGCCTGGCTCTTTTAGGCGCTACTTTTTTAGTATATCTTTCTATATTCGCAGTGAGTATCGTTTAGTATCTTTATTATCTGTAGTATTTCTTATTACAATATTTTCCACGTCCCCATAATGTTCAGAACTTTCCCTTTTTTGCGCTCATAATGCTCCGTGCTCCTTGTTGATATACCCCCAGTGTTCTGGTCCATCATCTGTGCATTGATATCCACATATATTCAGTTTAATACTTTTTTGTATATTCTTCTTATATAATTTTTGATCATGTTTGTTGGTCTAATTTTCATTTTTCCTTCACTCAGCCATAATATATGATGCTTTTGAAGAAGCGTGTCCGCACGTGAAACATGTCAAGCCTCATTACCCTCCAATCGTATACTAATGAATTATCAATTATTGCACGTGTTGAGCCACACTTTCAGGACGTTCATGTCATTATGGAAGGATTTCAATGTCTTTTCCTGCAAGCTGTATTTACAATGTGGCTTCTCCACTAATTAACCAATGTTCTGATTGGATGTTTACATATATTTTTGGTGTGATGTAAAGGATTTTTTAGGAATTAATTTGATCTATGTTATTCTAATAAATTTTATATTTTTCTAAATACCGGTTCATCACTGTGCCTATAAAGTCCATTAGCCCCTCAGTTTTTCTTTTCTTTGTTCAATTATCTATAAGTACGCGGCACAAGCTTTATTTAAATGTATCCACAGTGCCACTCTGTGTTATGATACACTTACTTCAATATTTCACACCTATTAGTGTCTCCTGAATAGTATTTGTTAAAACAATTAAAATCAAGAAACAGGAAATTTATGTTTGACTTTATTTACTCGTTGAAACTTTCAAACTTGGCAGCAATTACCGGTTCACATTGGAACATTTTCAAAATGCGCTGTCTGTGATCTGCAGTGGGCATCAGTGTAAAGTTAACAACCCAAACGCAGATAACAAATGCAGTGTGGTTTTAAAAGTAGTGCATGCACTTACTTTTGGTGCACATTCAGCCCATTCAAATGCAGTGGCGCCCCAAAAAGCCCATTTAAGTGGTTGCGGGACACCAGACACACAGGTGCTATGGGAAGCATGACGTGTTTGCAAACACGTAGTTGCAAACAGGAAGCTCTATTCGCTTCCCTTAGAATATCCTCAGAGTGCAGAGCTCTGCCCCAGAACACTCCCACTGTAGCATTGTTTCCTTCTGTGGTTAGTGATTGGCGGGTCCCGCGGCGTCACTTCTGGTTTCTCGAGTCACTTGTCCTGGCCGGACTGAAGGGGACTTTCTGAGAGCTGTAAATACGAGAGGGGGGAAGAGGACTCTGATCGGGAAGCCTGATGTAAAGGGGGACTCTGCTGGGGATGCCTGATGTAAAGGGGGACTTTGATGATGATGCCTGATGTAAAGGGGGACTCTGCTGGGGATGCCTGATGTAAAGGGGGACTCTGCTGGGGATATTTGATGTAAAGGGGGACTCTGGGGATGCCTGATGTAAAGGGGGACTCTGATGGGGAAATTTCATGTAAAGGGGGACTCTGGGGATGCCTGATGTAAAGGGGGACTCTGATGGGGATGCCTGATTTAAAGGGGGACCCTGATTGGGACATCTGTTGTGAAGGGGGGCTCTGATGGGGACATCTGTTGTGATTGCAATCACGCAATTGCAAACAGAATACTCCCACTGTAGAATTGTTTCCTGTTGTGGCTAGTGATTAGTGGGTCCCACAGCGCCACGACCGGTTTCTCGAGTGACCCTCTGGCCCGAAGGTGGATGAAATGTGACTTGCTGTGAGAACGAGAGGGAAGAGGGGTGACACCTAATGTAAAGGGGGACACTGATGGAGACACCTGATGTAAAGGGGGACTCTGATGGGGATGCCTGATGTAAAGGGGGATGCTGATGGGGACACCTGATGTAAAGGGGGCACCTGCTTTAAAGAGGGATTCCGATGAGGACACCTTATGTTAAGTGCTTTTATTTTCTTCTACTTGATGGGCACAGTGAGGCTGCATTTAATGGGCACAGTGAGTCTGCAATTGATGGGCAGAGTGAGGCTGCATATGATGGGCACAGTTTTATCTAGCAGTAATGATACAAAATCACCTGATAAATACAGTAGCTATTTACAGTCCTGCATTACAAACAGTTTAATTTTTCTGTTTGTTTGCACATGTTCCTGTTGTGAACTTGTTGGGCCCTAAAAATTCCACCATTCAGACTCAGGCCAGCTATTGATGGTTCAAATCTCGAACGGTTCAGCAGGAATCGGCCAAGCATTCAAACTATGTATGGGCAGGCTGAATGCACCAAGTTGATCGATCAACTTGAGCACAGCCAGCCTACTAGATTTACTTGCAATTTTTGTGATAACTAATGTCTTCTCCCAGCTAGGAAGGCTTCCCCCACCCAAATACATGGTCTCCACAGGAGGGATTCCCCTGTCAGCACTGTCTGTGTTGATGTGGGAATTGTGAACATTTCTCTCCTGCAACCCGTGGTTGCAGGAAAGAAATCTGCACTGTCTATGGCCTGCTATAGTCTAATGCCACGTACACACGGTCGTTTTTTGTGATGAAATAAAACAACGTTTTTTTATTGTTTATTCATTTTAAAAAACGACGTTGCCTACACACCATCGTTTTTTCAAAATGCTCTAGCAAAGCGCGGTTACGTTCAGCACGTACGACGGCACTCTGTTCCATTCAAGCTTGCGTCATAACTTGCTTCTGAGCATGCGCAGGTTTAAAAACGTTGTTTTAAACATCGTTTTACCCACACACTATCATTTTAAATGACACAAAAAACGACGTTTTGAAAAACGACATCAAAAATTGAAGCATGTTCGAATTGTTTTTTTGTCGTTTTTCAGAAAACATAAAACAACGTTTTCCCCACACACGGTCATTTTAAATGAAGTTTTTAAAAATGCAGTTTTTTTTCATCACAAAAAACGACCGTGTGTACGCGGCATTAGGTAGATGATCAGGTGTTACATCACAACACACACTGCACCAATTTTGCTCAGAGCTTTTATAAGGTACTCATTACCTTTTGACACAAGGTTATGGTTGATACCTGGGTCATGGTGTTTCCTTCTCCAGACAAGCTTACCATATTTCTGCAACCTACTCAATAAGTACCCCACAGCAAAGTACCCTTTAGTGATAGCAATGACAGAAACCAGGCGCAAGGGAATTGTGGAAAACATTCTCTCTGCCAATTGCCTGTAAAGCCCTCAAACTGCTAAAAGTGACATTGCATTTCTGCGTTCAATTATAGCTCTATCTCAGGCACCCAACTAGTGGCCTATCTGAACAGGACAAACTTCTTTACAAACATTGTCAGAATTTTTCTGACAAATAATGGCCTTAATTCAGTCATCACTGGCCAGAGTCCAAAAGTGCCAAACTTGCTGAGTTGGAAGTGGAACTACTTCCCTTAAAAATAGTAGTAGACATGAAAAACGTTAAAGACCAAAAGGCAGTGCTAGATGTTAGTAGATCATTTCTCACCCCAAACCAGGGGGTGATGGCATCTGGTCTCTAGGGATTGCTCCTTCATCATGACTCCATGGATGGACATTAATTGGACTTCTTGTTTGGCCAGGAGACATGCAGGTGGTAAGGCACCACATGGTGCACAAGTCTATAGTGTTCAGCTATTGTTATGTGGTTAGACATTGTATGCAAGTATGCTGTTAACTTGCACCACTAAAAGCATACATCTCTCATGTGAATCTTGCTGGCTTGTCCATAGTGTCACTGTTTACTAATGCTTCACAGATTGTGGTTTGTGTCTGCAGTACTGCAAATGCTTAAGCTGATAACACGTGGTGCTGAACCTTTTCTATCAACTCAGCAGGGCCTGGCCCTGCAGGCTTGACTTTGTGTATTAATGCTTAATGCTTAATGCTTGGTTTTGGTATCTGACCCTTTCAGTACTTTTGTCTAAGGTTGATTTAACCTGCTAGTGCTAATAGTCTATTAACCCATGCTGCTTGCCTGTGCTTACATTGACTGTATAGCACTGGTGACTGCTATGCGTTTATTACCATTCATTAAATGCTGGTTCTGATGATAAATTAAATTTAGAATCTGCTTAGTTTCAGGTCATTTACCTGTTATCAATGTGTATATGCTTCTGCTATCTGTGGCTTAACGTTTTAGAGACTGCGATATTACGGCGGACACATAGGACAATGCACTGATTACTATATAAAGGTCACTGGCAGGGAAGGGGGTAAACTGTGTTCCCTCACTGTGTTCTAACTGTAGGGGGGATAGGACTAACTAGGGGAAGAGAGAGATCAGTGTTCATACATAGTATGAACACGCGATCAGTCTCCTCTCCCCCTGAAAGAACCGGGATCTGTGTTTACACACACACACAGATAGTTTCTTGCTCTGTCACGACAGTCATCGCGCCCGGAGGGAACTTGCAACAGCGGCTAGCCCCTAGTGGCCCTAGGTGTCGGCCAGCAGAATTAGATGTAAATTGGACCATTAGGATCTGTGGGTCCTGAGCATTAAGGAAGCCATTCGAATTTTCCTTCCGCGGACTGTCAGGCCAGATAATACCACTGACTGGATAATGAAGACCAACAGAGGATACTTCTTGGTCTTTAGAGGATAGTTCGCCATCATCCTTTCCGAAGACAAGTTTAGGGCCTTCAGTGCCTCAGCTACAAACGTACTCAGCATATGGAAGGAACAGTGAAGGCCAAACATCTGGACTCGGAACAAGACCTTCTTTGTTGGTGGTGGTCAGCAGCTGCGTATCATGCTGCATAAAAAAAAGGTAAGATTGAAGGTTGCTGCTAGACCTAGCAGGTGAGTTTCACTACAAGTTCATCTGGCAGACTTTGGCCTTTCCACAAACTCAGGGCATTTCCCAAGACATTAGGTCCAGTAGTGACCGTCTTATGAGGGCTACAGGTGATCTCTGTTTGGGCAACAGCCTGCTGGTGCAACGACTTCCAGGTCCTGGGAAAAAGTTATATTTCAGGCTCTGATCGAATTTGGAGAAGTCATCATCGAGAGACCATCTAGTCTTATTACAGCAATTTAAATAATTTATTGATTTGTGATTTTATTTGTTGATTACCTAGATCTTGCTGTGATTCACAGCATTAATGCATTTAGAATTGCACAATATCAGGAAAATGTATAGACAATATGGAGACATGTTGTAATATGACTAGTCCGCAGATACAATTCCTTGCAAATATTATTGTATTCATTGTGACTATTATTAATGGTGTGATGACCCTAATAGCATTATGATTTGAGCATATGACCGCAGCAATTGTCAGTCTGTCAGTGCGCGCTGAACCAGATTATGGTGGCAACACGTTCTGGCATTAATAGCGCAGTACACACTGCACGTACAGACTTCCGCCCTTAGCATAGTCTCAGTGAGCTATCACGGCTTAGCATCCAGAGTGACGCGAATGACGCGAATGGGCGTTGATCTCTCTGCAATGATGGGCGGCGCTGCTCCTTATAACTCCGGCTGGTGTCTGCGAGAGTCACGCCCTCAGTTGAAGTCCGGAAGTGACGAAACGCGTCAGGGCGTGACTCTCGATACACAACAAACCGGAAGTGACGTTTGCGCTCCACGAGGAGGGAACCAGGAAGCCGCCGCAAGGAAACGAGACAGAGCGGTCTTCAGGGTCATCAAATCGTGAGGCAAACGTTTACATTTACATGCCTGTATTTTTCATTCATGTGGTACGCATACTATAGAAGGGGAATGTATATTTGGGGAAAGTTTTTCAATAAATCATCCAAACGGTACTACTCTATATGAGTTTTCTTTCTCCTCATACATGCTGAATATCATTATGGTGAAAGTCTGACGATTACTAAGCGAGGTGGATTATATGCTGTTTTTTATCAGTCATCTGGTAAGTGCATCCCCTGAAGGGGTTTCCTATCCCCCACGTGGTGAACAACAACTTTTCTACCTCTACACTGCATAGGATCACAACAAACGTAGAGTTTGCAGCGCTGCTACAGGACTGTATTAGACTCATTGGGAGTCATTTTCATTTCTGCCTTATTTTACATTTTATTACAGCAATGACCTGCCTGAAAGCAGTCCTGAATCTCTGAAGAATACAGTAGAGTTATCCTCAGAGAGAGAGACATGAGAAGTATCTCATTTGAACAAATTATAGCTATTTCCAATTGGTTGCATCCCACAGTTGCAAAAGGGTAGAGAAGCAATCTGTAGTTAACCATGTGGTCAGAGGGGCTCACTGGAAGGTTTAGAACTTGTATTAACTGGGTTTACAGTAAGCAAAGACTTGCTTCCTGTACCAGGAACAGTGACTCCACAGAGGAGACAAGTCCCGTTGGGAGGTAGCTAAGCTAACTAACCTTCCAGCTTTATCGGCTACTGGGCATACCGATCATCGCAAGTTATTACTTTGTCGGGTATTCATGCAGTGTGTCCAATGTCAGAGTTGCGATGGTCTCAGGCTGAGTCCTTCTGAAAATGCAACAAAGAGAGCCTCAGCTATGCTGCAAAGATTCAACAAAATGGGGAGGTCCTATCTTCGCTTTCAAGAAGGAATGCAAAACTAGTCAACTTCTCTCATAGGGATCTCCCAGTCAGGTTTGCCAGCCCTTTGGGTTCGGGGTCTCCTAGAACTTCCTGTCAGATGCCGTGAGGTACAAAGCCATGGAATGTCAAGGCCGTTTAAGGGATCTACAACTATATCGACCTGACAGTAACCTTGGTGACTTCCCAGAGGTTAAAGCAGTTAAACATACCAACATCCAGCTGGGTCTGCAGGTTAGCCAATATTTATATCGAACAAACCTAATGGTCTCCAGGATCCGCAGTCGTTGAGGATAATTACTGCCCGCTGGCCTGCAGGCCATGATATCCGTAGGTACAGTCTCTGATCTGAGAACCTCCTATCCTCCTTCCTGAGATCCAGTACCTAATACAGTGTGGCCAATGGTATTGTCCGAATTCAGACAAGTTATATCTAGATGCTGGAGACCTGAAAAATTAAGCCTCACCTGGAGGTCTCACCTTAAGTGTTTGAAACCCTATGGAGGCCAGGGCACCTAGTACTTCAAGTATATTAGATCATTGGAAACCCTGCAGAATTTAAAGGATGGAATCCTCTGTTCCCTGCTGTACAGATCGAATAGTATACAAGTAAGCCTAGAGATGGGATTAAAGGCTAGATCAGGCTCATTAGTGTCCTCACTCTCTGGGATCCAGTAACTGTTGCATAGCCTCGTAAACCAATTTCAAAAGACCTAGGAAGATTGTTCTTTCCCCTTGGGTTCCTCCAAATAGTGTGAGGCCTGCTGTCTCACTCTCTATTCAGAAGGATAAGACAGACTCAATATGGCCAGTAACACTGCAAAAGTATTTTGTATGGCTAATATGTCTAGAAGAAGGATCTCAGATATCCAAGCGTCAAGCTATAAACTACCTTGTTGCTGCCATAATCAGGCAAAGTGGCTCTGTTCTCTTCCTCAGCACTATACAGAGGGCTTCATCTTTACATCTGGGTTAGAACATCATCCTTCTGGCGTATCCAAACTAAAGTGTCTAAAGTACAACAAGCATTGGAAATAGATTTGAGGTTGAAGAAGAACATGGAAGTAGCCCTTCCTCAAAGGGCAAACAATGTGCTCTTCAGGCCTAGCAGCATCAGAAGAGGACAATCACTGTCCATTAAAGACAATCGCAGGGGTGAGGATAAAATTAGCCAAGGGGCTTAGGACAAATCCATCAATTGAGAGCAGAGACAGCTTTACCAGACAGATTGCGCATCCATGGACAGGGAGTCCCCCCAGAACTAATATGTTAACTGCAACCTGATCTACATTCAACACATTTGGGACCCATTTCAGTCGTTAGCAGGGGGATAGATCTAATCCTCGACTTAAACACACAATCGCATTACCCAGCCTTGTCATCTGGTGCTTGTTACATCCCAAACGTATATGCTATGATATGCTTGTGTCAGGAAAGAGGAAAATGTTATACTTACCTGATGCAAAGCATGACAGCATATAGGTCCCTCCCTAAAGGGGCTTGACAGCGATACTACGTTTTGAGAATTCTACCAGCAGGGAGAAAACTTACTTATATAGTATAACCGGTCCTGGAATAGGGCAGGGGGCAGAGCCTAGCCATACGTATATGCCGTCATGATTTGCATCAGGAAAGACAAAATTACCGTCAGGCAAGTATAACATTTTCTTGATTCAGAACTGAACTCTGGTGGAACACCAGAAAAACAGCACCTTCTGTCTTTTCTGTGTAGTGTCAGGACACAAATTGCCAGAAGGGCTCTCATTTCTGTCCATATGCTCAGAATCTTATGACTGAATGCCTGGTCAGCTTAAAGCTGCCTGTAAAAGCCACCTCACTCGTATGCTCTTTGATGGAGGATGTGTCCCTTTGGTGAGCCACTTGACAAGTTCATAAAGGATCCATTAAGTCTTATGTTTACAGCACCCTAATTAACTTAACTAAAAAACGAACTTAACTTAAAAAGTATTAATTAGGGCCAATTGGCAAAACATCCAAAGGCAAATTATCCCCGCTTTCTTTGGAATCATTCATATGCATTTCAATTTATGTACTTAATTGTGAAAAAAAGGGGGATCCCCTGACTGGACTTTAAAGGCACAAGGATATAAGCTACATGTTCAAAACAATGTACATTAAAAATTAGTTGGGTATGGAATGAATACAGTACGGAATGAGAATTACAACCAAATGTAGATAGATATGTAGGACATGATTATCCAAATTGCACCTAAGGTTTCGGAGAGACAACTCTCTTTCCTCAGGGGTATAGAGAAAAGTCAGCCAGCTATCTATAATATGTACAATAATGAATTAACATAAGATATCAAAAAATATCAAACAATGGTATCTGCAACAAGAAATTAATATCATATAAATACTCACAAATTTGGAGCTATTCTACATGCATACCATTCCATCTAAGCGTTTAAAAACAGAGAAAAATTAGCAGCTTTGCGTCCTGGAGCTACTGGTGCATCCGATGGTTAGTAAATACAACTGGATTGTCGCTTGGTACCAGTTAGAGTCCACATCCGACACTACTGGAGTCAGCCCAAGCTGGGCCCTGTAATGTAGTATATTAGATTTAGAATATATGGCCACAAGGGTTCTTCTGAGAATTTAAGTTTGAATCATTAGCATACCTTCCAAAAGTAATGCCCTGTACACACGATCGGTCAATCCGATGAGAACTGTCTGATGGATTTTTCCATCAGTTAACCGATGAAGCTAGTTTCCATCAGTTAAAAAAACGATCGTGTCAGAACGCGGTGACGTAAAACACAACGACGTGCTGAAAAAAAGTTCAATGCTTCCAAGCATGCATCGACTTGATTCTGAGCATGCGTGTATTTTTAACGTGCCTACAAACGATTGTTTTTTTTCTATCGGTGGTCAGTTAATTTTAAAACAAGTTTCAAATTTTTTAACCGATGGATAAATAACCGATGGGGCCCACACACGATCGGATGGTCTGATGGAAACGGTCCATCAGACCGTTCTCAACGAATTGACCAATCATGTGTACGCGGCATTAGTCGCACTGAATGAACTGTGCTGCTGCAGCCAGTACCCGCTGCAAGAGAAATAAATGCGATGCAGGGGTTAGCTGGGTGTGACATGAAGTATATAGTGAAAGGCTGTAACCGTGAGATGATGCCGGATCGGTTATAAGCACCTAGTCGGTATAATTAACTGACTAAAGTGTAAAAATTATATATAGGAGGTGTAATACAGTTGTGTTCAAAATTATTCAACCCCCCCAATGCTGTAAAGGGTTTTAGGGAATTTAGTGTACATTTGTAATTGTATTCAGAATTAAATCCTACAAGGACTTCTTAAAGAACCATATGCAACTAAAATGACATCAATTGGTTTTGTAATACAGTAGTAAATGTTTATTTTGTGAATTCTTCATTTACACAATTATTCAACCCCTTAAAGAGTACCACTCTGAAGAACAGAGGTTCATTGAAGTGTTTTCAATCAGGTATTGAAAACACCTGTGGATGTCGGGGAGCAGCAATAAAGCCTAATAAGCACCAATTAGGCAGCTTTAAAAGACTGATACTCAGCTCCTTCTAGACATTTACTGGTGTGGTTACAAACATGGTGAAGTCAAGAGAATGGTCCAGGAAGACAAGAGAAGAGGTGATTACTCTTCACAGGAAGGGCAATGGCTATAAGAAGATTGCAAAGATGTTAAACATACCAAGAGACACCATAGGAAGCATCATTCGCAAATTCAAGGCAAAGGGCACTGTTGAAACGCTACCTGGTCGTGGCAGAAAGAAGATGCTGACTTTGACTGCTGTGCGCTACCTGAAGCGTAGAGTGGAGAAAAGTCCCCGTGTGTTTGCTGAGGAACTGAGAAAAGATTTGTCAGATGTGGGTACTGAAGTTTCTGCTCAGACAATATGGCGCACACTGCGTAATGAAGGCCTCCATGCCAGAACTCCCAGGCGCACCCCCTTGCTGTCTCCAAAGAATAAGAAGAGTCGACTGCAGTATGCCAAAAGTCATGTGGACAAACCACAGAAGTTTTGGGATTGTGTTCTGTGGACTGATGAAACAAAATTAGAACTGTTTGGGCCCATGGATCAACGCTATGTTTGGAGGAGGAAGAACAAGGCCTATGATGAAAAGAACACCTTGCCTACTGTGAAGCATGGCGGGGGGTCAATCATGCTTTGGGGCTGTTTTGCTTCTGCAGGTACAGGGAAGCTTCAGCGTGTGCAAAGTACCATGAATTCTCTTCAATACCAGGAAATATTGGATGACAATATGATGCAGTCCGTCACAAACCTGAGGCTTGGGAGACGTTGGACCTTTCAACAGGACAATGATCCCAAGCATACCTCCAAGTCCACTAGAGCATGGTTGCAGATTAAAGGCTGGAACATTTTGGAGTGACCATAAGTCACCAGACTTAAATCCGATTGAGAACCTCTGGTGGGACTTAAAGAAAGCAGTTGCAGTGCGCAAGCCTAAGAATGTGGCTGAACTGGAGGCTTTTGCCCATGACGAATGGGCGAAGATACCCGTAGATCGCTGCAAGACACTTGTGTCAAGCTATGCTTTACGTTTAAAAGCTGTTATAACTGTAAAAGGATGTTGTACTAAGTACTAAGATTGAATGTCACTTGGGGGTTGAATAAAACTGAAAATTATGTGAGCACAGAGAAGACATTTGTGGTTATTTCATTATAAATGTTATGTTACATTTGTCTGACCTACACGTGCCTCTTTGATTTAATTGTAAGCAGGATGACTGAATGATCAAAATCAATGTCCAACTGGCCAAAACAATCAATTTCAGTGGGGGTTGAATAATTTTGAATACAACTGTAGATGACATTGGTTGAGTCAAAAATAAGAAAATTACATAGAGTTGCCTTTAATCTCTCAACTCCCCTCCAATATGTACCGATAAGGGAGAGAGGGCAAGCAACACGATATAGCTGCATCAAAGATAATTGGAGGAACAAGCCTGCTGGCATTTATGTCCTATTCACAATATGTGATATAAAGTGTAGCACCTGTATAATTAATAAAACACCACCAGATGGCGTAGGTGTGCTGGACTCTAGTGCAATACCATTGCCTCTATATTATTAACCCGACCGAAAATAAAACCTACTCTAGGAATATTAATAAGCTCCGGCAGAACATCTCAGGTTATAACAGCTCTTAAAAGAAAAGAATGTACTCCAAGGATGCCTATGAATCAAAACTTACCATGTATGTAGTTAGACGTGGGGAGCCGCTGCAACATCCATACCGTCTGCTGAATCGCAACTTGCTCCCCACATCTCTGAAATAAGTGCCTCCCTCCTGCCAATCAGCGGACACAGCGCAGATGAATGCAGCTGTGTCTGCAAGGCAGAGCGATAACACCAAATTTAACACACCTGCTCCCCATTCACACCAGAGACCTTGTAACTCGAATGAGTCATATAAGATCAGGGAGTGAAAATTGCTAATTGGGCCCAATGTGGACATTTTCACTTAGGGGTGTACTCACTTTTGTTGCCAGCAGTTTAAACATTAATGGCTGTGTGTTGAGTTATTTTGAGGGGACAGCAAATTTACACTGTTATACAAGCTGTACACTCACTACTTTACATTGAAGCAAAGTGTCATTTCTTCAGTGTTGTCACATGAAAAGGTATAATAAAATATTTACAAAAATGTGAGGGGTGTACTAACTTTTGTTAGATACTGTATATATATATATATATATATATATATATATATATATATACACACACATACACACACACACACAGTATATATACAGTGGAACCTCGGATTGTGAGTAACGCGGTTAACAAGCGTTTCGCAATACGAGCGCTGTATTTAAAAAATAAAAACTCGGTTTGCGAGCAGGATTCAGGCCAAAGCAGTGTGCAGTACCGCGTTTGGCCTAAGGTGGGGGGAGCGCCGGAGCCAATCGGCGCCATTCGTAAATGCACGGAAAGGCCAGAGGACACACACACACATATGTATATATACACACACACACACACACACACACACACACACTTTATGCTAAATATACTGGCAAGTAGCTTCTGGCCATTTATCTATTAATGTAGACGGTATTAAAAATGCGGTCATCAGAATAATACCTACTGATTATAAATTTGCCATTTTTAGCCTGGGTTTTTTTTCCTCCTCGATAGGAAATTGTTTATTCAGTCAAAATTGTATTCATTTTGGATAGAAGGGAGAAAGGATAGATCCGCTGTCAATTGTTTCCTGCTATCCAGGGCTCTATTAGAGAGATTTCCATTCACTTTTTGTCCTGGTGACATTTTTACCAGACAGAAAGTGAGGAGAAATCTCCAACAGCAACACAGTAGGAAATAGAAATACTTTTTTGTAGAACAGGAAAAAGATAGAACCCTTGTCAGATTTATTTTTCTGTCTGCGTTTATATTGCAGATTGTCCATCATATCTTGTTTAATGAAATTGTTATCAACAGAGGAAGTGAGGTTAAATCTCACTAAAAGAGCACTGAATAGCAATTAATATCATTAATATCTGACGGGAGTTAGAATCATTTCACAAGTTTTGGGTTGACATATACATTCATTTCTTACCCAGTAGACACAGCTTAGTATAGGGAAAATGTGAAGAGCATCCAAGTTAGCCAAAATAAATGACAGTATAACAGATATAAATATACAAATAATATTTTATTTAAACATAAATTGAGTAAATTTGCATGTAGTAATGCTGAGTAATAAAAGCATTACAGTCATAAAGCAATATGTAATTTGTATAAAAGCACTGCAGTACCTGTGTACATTCTTAGAATGGACATAGTAAATGAATCTACTGTATATTCACATTTATTAACTATGATTACTTCTCTAATGTGTCATATTAAAATATATAATTAAAATAAAGCATACACTACAAAAATATTTCAATATTTTAAAAAGATGTGAGATTTCTGATTGGTCCATAAGAAGTCTATAATTAAAATATATTTAGAGTCAGTTTATTTTGTTAACGCAGATGTAGTATATCCATTGGGAAAAAACAATATGTAAAAAGGAAAAAAGATGGTAGAATAAGCGCATAATACAACAGTAAACAATACATAACAAACATAAAAGAGGTGATTTTGGCAATAGCAGTCCATACAAGTGCCAAGCTTTCAATACATAGCACTATAACTTTGAACCGTTTTGGCATAATATGCCTTTGCTAATTCATTGACCTGTTAGTCATGAATTTAAGAGAACCCATCAACATAAAATATAGGATCTGGCCTGTTTTTGAAGGTGCATGCTTTCTTATGAAGAAGTGCCCCAACACCTGATATACCCATGCTGGCTTGTGGGTCAGTGACTCGCCAAATAGTGAAGGAAGACAAATGCATCTTTGAAATCAGGTCAGTTGAATCTCCCATATTTATATATTCAAGGGTTAATTTCAAATGTTAAAACATTGTAGGATTAAAAGTCATTACACGCAGAAAGACCTTAGAATCTTCCATCTTGGCACACAAAACTTACAAAACAAAGATAGGAAACATACACAAGCAATTAATTTGCATAGCATATAAAAATAAGGTTTTCATTTTTTTTTCTACATTTTGACTGCATCGTGGACTAAAGTGTGCAATGGCTTGGAAATAATAGGTTAATTAGAATTGTATATAAAAATACTGTTATTTTTCCCCTTCCCCAAAAATATAATGTTTTAAGAGCAATACTTAAAATAAGAATACTGGGATAGAAAAGGCACTTCTAAAAAAATTTTTTTTTTTTACGTGGAGGTAATGTATCATTAAGGTACAATCTCCACTGATTATGGTCACTAACTTCATTACATGATATTAGAAAACCTGGTTACTGGAAAATCTTTCTGATGCATGGCTTTAATCTGTCAATGGTAATATGTAATTTAAGTAATTAGTATTTATTGCACATAGTTATGTTTATCCAGCCATATGAAACAAATATACTGCAACATATACAAGGTAAATGTATCTCCTTTGTAGACCACCAACCGTTAATGACATCTAGCCAGAGTTAGATAAATACTGTAAAATGTCTGCATGTGTGTTTTGTGATCACCGATACTATTCATACTTGGCAGCCAGACATCCCGAATACTGCATGATCCTATCGCTGCACTATGTCAGGCTGAATATCCTACTAGTTTTCAAAAGCACCCAACACTAGAAGTCAACTAGAATCAGACTAAAAAAAGGTTCCACAAGTTCCACACGTCTGTGATAAATTATCTTTTGATAAGTTTCAAGCCCTTTTAAGCTTGGGTGTAAAAACAAATATATTATGATACAGAAATATAGGAGACATGTTTGTAATTTGTGAACAAAAATAAAATAAAAAATTTACAAAATAAAACAAATGCAACATATTGTAAGGAATGTGTACGATTGGCACCATGTGCTAGCTTGTGAGAAGCATTAAATAAAACCTGAACTGGTTACAAATGCTGTTTTTTTTTCTTCTGAAAGTACTTGTTGGCTTTCACACTGATCCAAGAGCTTCAGTACTTTTAAAGTCACTGACTTAGAACAAGTTATAAAGATTGGGGGATCTGACAGCAATAGCAGCTTTCACATGTCTCGCCGATTTGCTTCAGAACCGGACGCTATTGAGCAAGAATATGAACCTTTCATCCTAAAGTAATATAATTTTACAGGTTTACTGTTTAACCCTTTTTATTTATAATTGTATTTACATTTACTTAGGATTCTATTTAAAATCCAGCGATACTTCCATAAAAAATGCTTTGCACATTAATTAAGCACATTGGTGTGCTTTAAAAATATGCAACATGTTCCTCTGCCGTTGAGAGTCTGAAGCTATTAAAAGTGAACAGGGATTTATAATAAAAATAAAATAAAAGCTGTAAGCCCAATTACATGACCTGTCAATGCCAAATATGTAAAGCACAGGTAACTTCTTAGGTTATAGCAGGCTGCACACCATTGCCCGTTTAAAAAAAAGGAAAACTGGTATACAGTAGTAAAGAAAAATATACTGTAACAGTGCTTTATCTTCTCCATTATAAATAAGCACATATCTTGTTTGAGGGATAACACTTAGTGCCAAGAATCAGAAATGTGAAGCTCTATGGTCTGACAGTTACTGCACATAGTCCTACAGCTCCCAAATAACCCTACCAACATCAAAACACAGACCTCTGTAGCTGCTTACATTTCTTAAAACTGTAGGGATCGTTTACGTTATACTTTTACATTTGCTTGCACACTCTAGAAGAGAATGGTTATTACCATGAGGTCGGACAATTGGCAGAGCAGAAACTGACATCTCACCACTAACTCCAGGGGCCTAGAGCAGTGTTTCTCAACCTTTTTTCAGTCAAGGCACCCTTTAAAATTATGGACAGTCTTGAGGCACCCCATTCTAAAATGTAAAAAATGATTCTAAGGCCCCATACACACGAGAGGATTTATCCGCAGATACGGTCCAGCGGACCGTTTCCACGGATAAATCCTCTCAAAGATTTCCGCTGATTTCGATGGGATGGAGTGTACACACCATCGCATTGAAATCCGCGCGGAAATCCTCTGCCGATGACGTGTCGCGCCGTCGCCGCGATTATGACGCGGCGACGGGCGCGACGCTGTCATATAAGGAATTCCACGCATGCGTCAAATCATTACGACGCGTGCGGGGAATCCCTTTGGACGAATGGATCCGGTAAGTCTGTACAGACGAGCGGATCCATCCTCTGGAATGGATTCCAGCAGATGGATATGTTGTGCAGCACAACAAATATCCGATCTGCTGGAATCCATCCCAGAGGAGATTTCTCCGCGGAAACAGATCCGCTGGCGTGTACACACCATAGGATCTATCCGCAGAAACCCATTTGCTGGGATTTATCTGCGGATGGATTCTATCGTGTGTACGGGGCCTAACAGTTTTACATAATGCAGCAACATTCACACATGTAGGACACCCAGCGTTGGAGGCGATTTTTTTTTTCTTTCAAAGCAAATACACTTTTGCACACTGGTACTGCCTAGTACTACAACCTTTCTCTTCTCCCTCAATTTTTTTTCATCTAATGTGACCCCCGTGCTGAGAGAGAGAGGCAGAGGAGGGTCAAGCAGGGATACTGTGGAGGCAACTGACATCCTCCTTATCAACTGATGACATCATTGGTTGTTAGGATGCCAGTGTCTAGAAAGTCCTAATGGTGTATAATGAAAACCTGAGGCTTTGTGCAACTAAAAGGCAGGCTTTATCCACCTGCTGGCTTATATACCATTTTTGATAAATTTTTAGGCATTTTGCCAAGGCACACCTAAAGAAGCCTTAAGGTACCCCGCGGTGCTAATGCACCCTGGTTGAAAAAGGTTGGTCTAGAGTCATCATCAGATAAAGTATTTTATGCTAAGGTGGCAATTATGTACTTTTATGCTAATTAAAGATTTAGTGACTGGTTGTATTTAGGATATCTCTGAGAGTTGAAAAGACAATTCCTATGGCCCGTACACATGATCCGAATATCGTTTGAAAAATTTCGTCTGAGAAAAAATCGTATGCATTAAGGTGAAAAAAAACCTGGCAATGATGGCCCCCCCAGCCCCCCGGTTTTACTTACCTAAGCCCCGAAACTCCGTGGGCTCGTTCCCACCACGGTTTCTCCCAGCTTGAGTGGGATCGTCATTGGATATTGATAGCAGCGCAGCCATTGGCTGTCATGAAGGTGGAAAGTTCTTGCAGGGGAGCGGAGACAGCCCCCGAGGGACACCAGAAGACCAGATTCGGGCCACACTGTGCAAAACGAGCTGCACAGTGGAGGCAAGTATAACATGTTTGTTATTTAAAAAAAAAATTCTCTTTAGTGTTCCGTTAAGGCTCAGTTCACACTGCAGCGATGCGGGAACCCTACGAATCCACTGCGAGTTCCCGCATTGCATGTTTGCAGGCGGCAGTCCAGTGCAAACTTCTGGGAGTGTCAATTAAAAGTTAATTTCATATTGCAGTGCGATCTGCAAATTCAGACAGGAATTGGATGGCATGGATGTGAACACCCATGCGATCGGATTCTGCTGTGGACCAAAAAAAAAAGATTCCTGTGCGAGTTTGGTTTGATTGCATTGCAAATTCAGCCATACTATCTGTTTAGGCCGATACGTATTTTTCTACATTTTTCTACAAAAATAAGCCTTTATTGATTGGTTTGCGCAAAAGTTATAGCGTCTACAAAATAGGGGATAGTTTTATGGCATTTTTATTATTATTTTTTTTACTAGTAATGGCGGCGATCAGCGATTTTTTTCGTGACTATGACATTATGGCGGACACATCGGACACTTTTGGCGCTATTTTGGGATCATTCACATTTTTTACAGTGATCAGTGCTATAAAAATGCACTGATTACTGTGTAAATGTGACGGGCAGTGAAGGGGTTAACCACTAGGGGTCTAGGAAGGGGTTAAGGGTGTCCTAGGGAGTGATTCTAACTGTTAGGGGGCGTGGCTACGAGTGACACGTCACTGATCGCTGCTCCTGATGAGGGAGCAGACGATCAGTGACCTGTCACTAGGAAGAATGGGGAGATGCTGTATTTACACTGACATCTCCCTGTTCTTCAGCTGTTTTTCAGATTTAAAGGTACGTACATGTATGCCCATTTGCCATTCTGCCGACGTAAATGTTCATGCGGCGTACCGCAATTTTATGTACCTGTGTGAGTACTGTTCACTGCAGGGTGTAAAAGGTGTTTATATAGCTCCGTTATTAATGTGCATTTTCTCTATGAGGAACAAATATATTGTACCAGATCTTTTATAATCCATAAATAAATGGAAAATACTTCCATATCCTCATATTTATATACATGGTCTAGAACCTTTAAAGAACATTACACATTGTTTGAGTGAAATTTGCTCATACCAGACCACAACTGGAAACTGAACCACAACTGCATAGACAAACATTTAGCCAATATAAAATTACCATTGATAAACACCATACAAAATAAAAATGATGACGTTACCCATTTTTCTGCTTTTCCTTACATTTGTGAACTACAATAACTTGCCTATAAAATGTCACTTACAAATGTGCCTTCAGCAGCTTACAGTAAACCTATCACTTCCACGTCATCAGCAATCCAAACTAAGCATATGATAAAAACAAAAAAAGAACTACATTTTTTTTTAAATACCACGTCAAAACGATCAGAGGCATCAAAGAAATAGACAGTGGCATTCTATACGCTTTTACTGTGAAGCTTGTATTTTGGCCCTGACTCTCACACCCCCAAAGCCTTCCTGTTCATTGTGAATAATTAGTTTCACCAAAGGGCCAAGCTGAACGTTTTCAAGAAAAAAACAAGCTTTGTTTAGAATTACAGATGCCTATATTCCTGAAATGTACTCATCTTTTTGACATATGGTTTTCAGAGGGTAAGTGCTGTTTATGGATTTTTTCTTAACATGCTCAGCTTGAATTACCAAAGTTTTAGATCAGATTTTTGTTACGTTTTTCAACCAATCTACCACTGTATATTCTCAATTCTTTTAAAAACACTTGCAGATTAATTTCCATCAATTCCTTTAACTCCAAAGCACAGTTTTAAATTCTATTAGTTATTAAAGGCAAATCTCTGACAAAAATAGAACACTAAAAGTGTATGTGCACCACTATCTGTACATACTGGATACAATTAAAATCAATTTGGTGCATGATACACTTTCCTTACATGTACAAAATATAAAGGGGAGAAGAATTGTTTTAATCTATTAACTTATTTTCTTTAGAAATATTTTGTTTTGCACTTCAAAATATGAATTTATAGTCCCTCTGTTCTTGTAGGAATGCAAAGAAAATGTGATTGCGTCATTAAAAATAAAAATTGTAACCAACTTTTTTTTTCCCAAAGCAAGACTACATTTTCTTCAGGGAGCCAATCATGACCTTTGACACAAAATTCACTATAGCACTAGCCGGCTGCTCTGAATCATGTTCTGCAAAGAGGTGGCAGATGTTCTCATTTCCATTGCCCTTTCTGGCTACAAAGCCAAAGACTCTGTGGGGAAAAAAATGTAAAATATTTTTTTTTATATCATACAACATAATGCTCATCATACAATATATGCCTTTAATTCATAGTCTTTATTTGTCATGGTCAGGTATTAAAAAATAAATAAAAACATTTTTTTATTTTTTTTAGTCAGGTAAATAGCAATAATATATTTTCTGTTATTGACCAGCAAATGGAGCTCTCTGCTGCTTTTCTCAGGTTTTCCATGTTATCCTTACAGGCATTCTTTTAAAAAAGACTGTTGTTTCTTACAGAGCTCAACCGCTAAAGCTTGTCTACACAAAGAAATCAGAGGAGGGATTCATCCTTCCTCCCTCCACTTGCCTTCATGCTGTGTTCAATGTATTAAATGTTAATTTGTCCGATTAAATGTACACTACTGCAGTCTCCGTTTCATGACATACCCTCCTATGTTAGATTGTAATAACATTTTTTAACCCTGCACCTGTTAAATGCGGCAAAAGTTTCATGGATATTAAAAGAAGACTGTTTGCTCTACAGTTGCTGATTGGAAAAGAGAAGTGGCTGGCATCATGAAGGCAGAATGGGTGATCAATGTTAAAAAAAAAAATGGTCCGCCTTGATGTAGTACTACTAAGTGATTCCGGATTCTTGAGGGTTTTTCGGCATAGATGGCCCTCTTGCTTCGAAATCCCTAATGCACATGAAGAGCCACTCCTACTACTAGCTCCATTGCTCTGTAATCCCCCTACTAAACATACTTGATCTCCAAAACATTGAGGTAAGAATTTCAGCTTGTTCTTACACTTGGTTACTACTACTTACTTACTACTTGGTTTCTGTATGAAGATACTTTTTTTGGGTTCATTTTAGGTATATGATTTTATTTAATTTTTATTTTATTTTTTTACTCATTTGTATTTTGCTGCTCTGTATGTGCCCTCGTACATTATCTGGCAAGCTTGCAATCTCGTGGCTGGAGTCTTGTGAAAGGTCAAATGATGAGTGCAATTATCTATATGTACCTTTGGTAGTTTGTGACCTTTCTTGCCATGTAAACTATATGATGTGGTGTGTCGGGTACATCTTTCCTTCTCTTTGGTTTATTATGAGCCTTGTATTTGTATTGTAAACTCCAAAAAAATAAAGATTACAAAAAATATTTTATTTGTAAAACAAAGTTTAAAAAAAAAAAAAAAAAAAGATATAAAAAGTTAGCATCTCCTTAAAGTGATCCTAAAGGTTGATTTTTTTTCACAAAAAAAACATACCTGCTCTGTGCAAGGATATTGCACATAACGGTCCAATACCTCCACCTTTGGGATCCCCCACTGGCACTCTCTGCTCCTCCCCTTCTGAGTGTGCCCCCATAGCAAGCTATGTGCTATGGGGGCACATGCACTGGTACGCTCCTCAGCTGGGGTGTGTGCATCCATAGACCCACATAGTACTGCCCTCGGGGCCGGCCCAAGACATTGTGCTGCCTGGGCCCAAGAATTAAATGCTGCCCCCCTCCACCAAAAAAAATAAAAATAAATCACGCCCACCAAAAGACAATCAATATACGCAATTTATTTTAACCAAGAATATGTAGCAGAATAGATATCGGCCTAAACTGATGAAGACATTTTTTTGGGGGGTATTTATTATAACACAAAGTAAAAAATACAGTTTTTTATTCAAAATTTAAGTTTTTTCTTTTTCATAGCGCAAAAAATAAAAAAACGCAAAGAGATGCTCAAATACCACCAAAAGAAAGCTCTATTTGTGGGATCAATTTTGTTTGGGTACAACATCACACGACCAGGCAATTGTCAGTTAAATTAACAGTGCCGTATTGCAACAAATGGCCTGGTTATTAAGGGGGCACATCTTCCAGGGCTAAATTGGTAATCAGAGCTGGGCAAGGCAAGTCCCTGGGTGGAGGGGGAGCTAATTGACTAGGCGAGGAGGTTAAGCACTCTGAATGCTTGGGCAGCCGCAGCCTCTGACGTTTGCTGGACACCAGGCGATTTTAGCAACCAGTGCAGCGCACTGCCGACTGGAATCGGCCCTGCTCCTGATCACTGATCTGACCTCATCCTGGCAGTGGACGGTGTCAGTGGACGGTTTCAGTGGAGCAGTGGACGGTGCCAGTGGAGCAGTGGACTGTGCCAGTGGAGCAGTGGACTGTGCCAGTGGAGCAGTGGACGGTGCCAGTGGAGCAGTGGACGGTGCCAGTGGAGCAGTGGACGGTGCCAGTGGAGCAGTGGACGGTGCCAGTGGAGCAGTGGACGGTGCCAGTGGAGCAGTGGACGGTGCCAGTGGAGCAGTGGACGGTGTCAGAGGAGCAGTGGACGGTGTCAATGGAGCAGTGGACGGTGTCAGTGGAGCAGTGGACGGTGTCAGTGGAGCAGTGGACGGTGTCAGTGGAGCGGTGGACGGTGTCAGTGGAGCAGTGGACGGTGTCAGTGGAGCGGTGGACGGTGTCAGTGGAGCAGTGGACGGTGTTAGTAGAGCAGCGGACGGGTTAAAGTGTTTTTGTTTTTTACATTTTCTCATCATTTTATTTTTTTATTAGCCCTGTTGGGGGGGGGGGGGGGTCTTTAGTTTTAGGTCTCTGAATGAACACAGGGGTCAATTCGTTTCAGCATAAATCACAAAAATAGGAAACACAAGGGTAATACAAAGACACTGAATTTCAAAAGAACCAACTTCCCTAAACTACGCTCCTTTATTTAAAAAATAAATCTTTAAAGCAGAGTTCCAGTCCCCCAAATACTTTTTTTTTTTTAAACACCTCTGTATATGTCTAAAGATATACAGAAACATTTAGAACATGGCATATGTGTGGTCAGTGTAGTTTTTGTTAAAATATTTGATTACTAATTAGATCTTGAAAGCAGGCAAGTTCCATGTTAGTCATCTATAGGCCTATTCTCTTAATTTTCAGGATTTTGGTGCAACTGGCTACCCAGCATGCACCTCCCGGCCTCGTTCCTGCGCAGTAATGCCAGTGCGCAAATCTCCTTCTTCCTGACACACAAGACATGACACCACTATTCCAGGATCCCTTGCAAATCACCTAGGCAGAGGCGGGCGGAAGTAAAAAAGAAAAAAAGGTATTTCTAAGCAGAAAGAAAATGACATTGTGAAAAGGGTGAGCTACGGGGATGCCATACTGAAAGGCCCAGATTCACAAAGGACTTACGACGACATATCTCCTGATACGCCTTCGTAAGTCCGAATGTGAGGCGTTGCATCTATGCGCCTGATTCATAGAATAGATAGAATCAGATACGCCTCACTGTTGCCAAGATACGACTAACGTAAGTCTCTTACGTCGTCGTATCTTGGGTGCTACGCCGTTTACGTTAGGCTTACGTCTGGCGTAAAGTTACCCCTGCTATATGAGGCGCAGTCAATGCAAAGTATGGATGTCGGAACAGCCGTCAAATTTTACGACGTTGACGTAAGTCGTACATGAATAAAGCTGTGCGTAAGTTGCGCTCACGTCTTAGGCAGTGTTCGACGTATCTTAGGCATTCTATCCGACGCATGCACACTGGGATACGTCCACGGACGGCGCATGCGCCATTTGTTCGGCCCCTCATTTGCATGGGGTCACGGCTCATTTTAATACAACACGCCCACCTCTTCCAAATACGCCACCTCAACTTACGGAGCAAGTGCTTTGTGAATACTGCACTTGCCTGTCTAAGTTGTGTCAGGGTAGTGTACATAGGATACGCTATGCCCGCACAAAGATACGCCAGATACGTGAATCTGGCCCAGAAAATTCAGAAAATGGGTGGAACTCTGCTTTGAGTAAATAGTAAGAGAGGGAGGTGAGAACATATTGGCCCCATAAAGAATGATGAAGGGAATCTGGTTACAAAAGATGGAGAGATGGCTAAGGTTTTGAATGTATTCTTCTACTCAGTCTTCATGAGGGAAACGGGGGTCTCAATTACCAAGACACAGGGAGCACCCTCATGGCTAACAGGATAAAATTAGAAATATACTTGAAAAACTTAACACAAATAAGTCACCGGGACCAGATGGCTTGCACCAGAGGGTCTTTAGGGATGCCTTTGATACGGTTGACCACTCCCCTCTTGCTCAAAAAACTCCACGCCTTTGGTCTCCATGACTGTACTCTTCGCTGGTTCTCTTCCTACCTAACCAACTGCACCTTTAGCGTTACTTACAACTCTTCTTCTCCCCTCCCCGAAGCGTTGCTGGTGTTTTTAATCCTTTTTCGGATTCTAGCGGGGGTTAAAAGCCTTAACGTCGCGTCGCTTTAACTAGATGTTCTACCCAAACAAAATTTGCATCCTTTTCTTCCCACAAACAGAACTTTCTTTTGGGGGGAATTTGATCACCTCTGCTTTTTATTTTTTGTGCTATAAACAAAAAAACAGCGACAATTTTGAAAAAAACACTTTACTTTTTGCTATAATAAATATCCCACATTTAAAAAAAAAAAAAATCCTCAATTTAGACCGATATGTATTTTTGGTAAGAAAAAAAAAAAATCGCAATAAGCGTATATTGATTGGTTTTGCGCAAAAGTTATAGCGTCTACAAAATAGGGTATAGAATTATGGCATTTCTATTATTTTTTTTTTTACCAGTAATGGCAGAGATCTGAGGTTTTTATCAGGACTGCGATATTATGGCAAACAGATCGGACACTTGACACATTTTTGGGACCTTGGACAATTTTACAGCGATTAGTGCTATAAAAATGCACGGATTACTGTAAAAATGTCACTGGCATGGAAGGGGTTAACACTAGGGGGGATCAATGGTTTGTGTTCCCTCTGCATGTTCTAACTGAAGGGGGCATGGGACTTACTAGGAGGAATCACAGATCGCTGTTCATACGTTGTATGAACAGAGACGTTCAGTCATTTCTCCCATAAGAGAACCAGGATCTGTGTGTTTTATTTTTTATGATCCCTTTTTTTTTCTTTATTATAATAAATCTCATTTTACAATCAAAATATTAAAAATAAAAAGCATTGAACAGAGACAGACAAATACAATGCTTACAATTTACCCTTATAAAGATCTTTTTAACATATAACACAGATTCTCCTTTCCCCTAGGGTTTCTCTGGCTCTATCCTCCTACTTTACCCCTTTCCTTCTATTTCTTCCCTCCAGGGCGCCCTTGGGCGGCGGGGAACATTCGCATCCACACCTTGTCCTCCGCTCTCCAAAAAGGAGAAGAGAGAAACAACCACCAAACAAAACAAACCCCCCCCCCCCCAAAAAAAAACCTTGGCTTGGCTCTCCCCCCCCCCCCCCCCCCCCGGGTCAGTCCACCCCTATTTTGGAGGAGTAGTATAACCATCCTGCCCATGTATCCTTAAATTTGTCCTGTTGGTCTCTCACCGTATCTACCCTTCTCTCCGCTTCCATAATCCTACCTCCCCCTTCCACTCCCTTATCGTGGGGCATCTCGATTGTTTCCAGAATCTATTGATTAGTGCCTTAGCTGCATTTACCAAGTGTGGAGTGACTCTTCTTTTGTAAAATTTAATAGATTATGGCATCCCATGAAAAAAGGAAATGTAGTGGGGAGGGCTCTATAGCTCTAGGTGTTAGCTTTTTTTATTCAGGGTGTTATCAACTCCCAAAATTTCTTAAATCCGGGACAGTACCACCATAAATGTAAAAATGACCCCTTCTGGTTGCATCCCCTCCAGCAGTTGATATCTGCCGACAGGTACATCTGCCCCAGGCGAGTCCGAGTCCGGTACCATCTAGTGAGAAATTTATAGGATATCTCTTGTATATAAGAACTATGGGCCAGATCCACAAAGAGCCGGCGTAACGTAAAAATTCCCATTTAAGTTACACTGCCTTAAAATTTCTACCTAAATGCCCGATCCACAAAGCACTTACCTAGAAATTTTCGGCTGTGTAACTTAAATTCCGCCGGCGCAAGTCGTTCCTCTTCAAATGGGGGCGATTCCCATTTAAATTAGGCGCGCTCCCGCGCCGGCCGTACTGCGCATGCTCGTGATGTCATTTTCCCGACGTGCATAGCGCAAAATTACGTTACGCCAAGCTTTGTGGATCGCGCCGGGTCAATAAAGTTGCGTCGGGAAAAAAAAAAAAGATACGGCGGGAAAAAAAAAAATTTAAAACAAAAAAAAACGCGTCGCTGGACAGAAGGGTCTGCTTTTACAAGGTGTAAACAGTTTACACTTTGTAAAAGCAGCCCTAATTTTACGATTGCAAACTAAAACTTACGGAGAAAAAACGAAGCATACCCGAGGCGGCATTTCGACGCAAAATGCCCCCAGCGGCGGATGCGGTACTGCATCCTAAGATCCGACAGTGTAAGTCCCTTACACATGCCGGATCTTCGGTCTATCTCTTGGAAACTGATTCTGTGGATCAGTTCCAAAGATAGAAACAGGGATACGACGGCGTATCAGTAGATACGCCGGCGTATCCCTTTTGAGGATCTGGCCCTAATTGAGGAAAGGTGTGTTGTCTTCATCAATCTATCCACTTGTTCTATCATAAAATTGTGGCCCAGTTCTTTTTCCCACTCACGAATGTAATAGGGAGTTGTATGGCCGTGAGCACTCAACACCAACTTATACATACGAGATAACATATGGCCCGGCTCTGGTAAATTAGCACAACACTCCTCAAAAATGTTTAGGGGATTTGCAGGTCTAATCTGATGTTTCCATTTATTAAACCAGTCCCTCAACTGACCATATTTCCATTCCGCCATTACTACCTCCCCCCAGTTCATAATATGAACCAGGGCCATGGCTCTGTAATAAATCCCTATATCCAGGATGCCTACCCCACCCTCCCCCTTTGGTCTTCTCAGCATCTCATATGCCAGTCTGGGGTGTTTATCTCCCCATACAAAGGTCGTGAGAGCACTCCTTATTTGGTTAAAAAAATTCTGTGGCAGAGTTATCGGAATGGCATGCGGGACATAGATAAGCCTAGGGATTATATTCATTTTAAGCGCATTTACCCTCCCAAACCACGTCAGAGTGTGGCCTCTCCATTTCTTCAAATCTTGTATTATCGAAAATACCAATGGACCATAATTTAAAACATATAACCGTTTTACATCTGGAGTTATATAGGTCCCAAGGTACGATAGGGCGTCTGTACGCCATTAAAAGGGGAAAGCTCTCTAACTTTTTTCTCAACCTCAGGGATACATGAATTGGCATAACTACCGACTTTTCAATATTTATTTTGAAATTTGATAGAAGACCAAATTTCTCTATCTCCCTCATTAATTCCATCATGGATTCCTGAGGTGAGGAAAGGTACAGTAATAAATCATCTGCGTACGCTGATATCTTATGTTCCGTAGATCCAATTTCTATCCCCTTGATCTTCCTATTTCCCCTGATTGTACATAAAAATGGCTCCAACACCAGAGCAAATAACAGTAGGGACAGGGTGCCTAGTCGCATTCCATATCTCAAAGTAGTCTGATAATCTCCCATTTACCTTTACCCTTGCTCTGGGGTTTGCATACAATGCCATCACCCATCCCATCATCCTTTATTTCAGGCCCATCTTCCTCAGAACTCCGACCATGAACCCCCAGCCCATGGGATCTTGCATCAGCTCCAGGGGCGAGCAGCGGGCGCATGCCTCCGGCGGCGCGCGTGTGCCCCTAGCGGCCACAGGGCGAAGCAACATAACATAACGCTGTTTCGCCGAGCCATTCTGCCACAGTAAAAATGTGGTGACTGGTCGTCAAGTGGTTAAACATTTAGTAGATTACTATATGCTGTTGTCCCCACAAGGGGTACTCAAATAGTTGGCTAATGCGTTTCGAGGGTTAGCCTCTTCATCAGAGCCTTAGAGGGCCAAATTTAGTCTGTGTTTACATGTATAAAAGTAGATATAAAGGAAGTTGGATGGGTAGTGTACCACTACATAGGTGGCATAGTGTTGCGGGCGAATTCTCTTTCACTGTAAGGGGTATCTTTCCACATCTCAGCACTCTCAGTACCGTAGGGATGGTGTGTAGATGTAAGGCCGTCTATTGATTGCTGTTGGTCTTAAAACCCAGGTGGTTGGTTCCGGTATTGCAGCTGGAGGTATATGGATGTGTATCCACGTTCTTGTTAGGTTATGCTGAACGACTTCCCTGCACTGTGGCTGTGTGCTGTCTCCTACCAGGCTACAGCCATGTTGTGCTTATAGATTCCTGGTGGAGTGGGCGTGAGCTACTGCGCAGTCTGTCCGTGTTACCTTGATACAGGAAGTGTTCTTACATATATGTACAAATACGTAGTATTACAATAAACTCTTTGTTTCAATTATTCATGCAAGAGGCCATGCACCTTTCTTTTCCTTTTTCACATAAGGCTCACTGGGAGTATACTTCCAGATGTTTGTCCTGTGCAAGATCTAATTTTGCTTCCTGTATTAACCACACACAAAAAAGCAGAATCCAACTTGAATAGCAACAGTGAGAAATTGCTTAGGACTGTGTTTCTTTGATGGCAGGTTTTTTTTTGTGAAAGACAGCAAAGAGCTTGGTATGTTTAGTATTAGCTCTCCCCTGTACACATTAAAAGGATTATTTTTACTGAAGTGTACCTTATACTTGACCTGCTTTTTTTAAATATATTTAAACAATGTTTAGACAATTTTATTTAAACATTCTATCTGCACAAACCGCATTATCACTAAAACAGTAAATCTAATTCAATACAAATACTTACTTTGCAGAAAGCCCATCTCTTTTCCATCTAAATGGAAAAACAAAAATTAGATGCAAACTTTGGATGGATATTCAATATTAGCTTCTTAGTGACATAAATGTTTCTTACTTTCTGTCCTGTGGATCGAGGGCACAGAATATTACAGTATTAACTGGATAATGTCTTCGAAAGAAGAGTCTAGTAGAGAAAGTAGGGGAAAAAAATACTTTCGTTTTAGGGTATATTATTTTAGCTGCATATTATTATGTGTATACTCGGTGGTCAATGAAACATGCATGTTTAATTTAGGAACAACAGTACTGGGATATAAGATAATTTGACAAACTATATTTTATTTGGCATTGCAATGTGCTACCTCTTTCCCAGCTAGGTGAACATAAAATGTGATCTGATCCTCATCCAAGTCACAACAATAGACAAACACAATGTAAACCATTGTTTTTTCATGCATTCTATGCACATTAAGGTAAAAAACCTTCTATAGTGCAGTACACCCCCAGACCCCACCTTTTACTCACATGAACCCAGTCTTTCCAGCACCGAGATCGAGCACATCAGCCGGTGTCTCAGGTCCTGATTGGATAGATTAATAGCAGAGCAACCATCCAATGATGCGGGAGCCAATCGTACCCCAATTCCTTTATGAATACTAATTTTGCTACCAGCGAGAGACAGACCCCTGATCATGGACCCAACAATATACCACTCCCATATACATTGAGATAAAAATACATTTTGGGTATTGTTGGGTCCATGATCAGGGACCTGTCTCTCGCTGTTAAAGTGAGTTTTTATAAAGGAATTAGGGCACGGTCGACTACATCCAAACATGGGTCACTGTCAGCAAACAAGATAGCTCTTTAAGAAGAGGGGGCTAGTTGGCCTTATATAAGGCATCATAGGTAGGCTTGTGGTGAGTTCCCAAATATGGTAAATTATTGGTTAGCATAAATTTGAAATTGAGTTGGGCTTGTTGGAGCTTCCCCATACCTTACTTTGATTGGCATAGTTAATTGCCCATTTTTCCCACAACCTATGAAGATCCAAAGGTTTTTTACTAGTGGACCTTCCGAGGTGTAAAATGTCTATAATTTGCTGATGATCTATGGAAACAAGATCCTTCTTGCGGGGCGATACTCATTGTCTTGGACTTAGTCTAATTAATATATAAGCCCAAGATGTCTGCTACAGCTGTGAGCTTGCACAATAACCTAGATCGACTGTTTTTTTTTAGTTGGACTTATCAATCAGATTTAAAACATTTCCAAGAGTATAATTAACAGATCAAAAGGAAGCAAATAACATAAGTTCATGGTTATCATAAAAACGAGGGTTTAATGTTCTTACTTCCGTTGATTGTCTGTTAGAGTGATTCCTTGAGCAGACACCTTGAAATGCACCACAGTGGACACGGGAGGTGGATCCTGATTTTGGGTTATGCTGAGAGCTTTCTGCACTGCTTGATACCCTGTAAGGGACTCCATTTCCACTGAATTCAGATACCAAACATTACATGCTGCAATGATAAATTAAATCAGAAAATTAACCATAACATTAACCACAACACAATTGTAGTTTATAGAGCTAGGTTCAAATCCTAGTGACGCAACATGTTTTGATGTGAGTTGTGTTGGGGCAGCCCATTCAAGTAAATGTACAGAAATTGTGCCAAAGAAGTGCAAAAAAAAAAGAGATTTTTGGTAAGACCTCATCTGGAATATGTAGTTCAGTTTTGAGGCACCAGTTCTCAAAAAGGATACCGGCAACTGGTGAAAATGTGAAGAAGGGCAACCAAACTAATAAGAGCCATAGAGGCGCTTAGCTACGAGGAAAGATAAACTGAATTGAATTTATTCTCTCTTGCGAAGAGGTTATATGATCACCATGCTTAAATACAAAAGTAGTTCACATATGGACCTTGGTATAGAATTATGCATTTTAAAGTCATCACAAAGGACAAGGGGCACTTTTTACGTCTGGAGGAAAACCGATTAAGCCGCCACATACAGAAATACTTCTTTACAGTACGAGCTGTGAAAATGTAGAATAGACTTCCTTAAGAATTAGTTCTGGCCAGCTCAGTAGATTGTTTTAAAATAGCTGGATGCATTTGTAAATGCACAAAACATAACTGGACATTAAACATAAGTAATAACACTAGAGATTGTTGAACCAGGGAATATACAATTGGGGTGGGGGGGGGGTGTGGTGTAATCAGGAAGGATCTATTGTGGGTATAGGATTCTGTATTTGGATTGTTCCTGTTTGTTCAATGTTTTTTTTTTTTTTCTGTTGGTTTTTCTAGATGGAATTGTGTCTTCTCAACTTATGTACTTTTTTTTTTTTTTTTAAAACACAGAGTACCACAAGCCATGGCAATAAGTTAACATGCGTTGTGGCTGAAATACATGTGCCTGAATTGGTGTGCCATTAAAAAATTAATAGCACTACAGTGCACCTACAATAAACACGCATGCACAGATATGAACAAAGCCTAAATGTACAAACAAGATACCAGAACTGCATATTTTTAAGCCTTATTATATACTGTATATTAGCGCAATGAAAGTCATTTTCATTTTGGATAGAGTAGGAAAAGATTAAAACCATTGAAATCTATCCAAAGTGATGCAAGTCCCTCCTCAGAACAGATGTCCTGCTTGGAATATTTCCCCTCTATTCCTGATCTGGGAACAACTCAAAAAGTTGGATTTCACATCACATTTGGTCACCGTGACCAAATCAGAACAAATAAAGAGGATGAATCTCACTTGTGGGGGCATAAACGGCAAAACAAAACCCTGACAGAGGTTCTAACCCGTTAACCATGCAATCCACAATTTTAAAAGGTTTATCCTTCAGATACAGTTTAACCCTTTAAAGGTGAAATACCAGGAAAAAATACTGGATTCAGAAAAAAAGCCAAAAAAGTAGAAACTAGAGACAAAAACAAAAATAAATAAAAAAAATCTAAATTGTTTCCATTGAATGCATTCTGAAGTGAATTTGGGGGTAGCTCCTTTTTTTGCAAATACAAATCAATTTGGTTGCAGGGTCTAAAGCATGGGTCTTCAAACTATGGCCCTCCAGTTGTTCAGGAACTACAATTCCCATCATGCCTAGTCATGTCTGTGAATGTCAGTGTGTTACAATGACTCATGGGATGTGTAGTTCTACAACAGCTGTAGGGCTGTAGATTGAGGATCCCTGGTGTAAAGGAACACAGCTTCCTTAAACCTTGACTTGTGGGTTATGTTCCTGTTCTATAGGAGAGGACTAGGCAGAACATGTTAGATATTTAAATACATGTTACTTTAAACAGAGTTAAACAGCCCCGCCCAGGGGGCGGTCCCTCCAGACATAACCCTCGGCCCTGCAGTCAGCAGCTCAGTTCGTAAAAAGCAGTACAAACTTAAAAAGGAGGGGTGGGTGCTGTGTCTGTCCATAGACGACAGAGCGACAGACAAAAGGATTTTACGGTGAGTACAAAAAATCCCATTTTCTCTTTTTGTCCATGGACGGACACAGCTTCCTTAAATCTTGACTTGTGGGACGTCCCTAAGCAGTGTCAAAAAAAGAGGGGTGGGAACAGCAATCAAAAACTAACTTCACCCCAAACAGAGTTCCTCAACGGAGGAGTTGCAACTTTAAACAGCCGCCTGCAAAACCTTGCGGCTGAAGGAAGCATCTGAAGATGCACTCATATCAACCTTGAAAAATTTGGAAAATGTGTGAACGGACGACCAAGTCGCCGCTTAAAACACCTGTGAGCCAGACGCTTGATGTCGGAAAGCCCAGGAGGCACCAATAGCCCTGGTCGAATGCGCCGTAACAGTAAAGGGAGGCGCCCGCCCCTTAAGGGCGTAAGCCTTAATGATAATCCACAGAGAAATGGTGACCAACGAGACCACCGGGCCCTTTTGTGGACCAGACACTGACACAAACAGTGAGTCAGACCTCAGGAATGGAGCCGTAGCAGACAGGTACACCCGCAAGGCACGTACCACGTCTAAGGTATGTAACGCAGCCTCTTTGGGATGCGACAGCCGAGGACACAAAGAAGGAAGTACAATGTCCTCATTTAGGTGAAAAGCTGAAACCTCCTTCGGAAGAAAAGAAGGCTGCGGGCGTAGCAATGCCTTATCCTTATGAAGTACCAAGTAAGGTGACCTGCAAGACAAGGCCGCCAACTGAGAAACTTGTCTGACAGATGTAATGGCCACTAGAAAAGCCACTTTCTGAGATAGTGTCAAGAGAGGAATTTCTCTGTTGTTCTCAAAAGGAGGCTCCTGATGAGCCGAGAGCACCAGATTCAAATCCCATGGAGGAAGCGGCGGTCTAATTGGGGGAATTGCATGTCGAACCCCCTGTACCCACTAGTGAATGGGCCGTTGAAAGAGGCTGAAACCTGTCCCTTAATGGTGCTTAAGGCAAGTTTCTGATCCACTCCTGGCTGCAAAAACAGCAGGACCCTGGAAATCGAATATGCCTGTGGACGCCACTCCATCTCCTTGCACATAGAGATGTAGGCTTTTCAAGTGCAATGGTAGATCTTCCGAGAAGATGACTTTTCACGCCCTCAGCATGGTTGAGATGACCAAATCCGACAGACTGCAGTCCCTTAGTACCTGGCTTTCAATAGCCATGCCGTTAAAGGCAGCGACTGTAAAGCAGGATGAAGTATGGGACCTTGAGAAAGAAGGTCCTCCACAAGAAAATGGCCGCCCCGCAATGCCGTCCTGCGTCACAGCGCGGCCACGGCAAAATGGCCACCAATGCGAAATTCAATGATAAGCACAGGCCACAGAAAAAATGGCGCCGGCGCTACCAAAAAAAGACTGGGGGGACAACAAGGATCTATATTATCCAGCCTTTCACCCAGCCGGCAGTTGATAGAAGATTCTTAAAAATAAAATCATATAAATAAATAAAATAATAAAAAAATTCTCCAGGACCAAAAGGAGCCACGTCCTTCTCCTCTACTAGGCAGAAAAAAACTGAGCTGCTGACTGCAGGGCGGAGGGTTATGTCTGGAGGGACCGCCCCCTGGGCGGGGCTGTTCAACTCTGTTTAAAGTAACATGTATTTAAATATCCAACATGTTCTGCCTAGTCCTCTCCTATAGAACAGGAACATAACCCACAAGTCAAGATTTAAGGAAGCGGTGTCCGTCCATGGACGAAAAGAGAAAATTGAAGACCTCACATTTATGGTTGAAACATATGGTTCCTTGCATATATAACAAGATATATGCACAGTATTAATAGATTCATAATATGATCTCATAGACTGTCCCTCTACTAAAGCAAAAGGCAAATCTACTGGAAAATCTATGTGATCATTTCCATTTTATTGGACAAAGGGAATATTATTTTTATATTACTCGAGTCAGAGTCGAGTCGAGTCAGAGTCTTGACACATTTCAGTAGCATAGTAATGAGTAAAAAAATTGGGAGATGTCACATTGCTCATTATTCCCAGTAAGATATTTTAGCCATAGCTATTCTTTCTTTATTCTTTCATTAACCCTACTTTTACTTTGTCCCTCATAGATTAGTTATGCCATAATGCTTTAAAGTTTGTGAACAGGAAGCCCTTGACAAAATAGGGGGTTGGGCAGCCACATGGCAGATGAGATTCAATACTGAGAAACATAAAGTTATGTACTTTGGTGCAAAAAAAAAAAAAAGTCCAAATCACACATACGGAGGGGCTCCCCTGGGAGAGCCTCAGCTATGAGAATTATAATCCCGGTTTAATAGGGGATAGGATTACAATGTACCAAAATATCAAAGGTGATTTCTGTAATTGTAATAACTGAGTTCAGCATAGAGCAGCGGCTCTCCTTCATTGTGAACACACAACGCTGGCCGTTCGGCAAGGGCGCCATTCAGAAAATGCTTTGCATTTTCTCAATAAATGCAAGGCGTTTGTTCCAAACATATCATTGCCCTGCTTCTCCACAAACGGTGAATGATTTGCATTCATTCAGAAAATGCAAAGTATTCCCTGATTGGCGCCAGTGCTTAGCAGCCAACCTCCTGTATTCACAATGTATCAGGCAAGCCACTCAGCATGGGACCCAGAAGCAAGTAAAGGTCGCTGAATTATTGGTATGTACCTCAGTGATTTCCACTAACATCAGCCATGTTCGGTATATACATACCGACATAATGCAATGTAATGTACCATACTGTGCCTGAAAATATTATTTAATGCTACACAATTGTTGAGTAAGGACCTGAACTGAGTAGTCTATGCAAAGAAGCCTACCAACATCCCTGAGTTGAGGGGCAGAGTTGTTTTGAATGAACTATAATTTGTGGTCAACAGAAATATTTATTAGCAGTTACTGCTGCCCAGGAAATGTGTGGGTACACAGTTACTGAAAACAAAAGTTCACATACTATAACCACACAAAAACATATCATGTTGCAAAAATAATGTTTTTGACATCATGTCATAGATATGATTAAAATCCACACCACCAACCTGCTCCCTGTTTGAGTAATTCTGCAGCAGAATTGGCAGCAGTCTGAGGGACTGTCTCAGCAATCTCTTCCAAAGGATCTGAAAAACAAAATTTAGTTATAAAAACTGACCATTGATAAAATTTAGAACTGTAAATATAGTTTAAAACACACACAGTGAATGAAGAAGCACATTCAATATATATAGGCCGCGTAAGTCTATCTATGCGCCGTCGTATCTGTGCGCCGTGCCCACAGAACTAGATACGCCTGAAAATAGGCTTCCTACGACCGAGATAACTTTCCTACACCGTCGTATCGTAGGCACATATTTACGCTGGCCGCACGTGGCGCTCCCATTGATTTACGATTCGAATATGCAAATGAGTGAGATACGCCGGGAGTATTTCCGACGTGATTCTGAGCATGCGCACTGGGTTGCATCCACAGGACGGCGCATGCACCGTTCGTTCGGCCCATCATTTGCATGGGGTCCCGCTTCATTTAAATGGCTCACGCCCACTTCCACCTACTTTGAATTAGGCCGGCTTACGCCTACGAATTTACGTTGCGCCGGCGCAACGTTGGGAGCATTTGCTTTGTGAATTCCATGCTTGCCTCTCTGCGTTGCGTCGGGTAAAAGAGATACGCTATGTCTGTGAATCCGGGCCATAGAGTATATATATATATATAAACACATTTTTATATATATATATATATATATATATATATATATATATATATATATATATAAAATATCTATATTACTATCCTAGAATAAAGACAAACCTTTAAAAGAAAAGTTGTATGGTCCTAAACATGTTGAAAAAAAAAAAAAAAAAAAAAAAAACAGACACTGACATAGCCACAATTTGTTTTATGAACTTTAATAAACAGAGTAAAAAAATCCAGTTGTCCATTGAAAAACACTGTTTTTGCAAGGTCAATGGCCCAAATTACCTCATCACACCTTATTAGCATTAGAAATGGTCACCTGTTGACAATTGCAAACATTAATAAAATCTCTGATATTCTAAACATTGGGTTGGTACTCGAAAACCATGGGCTCATATACTTTGCTACACGTTCCTATTTCAATAAATCTAACAACAACTTCTACTGCATCTAATAGTTACATAGCAGTTAGTGGGCAGAACCAGTGTGCAGCAGGTGACCGGGCATTCAACTCTGGGGAATAGTGTTGTATGCCCAAGATTTTTTCACCTGCAGCTACTTTCCAAGCGTGCAAACATTTTTTCTTTGCACATTATTTTGCTTGTGCCAGCAACAGAATAGCCTTAACCCCTCACAACCCTGCAAAGTAATTTAACATTCTCTCTGCCTGTTAATTTTTGCAGAAAGGACTGCATATCCAGTTGCAGAACTCTCTGGTAATCAATTTAATCTCAAGAAGGGAGTGTGTAGTTTGCCCTGAAGGCTTGGTCAGTAACCAATCTGAATGGTTACCAATCAAGTAATGGCAACTTTTTTTGCAACCACCACTCATTTAACCTATTCAAAATGGTTCTGCTGTTCATTAGGTTTTCCCAGACTAGTTGGTGACTTACAAGTTACAACCATTACACTTAAAATGTCTAATATCTAGAAATGTTAAATATAAGCACCCGTTTCTTGAACATAGCTAATGTATGTATCCAAACCGACAAGCATTTGGAGCCCCCATACCCAGGATGAATAGGAGAAAATAATTTAGTAAACATAAATTGTAAAAGTATTAATTATATGAAATTTTATGCATTACCAAAACTGCATTTTTTTATGATATAAAATCTATTCTGGGCATAAAAAAAAAAAAAATATGGCCTCATATGTGCGTAGGATATGAACCGTGGTTAGAAAGTTATTGTATAAACCAGAGCAGACCGTGATTTTAAAACATGACCTAGTCAGGTCATGAAGGTTTTGCTTACTCCTGAACCTGAAAGGGTTAAAAAGGACATGTGAAGACATGTATGTTAATTTAGCCATCTACATTTCTTGACCTACTATCGTAGATTCTATATCGTTTTGACATGGTTTTCACTGAAGGTAACAACTTTTTTATTATATGCTCTGTTAGAATCATCCAGGTTTATGCCAGGATTAAACTAAGTATATCTGAAGTATACAGTGGGAACCTTGCTTGGTTCATTTTAATAACTTGACGTTACATGCAGCTTGCTGTATTCATTTTAAGGACTCTTCTGTTTACATACCTTGCATAGCTCAGGGGTTTCAGCTATACAATTGAACTTTATTCACAAGTGTACTTACAGGTACATCACAGGTTGAAACATGTCATTCAACCACAGCTTAAATCCTAGACAAGCTTTGTTCATCAGTATGAATACACTTTATTACCAGCAGTCTCACTTCAGCTACATATTATTATTATGCAGGATTTATATAGTGCCAAGAGTTTGCACAGAACTTTACAAAATAAAGTACAATTTACAATGCCATGCAGGACGAGAGGGTAATGCCCTGTACACACAATCAGTTTGTCTGATGAAAACGGACCGATGGACCGCTTTCATCGGACGAACCGATCGTGTGTGGGCCCCATTAGTTTTTTTCCCCATCGGTGAAAAAAAATAGAACCGGTTTTACCTTTTTCGTATGGTTAAAAAAAACGATAGAAAAAAAACCATCGTCTGTGGGGAAATCCATTGGTCAAAAATCCACGCATGCTCAGAATCAAGTCGACGCATTCTCGGAATCATTGAACTTCATTTTTCTCTGCACGTCGTTGATTTTTACGTCACCGCGTTGGAAACAATCTAATTTTTAACCGATGGTGTGTAGGCAAGACTGATGAAAGTCAGCTTCATCGGATATCTGATGAAAAAATCCATCGGTTCTTTCTCATCAGACGAACCGATCGTGTGTACAGGGCATTAGGAGGGCTTTGAGAAGAAAAAGAAAGTAGAGTTGGCTCTGGTCCTACGGAGACAAATGCTTCATAAAAGATGCTCCTAGTGTAAGGTGCAAAATATACACAAAGTGCTAAACGATCCAAAGTGCCAAGTGCCTATGTAAACTACTAGAATGATTCCACAGTATATATCATAAATGCAGCTATGAAAATAAATAAAAAAATTACATAAAATATATATTACAGTGCTGTGCCAACGAAAGTGCTATTGTGCATTATGTAAACACTGCTAGGTAAAGAAAATGTGCAAAACGTGAAATTCCTGTACCATTAGGGTACCTATGTTAACCCTTTGAGATGTGCTGAAAAAAATATAATGTCCTTATTGGAAGTAAACAAATCCAATTGCCAAGTGCTGAGTGATTCTAAAAGTGCTTTGTGCTCTTGTTGTATGCCGTGATCACTGCAATCCGTGCTCTTATACACCCCGTACTTACCAACTTTTTCACCCCTTCTTAGGGTCTGGTGCCATCACAGTATAGGCCACTGTGTAGCCCTCTGGCCGTTACGCGTCCCCCGGCGCTGATGTAATAACCCATACATAGGAGAGAAAGGAGCCCCAGATAGTGTAGTATCGTTTTATACTTTATTTAAATAAACGAAAAATGGGTACTCACATGTAGACAAAAACAGTATGGCATTTAATGCGGACAAAAGTCTGATGCCTGGAAACGATGTGACGTTCGTAGCGTTTCCAGGCATCAGACTTTTGTCAGCATTATATGCCATAGGGCCCTTTCACACAGGGCGGATCAGTGTGGGATCGCTCCGCATATCCCCGCTGAGCCGGCGGCTGACAGGGCGGTCCCCGCACACTGTGCAGGAACCGCCCTGTCTTTTCTCCGCTCTGCCCTATGGGGGGATCGGATGAACACGGACCGTGTGTCCGTGTTCATCCCATCCGATCCGCAGACGGAAGAAAAAATAGGATTTTCTTTCGTCCGCAAAATCTGATCTTCGCGGAGGCGGGTGATTACGGGTGTCAGCGGATGTTTATCCGCTGACACCCGCAATCACATAGGGACCAATGTATGTCCCTTTTTCATCCGCAAACGGATAGATGAAAAAGCGGACATACGGTCCACACATGTGAAAGGGGCCATACTGTTTTTGTCTACATATGAGTACCCATTTTTTGTTTATTTAAATAAAGTATAAAACGATACTACACTATCTGGGGCTCCTTTCTCTCCTATGTATGGGCTATTACTGGACTAACATCATCAGCGCAGGGGGACGCGTAACAGCCAGAGGGCTACACAGTGGCCTATACTGTGAAGGCACCAGACCCTAAGAAGGGGTGAAAAAGTTGGTGAGTGTGGGTTGTATAAGAGCACGGATTGCAGTGATCACAGCATACAACAAGAGCACGAAGCACTTTTAGAATCACTCAGCACTTGGCAATTGGATTTGTTTGTTTACTTCCAATAAGGACATTATATTTTTTTCAGCACATCTCTTAAAGGGTTAACATAGGTACCCTAATGGTACAGGAATTTCACGTTTTGCACATTTTCTTTACCTAGCAGTGTTTACATAATGCACAATAGCACTTTAATTTGCACAACACTGTGATATATATTTTATGTAATTTTGTTTATTTATTTTCATAGCTGCATTTATGATAAATACTGTGGAATCATTCTAGTAGTTTACATAGGCACTTGGCACTTTGGATCGTATAGCACTTAGTGTATATTTTGCACACTGCACCTTACACTAGGAGCCTCTTTTATGGAGCATTTGTCTCCGTAGGACCAGCGCCAGCTCTACTTTTCTTTTTCTTCTCAACACTTTCTTGCTCCACTTAGGTGGAAGCAATTAGTAGAGGCAGCTGTCCACTGATCACCTTCAACCATACCTAGTCCAATACCAAATACTTTTGCTGTCACTGGTGTTTTTAAATATACTTGGCGGATTTATTTTAACACATATATTAGGAGGGCTTTGCTCGTGAGTGCTTAAATAAAAATAATTAAAAACAGAACCACAAAAAAATACCTCATGGTGCTTTAATAACAAAAACTCTTTCAGCCCCATGCTAGTAGACGAAATATGTATACATCTCAAGATGGTTTTAAAAAAAGTCAGGAAAGGAGTATTGCAATTAAGCCTCTTTCTTACTTAAAGCGAGGGTTCACCCCAAATTTTTTTTTTTAACATGACATTCAGCCGAGTTGTCAGAATGACAATCGGCTGTTTTTTTTTTTATTTCATTGCCGTACATACCGTATTTTCACCGCCGCTTCCGGGTATGTAATCTGCGGGACTGGGCGTTCCTAATTGATTGACATCCTTCCGACCAGCGCATACAGCGCGTCACGAGTTGCCGAAAGAAGCCGAACGCCGGTGCGCAGGCGCCGTATAGAGCCGACTCGCAGTCCGGCTTCTTTCGGCAACTCGTGACGCGCTGTATGTGCCGGTCGGAAGGATGTCAATCAATTAGGAACGCCCAGTCCTGCAGATTACATACCCGGAAGCGGCGGTGAAAATACGGCACTGAAATAAAAAAAAAAACAGCCGATTGTCATTCTGACAACTCGGCTGAATCTCATGTTAAAACATTTTTTTTTGGGTGAACCCCCGCTTTAAACGCCTCTGTATTTCTGTACACAATTGTGCGTGTTGGGCCACATACACATGATCGGTCAAAACCGATCGCGTGTGGGCCCCTTCGGTCAAAAAAATTAGAACTTGCTTTAAAATTGAACCGATAGACGCCTAACCGATAGGTCAAAACCGATCGTTAGTATGCAAAAGCATTGGTTAAAAACCCGCGCATGCTCAGAATCAAGTCGATGCATACTTGGAAGCATTGAACTTTGTTTTTTTTCAGCACGTTGTTGTGTTTTACGTCACCGTGTTCTGACACGATCAGTTATTTAACTGATGGTGTGTAGGCACATCAGTCAGCTTCATCGGTTAACCGATGAGAACGGTCCTTCGAACCGTTCTCATCGGATGGACTGATCGTGTGTACGCGGCCTTACTTGATGCTGAATTCCCGTATAAGCAAATAATGTCTACATACAAAAGGTATGTATATTATTCCTTGAATGTTGGTGTACTTTGTGTATTTCTTTCAGATCTGTGCAGTAATCCAGTATAAAACCTTGCCTCTGTGCAGGAGCTTGCGGTCACTGTTGCTCTCTCCCCTTGTACAGAGTGACTGGTCTTGTAGCCACCCCCTTTTGTAGTTTTCTGCAGGTAACCTGTAGTGGGTGACACCTGCTAGGCTCTTTCCACAGCTCTGCTCACTGTACAGGTTATGTGCAGCACTGTAATGATGTCATTGTGACTTTTACCAGGTAGTATCTGGGTTTACAAAGGGTGTGTGGTGCACACAATGTGGATTTATATCCTTTGTGGCTATGGAGGAATTTTGCTGCTTAAATCCATTGGTAAATAAATAATGTGTGAATAAATAAACAATTATGAATATGCAGCAGCCTCTTGTGAGGCTATATGATTCCGCACTCACCGGATAAGATGGACTCCTCTACCTTATGGTAAGGGGAGTCAAATGCGCTTTAAGGTGCTTTTCACACGGATGGCTGTTTTGCCGCAGTTAAAAGCATGTAAATGTTCTGTGAAATTAAAGGCTCCAGGACCTGCGATTAACTGCATTTGTACATTGCGATTATCTACGTTTATGTGCGGCAGTCATTCCCATAGCAACCCTTTTTATTTTTTTGATTATGATGTGCTTCCTGTTCTTTTTTTTTCTTACGCTGCTATATGTGCATATAGCTGCGCTAAATCGCTCCTGGACGCATTAAATTCTATTTTTTCTATTCGCACCAAACCGCTAGTAACGAAATCGCAGCTAAACGCTGTGTGTGAATGGGGCCATAGGAAAGCATTGTGTGCTTTTAGCTGCGGTAGAAAATCTGCAGCTAAAAGCCCCATTCTATCCATCCATGTGAAAGGGGCCTTAGGCCGGATATAATGGTGCTTTTACCGCAGCTAGAAGCACACAATGCTTTCCTATGACATCATTCACACACTACGGTTACCTGCGATTTTGTTACCCACGGTTTTGTGCTGATAGAAAAAATAGATCTCAATGCGTCCAGCTGCGAAATCCCGCAGCTATCAGCACATAACTGCAGGTAATCGCAGTGCACTGTGTCAGCTGTGTTTGGTATGAATCTTGAGGGGGAACTCCACGCCAAATTTTTAAATAAAAAACCGGCATGCCCTCAACATGGGAGGGTAGGTGCTTTGGGGCAGGGGGGACGCCCTGTGGTCCCCCCCCACCCCAAAGCACCTGTCCCCATGTTGATGAGGACAGGGCCTCTTTCCGACAACCCTGGCCGTTGGTTGTCGGGGTATGCGGGAGGGGAGCTTATCGGAATCTGGGAGCCCCCTTTAATAAGGGGGCCCCCAGATCCCTTCCCCCCCCACCCTAGGTGATGAGTATGGGGTACATCGTACCCCTACCCATTCACCTGGCAGGAAAAAAAATGTAAAAAAACACACTACACAGGGTTTTTAAAGTAATTTATTAGTCAGCTCCGGGGCCCCCCCCTCTTCTTTAGCTCTTTTACGAGGGGGGGGGCCCAGTTCTTTACCGCCATCTGGTTCTCCTCCGCGGGGGGACGCTTTCTTCATTAGCTCTACAGCTAATGAAGATAGCTTTACAGCGGCCCCCTCCCGGGCTTCTGTCGCCTTCTGCCTTCCTTCTTCGATGTTGACATGTCGCTTCCTCCCGCTGTAATGCCGTGTGCGCGGCTCGCACCGATTTATATAGGCCTTTTATGACGTCACAGTCTCATCATGCTCCGGGTGCACGGAGCATGATGGGACTGTGACGTCATAAGAGGCCTATATAAATCGGTGCGAGCCGCGCACACGGCATTACAGCGGGAGGAAGCGACGTGTCAACATCGAAGAAGAGAGGCAGAAGGCAGAAGCCCGGGAGGGGGCCGCTGTAAAAGAGCTAAAGACGAAAGCGCCCCCCCCCGGCGGAAGAGAACCAGATGGCGTTGAAGAACGGGACCCCCCCCCTGCAGAAGACGTCGAAGAAGCCCGGAAGGGGGCCGCTGTAAAAGAGCTAATGAAGAAAGCGCCCCCCCACCCCATACTCATTCACCTGTGGTGGGGGGCTGGGATCTGGGGGCCCCCTTATTAAAGGGGGCTCCCAGATTCCGATAAGCTCCCCTCCCGCATACCCGACAAGCAACGGCCAGGGTTGTCGGGAAGAGGCACTGTCCTCATCAACATGGGAACAGGTGCTTTGGGGTGGGGGGGACCACAGGGCGTGCCCCCTGCCCCAAAGCACCTACCCCCCCATGTTGAGAGCATGCGGCCTGGCACGGTTAAGGAAGGGGGGGGCGCTCACTCGTCCCCACCCCCTTTCCTGACCGGCCGGGCTGCTGCTCGGATACGGGTCTGGTATGGAATTAGGGGGAACCCCACGCCGTTTTTTCGACGTACGGTGTTCCCCTTAAAATCCATAGCAGACTCAAGGGCCTGGTATGCTCCTGTAGGGGAAACCCATGCCGTTTTTTTATTTGAAATTTGGCGTGGAGTTCCCCCTCAAGATTCATACCAGACACAGTGCTTGGTATTGGCAGGGATCCAAGTCGGATCCCCATTCAATATCGTGCCGCGGCTAAACGCAACCGCAGCTAAAAGCACTGTACAAATGCAGCTGACCGCTGTGCCTGGAGTCTTGAATTCCAGCAAAACATAAACATGCTTTTATCTGTGGCAAAACAGCCACCCGTGTGAAAGGCGCCTTAGTCTCTGAGTGGGGACCTATCCCACCATGGTGTGCACTGGGTGCTCCCACTGGGTTAACTCGCCTGCTGTGTCAGCGCTCCTGGACCAAGGTATGCAGGCTTATAATTGAAAAGAGAGAACTCCTCATGGTGTAAGATCCTTTAAACTTTATTCAGAAATATGCGTCTTACAATATTAAAATGTCCTTCTTAAAAATGTATTTAAAAAAAGGCAAAGTCCACCTTATCTGGCAAGTATGGAATCATATAGCCTCACAAGAGGCTGCTGCATGTTCACCATTGGAGCACGGAGCACAAGAGCACTTTAACAGACTTTGGTTGCAGATGTATTGGCACATGGCATCATATTATATTTAGTTTAAGTCACAAATCAATTTATACTTACGCAATTGTTTTCACTGGCACACAGATTTATTTAATTATAAAATTGTTTGTTTATTCACATATTATTTATCAACGGATTAAAGCAGCAATGAATGGCTTGTATAAAGTATCTGTTCAGACACATGTATAGAGACATCCCTATATCATAATAGGAAAAGGTGTGGCGGGGAAAGCGCTGTTTAGTCACTCATATCATTTCTCTGTTCCCTCGCAAGGGGGATAGTATTCAAAGCAGCGACCCAATCAATTAATTAATTTTACACCACCAGGGCGCAAGTGTCACCAATTTTAGAGTTTGCACTTTTATTGCCTGTCAGGGAATGAGTTATCTGCCAAATAAGGAGAAATACAATTTTCTCCCTTAACCACTTCAGCCCCGGACTATTTGGCTGGCCAAAGACCAGAGCACTTTTTGCTATTCAGCACTGTGTCGCTTTAACCACTAGCCGACCAGCCGCCACAGTTTTATGCAAAATATTATGTAATTTTGCATTTCAGCCAATAGGGGTGAGAAACAGGAGCTGTGTGTGTAAACACACAGCTCCCGGTCCTGTCAGGGGGAGAAATGACTGATCGCATGTTCATACAATGTATGAACAGCGATTTGTCATTTCCCCTAGTCAGTCCCATCCCCCTTCAGTTAGAACAAACCTAGGGAACATAATTAACCCCTTCCTCGCGCCTTAGTGTTAACCTCTTCCCTGCCAGTGACATTTTTATAGTAATCAATGCATTTTTATAGCACTGATCACTATAAAAATGGCAATGGTCCCAAAAATGTGTCAGAATTGTCCGCCATAAGGTCGCAGTACCGATAAAAATCCCAGATCGCTACCATTACTAATAAAAAAAAAAAAAAAAAATGCCATAAAACTACCCCCTATTTTGTAGACGCTATAACTTTTGCGCAAACCAATCAATAAACGCTTATTGCGTTTTTTTTTTACGAAAAATATGTAGAAGAATACGTATCGACCTAAACTGAGGGAAAAAAAATGTTTTATATATTTTTGGGGGATATTTATTACAGCAAAAAGTAAAAAGAATTTTTCAAAATTGTCGCTCTATTTTTGTTTATAGCGCAAAAAATAAAAACCGCAGAGGTTATCAAATACCACCAAAAGAAAGCTCTATTTGTGGGTAAAAAAATACGTCAATTTTGTTTGGGAGCCACGTCGCACGACCACGCAATTGTCAGTTAAAGCGACGCAGTGCCGAATCGCAAAAAGTGACCCGGTCATTGACCAGCAAAATGGTCCGGGGGCTGAAGAGGTTAACTGACAATTTCGCGGTCGTACGACGTGGCTCTCAAACAAAATTGACGTCCTTTTTTGTCCACAAATAGTTTTCTTTTGGTGTTTTTTTATCACCTCTGGGGTTTTAATTTTTTGCGCTATAAACAAAAAAAGAGCGACAATTTTGAAAAAAATAAATCTATATTTTTAACTTTTTGCTATAATAAATATCCCCAAAAAATATAAAAAAATATTATTTTTCCTCAGTTTAGGCCGATTCTTTTCTTCTACATATTTTTGGTAAAAAAAAACGCAATAAGCGTGTATTGATTGGCGCAAAAGTTATAGTGTCTACAAAATAGGGAATCGTTTTATGGCATTTTTATTAATATTTTCTTTTTTACAAGTAATGGCGGCGATCAGCGATTTTTTTTAATGTGACTGCGACATTATGGCGGACACATCGGACACTTTTGGCGCTATTTTGGGACCATTCACATAGCGATCAGTGCTATAAATATGCACTTATTACTGTGTAAATGTGACCGGCAGTCAAGGGGTTAACCAGAAGGTTGTGCTGAAGGGGTTAAGTGTGTCCTAGGGATGTGTTCCAACTGTAGGGGGGCTAGGCTACGCGTGTCATGACACTAATCACTGCTCCTAATTACAGGGCGCTGTGATCAGTGTCCAGTCTTAAAGGCGATGTACAGGTACGTTGATATACCTGTCCGTGCCATTCTGCCAACGTATATCGGCGTGAGCAATTCGGCAAGTGGTTAAAGTGATTGTAAAACAACCCATTCAGTTAAAAATAGAAATGAAAGGCAAAACATCTGTGTATAGATATATAAAACATTATAAACACATTTTTTTTTATTTCTTGTATTAGTGATCACATCCCCTCTGTTCTCAGCTAAATAGAAGCTTGGGTGGGGAGAAGCGGCAGCATACTGCGTTTGCCAGTAAATGGCTTTGCAGGGGAGGTGTGTCAGGACAAGTCGGATTATTGGGAGGAGAGCACACAGAGCTCACTTGCTTAGTGGGGTTTTAACAGGAAAGCAGAGGGACTGGCAGGAATACCAGGGATTTCACATAAAGAAAGCAATATCAAGTAAAAAGAATACTATCTCATACAAGTACATGGTACAGCAGGCACATATTAGGAATATGAGGTGTTGGGGGTAACAAACGCTTTAAGCTTAGGTAGATATACTTATTTTTACAGAGATCCCTATAAAATCTGTTACTCTTTACATGGAACATTTCATGTGGTAAAAATTTGAGAAAGATTATAACATAAAAACGAAACACAAATGTGCTGTAAAAGTAGATTTAACACGCATACCTTTGTCTGGGATGAGTAATTTACAAGGCAATGCCAGAGGTGTAATGGAATGTTGGTAAATCAAAGCTGTCAAACTCCCTAAGTCAAGAAAAAAACCCATAGATAAATACTTAAAAAAAGCAAAACTACTCTGGGTCACATTCTAATAATATGGGTTTTCCTTAAACTTGGATAGCCATACAATTTCCATCTAATAAAAAACAATTGTACATTCTTATTCCATATCATTATGAACCATTGCTGTTCCTCCTCTAGGCAACTAATGTAACATTGTTTTAGAATTGTATAGGCAGATACATGGAAGAATCTGAGAATTTATGCAATTGATTCTTTGGATTATAAATTTACATATATATAATTATTTATATATAGTGATAACAGCTACTATTTTTTATTCACTGTCGCAATAATTGTTATTTACATAACTGTGTGAAATCAATCCGCACAATCAAATCATTTTTGATTGTGCGGATTGATTTCACACAGTTATGTAAATATAGCAGTGAAACAATTTCTCTGTTCCATTGCTAGCAAATATGGTTAGCAAATATCTCATTTACAGGCAGCAGGCAATTTGAAAAACAGAGGGAACACCAAGCAACCAAATAGCAGTTTCACTGTTTTGACTTTGTAAGCAAATAAAATGTGAACTATGATTGGCTGCTATTATTCACAGCATCTCCAACACATTCCTTTTTATTTTCCATATTAATTAAGCCTACTCATTTATTGATGTGTTTTAAACTCTATGGCTCCATACACACTGGCTTAAAAATCGCTGCTTCTACAGGAGTTTTGTGTTCTGCCTGTAGAAGCAGCTCAATGTTATCCATGCACATTAGGACGTTTACAGGCATATTTTGAGCTCAACGTATAAAAGCAGGAAAAAAAAACCCTTCTGGCTTGCGTTTCTGATTGGAGCTTACTGGCAGAAAAAAACGTTCCCTTTTCACTTTGTTACCCTATGTATAAAGAAACTTCTGACATTTTTATACAAATTCAAGAAGCTTATGGCTCCCAGTAGAGATTTTGGAACACAACTTAGGGTATGGCTATGTGAACTTTTTCCAGGGTCTCAGCTGAGACTATTTTGCTAGGCACAAATCCAACAGTATCCAGTCATGATGCATCAGGAAAAGTTATACTCACCATTGCATAATTTTTAATTTTCCTGGTGCATCTAATGACAGTATACCTTACCCTTTCCTGAATTTACTGCTGATGTTTGTTATAGTTCCAAAGATGGTATCTATGGCTGTGGATTTTTTTCCATAGGTAATTGGTCCTATAGGGTTGAGAGGTGGAGTTTTAACCCACAGTATGCATACCTTACCTGCACCAGGAAAGGTAATTATGCAAAGATGAGTATACAGTTTCCCATTCTATCTGCAAAAGCCTGCACCATTCATCTTCCGTAGCTACCAATTAAATCTAAGAAGGTAGGAAGTATTTTGACCCCTTTCAGTTGACCAGTGTTTTTATAATCCAGTTCTGAATTATCCACAAAATGACATGTTTTCAGAAATTTCATTAGAAAAAAAAAACTGATCAATGTGGCTTGGGGCACTTCAAGTTTGGGGGCCTCTCAAAATAGAAATATAATTATATGGCAAATAAGTAAACAATTGAATGATAAACTGCATTTGTTTTAAAAAAAATATCTTAGGTTCTGAAGACGATCGGGTCCGCGGGTCCCGCGGCCACGGAGCTTCGGACTGGGTCGCAGGCGCACGCCCACGACCCACGTCTGGGCAGTTAAAAAGGACGTACAGCTACGTGCTTGTGCCCAGCCGTGCCATTCTGCCGACGTATATATGCAGGAGGCGGTCCTTAAGTGGTTAATACCATTGCTCTCAAAGTGGGTTTAATCAAACACTGTAATCAAAGTGGATTTATTTAAATCAAACAAATGTACTACTTGTGTGCATTATTTATATATATATATATATATATATATATATATATATATATATATATATACACACACACACACACAGTATAAATATTTCATAATGCACTACAGTGAAAACAGCGAACTACTGATACCAGTTATATACATTAATTGGTTACAGTTTAGTTTTTACATTTTCTATACAAGGCCCTAATATTCTAACACTACTACATCTGTGTGAAGTAATATTTACCAAAATATGGTTCATTTGGACATCCCTTCAATCGAACTCCTTTCTGAATGCATTCAATTAGGAAGTGGCGTACTAACTCATTGGCCATATCGCTAACTAAAGAAACAAAACAAAAAAAAACATACAATTTTAAACCAGGATTATGCCTAACAGGCAATCCACAATTTGCTATGTAGGACCATAGACATTATGGGGTTTATTTACTAAAACTAGAGAGAAAACAATCAGCTTCCAGGTTTAAGGCCCCTTTCAGACTGGGCGGGAGCTGCGGTGGCGGTATAACGCCGCTAAAAATAGCGGCGCTATACCGCCGGAATTGCCGCGGGTATCAGCCGCTAGCGGTGCGGTATTAACCCCCGCTAGCGGCCGATAAAGAGTTAATACCGCCCGCAATGCGCCTCTATAGAGGCGCATTGCGGGCGGTATTGCCGCGGTTCCCATTGTTTTCAATGGGAAGGAGCGGTGAAGGAGCGGTATACATGCCGCTCCTCTCACTGGTCAAAAGATGCTGCTGACAGGAGATTTTTTTGTCTCCCGCCAGCGCATCGCCCCAGTGTGAAAGCCCTCGGGCTTTCACATTGAGTCTGCAGTGCAGGAGTTTTTCAGGCGGGATAGCAGCGCTATTTTTAGCGCTTTACCGCCTGAAAAACTCCTCAATGTGAAAGGGGCCTTATTGATAAAAGCTGAGGTTAGAAGCTGATTGGTTTCTCTGCATAATTGTGACAAATTTTGCCCTCTCTAGTTTTAGTAAATAAACCCCTATTTCTCCATTACAAGCAGGATAGGATGGTAATAACAAATATAGATTTTCCCTGATTTACACAAAGCCTTCAACTTGGTGTTCTAGGACTAGTGTTTCATACACTGGACAAATGGGAAATGAGACCAAATCTTGTGTGTGTTTCAGGAAATTTATATTTTCTTTTTGGATGGACAGTATATTGTAGATGATATTTAAATGACCTTGTATTTGGTCTACTATTTTGGGGCATGCTGTGAAATGACTGATTACATCCTTTCTGGCCCCAGATGAATTGTATTACCTTGGATTTAAACTCCTCAGAGAATGCTATCTATGATGAAGCAATCTTTTAACCAAGTATATATTCAAGACAAGAGGAAAAAAAGAGTAACGTACTTTTCTTACATAATTCTGATGCTTTATTACTTTATTGTACACTGTATATCAAAAACATTTGTTCCAAGAACGTCAGAAGCATTTGTGCAAGTTAATTGAAACATGGGACATTTCGTTCAACCTGCATGAATGCTTCCAACATTCACAAAATGAATGGTTTAAAAAAACAGACCCCTTAACGCTTGTTTAAAAATCAATAAAAACAGATTATAAATTGTATAGAAAATATACACAGTGTGTGTCTATCTTAATCTATCTCTACACACATATACACAGTACATATCAGAACTATTTCTTTATACTTTACTGAGAACTCGACAGGTGAGGTGGGGGAAGCTTTTGTTTGGGAGGGACACAAAGCAGTGGTTCGAGGGGAGTTTATCTCTCAAGGTTCTAGGCTAAAGAAGACACGTAAAGGGGACCTGCAAACTCTTCTGACAAAAATACGTTAAACGTCACACTACGCCTGAGCCAACAGTGGAACTTTAGTACCTCCGTCAGGAGTTGGCTGGCCTACTCGACACTCGGGATTCAAGCTCAGCTACGACAGATCTCCCATAAATTCTACGAATTAGGGAAACAGTGTGGGAAACTGCTTGCTAGGGCTCTTTGATGTCAAAGCGCTTTGAGTCATGTGCATAAGCTACATACAACGACAGGTTCCCCAGTACTACACTTCTTTAAAGATTGCGAAGGCATTTGGAGACTATTATGCCCAACATTACCATCTTCCCGTTACGGAGGCCCAGAAGGCTGAGCGGATCCTGCAATATTTGGAAGTGGCCCAATTACCGCTGGGAGGGAAGCCAGAGATAATTCAAATCGGGAAAATTCTACTAATCTATTGGGCTGAGTCGCAGGCTGACAATCCACCCTGTCTCTTGCTCTCTACAGATGCTGAAAAGGCATTTGACAGGGTGGATTAGGTTTACCTCCGGACAGTCTTGGCCAGGCTGGGACTGGGCCCCAATATGCTCTCCTGGATAACCTCACTATATAGCTCCCAGAGGCTACGGTTAAGGTGAACGGTCCCTCTATGACTCATTTCCCATCCGCAATGGGACAAGGCATTGCTTCACAAAATGAGTTAAGGGCTTTGTGGTTGGTCCAATGGAGCATAAACTGTCTGCTTATGCGGATGATGTCTTATTTTATGTGTTCGGCCCATGTGTCAACCCCAATATCATAGCAGAATTGTGGGACTTTCATTTGCTCTCAAACCTTAAGATTAACTATAATACGTTTTGCCACGGATTGTGTCCTTGGGTTTGCGTACACAGCTGCAAGCTTCGTTCTCCTTGACCTAGTGCCATACCTCCTTAAAGTATTTGGGAATCCATCTTCTGGTACATTGCACTCAGTTGTACATCTGTAATTATGTCCCTCTGCTCTCCGTTATCCAAACAGATTTACAAAGCTGGGGCTGTGCTACTTTTTCATGGTTGGGCCAAGTCAGTGTCTTAAAGATGAATGTGTTGCCCCGTATCCGCTTTTACCGGCAAATGGTGCCCATTTCCTTACCCATGTCTTTCTTCTCAACCATCAACAGTCTATTTGTGAAATATGTGTGGCATGGGAAAAGTCCACCTTTGGCCCTTCGCACCTTGCAAAGCCCTAAGCAGGAGGGAGGTATGGATGTACCGGTAATTTATACATACTATGAGGCAATTACCTTGCAAAGGATAGATTGGTTTCACAATGTGACCATCAAATCTTGGGTCCCACTTGAAAAATCCTTGGCAGGCTGTAATTTAGCTCCTGCTCTCTGGCTCCCCCGGGAGTGCCATGGGTTGTCCGAGTTTGGCTCTTCCCCAGCCATTCATGCATTAAAACTATAGGATGCCTTAAATAATATGGGAAAACTTGCCCCTTCGATCTCCCCTCTTGCTCCCGTAGGGAGCGTCCCTTGGTTCACTTTCTTTTTTGAGATCTTGGGCGGCTGAGAAATGAGATGCGGTAGATTTATTCAAGACTAGGGATTGTTATCTTTGGCTGTCCTGAGGGAATAATATGGCCGCTTACTCTAAATGAATGGCGTTATAGGCAGCTCCAACACTTCATCTGCAACCTGCCTAAGGCTGTTCGCTCCCCCACCTTAGCTTCACCTTTCTATAAGCTTAGTATGTCTAAATCTGCAATTCCACACTCCATCTCTGTGCTTTATGGCATGTTGCAGTCATTGGAGAATAGGGGAAAGCCTAAGGGAATTGAAGAGAGATCTGCAGCATGTGTTTACCGAGGCACAACTTGACCATCTTTACCCATGCAAGCTCTGTAGATACTAAAATGCAGGAAAGTGGCTTCAAACTAATCAACCGTTGGTACAGAATTCCCTCCAAGCTGGCGGGAGTGCCCTAGGCTATAACCCTACTGACTACACATTAGATCCCAAATCAAAAATATTATGAATATTGATTTATCAGACTCCCCGCTGGAGTTATTACTATATGTCCCCCCATTCCTCTCAGCCATTACTGTGAGTTGGTGCTACCCCACCTTCTAAATGCCGCTCGGCGGTTCATTACGGTGTTCTGGAAGAGACCCCAAATTCCTAGTTGGGGAGACTGAATTTTCCTGGTAAACTATATTATGGAGAGGAATGGATGGCGACCTGCAAGGACTGTTATAAGTTTTATGGTATTTGGGCCACGTGGCTACATTGCACCAGTGTTTTTTTTCCTATTTGTTTTAGAGAGTTTATCCCAGGATCTTTGGACCTTTGTACTTGTTCACAATTAATCAACCTTGTCTTCTAGTGAAGTGCAACTTTGACCCCTTTTATTTTATGTTTTCCTATCTGTAACCGAACCTTTTAGGTTTGCCCCCCGTTTCTCCCTACCCCACTTATTTTTTATTATTGTTCTTTGGCATTGGGTCCATGGTAAAGGTTCAGCGTCCCATGCTTTGGCATGGGGGGGGGGGGGGGGTTGGTTATTTGAGGGAATATAATGTTGGTGTTATTCATCAGCTGTAGCACGTTTATGCAGCTTTTTGCCTTACCACCTCGCATACTAGTGTTGTGTTCTGTACCATGACTATTATTTGTGTGGACCTGTTAGACTTAAAGATGTTCTTAATTTGTTTGTTCCAAAAATTTAAATAAAGATTATATATATATATATATATATATATATATATATATATATATATATATATATATATATATATATATATATATATATATATATATATATATATATATAAATAAAATTTTCAAAATGATGGCACCATTATTTTGATATCTAGCCACCATTCAACTGTACAAATGTACTAAAAAAAAAAAAAATGAAATCAATAAAATATGAGTAACTTATATTGCAGTTGTGGAAAAGGATTTTCTAATTTCTGTCCTCATCAGGTAGGAAGATTATTCACAGTCATTTGAAATAAGTTTGTGAGTATACAGTACATATGTAGATTGTACACCTTAAATACACTCGTACACTGCCATACCTTTCTTGTTCAGTTGCATTACAGATGGAGGTGGTGTAGCTACTTTCATAGCCAATCCATAGGCTCCTCGGAAGGAATGACTATCTCTAACAATAAAGGAACCAGGTTCTTTGTCCTTAAGAACTGCAATAGCTATTAAAATGGAAAAAATGATAAGCACAATCTCACATCTCCTTTTACGACCAAGTCATTTTTAGGTTTTAAAAAATAGGATTTATTCGTCATACTTACCTGTAAAATCCTTTTCTTTGCGTACATCCCGGGACACAGCGTGAAGCTATTATTCCTTACTTACTGGGTTATACTCCATCTCCAGGTAATGGACACTAAAATCTTTAGACAGGAAGTGATCCCCTATATAACCCCTCCCACACAGGAAATACTTCAGTTTTGTAGCAAGCACTTAATCCTCAAAAATAGGGAAGGAACAACTATGTCCCATGATGTACTAAAAACAAATAAAAGGATTTTACAGGTAAGTATGATGAAAAAAAATAATTCTTTATCATACATCACGTGACAGAGTGAGGCCATTATTCATTACTTGGACGTTCCAGGGCAATAGCCTTGAGGGGAGGGAGACACCCTATCAAAACAATAGCCATCAGACCTATACAGCACCCCGCAGTTCACTGCGACTGAAAGTCGAATCCTCGGCTGCTCGAACATCCACTTGATAAAATTGTGTGAACGTAAACACGAAAGACCTTACAAATCTGAATACATTTTCTAGCAAAAAAGGGAAAACCTCTTAGGAGGAACATAAATCCTGTCAGGATGTTCCCAATGAACATGTTCCAATAGCAGGTGCAAGGTGAAAGCCTGTGCAGCCTGAGGAGGCTTCAGGGACCCCAAAAAGGACAAGGGAGGCTCAGAAACCTAGCCAGGAGGTAACTTAAAGTCATAACAAATTATCTCAGTAAGAGTCTGGATCAAAAGCCTCTGCGAATGAGAGGCTGAAACCAACTGGACATCTTCTGGTCCAGATTTCTCAGAAGCAGACTCATCTGCCGGGCCATCTCCTAAGTCCTTAGCATCTAGCTCTTCCCCTTCCTCAACCCATTCCTGCTTTAAATTAGGAGGCTCATGGGAGGGGGATCTGTCACGTTTTTTGCCACCCTGCGGGATGGAGGTAATCATGCCAGCAATCCTGTGCTCTAACCCGGCTAGGGCTGAGGGCAATTCATCCCTGGCGATAAAGGGTGAAGCAGGAGTGTTGACTGTAGGCACAATACCAGACAGGTGCAGCAGCTCAGATTGCTTGGAAGCCTCTGGTCTCTCAGGAGATACTACACTAGGGTTTTGACTAGGCTCCTCAGGAGCTACTGATGACCTAGGTGTGCCCTTCTCTCTAGTGTTAGCCCCGGTCCTCTTTTTCAAAGACATTGCTTGCCACAAAAAGGGAGTACCCTGGGTTTAGTATTTACACACCCCAGAAGGGAGACCCTTTAATAAGGTTTACCAAGCCCCTATGCAAAAATCCTGCTGAGCACTTTAGCTTGCCAATCAACACCTGGTGACTAACGTGACCCGGGTAATGAGGAATGAACTGCTGAAAGTGAAAGGTTTTCAGAGCCTGCTCTGTGTCCCACAGCTGTCCCCTGGAAGCACTGCATGTCAGTCACTCTCAGCTTAAATAAGTTGCCTGTGTGTTTGGACCCTCTGCGCCTGCACGCACAAGCACGGTCCTGTGCACTCAACAAATTTTCGTGCGTGGACCATCCAGAAGAAAACAGCCAAGACAACATGAAAGGTACTCCTCATCCAAAACACCAACAGTCATCCCAAAACTCCCCCCTGCGGTCACTACTACACAGGTGTCCAGCCTTAGCTAGAATGACAGTTACACACATGGGGCACCACACAATAAGTAAATAAGTGGGATTTAATTTACCCGTCCAGGCGCAGGGCAACCTTTGAATCTAAGAGCCCAATCTTTGCACCATCATGGTGGGTTCCATCACTTGGGGAACCTTCAAGGACTGGGTACCCTTTTCATGTTTTAGGGTCCACTGCCTTGGACTTGTACAGCACCCTGCAGGAATGCCTTAGCTCTATGGTGTCCAGGATTCCACTATGCAGGGTCCAATGCCCAGAGGTCGCATTACAGGCAAAACCTCACCGGATCCTTGCATCTTCTTTGCAAGGCTAGGGTACTATTCATCTAACCATATAAGCCTGTTTCAAATGGATCCGATTGGTCAATCCCTTGATTAATTTAAGAACCGCGCTAGGACTCCAGATCTGGGGAGCTCAAACAAACGTGCCCATGCACCTTGCAGACACTGGTAAAAAACTAAAGTACATCCTGTATGGGAGGAGTTAAATTGGGGATCACTTCCTGTCTAAAGACCTTTGGTCTACCAATGTCCATTAAAGGATTTGCAAAGGTTTGTTTCTTATTTTCTAAATAGGTTCCTTTAAGCTAGTGCATTGTTGGTTCCTGCGGAATGTAGTCCCAAGGGAGGGGGTGAGCACGCTGACTAACCCCCAGCCAGAACGGCTCAAATGATGGGGGCAAGCTTACTGGAGGAGGAACAGGAAGTGAGAAATTCAGACAAAGAAAAAAAACATTTAGAAGGGAAATTGAAGGAAAAGGTAAGTGAACCAACAATCCACTAGCTTAAAGGAACCTATTTAGAAAATAAAATATTAACCTTTACAACCCCTTTAACCTGGAGATGGAGTATACCCAAGTAAGGAATAATAGCCTCACTCTGTGTCCCGTGATGTATGATAAAGAGACATAATTATTTTTAGTATTTCTAAACATATCTCACTAGGCAAAAACATTTTTTCACAAAATATATTTTGCCCATATTTTTACATTGATAGACAGGTTGTTTTTTTGTTAGCGAAAAGTAGGAAAAAGTATTGGATGGATTCACATATAAATACATTACACAGGACAGGAGTAACAGAGCAATGGCTTAATATTGTTTCCGATAACTTAACAAATCACACAATTAATTACCTTCAGTAATTAAGCAAATCCTCCCACAGAGGCTGTAACTTTTTTTAATTTTTTTATTGTTTTTCCAAAAAGTTGCTTATACAATAGCTTCAGAACCAGGCTTTCATAACAAGTAACAACACTACAAGCCATCAGCACAGTTTCAGGCTAATGTAAATCCTGTCTAACATGGTAATATTTTCAGAATCCGTCTGTCTAAACAAAACATATTACTTTTTTTCAGTCTCCCATATCCATGAATTACATACAATATATGCCTACATATCACATAAGCAATGCATAGATTTTCCCACACAGAGCATCCTAGTAGAGAACTCCATATCACTGTTCCACAACACTATACATTGGACAAACTGTAAATTCTAGAGGCGAGAAAATAAAATCATCTATTCAGATACAGTTGACATATTGTTAGTCCATCCTCCCCACACCTTAACAAATTTGTTAGGAACTCCTCTGCTAGTATAAGTCGCCCTATAAAATGGTAGAGCCTTGTTGATGAGCGCTTTTCGGGTGGAGACAGTATTTTACAGATATTTATACGTTTCCTGGCATAATGTACGGATCACCTTTTTGGAGGCCAAGGAGTATACCAATCCCAAAAGACATATTATAATAGATGGCTTTATAAAAAGTGTCATAACATCTTGAATACATTGGATAACTTCCTTCAAAAACCTTTGTATAACTGTGCACTGCCAGAATATATGTATGAAATCCACTCTAATAGAACTGCACCACCAGCAGCTGGGTGACGGAGTGGGAAAGGTCCTAGCCAATCTGGCAAGAATGAGGTAAATTCTTTGTACAAATTTGTACTGTAAGGCTCCATGCACACTGGCTTAAAAACGTTGCTTCTACAGGAGTTTTGTGTTCTGCTTAATGTTATCCTATGTGTCAATGCACATTAGGACTTTTAGAGGCATATTTTCAGCTCAATGTTTAGAGGCAGAAAAAAAACTTTCTGGTTCACGTACCTGATTGGCGCTTACTGGCAGAAAAAAATCTTTTAAACTCGTCTAGACTTCGTACAAAAAATGCTCTATATGAGCATTTTTTTATTTCCAAGAGAATAATCGTTTTTTTAAGCCCAGTGTGCATGGAGCTTTAGAGATGTCTCTAGCCGACACCAGTCTAGAAAAATTAACCTCCCAGAGATCATCCCAATCATCGTCATCCAGTTTAGGAAAGTCCATCAACCATGCATTTCTGCAAGGCACAAGGGCCTTAACCAGTGGCGGCCCGTCAATTAGGGGTTGAAGGGCGCCCCCCCCCATCCATGCGTCCGGCCCCCTGATCTACATACAGGGTGCCGGACCATAGTTTCCAACGGGAGGGTGTTTTTTTTAAGCACGTAATTAGAGCCAGAGGCTCTTATAGGCTTCAAGAAAAAGGTGGGCTCAGGACACAGAGCACTGCGCTTAGAGCCCACCCAGTTGTGTGAGAATAGCATATTAATTATCCCTATTCTCACACTGATTCTCCTCCCAGCCAATAGGGAAGTGGGTCATGAGACCCGTTTACCAATTGACAGAAAGGAGAAGCGACATTGGCCGAGGAGGGAGGGAGGAGATACACGTGGCCGGCGGAGACGCAAGGGAAAAACTGACAGGCCCACCAGCCGCCGACCAAGGAATGGCTCACCATCCAGCATCTGGCTCAGCCAGCACACCCCAGCTCAAGGCGGGAAGACCGGAGTCTGGGCAGGACAGAGGTAAGGAGGCCGTCCTCCGTAGACGGCAGGGGGGTGTTCCCCGTGTTCATGTCTGTCTCCTGCCGAGGGGGGGTTAGCACCAGCTGCCAATGGTCTTAAAGGTATTTATACACCAGGGCCAAGGCAAGGGGTGGCTGCTCTGGGCACTGTGGTATCATGTGAAGAGATAGGGGGGGATTTAGGGGAGATTTGCTAGGAAGGGGGAGGGAATGTGCACTTGAAGGGGAAATTTTAGGAGGTAGAGGAGGGGTATTTAGGGGTATACAAATGTACTAGGAGGGGAATTTTTTTGGGGGAGGGGGACATTTGTGTTGGGGAGATTTGGGGGATTGGTGGGGGCAAAGATTTGTGCTGAGAGGGGGGATTGCAGCAGGGGAGTGTATTTGTACTGGGAGGAGGGGTCATTCATGTTTAGGGGTACTCATGCAGCTTAGTCCTCCATTCTTTGGGAGAGAGTTTTGCTGACACATAATGCTAATACATCTTGGCATGTTCGCCCTAGGCTCTAGATGACCTTGTTCCGGCACATCTATAGACAATTGTTTGTATATAGTGTATAAAGACTTCACTAAATTAGCATCACGGAGCAAGGGCTCCAAATCCCCCTTTCGAACACTGAGTACAGTGGATCCAAACTGGGCATTGTAGGCATGGCGAAATTGCAAGTTGCGAAAACAAATATGGATTAGGTAAATGATACAAGGATTTCATAATGTCTAATTGAAGGAGTATTCTGTTCCGCACTACATGACCAACCTTTTTGAAACCAAATTTGGTCCACATACTAGGGTCCAGATAATTGTAGAAATTAGGCAATTGTGGATTCTTCCACAATGGTGCGTATGGGGAAATCTCTTGGCCATCTCTCAGCTCGGCCTGTCTAGCCACTCCCCATGTCCTGACAGTAGCATGCATAGCCACAGTCAGAGGGTATGTGGGCCTACCTCTCCTCTGAACAACAAATGTGTCAATGCCTCATAGGAACCAACTATGGCTGTCTCGAATGCTATTGTGGCATCATCCTTAGGAATGGTCAACCAGCAAGCTGTACATCTTTACCTGCAGCCCCTCAGCCTTTCAAAGTACACATATCACATAATATTTCTCAGCTTCCAGGAGGCAGGGGTCTGACAGGGGTGTTGTCTAGGATCACTAACAGCCCGCTGAAGCAAAAAATTTCGTGAAATTTGCCAACATCAGTATCCGCTACACACATTTGCTAAAATCTGGAGAAGTTTGAGCTGTTAAATTCGCTGCATGTGAATAAGTCAACTTAATGATTTTCAGGTCCTAAAATGCAGTGTCTAGTATCAAGTCTATAGGACCGCTGTAGACAGGGTATTTAAGAAATGGCAAAATTATGGGATTATCTTTATATTGTATACATGTATATAGTAATGGGAAAATAACAGGAGAAACTGAAATTAAGTACGCAGTGACACATACCTTGTTCTCTTGAAATATCAGGCTTATACCAGAATTTGGAAGTGTCTTGCACAAACTTTACGGTCATATGCTTATTATCCGTAGAGTTATCTGAAAATAAATGATAATAATAAGTAAAACGCAATCAATAAAACAATGCTAATTTATGCTACCATTATGTGTTTTTTTTTTGCCTGGGATTGGCTGACAGTTGAAGTCATAATTCCCAATCCGGTCTTGGTTTAAATTATATTGTGTATACCAAAATTATAAATTTGCTTTACTGACTTTAAAATGTTCTCTTTATTTATAAGTTGAAGTCCATTCTGGGAACAGGAAGAATAGTGTTTATTTACCAGTCAGGTTTGCAGTGAGTTTAACTGGGATTTGGAAGAGTGTAAGGTATATAATGTATATAGTACAGTATATACAAAAGCATTTAATGTACAACACAGTAAACAGGCGAGTATTTAACACATAACAGTGTAAATGACAGAGCAGCTATCATTTTCACTTAGGGGTGTACTCACTTTTGTTGCCAGCGATTTAGACATTAATGGCTTTGTGTTGAGTTATTTTGAGGGCAAAGCAAATTTACACTGTTATACAAGCTGCACACTCACTACTTTACATTGTAGCAAAGTGTCATTTTTTTCAGGGTTGTCACATGAAAAGATATAATAAAATATTTCCAAAAATGTGAGGGGTGTACTCACTTTTGTAAGATACTGTAAATAAGCTCCTAAGTCTCTGCTGGGCGGTAGTGGCTTTTATAAGATTGTAGCGATTGAGTTTAGACCTATTCTAATGTTGAATTGTCAAGATGGTAAACATAGATCCATAGACACTGGACTTTAGAGAGACAGAATGATGGAGCACAACAATATTAGCTTGGGTGAGGTACTAATAGAAAAACATTTTTTCATTTTTGTTTTGGAATTCTCTAAAGTAACAATGCTTATTGAGCATCTCGCAGTTTGGCTTGACACCCCCATTGAGAACGTCCCCTTGTGACGAAACGCGTTTGGGAGGCTACGCCAGTGACGTCACCACGCTCGGGAGGAGGGCTCCTGCATGCCGGCCGGCATTTACATTTTAACACACGCTGTTTTATCTTTACTCGCTGTAAGTACATTACTTTTTAATAAAATCTGTTACCCAGCGGTATTACGCTATATGCGTCCTTTCTTTTATATTATTCCCTGCATTGGAGCGATCGATTTAGATACGGTCGTGACGCTGGTGATTTTGTCCTGTGACTTCTGGGGAACCTAAAGGCCGTGGCTGGGCTATAGCCAACTGCTCTGGTTACTTGCCATCTGGTAAGAGGCTCATTATTCTCGGTGGAGGGACCTCACGATTTGTTTACATGTCACCGGGTGATTGAAAGATCCATTATTCCAACATTAGCAACTTTCTAAGGAATCTTTTTCTTTGAATATTACAACAGTAGCTTTTGCCTATGAGTATAAAGACTCTGCTTGGACTTTCTGCTAATTTCCATTCCTTAAAGGAGAGGTTTATCATTTACATTGGCTTGGCGCGGCTTTTTGTTTGTTTATGTTTTTGGCTTGATATGTCTCTCCCAAATTCTCCTTTTACTTGGACAAGGATTGTATTTTTAATTTAAAAGAGAAGAGGTGGTTGAAGCCTAAGTTGAATTTTCTATCCTTGTATGGGCACTGTGGATGTACAGAAGATGATCTACCAATCAAACACCCTGTTAGCTTTTCCCCGCTTATTCAGCGTTGCATGCTATAAAAATATATATATAAAACACTTAGCACCAAAGGATATGTTGATAATAAATGGATACGTGTAAAGTAAAATCCAAAATATAAACACCAACTGCTGTAAAACTTGCTAAAAAGCAAATACATGTGAAAAAAAAAAAATACACAGCACTAGGTGATACAAAACAAAAGTATAAGTCCTTTGCAGTCCCAACATAAGCGTTCATAAGTGCTTGTGCTTCTGGACGACATATGCCCTACTTTTAAAACTTATTACATCTCCTTTTTGGAACTTCTGAAATGTTATTATTGTTATTATTGTTGTTGTCTCAACCTATTATTGTTCTTAATGCCATACTTGTCGCCCATATTTTTCTTTTGTATTGATAAGATATGTTTTTGTTTTTTTGTGAATGTAGCACACCTTTCTGATGCTCTTGTAATCTTTCTTTTCTTTTACTCAATAAAAGAAGTTTGGAAAAAATAAATAAAGAAATAAGTGCTTGTGCTCAATAATAATACATCCATGCTCCATAGACTTGTGCTCAGACTGAGTGCCCTACATGGATGTGCACTCACACCTAAATATTGACCAACTATCTCTAGTTTGGTCATTAAATCGTGGAAGGATCCATTGCTGGCGACTCTTGCATGGGCTATGCATCATAGGAATGGATATGAATGACAGAGAAGAAATCTCATGCCGTTTAAAAAATTATTGGGCAACGCATAAAAATTACACTTGCATGCAATGGTGCCCATCGTCCTTGCACCTAGCGTGTATAGCAGGTGATTTTGTTGGGGAAATTGCCTCACAATGTGCTATAAACCGCTGACCTTGGTTCTGGAGGATTGCATAGGCGGACGTGTGCCGCAGTGACGCGATCAAGATTTGATACGTTTCAGCCAATCAATGAGCCATCATCAGGAAGCTCTCTGATGATGGCCCACTGATTGGCTGAAGCGCTTCGAGACTTGATAGCGTCACTGCGACACAAAAAGATGAAGACTTAGATGTCAGTATACAGTATCAGAGTAAGGTTTTGTTCACACGTCAATCTGTTTCATCAGACCAGAGAATTTTGTTTCTCATGGTCAGAGTCCTTCAGGTGTCTTTTGGCAAATTCCAGGCGGGCCATCATGTGTCTTTTACTGAGGAGTGGCTTCCGTCTGGCCACTCTACCATACAGGCCTGATTGGTGGAGTGCTGCAGAGATGATTGTTCTTCTGGAAGGTTCTCCTCTCTCCACAGAGAAACGCTGTAGCTTTGCCAAGAGTCACCACCGAGTTCTTCGTCACCTCCCTGACTACGGCCCTTCTCCCCCGAGTGCTTAGTTTGGCCGGGCGGCTGGCTCCAAGAAGAGTCCAAACTTCTTTCATTTACAGGTGATGGAAACCACTGTGCTCATTGGGACCTTCATGGCTGCAGAAATGTTTCTGTACCCTTCCCCAGATCTGTGTCTTGATACAATTCTGTTTGAGGTCTACAGACAATTCATTGGACTTCATGGCTTGGTTTGTGCTCTGACATGCACTGTTAACTGTGGGACCTTATATAGACAGGTGTGACTTTCCAAATCATGTCCAATCAACTGAATTTACCACAGGTTAACTCCAATCAGGTTGTAGAAACATCTCAAGGATGATCAGATGAAACGGGATGCACCTGAGTTCAGTTTTGAGTGTCATGGCAAAGGCTGAAAATACTTATGTACATGTAATTTTTTTTGTTTTTTTAATAAATTTTTAAATATTTCAAACAAACTTTCACGTTGTCATTATGGGGTATTGTTTGTAGAGTTTTGAGGAAAATAATGTATGTCAAACATCTCTGTTCAAGTCAATATTCCCCCCCCCCAAAAAAAAACCCCACTGAAAAGCAAGAGAAAAAAAAGAGACTGCAAACTAACGCTATAGGTGTTTCAAAGGTGTTTTAGTCTTACCATCCATGAAAACTTAGCCTTAGTCCATACTTGGATTTAGGGGTGCAACGGGTCAAAAAACTCACGGATCGGATCGATCCTCGGATCAGGAGTCACGGATCGGATCATTTTCGGGTCAGCAAAAAAAAAAAAACAGACAAATCTTGTTACACGCACCAGAGTTTTAGATTTCACAGTTATTCTCAACACAAAATGGAGCTTATACCCTTAAATACAGTGTTTGGAAATCCGACGGAATGTTTATTGCTAATGTGACAGAACACCTCTGATTTTCACATTAAATTTAACATTTAAACAGTCCGTCGGATTTACAAATACTGTATTTAAGGGTATAAGCTCAGTTTTGTGATGAAAATAACTGAATCTAATACTCTGTTGGGTGTAATGAAAGATGTCCACTTGCCCCCATGTCCTCCCATTACAGATGCAGCTGTTAGGGGGCCTCTCCACAAATACCTCTGGCCCCGTATCTCCCTCTGTCTTGCTATTTGTCTGCTTCAGATTGAACATTACAATGCTTACTACTGGTGCAACGGATCTCCTACCTGCAGAAGCTCACTGTTGCTGTCTCCACTCTCCACATGTCTGCAGTGAGCGCGCTGTGCGGGGAGGCGTGTCACGCTATGCATTGGGCTCTGGCAAGCACACAGGGGTGGAGCAAGATGGCCGCCTCTCCGGAGCTAGGCCGAAGCTGGGGACTTTCCTACGGCCGAGGCTCCGCGGATCGCGTGGTGTGCCGATCCGAACGGGGTGGCCCGTTCGGATCACGGATCGGTGACGATCCGTTGCACCCCTACTTGGATTGCAGTATCTATTAGTGTTTTAATTCTTTACCCTTATGATCTCCTCATATTTTATCTCATATGAAGGTTTGCTAAAATACACACAGTGTACAAGTATTCCTCTAAAGTTAAAGTATAACCAAAGGCAAACATTTTTTTGGTTTGGATAGAGTGGTGAGGGGTTAGGATCACTGGCAGGTTTTCATTTGTATCTGTGCCCTTGTTAGGGAGATTCATGCTCTCTGGCGGTCCTGATCACCAAATAGGAAATGGGAATGAAAGTGATGTAAACCCAATTATTTGAGTTGCCACTAGACTAGAATAATAGAGGGAAAAATCTTCGACAATTTTCTTCACAATGGAAAATTATGTGCCAATTTCCTGTTGAGTTTACAATACAGAAAGTGAATAGAAAAACCTGTGGTGTGTTCACACTAGAGAGAGCTGACAAGTTTCTTTTGTAATAGAAAGTACTAAGGCACAACAGTACCTCTGTTGTGAATTTGTTTAGAATACATAAATACTTTAGATTGCACAGCCTGGGCACAGGTTCATAATAACATGAGGCATGGACATGGACACAGTGAGGCAAGGTGAGGCACGCAGATGGACACCCTAGGCTTATACTCAAGTCAATATGTTTTTCCATTCTTTTGTGGTAAAATTAGGTGCCTTGGCTTATATTCGAGTCGGCTTATACTCAAGTATATAATATATATATATATATATATATATATATATATATATATATATAAAAAGTGAAAACAAAAAAAAGTGCCTAGGGTGTACACATGGACCTCCCCTGAAGAGGAAGGACCCTTACCCTGATACCCCGGGGCGCAAAGCTCCCGACAGGGGCTAAGGTATTAATTGGCCCACCTAGCTAAAACCAGATGGACCTCATTCTCTGGGAGGTTGAAACTGACCAACCCCAAGTACTAGGTGGGGCTTCCCAGAAGGCCATGTCCACCCCCTCCCAAGACTTTCAGAGAAGGCTCAAGGACCAACACCCTACTAATCACTGTGAGTAAAGTGCACAGTGCAAGTGACAAAACACAAAAAAACACAAATGAAAGTGGGGAAAAGGAAGTGGAGAAGTGCAGTAGTGCCCCCTTCAGCCAAGAAACAAGAATTCCTCTGGTCCCAGCCAAAAAGGCCCGAAACCAGAGGCAGGTGCAAAAAAGCTTCTTTCACAGTCCAGCCAGACCAGTACCTACAAGGAAGACATCAGAACTTTGTGAGCTTAGGGAGAGCCTTGCCTACAATTGGGGAGAGGCCTTGTGCACAAGGCCGGCCGGATTCAACCAAGAAAAAGCCCCCCCCCCCCCTACCGTTCCCACCTAATTGCATCAAGGAAATTCTAACTGGCCACCCAAATTGGCAAAGGGGGTGAGGGTTCTTTCCCGAAATGACTTATAAGAACAGATACTACACTTGATCTTAGCCAAAGATTAGCTGAACTGAATGTATTCTCTGTTGAAAAAGAGATTAAGGGAGATATGATCAACATGTATGAATACATAAGTGGTCCATATAGTGAACTCGGTTTAAAGTTGTTCACTTTAAGATCATCGCAGAAGGCAAGGGGGCACTCTTTATGTCTAAATCATTTTCCTCTAATCTCCAAATACGGAAAGACTTCTTCACAGAAGGGCTGTGAAAATGTGGAGTAGACTCCCTCAAGATCTGGTTCTGACCACCTCAGTAGTTAAAAAAGGCCTGGATTCTTTCTTAAACGCACAAAATATTACTGGATACTAATACAGGGAATATCCGATTGCCTCTTGGGGGATCAGGAAATCATTTTTTTCCCCTGCTGGAGCAAACTGGATCATGCTTTATTGTTTTGTTTTTAATGCCTTCCTCTGGATCAACTGTGGGTATAGGATAGTGTATATGGGAGGTTTTCGATTTGTATGTGTTTTTCTTTTTCTGAGGGTCGAACTGGATGGACTTGTATCTTTTTTCAACCAGAGTAACAATGTAACTATGATTTCACTTGCAGTAAATGTTTGGTGAATCAATTTGTACTGCTTTACAAATATGCTCTATCGTCTTGTGTACCCAAAGTAAAGTTAAAATATTATCTTACCTGAGAGTGAGGAATCAGTTAAGGTCCTTGAAAAATCAGGAAGAAAATTAGGAAATGGAATACTGATTGTACTGCCACTGTGGGGACTTGAGAAGCCACTCGAAGAAGGAGAAATGGAGCCAAATGATCGTTCACTTTCAGAAATTCTTTTTTTCTCCGGAAGTGGTGGCTGTGACTGCTCAGTTTTTCCTACATGCTGTAATATTGGACTTCCTTGGTTATAGGAATTGTCATTGTCCACTGAAAGCTGTGCCCTTAATATTTTCGGAGAAGCATTTGTACTAGAGAAAAATGATACCTGCTTCTCACTAAGTGCAGGAATATTGTTAGCATGAACAAAGCCATCATAATTACAGTTTTCCTGAATAATTTTGCTTCCTGATCGCTCTTGGACATCTGCAGTTTCATAACCTGGATTACTTGTTTCAAATGTCTGCAGCCCTGGAGCAAGGTCAGTATTCAGTATAATTTTTTCTGGGCTCGAAGACATTTCTTGGTTAATCACTGGAATCCTACTCCTCTCCTTTAATGAATATTGATGAGGCAGTGTAGGCTTTAGTGGACTTTCCATCCATACTTGTTCAGTTTCTAAAGCACTGTAAAGGAAAAAAAATCATATTAGCATCAATTTTAAACAGATTCTGCACCAGATAAGGACAAAGACAGCCTAAGCATAAGGATCTGTGGAACCACATTTTTCCACAGATGGCATTTTTTTGTTGCCTTCCCATGCATTCTTACAATTTCCCCGCCCTCCAACCCACAGTTTCTATCTCTGCACCCAGGCCACGAAAAACCTACCACTATTTTTTGTGCTCTCTATAATGTAAAATAGGTTAACTGAAATTCTCTTACAATTGCAGCAGCAGGTAGTAGGCATTGGGGTGGATTTATTAAAACTGGAGAGTGCAAAATCTGGTGCAGCTGTGCATGGTAGCCAAACAGCTTCTAACTTGAGCTTGTTCCAATAAGCTCTGACAAAAAACATGTAAGGAGTTTGGCTCCTATGCAGAGCTGCACCAGATTTTGCACACTCCAGTTTTAATAAATCAACCCCAATGCCCACTACCTGCTGCTGCAATTGTTTTAGTAAATTAACCCCATTGGTGGATGCAATCTACACGAATTGTAAAATGTGGTGGGTACTCACATTGCAGTCAAAGTTGACTTTAAAAGCAAAATGTTACTATAGAAAAATTTGAAAAACAAAAACAAAAAAAAGTGTGAAATATTATTGAATATAGTGTTGAGACAGAATGTGTGCACTTTGCTTGAGATGGTTACATAGTAGGTGAGGTTGAAAAAAAGACACAAGTCCATCCTATGTGTGTGATTATATGTCAGTATTACATTGTATATGGAAAAGGTGGGAAATATTGTGCAAATAATGAATAAAAAGAATAATAATGTATGAAAACACAATCATAAATAGTGTAATAAGTGACTAAAGCTGCTACATAAGAATGAGACAAAAATTCTGAATGGAAAATGAAAATCTATCGCTAAACCTCATGTGAAAATAAAGGTGCACAAAACAAAGTAACAATATGAGTTGGCATTCAAAAATAAATGTAAAAGTCCAACAAATATAATTATCTAAAGAGGAATAAATATAGTCCAGCAATCCCAATGAAGAGAATGTAGAAAACGGGCAAGTCCACAACCATACAGGGACTACGATCAGCTGTTACCAACATGCGGGTCCATCTGTTTCGGTAAGGGTATTCATTTTGTCTACATAGTGATGATCCATTTGTACAATTGATATCCCTGTCTACCAGCCTTTCAGTTGTCTGAAGAGCACCCCTGTATGGTTGTGGACTTACCTGTTTTCTACATTCTCATCATTGGGATTGCTGGACTATATTTATTCCTCTTTTGATAATTATATTTGTTGGACTTTTACATTTATTTTTGAATGCCCACTCATATTGTTACGTGTGCACCTTTATTTTCATGAGGTTTAGCGCTACGTTTTCATCATATTACATTGTATATCCCTGTATGTTGTGATAGTTCAGGTGCTTATCCAATAGTTTTTTTTACAATTGTTAGTTATAAAACTCACCTTTCTTCTCTCATTGCAAAATTAGCATTCCTGTATGAGAAAGATCTTTGTAGTTCTGTCATGAAAAATACAGAGCTGGTCCCATCAGTGCTGTCAGAGGGTAGTTCTATTTGTTGAAGGCCTTCACTGCAATTCTGTTTATCTAAAGCAGGAATGAATATTGCAGAAATTATTATGTGTAGGCTTTAACTATTTTTTATTTACGGAGAGAAAGGTAACAAACAAATTTTAACCAAGATAGTGGTGAGCAGTGTGATTAATGGTGTGAGACCACTAGTCACAGATGCACTGGAAGCCTCCAAAGAATGTTCATATGAGGATGCAGAGGATTTCAAAGCACTGCAGATAGAGTCAGCCAGAGCACAGTCAAAGTTATGACTACAACATTCAGAAAAATTATTTTGTGTAAAGAATTGCTCACGAATAGGGTAGAAATGTCTCGCCTGTGGGCCACAACATGCTAATCTTGAGCTGTAGCAGTACTTATTTTAGGTGTGACCCAAGTCACTGCAGGTTGTACACAAAGGTTGCTGCACTGTGTCCAACAGAGGAGAGGTGAAGTGTCCATTTGCACTATTAGGACTGCACAAACGCCAGCAGGAGCAGCAACAGAATGAGGTGTGCACCCCTAGCCAGGGACCAACAATGCTGCAGTGTGATCAGCCCATCTACTGACCGTATTAGTAGAATGCACAGAGCTATCCAGAAGTCATGTTACTGATGCTCTGAAACTTGAGGGGTTTGCTGTAATTACACAGATTATTTGAACTGGCCTGTCATATGCAGATTCCTCAAGTGCAAGCATTATTTAGTATGCCACTGTTTAGAGCAGGGCCATTGCAGTGAAACACTTTTTGTAATACTAATTGGCTGACTGGAGCGACTAACAGGATCAATATTCTCTGGCTATAACTACCAGAAGTTTTTATTAGCAGAACAGAGACTGGGAAAAGACCGCCTTCCTCCTGAGGACAAAAGGAAACAACCTTCGACTCTGTTGCAGTAATGGGATAAAACCAGAAGGTGGAGCTGCCCCTTTTGATTTGATTTTTTTTCTCCTAACATCCTAGTGTCCATTCCTTCTGCAAGTGGCAGCATATGCCCATAGGTCTCTATTACAGCATTGTGCCCATTAATTTTTCAATGAATGATGGAGAAATTACTTTTATCTAAATGTCAAATGAAGTCCTTCCCACCTAGAGGAAAAAACTCTGCCCTTTTCTAGTTTCAGCTTCTCACACCCCACAATCTCCAGGAAATTCATTTGGGTACATGTGTTTGTCCCTAACAATCAATCTTTATTTTACAGTCTACAGCTATCCGTGTCATCACAGTAAGTGAGTTATGTCTTATTTCATGAAATAACCCATCAATAAAAAATTAGACTTCTCTTGTAACAAAAAAACAAAAAACAACCAAACATTTTTGCACTGCATATTTTTACAGTTACTAAACATCTCAGTAAATACTATTGTTAAAATTTATAGCAGGATTAACATTATTCCACATGATATGTGAACATATAACTGTGTAATATACAATTAAAGCTTGTTGTAGGGAGATGAACACTGCCAGGTGCACAATGGTCAGTAGTACTTTACACGTAAAACATTTCAGATGTATTGTTATATTGAGCTAACAAACTATGGTAAGTTTTTGATATAAATAACCATAATCATGAAAGTAAACAAAAAACTCACTAAAATTATAAAAGCATTCATTTTAAACCTTTCTCGACCTACATATATCAAACACAATTCTAACGTACGAAGATTTCTGGAATGTAGAATAGAAGACAGGCAAACATTTACAATGCCTAGAGATTGTAAACTAATCAAATTCCACAGCCAAGCGTAAAAGAACAGCCACCTACCAAAAGAAGCAGACATATCAAACATTCTTAGAAATTGTAAGAGCTTCAGCTGCTAGGAATACAAAAAAAAAAAGGTTTCCCAAGTACTGTGCAGATCTGTTACTTTTTCCAACTATAAGACTTCCTGCGGCCAGAGAACTCAGCAAGCGGATGTGTTCAGACAGAGGAGGCTCCTGCTGCTGTTGGTTTGCTCCCTTTTCTTTGCAACCCCCCCTTCTGAATGTTCTGACACAGGCATTCAGGATAGGGATGTTAGTCTAATCCGCTAGCCGAAGCAAGAGTAAAACATTCTCTCTGAAGGTGGTGGCACATGGGACATTTGTCAGCCAGCACTCTTTCTTAGTAAGCTAATTATAGGAAGGGGCGCACAACAGCTTTGCATGCCAGAGTTTTTTTCTTAACAAACAAAGTGACAGCAAGCAAATTCTTGTCTCAGCTGCAGTCACCTCATGGCATAAACCGTGTGAGGTTTCACAGTTTTTTTTAAACGACCACTTCAAACCTTACTTTAGCCAAAACACATATTATTCTAGACACGCAGTGATGGGTTTGAGCCTCTTTCAGGTTTTAATTGTCATCTGGGTGCTTATTTGGGCAAATAAGTGATGAGAAATCTCTCCAATGGAGACAGACAAAAACACATGTTTATTAAAGTAAGAAATTATTATTGCTATCCATTGCTTTCTTTGTGTCCTGGTGGCAACTGAGATGAGATCTCAAACAATCAAAAACATTACATTTTTACTCTTTAGCTAAAAAAAAAAAAAAAAAAAAAAGAAGAAAAAAAAAACTGGGCTGTTGTCATGCTTTAAAAGAAAACACGTTTTTATTAAAGTAAGAAATAATTATTGCCGTCCAAAACTTGCTTTCTGTTCTGGTGCAGAGAGGAGATCAAAGCAAAAAAAAAGATAAAAGTTTACCTTATTATCTAAAAAATTAGCCTGGAGTCATGCTTTAAAAAAAAAACACTTAAAAAAAGGATTATTTGTTTAACCACTTTCCATCCGGGCCAATTCTGGCACTTCGCTCCTACATCATAATTTAATTTTTTCTAGAAAAGTGCTCAGAACCCCCAAACATTATATATGTTTTTTTTGCAGAGACCCTAGAGAATAAAATGGCGGTCGTTATGTCACACACTGCAGCGATTTTTTAAACGTGTTTAAAAAAAAAACAGTTTCATGAATTAAAAAAAAGTAAAAAACAGTAAGGTTAGCCCAATTTGTTTGTATAATGTAAAAGATGTTATGCCGGGTAAATAGATACCAAACATGTCAAACTTTAAAATTGCCCACACTCGTGGAATGGCACCAAACTTTGGTACTTAAATCTCCCTAAAACTTTTACAAGTTCTCTGTTTAGAGTTACAGAGGAGGTCTTGGACTAGAATTGTTTCTCTTGCTCTAATGCAGTGTTTCTCAATTCCAGTCCTCAGGCCCCCCCAACAGGTCAGGTTTTCAGGATTTCCCTCAGATGAAAAGGCTGTGGTGATTACCAAGGCAGTGAAACTGATCAAATCACCTGTGCAAAATAATGGAAATCCTGAAAACCTGACCTGTTGGGGGGGCCTGAGGACTGGAATTGAGAAACACTGCTCTAATGCATGTGGCAATATCTCACATGTGTGATTTGTACGCCATTTACATATGTGGGCCCGAGTTACCCCTGAGTTCGCTTTTGAGCACGAACACGCAGGGATAGGGGCGCTTTATTTATTATTTTATTCTACTTTTATTTTTTTACACTTTTTCTTTAACCACTTTCACCCCCTTCCTGCCCAGACCAATTTTCAGCTTTCAGCACGGTCACACTTTGAATGAAAATTGTGCGGTCATGCAACACTGTACCCAAATGAAATTTTTATAATTTTTTTCCCACAAATAGAGATTTCTTTTGGTGGTATTTGATCACCTCTGCGGTTTTTATTTCTTGCGCAATACACAGATCCACTTTCCTGCTCAGTTACTGGGCAATCGCGGGTGCCCAGCGGCCATCGAGGCCACCGGGAATGTGCATCGGGTCCCCGGTGATGCGAAGGGCACGCGTGCCTGCCCCTGGTGGGTTTAAAAGGCGCAACGTCATATGACGTCCATCCAGAATAACAGTTTTTCTCCCGCCGTCTTTTGACTGCAGGCGGTTGACAAGTGGTTACATTTATTTATTTTTGATCGCTTTTATTCCTATTACAAGGAATGTAAACATCCCTTGTAACAGAAATAGTGTGTGACAGGTCCTCTTTATGGGGAGATCCAGGGTCTATAAGACCCCACATCTATCCTTCAGGCTGTAAATCCATAAATCTTTCATTTAAGAAGAGCCCACAAGTATTCACTAGGGTTTAGGTCAGGTAAGGAAGGATGCCATGTAATTTTTCTTTCATCTTTAAGGCATTTACTGGCTAGCCACGCAGTGGAGTACTTCAATGCATGCAATGGAGCATTGTTCTACATAAATATAATGGTCTTCTTGTAGACTTTTTCCTGTACCACTGCTTGAAGAAAGTGTCTTCTAAAAACTGCCAGTAGGTTTGGGAGTTTATTTTGTGTCCATCTTCAACCTGAAAAGGTCCAACTAGTTTATCTTTAATAAAATCAGCCCATACCAGTACCCCCACCTCCACCTTACTGGCAGACGCCAGAGTCAAAGTGGAACTCTTTGCCCCTTACTAATCCAGCCAAAGGCCCATCCATCTGGTCTGTCAAGAGTCACTCCGATCTTATAAATAAATAAAAAGGGTCTTGTGAACCTGTTGACTATTTGCAAAAAAAACGTTTGATGGTTCTTTGATCATTCCCCAATATCTTAGCAATTTCAGTGCTGCATCCCTCTGAAAAACTTTTTACAATTTTTGACTTTTCAGAGTCAGTTAAATTTCTTTTTCTGGCCAAGTTTGCCTGAGGAAAAGAAGCTGCCTAACAATTATGCACACCTTAAAATATGATGTTGATCTCCTTAGGCCACACCCTCCCTCATTACACAAATACACATCACCTGATATGCTTAAATCCAATAAGCAATCAAGTTTATACAGCTTGGAGTTAGACAATAGGCATAAAATAATGATTTGGACAAAAATACCCACTTGCCCAGTAATTGTGCAGACAGTGTACGAACAACAGTGGTAGTAGCCAAGGACTTTTAGAGGAACATATAGATACAAGGAAAACACTGTGTATATAAAAACTTTAACTTTTATTGTAACATTACATAAAAGCCAAAATGCAAACCAGACAATAAAATATTGAATATAGGGTTCAAGTATTTTAGATCCAATACACTCCACATGTAGACTCGGCACATTTCGATAGACCTTTAGGAGTACCTGTGAATGATCAGCATGATGCAACCCATAATTCTCATTGTATTGAAACCATAGATTCACTGGAATCATACGCGTGTCTCTCTTCTCTATGTGGAAGGGGAAGGGTAGATGGACACATCAATTAGAAGTTAAAAGGCACACCATCTATGTTTCAAAGCGAGCAAAATAGGGCTGGGGACTTATCCACGTCCTATTGTCAAACCATTCTATGTGTCTGGAGAATGGACAACCAAAAATTAACAAGGGTCAGATGGGTAGGGAGTCATTTCCAAAATGTCCTTTTCTTCACACCCAAAGTTCCAACAGTCAGTCACAACATTACCAGGTAATAGTGGTATAGTATACAAGAAAGTGTGGCTCTTTCACATGCCCCTGCATTTCTTTTTGGCAGTCTGTATAAACATAGACACATAGAAGTGTGACTGCAGAATAAACTCCAAGTGGTCTATCAAGTCTGTTCCATTTTTTTAAAATATTTATACTTTATTTTGTACTTCTTTTGTCTGAACATAGATCTAGGTTTGTCCCATGCATGTTTGAATCCACCTACTGTTGACTGACTCACTACCTCTACTGGAAGTCTATTCCAAGCATCAACTACTCTTTCCGTAACATTATACTTTAAGATTTGAACTTCCCTCCTGCTAGTTTGAGGTCATGTACCGGTGTTCTTGATCTTGGCATCATATTTAAAATACTGAACCTTAATTACCCGCTCAGGTCTCCCCTTTGCCTTCTTTCCTCCAGACTGTACACATTAAGTTCCTGTAGTCTCTCCTGATTTAGTTTTAGCCCTCAGACCTTCCAAGCCTAATTACTTTATTTATTTGTAGTTTTGGAAAGCATGCAGAAAGATAACATCCTCTCAGATTATTATTGCTATCTGTATTAATATTTAGGAGACTTCCCCTCAATTAAAAAGAATAGGCCTCGAGAAGGGGTTCAAGTTGCTAACGAGATGGTACAGATGCCCGACAATTATCCATCATTTCAATCCGGCAGTGCCGGATACCTGCTGGCGGTGTCTTGTATCCCAGGGAACCATGCTCCACATCTGGTGGGACTGCCCTCCTGTGAGGGGATTCTGGCAGCGGATTTTCGAACTATACTGCAAATTGATGGCGACCTCTATCCACCCTTCCCCTGAGATGGCCCTCTTATCTATACTTCCTGGCACGCTCAAATCCATCAAAAATGATGTACTACGTCACTTCCTGGCGGCGGCCAGAGTGGTGATCCCCCGTCATTGGAGATCGGCAATCATGCCTTCCCTGGGGGACTGGGCTGTGGAAGTGGACCGCATAAGGGACCTTGAGCGTCTGTTGGCAGAGGAGGGTGGTAAGAGTGAGCAGTTTTCTCTCACCTGGACCTCGTGGTCCATGTTCCGATACTCTTCTGAGTTTGCATCTTGGGCCGAGTGTGGCGTGGAAGATGTGACCCTGAAGCCATGATGGAGTGACCCTTGCCTCTTGATTCCTGTCCCCGATCTCTTTGCTCCCCTTTTTACCTGCCCCTGCTTCTTGTCCTTTTCTTGATCTCTAAATGCTTCCCTAAGACCTCATGGAGCTAACGTATCGTGGCCCCGACCTGCCTATGGCTATCTACCCATTGTGAGACCCCACGGGTCTTATTTTACTTCCAGATCCGTGTATAATCTCTCCTAATATACCGCGTGTGATTCAAAGTTGAACCCCTCACTAAAGTGAGGTTGATAGACACAACTACTTACTATTCCATATAACGGGAGAATGCACATTCACACGGACATATAATAGTTCACACAAACATGCTCCTATTCCCCTTTTTTTTTTTTCTCCCCTCTTTTCCCTTCTATCACATAACTTAGACATGGTTTCTCTACGGCAAACAAGATGCTTACAGTTGTTATATTTGCTTTTACTGTATGTAATGTTTGAGACGATATTTGTCCCTCTATCTTTTTCTCTTTTACCTCTGAATAAAATAAGATTGAATTAAAAAGAATAGGCCTTGACATACCCCCACTCCCCTTCTTGACAGGTGTCAGGGAGTGTGGAAAGGAGGAAACAATCTTCTTAATAGAAACAAACAAATTTCCAAGGATTCCTATGAATCTCGAAACTCAAGTTGTGCATTGCCAAGCTTTATATGGTTTGTTTAAGGTTTTTTATTTTACTGTTCATTGGGAATAGTTGCCCTCATTTGGTTATACCAGTACAAAAAAATGAGGAAGGGGGTGTCGGCTATCGAGGTCTATTTTTAGCACAGCAGCAGGATTAAAGATCCCCACAAAGCTTCTCTTTCACCTTCTGAATGTAAGTGATCATTATGAAATATAATGGGTAATATTTCATGTTTACCCAGCCAAAAATAGGTAACTTTTTAGTACTGAACATGAAAAACACTTTAGTCTTCTTTAGTATTTCAGGCTAAAACAATAAATTTTTCATGGATAAGACTGCACAATCACAATTTAAGATGGAATATGAGCAGAGTCTTGTTACTCTTTAAATCAATAAAGCAAGAAGTTTTAGCTAAGCAGTAAGTGAAAGCTAAGTGAAAAAAAGCCTGTTTGCCACCAAAAAAAAAAAAAAAAAATGGAAAATAATTAAATGATTGTTCTGCATGTTATGAGGCTCACAAGGCTTAAGACTTTTCTTTGTGTGCCTTCTGTCCTAACTCCACCTCCTCATTTTTTCCCAATCATGTCTGCGATCCTCAAACAATGTTAGTACACAAAGCGCATTGTTTATCACGGTTTTCCTCCCAGTCACTACTACTGCTACATCTGTAAAGAATGTAAACTATTATGTAGAAATATATATATATATATATATATATATATATATATATATATATATATATATATATATATATATATATATATATATATACACATATACACACACACACACACGCAGTGGATATAAAAAGTCTACACACCCCTGTTAAAATGTCAGGTTTCTACGATATAAAATAATGAGAGCAAAGACAAATAATTTTAGAGCTTTTCCACCTTTAAATGGGGATGTAGTGGTGTTCAGAATTAAGCAATCACATTCAAACTCATGTTAAATAGGAGTCGGTAAACACCTGCCATCATTTAAAGTGCCTCTGATTAACTCCATGTCTGGGCTATGGGGTAGAGTGGCAAGACAGAAGCATTTTCTTACGAAGAAAAACATCCAAGCCTGGCTAAATTTTGCTAAAACACATTTGAAGTCTCCCAAAAGCATGTGGGAAAATGTGTTATGGTCTGATGAAACCAAAGTGTAACTTTATGGCCATAATTCCAAAAGATATGTTTGGAGCAAAAACACTGCAGATTACCAAAAGAACATCATACCCACAGTGAAGCATGGTGCTTTGGGGCGTTTTTCTTCGGCTAGAACCGGGGCCTTAGTCAAGGTAGAGGGAATTATGAACAGTTCCAAATACCAGTACCATCTTTCAGCATGACAACGACCCAAAGCATACATCCAAATCAACAAAGGAATGGCTTCACCCGAAGAATATTAAAGTTTTGGAATGGCCCAGTGAGAGCCCAGACCTGAATCCAATTGAAAATCTGTGGTTGATCTAAAGAGGGCTGTGCACAGGAGATGCCCTCACAATCTGACAGATTTGGAATGTTTTTGCAAAGAAGAGTGGGAAAATATTGCCAAGTCAAGATGTGCCATGCTCAAAAAGACTGCATGCTGTAATAAAATCAAAAGGTGCTTCAACAAAGTATTAGTTTAAGGGTGTGCAGACTTATGCAACCATATTCATTTTTATTTTTTATTTTTACTTCCCTTCACCAAAGATTTCAGTTTGTTGTTCAACTGAGTTGTACAGTTTATAGGTCACATTAAAAGGTGGAAAAAGTTCTAAAATAATTTATCTTTGTCTCATGTTTTTACATCAAAGAAACCTGACATTTTAACGGTAGACTTTTTATATCCACTGTGTATATACACACCTAACACTCCTACAAAAGGGTTTCACACCACAGGTAATATTTGTAGTTTATTGTCATTACAAACTGAATCACAGCAGATTTACACAGATCACCTGAAATTAAAATAGATTAACCCAAATCAAGCTGTAGATAAAAAAAAATCTGGGGGGGGGTTCAGGTCTTCCAAACGCAAAGGCATCATTTACACTTTTATGTTGGGGGAGGTACGGTAAAAACATGTGACAGCAGAGTAGGGCCATGAGGTTTTGCAATGCAGCGCAGCAAAAATGATCCCCATTCAATGGAATAGAACGCAATGCACGTAGTTGTGGTGTGGTAGTGTACATACAAGTACAGCGAGCTCCTCCTAAACTCCCTAGTTTTTTTTTTCAGTCAGCCCGCTGGGTTGAACAAAAAAAAAAACTCACCATGGTAACCAGGCTTCATTCATATGTTCTAAATGGCCATGGAATGGTAAATATACCATGAATAGCTACAGCCAGGCTCGCAGATGTTCCAGCTACTCAGCCTGTTCATCTGAGTGATGGGCTGAAAAGAGCCACTGCTGTTAACATGTATCTGCACATCCAGCGGTCCCCATGTTTAAGTTTTGGGGGACAAAGCAAAACACATTTGGGGTGTGGCCTGGTGGGAACCCAGGTTGAGGTAGTCTCTCCCACCACTACTAAATTACCATAGGACTCTGTGGATGTGCGGCACCAGGGATGCTTTTTTCTCTTCCCTTCAGGGCTGGGATGATCTCATCCCTCTCCTGCAGCACATTCGGTATCACCTACATTACTCCCCACATCGATAGAGCCTGAGCGACACACTAACGATGGGTCACAGCGGTTACCTGCTATTGGGGACAAATTTCTGACCCTGGATGCAGAGAGATTTTATCCAAGTGCAAAAATGTATCCCTACCTGCAGGTAACCACTGGATATGTGGATACATGTTTACAGCAGCCGACAGCCTTGGCTCTTTTCAGCCCATCACTCAGATGTCCAGGCTGAGCAGACAGTGGAACATCTAAGATCCTGGGTGCAGGTATTTGCATTATACTTTCCATATTGTGGTAGGCAATAAATTCAGAAATTTATTTAAACCTTAAAAAATAGTGTCCTAAGAAATTTTATGAAATGTTTTAATATAGATAGATAGATAGATAGATAGATAGATAGGGCACTGCCTGCCACAGGATGGTTGCACCTGGTCACTATGGTTGGCTTTTATTCAGTCTTAACCATTTAAGCCCCGAGCCTGTTTTTAAGACACTCTGTTTACAAGCTAAAAGTTTTTTTGCTAGAAAATTACTTAGAATATTTTTTCTAACACCTTAGAGAATAAAATGGCATTGCAATATTTTTGTCACACCGGATTTGCGCAGCGGTCTTCCAAAGATGCCTAATCACTTATTGTGATTTTTTTTAACCAAAAATACGTAGAAGAATACATATAGGCCTAAACTGAGGAAGAAATTATATTTTTTTTAATAATTTCTTTGGGGATATTTATTATAGAAAAAAGTAGAAAATATTTCTTTTAAAAAAAAAAATTATTTTAAAATTGTTGGTCTATTTTTGTTTATGGCGCAAAAAATAAAAACCACGGAGGTGATCAAATACCACCAAAAGAAAACTATTTGTAGGAAAAAAGGATGCAAATTTAGTTTGGGGACAGCATTGCATGACCGCACAATTGTCAGTTAAATCAACGCAGTGACAAATTGTAAAAAGTTCTCTCTACCACCAAAAGAAAGCTCTATTTGTGCGCCCGCACAATTGTCAGTTAAATAGATGCAGTGCTTTATCGCAATAAAAAAATGCTCTGGTCATTAAGGGGGAAAATTCTTCCAGGGCTGAAGTGGTTAAAAAGGTACCCACAAAGATCCAGATAAACACAGCATGTACAAGTTAGACAACATCGCAACTAAGGTCCTGCCAAACAAGGTTTGTCACAGCGAACATCTTCAGGAGACTCCGATAGGTTGGAGATGCCAAAAGTCCATTTTATACAAATATAATGGCAAGCAATTGGCAAGAATCCCTTCCTCAACAGCTCAACCTAAATTGTGATGCATCTGCAATATTTGAGCTCAAAAGCATCAAATATATACTATACCCCCTCAAAATTTCAATGTAAAAATTACAAAAATTACCCAAATAAAAAAATTCCATATAAATTAAAACAATCAAGTATCGAACTCCACCTTGTGGCCAAAAAAGATGGTTTACCTGGCAGAAATACAGCCCCAACACATGCCACTTGCCAATTGCCTTATCTGCAATGCCCCCATGTGTTGGGACTCAAATCATTTCAGAGCTGCAGAGACTGCACCAGCAGCAGCGTGAGATTACAGTACAAGGACAGGCTTTGGGAAGCTGTTTTTTTTCCCGCTGCATGAGAGACTCTGCATTCAAAATAATATTCAGAACATTTTGCGTATGTGTACACACACCATATATACTGTATATTCTCTCTCCTAGCATGATGTAAACTAAATCATTTTGGAGCAAATTTGGCATCCACTTAAAAATGTTTAATCCAGCAAAATATCTGTAAGCACTTAATTTCTCCTGCCTGTACATAATCTCTGTAAAAGAAAACCTATGCAGTGCTTTCATAAGGCTACACGAAAATTGTCTGAAATATTGTTTTTAGAATAATGGAACCAAATACGTGGCTGAATTTAAGGGGTGTGGCTGAATGTTCTTCCTGCATAGTGGGAATTGTGGGGGCATGAAAAAGGCAGCAAAGCATCAGGTAGACCTAGGTTTAATTTTTTTGTCATCCGCTAACTGATGATGTTCTAGAAAGGTTGCCTGCATCCTCTCCAGTATATTAGAGATATAGAGGGTAGATTGTGGCCAGCAAGGAGCTTGTTCATGAGTCAGGAGCTTATAGCAAGTTTCTTGTGTTTTAGAGTTCATATAGAGCTTATGGGTCAATTGTATTAATTGTTGCATTTGTGCGCCTGAAAGGAAGCAGAAACCAAGGTCGCTTTTTCCAATCCAAGACAGAAGGGCGGATTTCCCCCAAAACCAGGAACAACAATATTATATAAAGAGTAGATACAATGTTTCTGCGGGGCTCAGAATCGGCACATAATTACTCAAAAGCTGCAAGAGACTTCATTGGATCGATATGAGACACACGTAAGAAAAAAATGTTGTAGTGAGGAGTATTTGCAAGCATCCGTAGGGAAACTCACATACCGCTACATCAAATTGCTCAGTGTTTTAAGCTTGCCTCCTGTTAGGAAAGAACAGCAGCATGTGTCCCCATCTGTAGCGCAGTTTTTAAAGAGAGCAAGATGTACATCTGGAGAAAACCCAAAAAATCCCCCTACCAGGTATACTACGGTCATCAGAGGGTTAGGGAGCCAACTCTATTCACTATGTCCCACAATTTAAGGGTGTAGTTGGTCAAAGGAGAGGAAGTTCTGGAAGGCCCTTAAATTTACATAGCATGGGGGGGGGGGGGCTACGTTTTTTACCTGCTATACATTTTTCAATGGGTACCCACAGTTTAGCGGAAACACAAAGTATCAGTTCTATATAGCAACTGTCTGTGGCACATAACCCCAAACTGCCCATCTCCTTAGGTCTCCTCAGGAAAAGCCAGTCATGAACTGGGTATTTTATGATGCCTGAGTCCCAGAAAGGCTTGTTGCAATTTTTGGCCATGGCAGGAGGAATGGATTTTAAACTAACTTTTAACATTGACACACTACACATTTTAACAGTAAAATCGACATTACAAAGAAAATAGAGCTGGTATGAGATGGGCGAATGTGCTACCAATATTATGCACACAACAAAAAACAAAAGTGTCCATGGAACTTTTAAAGAGAACGCCTCAGAACCTATCAAGTAAAATTTGTAAATTATTTATTTAACACATTTTAAAACAACATGTAATACTGAAAAAAGAAAATATATTAGACATCATCATATTAGTAAATTTTACATTGATATTTTACATTCATAATATCGTTATTTCGGGGTGTGCAGCTCTTTTGTCTCTTTCATATGTGTCTTTCCCTAGCCAAAATATTGTTTTGGTGGTTAAACACCCCTTCCCCTCATGACACAGAGACTATACACGAGCTGTGTGTTTTTCCGCTATTCCCTCAACTCCTGCATTTTCCAATATGCACCCTTGACAATTATTTAAGGGTGACATATGGGTAGTTCTCTTGTACATACGAGATACCCACCTCCGGGGGATCAGATTGACACTTTCCTCTCTCCTCTCCCCATGCACCAGGTTATATATACTTAGATTCCAGAATTGCACTATGCTCAAATAGCTAAAAGGGTATTTGTTTTGTATTACCATGCAAGGAATTTGAGGCTTAGGAACTAACACACAGCTCCTGTAGAAATTCAATGCCTAGAATTGTCTTTTTGTTTAATATTACACCACATAGTAACCTTTTATGTAATATCGTTGTGCTTAGAACCACCATGCCAATATCCAATTAGTGATCCTTGGAGCCCTGGCTGCGCCCTTTTTCCCATGGGGGTGGATCTCGGCCCCTTGTGGCTTCCCAGCAAGGTGGGGGGGATGTGAAATCCTTTGCATCCCCCTTCTCGCTCCGGTTGTGGCCGAGTACTCTTTCTCGGCCGCTGATCTGAGCTTCACCTTGCCGGCGGCATTCCGTGTTCACCTCCGGACGTTTGTGGTGAAGCGCGCACGCTCGAGTCATCGGCGTGCGCTCGGCGCCATGACATCACGCAGCTTAAAATGGAGACGACTACAGTGGTCGTGGGGTTCCTGGCCTTCTGGAATGCCGAGGGAGCCACGCTAGGTCCGCTTGCGTGGCGACCCCTAGGCCATTTCTCCTAGGTATTGGGGGTAGGCTGGTGCCTGCATATGGGTAGCCCACCTGTCATGCCCACAGGCATATAAAAGACTGGATCCCTGAGAGTCAATGTCATAACTTTAGGCAGTTCAGGACAGAGGGCACTGTATTCGCCTTCCTTTGGCAGTAGAAGTCCCCACCTTTCTTGCACAACTGCAGTCAGGCTTAGTACACATAGCAACAAGCTATGCAAGCTTCAAAGTTACAGGACCATATAGTATCACCACACAAGGTAAATTCACCCCATCACATGCACTACCCCACTGGGTTGATCCCTCTTTTTTTACCCTTTCTGCTTTGTTTCAATTACACTATTTTTTACATATTTATTTTTTATAATTTTTACTCACCCTATGCGGCACACTAATTTAAATATATATTGCAATATTAATTTGCACACTCATACACTTTCTGACTGCCTTGATTGTCAATCGTTCACACACTGCATCACCTCTTAGATAACACATCAAGTAAGGTGTTATTTTTGATCTATATAATTCATGTTAATGTATCACTTATATAATTTATGTAGGAATAGGACTTCACTACACTTCATTATATTTATTTATTGGTTAGTTACCTCTATGGGATGCCAATATGTCTGCCTTTACTAATATTTCACTGGCAATTTACCAATTTGCTGCTAGTCCCCTTTACAACATATATGCCTAAAAACATTTATAGTCTAATTGACACTCTAGCAACATGTGCTATGAACTAATACATTTAAACCCTTTTCTCATACATGGCTAATTCTTGGGTGCTCATTGCAGGCATCGGCTTCCCCGTCCCTCGGTGGGCATTCATAGTGTGGTTCCTTGCAAGCCCCTCGGGGTGGGCTCTCCTCCTTTGGGTGTTTGGGTGGCGATTATGAGGCTCCCCTTGGATCCCTTAACGGCTTGTTTTATTTCTGGTCACTAGAATATCCATTTAATTTTTTAACGGTAAATATCCCTTTTCGGTTTATTTATGTGATATACAATGACATGTTTTTCTAATTTTAAATATATGTTATGTGTATTTTTTAGAATTCATTATCCCCCTGAAGAGACCACATACAGGTCGAAACGCGTTGGGGCACGCACACCATGTTAGCATTGTGTAATGTAATGTTGTGCATAATTGTTTATGTATATATCCATTGTGGAATCTAGTATATCACCAGACCAGAAAAATGTTTTGATCATTTTCATTTTACTAAATTTCTATGACATTTGACAACGTTTTATTAAATGATGTTTCATACAACCATCTTTTTATTTTTCCTTTGATTCCTAATATCTTGCTGTCCAAAGCCCCATGGGGAAACATTTCTACATCAAATAATCATATAATAAACCTTTCTACATTTTCTAGGAAGATGTGAAATAATTAAAAAATATGAAAATTCTCTGTATCAGGAGATGCCCCCTCGGAAGCCCTCTCTGGCCCTGAGTTTTTTTCTCGCTTTCTTGCCCTTCTATTCCCCCTTCCTCCTGCACCGATTAAACAAGTAAAAATTCAGTAATCATTGAACTTGCTTATGTGACTAGCAAAGTACAACTTCCAAGGGATATAGAAATTACAGAAAAATGTATGACGCTCTTTGCACCATTATGTAATAAATGTTATTCTATGTTTATATACTTGGTTTTGACTGAGTATCAATACTGATTGTCAGATGCAGAGCATTTCGTCACTGTATCAATTCCTTATGTAAACCTATAAATAAAAAATCTAAAAAGTTGTAAAATGTACTTGTGTTATGTTCTTTGGTGTAAAGATTTTGGTTCCTTTGCACTCCATGCTTCCGAACTCATAAATTAACCCTATTCTGAATATTTGGAAGTCATAGATGCATGATGTCAATAGTCTCCCTCCTTTCGCATTTAAACTCTGGCTCTGCACTGACTTGACAGCTACAGAAAACAATCCTTCAGTTTGGATAAATACTAAAGAGGCAAAAGGGAAGGAAAGGCAAGGTGGGGTCTGAGCTTCCAGGACAATGGCCTGATGACAGCCTAGAAAGAAAACTTGCATATTATGAATTGCATATAAACCTTTTTGTGCAAGAGCAGTGTGAATATGTACAGAGTTACAAAAAAAGGAATTACAAATCCATACCTTGCATATGTATTTATGTGCTATACCTTGCATATGTATTCATGTGCTATTTAACGATAGCTTTGAGTTTCTAGTCTCTTTAGACTGTAAACTGCTTCAGCTATGTGGTGACTGAAATTATATTTCCTCTTAACCACTTACCGACTGCCGCACGATGCTGTACATCGACAGAATGGCACGGGCAGGCATATTGGCGTACCTGTACGTCCCTGCCTCCCAGCGGGTGGGGGGCTCGGTGTCCACGGCAGTCGGTATCCCTTCAGGAGCCTGGCGAATCAGATGCTTCCTCTGTCTGTGAATTGTAAAGACAGATAGAGGAAGTGATGTCACTCTCCTCGTGCAGGTCTTTTTGTTCCGGCGCGCGGGGAGAGGAAGACATCTCACAGTAAGTTGCACCAACAGACCACTGACACCAGTACACAAAGGGCACATAAATCACCCCCCAGTCACCCCCTGCACCCCCAGTCACAGTGTCACTGCAGTGGTCATTTTTTTTTACTGATCACTGCATGCAGTCCCATTTGTGACTGTAAAAAGTGTCAGGGCAGTTAGTGTTAGGCCCCTTTAGGTCCAGGGTACCCCCTAACCCCCCTAATAAAGGTTTAACCCCTTCATCGCCCCCCAGGTAACAATTTCACCCCCTGTTGCCAGTGTCGCTAAGCGATCTTTTTTTCTGATTGCCGTATTAGTGTCGCGGGTGACGCTAGGTAGCCAGTTAGTTATTTAGGTTCACGTCAGGTTTTTATAGCGTCAGGTACCACCATATATTACCCAATAAAGGTTTTAACCCCCTCATTGCCCCCTAGTTAACCCTTTCACCAGTGATCACTCTAAGTGTCACTGGTGACGCTAGTAGGCCAGTTAGCTATTTAGGTTCACCGCCAGGTTTTTATATAGTGTCAGGTACCCCGATATATTACCCAATAAAGATTTTAACCCCCTAGTTAACCCTTTCACCAGTGATCACCGTATAAGTGTTACGGGTGACGCTGGTTGGTTAGTTTGCTTTTTATAGTGTCAGGGCACCTGCCGTTTATTACCCAATAAAAGTTTAACCCCCTGATCGCCCTGGCGGGTGATATCAGTTAGGTGTTAGTGTCAGATAGGGTCTGCGTCGCCCCAGGCAGCATCAGATTAGTGGCAGTAGCGCTAACACCCACGCATGCAGCATACACCTCCCTTAGTGGTATCGTATCTGAACAGATCAATATCTGATCTATACTAGCGTCCCCAGCAGTTTAGGGTTCCCAAAAACGCAGTGTTAGCGGGTAAGCCCAGATACCTGCTAGCACCTGTGTTTTGCCCCTCTGCCCAGCCCAGCCCACCCAAGTGCAGTATCGATCTGTCACTTACAAAACACTAAACACATAACTGCAGCGTTCGCAGAGTCAGGCCTGATCTCTGTGATCACTACGTTTTTTTGGTAGCGTTTTATACAGTTGCTGACAGCCTAAAAGCTTTTTTTCCTGTGAATCTCACTAGTTGTACCAGTAAATTTAGAGCCCAAAATGGCAAATCGAAGGTACACTAGTGAAGAGGCCTACACGTTTCTGAGCATGACAGATAGTGAAGAGGAGGTCACTCATCTGTTAGATTCATCTGTTAGATTCAGGCTCAGAATACGATCCTGTCGACAACAGCGGCTTCATGACAGATGGCTCTGATGACGAAGTTGAGGTCCCTGCCAAGGTCAGGTGTATCCGACCCCATTCTTCTGCTGTTGTTGAGGTATATGAACCACAGGGCTCTCGTATGGAGCAGAGAAGTACTAGTGCCGCTCATCCTTCTGGTGAACTGGAAAGCACCAGTGGCCTAGTACACCCTGGTCATACATCCAGCACTGCAGTAACACTTGGTGACGTGGCAAGTCCCATAAGTGCAGTTCAAGCTGGCAAGGTGGCAAGCAAAAGTAGTGTCATGCTGCCACCAAGAAGACAAAGACAGGCTTGTTGTGCCCATAGTGTCCTTCCTGCAGAATTTGCCAATCCTGATTGAGTGCCCACCACTTCTGCAGCACCCGTACTTCCCCCATTCACTGGCCAACCCGTAATTCAGGTGGAAACAGTTGATTTTACAGTACTTGATTTTTATTCGCCGTTTTTCACAAAAGATCTCTATAGATCTATTGTGGGCCAAACTAATTTGTATGCTGGTCAATACATCGCCGCTAATCCCCAGACCTCCCTTGCCAAAGAATGGAAAACAATTACGGTTTCCGAATTTAAGACCTTTCTGGGCCTTTCCCTCGACATGGGCATAGTTAAATTGAGTAAGCTGCGGTTATATTGGTCCATTGACCCCAGTTTACCATTTGCCCATGTTCTCTGCCTCCATGGCCAGGGCACGATACGAGCGGATCTTGCGGTTCATGCATTTCAACAATAAACGTTGTCATCCTTTGAGACCCTGAATTCGATCGGCTCTACAAAATTCAGCACCTTTAGTACCTTCCAAGCAAGCGTGCCAGATATGGGGTCAAGATGTACAAGCTCTGTGACAGGGCCACAGGCTATACATATAGTTTTATGGTTTATGAGGGAAAAGACAGTTATGTAGAGCCGGAGAACTTGCCCAGATTACATAGGGAGCGCTGGCAAGATAGTGTGGAACTTGGTGTCACCCTTATTCAGAAAGAGGTACCATTTGTATTTGTGTGGACAATTATTACACGAACGTGCAACTTTTTAGTCACTTGTTTAATCAGCAAATTGGCGCATGTGGCACCATGCGACCTAATCGCCGGGGATTACCCCAGTGGCTTGTAGATTCCCATCTTAGGCTGGGGGAGAGAGCCTGCTTAAGGTGTAATAATTTGCTTGCTGTGAAGTGGAGGCATAATAAGAATGTTTTTGTTCTTTCCTCCGTTCACGCAGACACGACAGTCCAAATTCATACGGCGACTGGTTTTGTGGAGAAACCCCTCTCTGTCCACGAATATTACCAAAATATGGGAGGGGTGGACCTCAACGACCAGTTGTTGGCGCCGTATCTAGACGCTCGTAAGGCCAGACGCTGGTACAAAAAAAGTGTCTGTATACTTATTTCAATTGTCTTTGCTGAATGCTTTTGTGCTATACAAAGCTTCAGGACGAACTGGATCTTTCCGTAAATTCCAGGGAGATATTGTCTGAGCCCTCCTGTATCCAGGCGGTGCTGCACCTCACCATCCCCAACCAAATGCAGTAAGCCGGCTGCATGAGAGGCATTTTCTGTATGTCCTCCCTAGTACCCCTACCCAACGAGCCCCCCCAAAGAAAATGTAGTATCTGTAGAAAGCGCGGATTTAGGCGTGACACCAGTTATTGTCCACGCTGTCCTGACAATCCTGGTCTTTGCATTGGTGAATGTTTTGAACGCTACCACACACGAATGCAGTTTTAGCGTAGGGTACAGCATTTCACAGACTAGGACACAATTACACAGGGTCTCCCAAGATGCCATCGCATTTTAAGAGACCCAGACCTGGAATCGGACAGTGACAAAAAAACGTAAAAAAAACAATAAAAAAATAAAATAAAAAATTGTTGTTTTATTGTTCTCTCCCTCTCTCTTCTACTTAACTGTATTATATTCTGCAATGTTTCATCATGTTTGCTTTTTAAATATGTAATTTTTTACTGTTTACTGCGTTTTATTTTTAACCATTTTTTTCCAGGTACGCCATTCAGCTGCCGCGTGGATTTATTTAGCTTGACAGCAATATCGTTTGCTCCCACGATACATAAAGCCATGACTCCAGTGCTGTAGGAGGTGATTTCACCACCACAGTTAGAAAAGAGCATATATGCCGAAGCATGGGGGCAGCAGGAGCGATTTGCTCATAATGCGGCGTACATACAGTCGAAATTCCGACGGAGGCTTGCCCGTGGAAAAGTCAGATCGTGTGTACGCGGCATAACTTTTGCGGGAGGATGCCCCCATGCTTTGGCATATATATATTTTAGACATTTTTTACTATGTTTTTTTTTTGTATTTGCTTTGCAGGTATGGTATGGTAAGATCTTACTGTTATACTGTAATGTCACTTTGTTTTAATGTTAACCAGCATTAGCTTGGCAGGTACGCTATTTAGTTGCAGCGGGGATTTGTTCATCTTGAGAGCAACAGCGTTTGCTCCCACAATACATAAAGCCGTGACTCCAACGCTGTAGGAGGTGATTTCACCACCACAGTTAAAAAAAAGAGCATATATGCCGAAGCATGGGGGCAAAAGGGGCGGAGGAGCGATTTGCTCCTAATGCCGCTATACACGGTCGAAATTCAGACCGAGGTTTGCCTGTTGAAAAGTCCGATCGTGTGTACGTGGCATAACTTTTGCAGGAGGATGCCGCCATGCTTCGGCATATATAAATGGTGCCCATTATTAGAAGTGGGTGGATGAAGGGAGGTATTCTAATGGTGGGCATACCCACCGATCAATCTATTTTTTTCGTTCAGCCAACAGGCTGCATGAAAAAAAAAAGATTACAATATATGCCCAACAAGGACCAGCAACGTACTGGTATGTTGCTGGACTTCGAATGTTATACCAGAATGATGCCTGTGGGTTTAGGTATCATCTTGGTATCATTCTTTTCAGCCAGCAGTCAGCTTTTATGTAAAAGCAATCCTAGCTGCTAATTAGCCTCTAGACTGCTTTTACAAGCAGTGGGAGGAAATGTCCCCCCCCCCACCATCTTCCATGGTTTTCTCTGGCTCTCCTGTCCCAACAGGGAACCTGAGAATGCAGACGGTGGTTTCGCCAGCTGACCATAGAGCTGATAAGAGACCAGAACTACTCCAATCATCTCTATGGCCTAAGAAACCGGAAGCTACGAGCATTTTTATGACTTAGATTTCGCCAGGATATAAAAAAAATTTTTTATTTAAAAAGTGTATTTTTTTTTAAAAAAAGTGCGCTTGTAAGACCACTGCGCAAATACAGTGGGGAAAAAAAGTATTGCAACGACCGCCATTTTATTCTCTAGGGTGTTAGAATAAAAAATATATATAATGTTTGGGCGTTCTAATTAGAGGGAAGAAGATGGCAGTGAAAACAGACAGGGAAAGCTCCGTTAGCATTGCTGGTTGTCTTGTCATACCAACGGCCACCACAAGAGGGCACCAGATCACAGAAGAAGGCATAGGCCTGCAGAAGGCCACAAAGCCGCAGCCTCAATTACCGGCCAGCACGGCCAGACACGATCGCGTGGCGGGGGAGGTGGGGGTGCAAAGAGGCACAGGATACCTTAGCTGTGCTGCCCCGGGCGCCAGGTCGCTAATTTTAGTTGCAATTTTTCATTCTTTTTCCATTTATATTGCAAAAAATAAAAATTGCAGAGGCATGAAGCACATATCTTGGATCCATATACCACCCTACGATGCAACGGAATTGTGAATGGTTTGTCTTCCTACCCATATTCAAGTATCTACCATTCAAAAGGACATCATTATCCCACATTCAGTCCCAAAATTCTATCCATAATCAGATTCTCCGAGGCAAGCCCCGGTACCTCCAGCCACGGACCCCACACCTTCTCATATTTTATGGTGCACCCCCTATGTTGGTATATAATCTTTTCCATCATCATTGTTTTTCCCACTGCAGTAATCCATTCCTTGACCGTGGGAGGGTTTTCAGATTTCCAATGTAGCATTATCAGTTTCTGGACCAACAAAAGGGTCCTCGTAAGGGCTATTCTAGTGTGATTTTCCCAGTCAAATTCCTCCAAAAGATTCAGCAGGCAGCGCTTGGGGTCTAATGGGACCAACACCTGGAACACTGTGTTCAAAGTATCGGTCACCTCCTTCCAGTATACATGTAGTTTGGCGCAATTCCACAGTATATGTATCAAGTCCCCATGCTCTCGCTTGCATCTAGTGCATGTTGGTGTGAGAAGCAGACCCATACTGTGTAGCCTACCAGGTGTGTAGTAGACTCTCAGAAGGGTATATAGCTGTGTCAGCCGATGAGTCACCTTTAGGGAGCAAGTGGTCACTGCCTGTAGGCCCTCCTCCCAATGGTCCTCATCTAGTGGGCCTACGTCAGCTTCCCATTAAATTTTTCACATTCAAGGGGTGTTTTTTAAGGTACCTGTGGAGCAGTATATTATAGCTTTGGGATATAAAGCCCTTAGAGGTCTCTGCTACCTTAAGCTGAGAGAACAAGGGTACCGACGCCATATGCCGTTCAGAAGGGCTATAATGGCATGCCCAAGTTGTATATAGTAGAACTACATAGATATTGGTAGTTTAATCGTCTCCCTCAAAGGTCAATAGTTTGCCATTATGGATGATCTGCCTCAAGTATATAATACCATATTTTTTCCACCTGCTCCATGTTGCAACTTGGCCAGCTCGGGATAAGAAATGTTGGATCAAATGGGACTAAACTAAGTAATGCTGCACCCTGAAGATAGCTTTGTTCCAAGTTTTCTGTATTAAATTATATGCAGGGAAAATCTTTTGGGGCTTTCCAAAGGCCAGAGCTTCAAGGGCAGTTGGAATAGAACTCCCACCCACTGTATGAAGTTTAATGCTCTTGGAAGCAGTGGGGTCCCATCGGTCCACTCTCCCTCTGCAACCATGGTGCCTATCAGGTGCTTCAGCTGTGCCGCTAAGTAGTATAGCCACGGATTTGGCAATGGGAGGCCTCCATCGTCCTTAGGACGTTGCAGGTGTTACAATTTAATTCTAGGGGGCCCATTTTTCCAAATCAGCGTGCGGAATATAGAATTTACTATCCTAAAAGTTTTTACAGGGAAGTTGTGAAGCATGTATAACAGCTGGGGCATAAGAATCATTTTAATAAGATTCACTTTACCTGCAACTGACATACACAAAGCGTTCCAGGTTTTTACCCACGATTGGAATCGTATCAGAAAAGGGGAGATGTTGAGCTGTCTATATTCCCCGATTCATGGGGTCACCCATATCCCCAAATATTTGAAAGCGGTAGCTATTGGGATGTCCCCACAGAGTCCCCAGGCTGCATCAGTTCTTTGTCTATTGGCATCAATGCGGACGTGGTCCAGTTAATTTTGAAGCCGGAAAATTTTCCGGAGCGTACACTAGTATCCATCGTTTTCCTCAAGGATTGCTCCATATCGCCCAGCAGAATCATTGTATCGTCTGCATAGAGCATCACTTTCTCCTGTTTATCTCCGTAGCAGAAGCCAGTAATACCCAGGTTGTCCCTAACCTGAACGGCCAGAGGTTCTATGTCCAGGGCAAACTTCAGGGGCGATAAAGGGCACACTTAGCTGATGCCCCATCCAAATGCAAAGGACAGTGACATCCTATCCGCCCCTCTTATAGCTGCCTGAGGGCGATAGTACAACAAGCGCACCCAGGAGATATATACCTCCCCAAAGCCAAAACGTTTCAGCACCTCCCAAAAGGTAAGGCCACTCTACACTGTCAAAGGCTTTCACGGCATCAAGAGACAGCAGAACTCTGTGACCCACGTTATCAGCTTGGGACTGCATATTAATTGCCTTTTCAAGTTAACCGCCGTGGACTGGTGGGGCATAAAGCCAGCCTGATCCAGATGTATAACCAATGTAATGACCTAATTTAGCCTGGGAGACAGCACTTTAGCTAGTATCTTAATATCCAAGGGTAATAGCGATATAGGCCTATATGAGGCCGGATCTACTGGGCCCTTTCCAGGTTTTAGTATCAAAACTGTGTTAGCTTTAGACATAGACATAGAGGGCGGCAAGTCAGCTTGTTCCCTAGCTGCATCGAACACCCATAGCAACCGGGGTAGCAAAAGTTCTGAATAGTGCTTATAAATTTCCATGGGGAGACCGTGTCCCCCTGGTTCTTTACAATTGAGAAAGGCCGCAACCGCTACTTGTAACTCTTCTAGCGTAAGCGGGGAATTGAGTTCTCTGCATCGAGATTCAGTTAGACATGGGAATGTTATCCCAGATAAGTAGTTTGTCAATTCCTCAGGGTCATACTCTGAGGCAGGGAGATATAGTTTCTCATAGAATTCCGCCAATGCCGCCAATGTGAAGAACGGGGAAACTGTTTACACACAGCTCTCACCGCTCTTCAGCTCCGGGGACTGATCGTGGGACTCCGGCGGCGATCGGGTCCGCGGGTCCCACGGACACGGAGCTTTGGACCGTGATGAAAGCAGAAAAAAATGGGCATCGCAGTTTGTTGTGAATGGGACTGTGAAGCCCATGGTGACCCATGTCCACAGCCAAAAGCTTCTACAATGGTCACATCAACATCAGAACTGGACAACAGAGCAATGGAAGAAAGTGGCCTGGTCCTATGAATCACATTTTCTTTTACATCATGTGGATGACCGGGCGTGTGTGCATCAGTTACCTGGGGAAGAGATGGCACCAGGATGCGGTATAAGAAGGCAAGTCGGCAGAAGCAGTGTGATGCTTTGGGCAATGTTCTGCTGGGAAATCTTGGGTCCTGCCATTCATGTGGATGTTACTTTGGTGCCTCAATGGGTCAGGGCTGTTTTAGCAAAAGGGTGCCATACTCAATATGAGGTGGGTGGTCGTAAAGTTATGGCTGATCGATATGTGTATATACACACATACACACACACGTACACACATTATATATATTTATTTTTTTCCCCCAAAAAAGTAGTGCAGGAACCTTTTTTAAAGTCACTGCAACTTGTCGAAACAATTTAAACTGTTCCATTGCTGGCAATAGGGTGGGACTTGTCATACAATTTTAAACTGTTAAATCGCATAACACATCGCACCAGTGTAAACCAGGGCTTAAAACAAGCTCTCACTGACCTCTGCAGCTGTAGAGATTGTGAGCAATTCATGCTTAAAGTTCACAAGAGATGCAATGAAGTCCTTCAAGCCCTGTTTCAGAATTCTGCTCTTTCCCGTTTTCCTGGCCTTTTACTGTAAAATCTGAGGATAAAACATCCCACAGCGACTGCAGATACACAGTTCAATGAGGGCTTGTTTTAAAGGGGTTACTTCACCTTTACCAAAAAACTGCCTATGCAGAAAAGGGGCGTCTGTAGATAAACACAAACTGTGTAGCTCTCACTAAAGTTGAATAATGCCCTTGCAATAAGTGCAGGGAATTTAAATACCTCATGAAGCCTGACTGGAAAACTCTAAGGACGTTGCTAAGAGAGGCCCAGCTGTTCAACTTCATCACAGGAGTGAGTTCTTAAACACTGTGCTCAGAGATATTGCTTCGGGGTAGAGAAAGCACATGTGAGGATGTTTGAATCAGAGAAAGAGCTCACTCCTCTAATGGCGAAGGTGGGCAGTAACAGCTGGGCCTCTGTTTGAAACTTCCTGGGAGTTTTCCAGTTAGGCTGTATGAAGTATGTAAGGGACCTACACCTATAGCAAGGGCATTATTCAATTTTGTTCAAAGCTGCACAGCTTGTTTTTCTCTACAGACGTCCCTTATCTGTACAGGCAGTTTTTTGGTAAAGGTAAATTATGCCTTTAAAGTCTATTTACTATATAACCTAACTTAAGAATAAGTAACTGTTTGATTGTCTAAACCCTGGCCACTGCTCTACCTTAAACCAAACACATATTTTGAGTACAACAGTGCAGCACAACTTGCGGAGGGGGCATTGGTGGACCACAACAACCACCCCAGAAGATTATGTAAAACAAAGCCAATATTTTATAGGCATTTAAAGCATTAATGGTCACCGTGGAGAATCGGGCTGACTGCAATCACTTTACTCTGCATGTTACAGCAACTTGAGCACAGATGCACTTTAGAAACTCATATTATTTATTAGTCACTAGAATCTAGTCTTTTTCACTTCTGCACGGTTTGTGCACTGGACATGGAATTTTAATTTTAATTTTTATTTTTACGTTTTTATTGGGACCCTCCTTTTTGGCACTATTTTCCTAGGGATCCCTGTGTGGACTATATTTACATTTTTATATTTTTTCACCTTTAGCACTTTTGTTATAATCGGAATTATTTCACATTTTTTAGTGTGTGGACATTCAGTCACTGGATATTTATTTATTTATTTATTTATATATCTACACTTTGCACGATTTGTGGATGAAGCATTATATGGACTTTATTTGAAAGAAATGTTATATGCACAGATTTTAAGGTTTGCTATTCAAATAAGACTGTTGTGCTGGTATTAGCACGTTGGTCACACCTATTTCATTATTCTCTCACTCTCAATATCTCCCACATTATGGATATTTTTGTTGGATGGTATTTCGGTTCAGAGTGATACACTTTTAATCATTGCCAGGAGGCGGAGCCTATTTTTTGCTGATTTTATTATAATTTTTTATTATATTATATTTTTGTTGTAAGCGCCATTACATCCCCCATTTTATCATTTATTGTCAGTGTGTGAGCACTATTAGTGGTGGCTGCTGCATATTTATTTGTTCTGTTCTTATCTTGGTTAGGTTGGTTTTGCGCATTAGTTCCCCCTATATTTCATTAATACAATTGTGCTTACCATAAAGTCTTTCTGGTGAAACAGGGAAAGCTGGTGTGGGTGGAATAGCTTCATCAATTTCATTACTGTTTCTTGTGTAACTGAAGAGATTATTCGTGTCATCAGCATCTTCTTGGTAATTAGAAAATGATTCCTTAGAGTAGGAAACAGTACACAATTAATAAGGAGTAGAAAATAATAAGAAATAAAATATGTTGGTTTATTATTAATAACAATAATAATAATAGAGTAAGCAAAAAATTAAGTGTTTCTGTGTATGTAATAGTTAATCCCTTCCCTCCCATAATCTGTAAATTATTGTTACTTAAAAACTATACCCAGTACTGAGAACATGTTAATAAATGCACCCCCTCACACACACGCACACACACCTTTCAAAGCCAGTAGACAACACTTTGAGCCCGGGTATCAGTCAGAGTCATTTGCGATTATGTCATAATATTGTCAACTCTGACACAGTAATTGCATGGAGACTGGAGACCTATTTGACAAAAATGAAAGCCTGCAGATGAACACTGCCATCATCTGAATGCAATGTTTATCTGCAGTCATTCATTTAATGGTGTAGGACAGAGTTTTAAAAACAAGTAATTAAAAAAGAGAACAAAATGTTAAAATAAACAAAATGATCCATGTTTGGTGTCCCCCACCTGTGACAAAGGGTTTGGAAAGTTGAGCTGTGCTGAACCTAGTGGTTATTGTGAGCCACTACCATGGCAACATAGTTACATAGTTAGTCAGGTTGAAAAAAGACACAAGTCAACCAAAAAAGAAATAAAAAATACAATCCCATATACACAAACATACACCCCACCCCACAGTTGATCCAGAGAAAGGCAAAAAAAAACCCAGCAAAGAATGCTCCAATTTGCTACAGCAAGGGAAAAAAATCCTTCCTGATCCCCCGAGAGGCAATTGGATTTCCCTGCATCAACTTTACCTATAAATGTTTGTACCCAGTTATATTATGTACATTTAGAAAATAATCCAGGCCTTTTTTAAAGCAATCGGCTGAGCTTGCCAGAGCCACCCCTGTAGGGGGTCTATTCCACATTTTCACAGTGAAGAAACCTTTCTGTATTTGGAGATTAAATCTTTTTTCCTCTAGATGTAAAGAGTGTCCCCTAGTCCTCTGCGATGACCTTAAAGTAAATAACACCACCAAGTTCACGATATGGACCACTTATGTATTTGTACATGTTAATCATATCCCCCCCTCCCCCCTTAATCTCCTCTTCACAAGAGGGAACAGATCCTATAATCTTTCCATATAGTAGAGCTCCTCCATGCCTCTCATCAGTTTGGTTGCCCTTCTCTGCACTTTCTCCAGTTCCCCGATATCCTTTTTCAGAACCGGTGCCCAAAACTGAACCGTCAAGGCCGGACTAGATTCTGGTTGGGTAACTCCAAATTGCCCGATCCCGTGCAGAAATGCTCATCGAATTCCCCCAAGCTTCAGTATGTGACTGGGAAGCCAAGCTTCTTCCAACAACCAAGTCCCCTGATCCAAAAGGCATCCAGGGCTCTATTGTGAGAACTGTCCACCTCACTTGAATTCCTGACTCCAATCCGCCACATCAGAGAGAGCTCGGACCTTATTGGTCAAATGTATAGGGCAATCTGAAAATTCATCAGAAAATTGAGTTGCAATGGCCTTGAGTGAAGTCGGGCATACTGATTTGAAGGAGGCTACCACTAGACCCACAACATTCAGGCAAAATCATATGGAGGGTTAGATCTTATACTGATGCGTCTGAAAAAGAGTGGCAGAACAGGAGCTTGTCCTGGGTAAGACAGATCCTGGACAGGCATCAAATACTAGGCCCAGATACGCCAAGCTATAAACTGGGTTTAGCTCTAATTTCTGGAAATTAATGATCCATCCAAAGATCTCCAGAATCTGCACTTTGAGTAGGACAATGGGCTTCAAATGTCCTAGTTTCCCACTGTGAGCTAGGGCAGGAGCTAGCACATTAGTAATAACCTGAGGTGCCATGGACAGGCAAAAAAGAAGAGCAACAAAATTGGTAGGGTTGCATGTCCACAGCAAAACGCAGACTGCTGAGGTGGGAAAATGGGGATATGCAAGTACACATCTTTAAAGTCCACAGGGGCCAAAAGGTCTCCTGGCTGAAGCAAGGCAATGACTGACCTGGTAGGTTCCATGTGGAACTTTTGAACCTGTAGGAACCTGTTCAGACTTTTTAGATCAAGAATGGGCAGGATGCCTCCTTTTGTCTTGGGAAAAGGAACCGGTTCAAGTAGATTTACTAGTTTTTGTTGAGAGGAGGGAAATTTGAGGGCATGAAACAGGGTGGAAGCAGAGGCAAAAACTCTAGTTCAGGGGTAGGCAATCCAGGAAAGGGGAGATCTACCTGACCAATATGGGAAAAATCCTAGATCACTAGAAGCCTTTTTAAAAAGTAATAAAACGAATAAAGAGTTCAGTAGACTTTAACATTCGAGTTCAGGAGTAAATAAAAACAGATTTTAGAGGCTAGTAGTAATGCAAGAGTGCACATTTCAGGAATGATGAGGTTCAGAGGTCAGTAGTATGTAAAGCAGAGTTCAGAGATTAGTATTAACACAAAGTGCAGGGATCAGGAATAAGTAACACAAAGTGTATAAGTAGCAGCATGTACTCCCTCTTTCACACATTGAGCTCAGAGATGTCATTGTGGCCCTCAGGGGCCTCACACCCATTATAACCCCAAAACACTCACCTGAGTTACTGTATTTTCATTCACCGAGAAAATAAATAAGAAAACCCAGAGGCAAGAGCTGCCAACCAATATCGTGCACTGTTGGGGTGTGGGTTGTCATATTTCTAGGACACAGCATTCTGGCTCTGCAATCTACCTGTTACATAGCCACGACTGATGGGTATATTGCGATCAAGGATTTGCAGACAACCACTCTAGTTTACAACCCCAGTAAGAAACGCCAAACCTCCAAAATGTCTTAAGACCAAGTGGCAGCAAAGACCAACAGATGTCCTCCCACTCTAAGAAAGGAGGGTGCTCCCTTATGACGAGGGCTTGGCTCCCGGTTTTGAGGACTTGGGAGTTCAAGATATAAGGCAAAACAAGGGTATGGGCTTGGACTTAGAGGTTGAGAGCTTGTAAAAAACAAAAGGAACTTTTTTTCTCTCTGGGATAAAAAGGTTACTGTTACTGCCAGTGACTTCCTCAATATGGGTCCTAAAGTAGTTAACAAAAAGGCATTTACCATCGAAAGGCATCCTTCAATCCCTGTCTAGCATGCATGCTCCGCAATCCACACTTGACCTAAAGGATCCTCTACACCGGGGATATGCAATTAGCAGACCTCCAGCTGTTGCAGAACTACAAATCCCATGAGGCATAGCAAGGCTCTGACAGCCACGAGCATGACACCCAGAGGCAGAGGCATGATGGGATTTGTAGTTTTGCAACATCTGGAGGTCCGCTAATTGCATATCCCTGCTCTACACATTTGAAAAAATAGGATTTTTGTACTCCCCGTAAAATCCATTTCTCTGAGTTCATGGACGGACACAGCAGCCTTTGACCTTAGGGTATTATATCCTTCCTTCCAGGAGAGATTAGGCAGAAAACAGCACTTTAAGTGTTAAAACACTTTCCTCTGGATTTTACGGTGAGTACAGTAGGTGTTTGTGATATTGTGCTTTTAGCACGACAGCGTCGCGCTGATACTCGGCGACAGGGTGCCGAGATCTCGCCGACATCTCACACTCACTGGAATAGTGACAGCACATCCCAGCAAGCGCGTCATAGAAGCGACGGGAGATCCGACTTGGATTCCCGCCAATTCTACACGTGTGCGGCGTTTGTTATGAATCCTGAGGGGGAAGTCCCCGCCGGATTTTAAATAAAAATCCGGCATGGGTCACCCCCTCAGGAGCATACCGGGCCCTTAGGTCTGTTATGGGTTGTAAGGAGAGCCCCCCTACGCCGGAAAAAACGGCGTAGGGGGTCCCCCTACAATCCATACCAGACCCGTATCCAAAGCACGCTACCCGGCCAGCCAGGAAGGGAGTGGGGACGAGCGAGCGCCCCCCCCCCTCCTAAGCCGTACCAGGCTGCATGCCCTCAACATGGGGGGGTTGGGTGCTCTGGGGCAGGGGGGCGCACTGCGGCCCCCCCCACCTCAGAGCACCCTGTCCCCATGTTGATGAGGACAGGGCCCCTTCCCGACAACCCTGGCCGTTGGTTGTCGGGGTATGCGGGCGGGAGGCTTATCGGAATCTGGGAGCCCCCTTTAATAAGGGGGCCCCCAGATACCGGCCCCCCACCCTAAGTGAATGAGTATGGGGTACATCGTACCCCTACCCATTCACCTGCAAGAAAAGTGGTAAAAACACAAATAAACCACACAGTGTATTAAAATATTTTATTTTTCTGCTCCGGAGGCCGCCCCCTGTCTTCTTTATTAGCTCTTTTACCAGGGGGGGCTTCTTCTTTGACGTCTTCGGGTGGGTGGGGGCCGCCGTCTGGTTCTCTTCCACCGCCGGGGGGGGGTGGCTTTTAAAAAAGCCCCCACCCCCCCGGCGGGTTTCCTCCGGCGTCTTCGGCGGGGCTCTTCTTCTTCCGCTATCCCGACGGGTCTTCTCAACTCTCCGGGGTTCTCCTTCTGTCTTCGCCGCTCTCCGTTGTTGACTCGGCGCACCCCGGTTCTTCGTCTCGCTGTCCGGTGTCTTCTTCCGTGATGTACGTCTTCTCCTTCCGTGCTGTGATGAGTTCTTCTTCCGTGCTGTGACGTCATGTTCTTCAAAAACCTGGTAGGTATCACATGGGTAGGTACAGAGCATGATGGGACTGTGAGGCCTATATAGGTCCGATGCAAGGCGCGCATCCGTCATTTCAGCGAGGAGGACCGGCGTGGCAACATCGGGAGAAGGAGAGAAGTGAAGAACATGACGTCACAGCACGGAAGAAGAACTCATCACAGCACGGAAGGAGAAGACGTACATCACGGAAGAAGACACCGGACAGCGAGACGAAGAACCGGGGTGCGCCGAGTCAACAACGGAGAGCGGCGAAGACAGAAGGAGAACCCCGGAGAGTTGAGAAGACCCGTCGGGATAGCGGAAGAAGAGCCCCGCCGAAGACGCCGGAGGAAACCCGCCGGGGGGGTGGGGGCTTTTTTAAAAGCCACCCCCCCCCGGCGGTGGAAGAGAACCAGACGGCGGCCCCCACCCACCCGAAGACGTCAAAGAAGCCCCCCCTGGTAAAAGAGCTAATAAAGAAGACAGGGGGCGGCCTCCGGAGCAGAAAAATAAAATATTTTAATACACTGTGTGGTTTATTTGTGTTTTTACCACTTTTCTTGCAGGTGAATGGGTAGGGGTACGATGTACCCCATACTCATTCACTTAGGGTGGGGGGCCGGTATCTGGGGGCCCCCTTATTAAAGGGGGCTCCCAGATTCCGATAAGCCTCCCGCCCGCATACCCCGACAACCAACGGCCAGGGTTGTCGGGAAGGGGCCCTGTCCTCATCAACATGGGGACAGGGTGCTCTGAGGTGGGGGGGGCCGCAGTGCGCCCCCCTGCCCCAGAGCACCCAACCCCCCCATGTTGAGGGCATGCAGCCTGGTACGGCTCAGGAGGGGGGGGGGGGGCGCTCGCTCGTCCCCACTCCCTTCCTGGCTGGCCGGGTAGCGTGCTTTGGATATGGGTCTGGTATGGATTGTAGGGGGACCCCCTACGCCGTTTTTTCCGGCGTAGGGGGGCTCTCCTTACAACCCATAACAGACCTAAGGGCCCGGTATGCTCCTGAGGGGGGACCCATGCCGGATTTTTATTTAAAATCCGGCGGGGACTTCCCCTTCAGGATTCATAACAAACGCCGCACACGTGTAGAATTGGCGTGAATCCAAGTCGGATCTCCCGTTGCTTCTATGACGGCTCTGTATCCATCGCGGCAAGCCAGCTCGGCGCTGGCTCCCGCGATGGGGCTCGTAGGTGCTCAATCTCGCTGAGAAAGAGAGCGAGATTGACACAAAATCGGGTTCACCTACTGTACAAAAATCCTATTTTCTCTTCCGTTCATGGACGGACACAGCAGCCTTTGACCTTAGGGACGTCCCCAAGCAGTGTAAAAAAAATTTGAGGGGTGGGAAAACAACACAGCAAACCAAGCTACACCCCAAACAAAAACCGGAGTTTCTCAACGGAGGAACTCCAACCTTAAACTGCTGCCTGTAACACCTTGAGGCCGAAGGAGGCATCCGAAGATGCACTCACATCCACCTTGTAAAATTTTGAGAAGGTGTGGATTAACGACCAGGTCGCTGCCTTACACACCTGTAACACAGATGCTTGATGATGGAAAGCCCAAGAGGCACCGATCGCCCTGGTCGAATGCACCGTAACTTGAAAGGGAGTCGCCCGCCCCTTCAGGGCATAGGCCTGAAGCACAACCTGTCTGATCCACCTAGAAATGGTGGCCGACGAGACCGCCAGACCTTTTTTAGGACCATTCACCAACACGAACAGTGAGTCCGACTTCCGGAACGGAGCCATAGCAGATAAGTACACATGTAGGGCCCGAACCACATCCAGGGAATGTAAAGTGGCCTCCTTCGAGTTTTTCGGCCAGGGACACAAGGATGGTAACACATTGTTACCTCATTAATGTGAAAAGCCGAAACGACCTTTGGGAGAAAAGATGTCTGCGGCCACAGCACCACCTTATCCTCATGGATGACCAAGTAGGGAGCCTTGCAGGACAAGGCCGCCAGTTCAGACACCCGTCTGATGGAGGTAATTGCTACCAGAAAAACCACCTTCTGTGACAGAGTTAACAAAGGGATCTTCTGAATGTCCTCAAAGGGAGCTTGTTGAAGCACTGAGAGGACTAAATTCAGGTCCCATGGGGGCAGTGGAGGACGCATAGGAGGGGCCACATGCCGGACCCCCTGCACAAACGTACGCACCAAGGAGTGCGCTGCCAAGGGTCGCTGAAAGTAAACAGCTAGAGCCGAAATCTGACTCTTAACCGTACTCAAGGCAAGAGCCTGATCCACCCCCCGCTGTAAGAACAGCAGAATCCGGGACATCACGTATGTACGGGAGTGCCATTTCATCTCTTCACACATAGAGATGTAGGCTTTCCACGTACGATGGTAAATTCTTTGTGAAGTAGACTTCCGTGCACGCAGCATGGTAGAGACCACCGAGCCTGACAGGCCCCGGTCTTTCAGTACCTGGCTCTCAACAGCCACGCCGTTAAAGCCAGCGACTGTAAAGCAGGGTGGAAGATGGGACCCTGCGACAGAAGATCTTCTCTCAGGGGTAGACGCCAAGGGGCGTCTGCCACCAGACGCACCAGGTCCGTGTACCAGGAGCGGCGCGGCCAATCTGGGGCGATCAGGATTGTTGGAATCCCTTCGGTTTCCACTCTGCGCAGCAGGCGAGGAAGAAGCTTCAGAGGAGGGAAGGCGTAAATTAGGCGATAGTGACCTCAAAGTGCCACCAACGCGCCTGACGCGTCCGCCCACGGGTCCTTCGACCTGGCCACGAACCGTGGCACCTTCCGATTGAAACGGGACGCTAGAAGGTCCACGTTTGGAGTGCCCCACTTTTGGCACAGACTCTGAAACACCTCCGGGTGGAGTGACCACTCTCCTTGGTCTAGTGTTTGGCGACTTAGGTAGTCGGCTTGCCAATTCTGTACTCCCGGAATGTACACGGCCGACAGAGCCGGAACGGACCTTTCGGCCGACCGAAGGATGTGCGCGACCTCCATCGCTGCAGCTGAGCTCCGTGTGCCTCCCTGATGATTGATGTACGCCACGGCCGTGGCGTTGTCGGACTGGATCCTGACCAGTCGGTCCCGCAGCTCCAGGGACCACCTGGCAAGGCACAACTTGATTGCTCGGAGCTCCAGTACATTGATTGGAAGGTGGGACTCCTGAGTCCAGCGCCCCTGGGCTGACTGGGTGCTCCAAACGCCATCCCCAGCCGGAGAGGCTGGCATCCGTCGTGACCACTGTCCAATGGCACGGCAGAAACGACTTCCCGGTCCGAAGCACCGGAGACGTCAGCCACCACACCAGGGAGGACTTGACCAGATGACTCATCTGAATCTGGTAATCCAGAGATAAAGGGAGCTTGTCCCAACGTGACAGAATTTCTTTCTGTAGCACTCGGGTGTGGAATTGGGCATACAGAACTGCCACGAAAGAGGCCACCATCAGACCCAAAACCCTCATGCAGAATCGAAGAGATGACCACTTCTGGGTCGACAACTGCTGCACCGCAGATCGCAGTGTCTGAAGTTTCTCTGTTGGGAGAAAAACTCTCGCCTCTGTGGAATCCAGGATTAACCCCAGGTATTCCAGTCGCTGAGACGGAACCAAGACTGACTTCTGGATATTCAGAAGCCAGCCGAACTCGGAGAGTCTGACACGTGATAGACACGGTCCTTCTAACTCTGAGCTTGAGGAAGCTCTCAGGAGAAGGTTGTCCAGATATCCTACGATAGCGATCCCGTGCTGCCTCAGCAGGGCTAGGATCGGTCGAGCACCTTGGTGAAAACCTGTGGTGCCGAGGCCAGGCCAAACGGGAGGGCCACAAATTGAAAATGGTCCTCCCCGATCGCAAAGCGCAGAAACCTCTGGTGCTTTGTGCATATGGGAACATGTAGGTATGCGTCCATGATATTCAAGGACGCCAGAAAGTCCCCCTGATGGAGCGCTGCCACCACCGAGCAAATCGACTCCATCCTGAATTTTTGCACTTTGACAAAACAATTGATGGCCTTGAGGTCCAGGATTGGACGGACCCCTTCCTTCTTGGGGACTACAAACAGATTGGAGTAAAACCCCTGAAACCGTTCCATCGAGGGAACCGGCACAATCACTCCCCTGACCAGAAGATCCTGGACAGCCCCTGACAGATCCTTCCGGCGATCCGGAGGAAGCTGGAGGTTGGAAGGAAAAAAATGTTTGGTGGACAAGAGAGAAACTATCTTGTACCCCGAGGAAACTACTTCGCAAACCCAACGGTCGGAAAGAAGAGACCTCCACCGAGCCGCGAATTCGCGAAGCCGGCCCCCCACCCGAGACACGGGCGGGGCAGACCTTCATGCGGAAGCAGGTTTGTCCGCAGGCTTGTTAGGCTTGCGGTACCAGGTGCGCTTCTGCCCTGCAGCGGGGGTCTTAGCACCTTGAAAACCTTTTCCTGCCGCACTGGCTGGGTGAAAAAAATGCTTGGGGGTAGTAACAGAGGGCCCTTGCTTACAGCCAGGCTCCTTGCCCTTCCCAGACTGTGGGAGCAGTGTGCTCTTACCACCTGTGGCATCCTTTAGGATGTCATCCAGGGACACCCCAAAAAGCCGTTCACCCTTAAAGGGTAAATCCACCAAGGCCTTCTTGGAGGACTGGTCCGCAGACCAACACTTCAGACACACAAGGCGGCGTAGTACCACCGCGTAGGCGGAGGCCCTGGAAAGCAAGGGGAGCGTATCCAGGGCCGACTCACAGACAAACTTCAGACCCTGAACCAACTGGTCAGCCAGGTCCACACATGTCTCGGAAGCACCCTGCGCCTCCAGCTCCTGTAGCAAAAACTTTGCCCGTTAGGTAAGTGTCTGCGACACCAGAGTCCCGGCCAAAACAGGTCTTACGGCCGAACCCACTACTGTGAACATGGAGCGGGCCACAGCCTCCACTCTCCTGTCTGCGGGGTCCTTAAAGGCGGGAGCCCCTTCCACAGGCAACGTTGTGACTTTGCTCAATCTGGACACGGGAGGGTCCACTGACGAAGGAGAGACCTACTTTTTTTTTTTAAAAGTCCTCCTCAAAGGGATAACGGGTCGCAAAGTATTTTGGAACAGCAAAAACTTTCTGCGGCGTATCCCATTCCTTGTATAACAACTTGTCCAAATCCTCAAGTTTCTGAGTATCCCGCACCGCAGAGATAAGAGCTCCAACAAATTCCTTATCATGCACTGACCCTGAAGCAGAGTCATCCTCAATGTCCACGTGGGTTAAGCCTGCATCATCTGACATGACAGAACCAGAGCCAGACGCAATAGCAGGGCCTGATTCTGTGTCAGAGACATCCCCAGAAGCAGGCTCGGGAGGGGGCGCTTTTTACCCCCCTTCTGGCCACTAGTCGCTTCAATCCTAGCGAGAAATGCCTCAAGGACTGCCATCATAGCCTCTACAGAGGCGGCAGGGGCATTAAGGGTTAACTCAGGCATTGCTGGGGTAGAAGCTCCTGGTTCAGGCTCCATGTTACACCCACCGCTAAAATAAAACACTGGTCACCTCCCGGCTGCAAAACAGAAGGCAGGGGACCCCCAGGGAACTGACCACCCCACCCGGTTGCACTGTGAGCTGAAGCGCTGAGAAGTGCTGGCTGCACTGCGCTGTCCCTCAGGGAGAGATTTGCGGTCTTTTGCTGCGGTATTTAAGGCACTAGAGGCCAAGACTTTTCCAAGATGGCCACCGTCTGAGGTAAAAAATACTATGCGGCTACAAGAAAATGGCCGCCGAACAATGCAAACCGCGTCCGCGGCAAAAAACACGGCCAGCACATACAGCAACTCCCCAAACGCAACAAAAAAAACACAGCACCCCACAACACAGTCCCCGGTAGCGAGAGAACCCCAGGAGGGCCCCCACCCTTACAGCCGCCACCCAGCATGGGAAAGGAGGGAGAGGAAGGGAGAGAGGAAAGCAGGACGAACCCTCATTCGACCTCCCCAGGGAAGCACCAGCCATACCACCTTGCCAGGGCAAGGGGCCTAGTTACCCGTCCTGCGACCACCGGCTGGAGGCATTCCTGACAGAACCAACGTCCGCTAAACAGCATGGCTGTCGGCCAGACACACTGTGACAAGGCCATAGAGACCGGTCATATGTGTGCCCTGGAACATGTAGTTCCCCAGCCACCCCTGGAGAAATGGGGCATGTCGTGGACGACCCAGAGGTGAGCTGAGGGCCGTCACACGCTCGATGGCTGAACATGGGGGGACTACAAGAGTCAAGACCCAGCCTGTCACCCAGTCGGCAGTTGATAGTAGAATCTCAGGATTCAAAAATGCAGGAACAAACCAAAATAAAAGCGAAAAAATTGCAAAAAAACTCCAGGGACTCCAGAAGGCCATGTCTCTCCTGACGTTAGGCAGAAAAAAACTGGAGCTGCTGAGGCAGAGTGTGGGTTATACCCGGGGGACCACGCCCCCTGGGAGGAGCTGTACTGAGGAAAGTGTTTTAACACTTAAAGTGCTGTTTTCTGCCTAATCTCTCCTGGAAGGAATGATATAATACCCTAAGGTCAAAGGCTGCTGTGTCCGTCCATGAACGGAGGAGAAAGTGTGTCGGCCAAACTGTCCATGCTAAAGTGTGAGGCCACAGGTAGAATCCAGATGGATCTGAGAGATCCAAGCCATGTGTTAGTGAAAACAGCAAAAGTCTAGTAGACCGACATGGTCTCAAAAGCAGGTTGCATAGGTAGACCTGACAAAAAATTAGGCCTTGAAGAAGGTGTTCCTAAACCTTTTGTCTACAGAGTCCTTAAAAACAAGGACATCCTTGAAATCTCAAATCGGAGCCCCCTTTACAGCAGGTTCCCCCCTTTATATCAGGTGTCCTTACCAGAGTCCCCCTATACATCAGGTGTCCCAATCAGAGTCCCCCTTTCCCACCTTTGGACTGGCCGGGATTAGTCAGAGGACCTGCAAGTGAAGGCACAGGACCTGCCAATCACACACCACAGCAGGGAACAATGCTATAGAAGGAGTGTTCAGGGCGCAGTGCTCAGCACCCCAAGGATTTTCTAAAATAAGCCAATAGAGCTTCTTGTTTGCATCCAGATGATTGCAAACACGTCTTGCTTCCCATAGCAGCTGTGTGTACGGCACCCTGCACACACTTAGGCCTCTTTCACACGGGACGGATTTGTGATGATTCGCCCCGTGAACCTCCGCTTGCTCAGCAGGGATCGCTCCGTTGATCCCTGCTGAGCCGGCGGAAGACAGGGTGGTCCCTGCACACTGTGCAGGGACCACCCTGTCAGATCTTCGCTCTCTCCTATGGGGGGGATCAGATTAACATGGACCGTCTGTCCGTGTTCACCCGATCCGATGACGGATGGACAAATAGGGTTTTCCTCCGTCTGCAGAATCAGAGAATTGCGGACCCGGATGAGATTGGGTGTCAGTGGATGTTCATCCGCTGACACCAGCAATCTCATTGGGATCAATGTATGCCCCTTTTTCATCCGTGCACGCATGGATGAAAAAGTGGATATACGGTCCGCCCATGTGAAAGGGCTCTTAAAGAGCCATTATTTTATTTTTTCAGTGACTGCAGCACGTCATGCTTCCCATACACCTCTATGTCCGGCATCCCGCTTGCACGTAAAGGGCCAGTATTTATTTTTTATGATGATGAGCTTTGGTGGGGCAGAACCTTTGCACCCCCTATGGGCAAATCGCCACTGGCCGGCAGCGCTGATTATGTATTCGGACAGTGGGGAATACAATAACACGGCAAGAGGGAGGAGTCCACCATCCACCTCAAATGTGTGGATAGGGGAATTGGGTCAGGTGAAAAAATTCAACGGACTCATGTATGGACTGCCTAAAAAATGTTATATGGGGGCTGTTCCTGCAGCTTTTTTTTTGCCTTTGTCCAGTCACCTGCGGGTAGCTGCATATAACTCACTCTTAAGGCTAAAGATCTTATGTCCTGTATTGTTTAAATGATGATTTTTTTGTTTACATTTTTGCACATTTGTCAGCCTATAGTTAAAATCGTAGGACTTTTATTAAAACAACAGACCAAATAAAAAGATTTTATGTCCTTAAAGTGGTTGTAAAGTCACATATAGTACCGTTTATTCTTTTATCCTCTCTGTTTTAGGAACATAATAAATACAGTGTGTGTGTTTTAAAAAAATTATAAAGCTAAACTCCTTCTTTGCCCAGCTCTGCTGTGTGGTCACATGTCCTCTTTGCTCTCCTTCACGATCCAAGGAATACAGTGGGAGGGGTTGAGATTCCCCTCTGACGTATACAAGCTAGCAGAGGGAGGAAATGTGACCATAAAGCAGCCCTTGGCAAAGAAGGTATTTAGCTTTAGAATAAAAAAAACACACATTGTACTTAGTTCCTGAAACAGAGAGTATAAAAGTACATAATAGATGTTACTTTAAATGTTACCAAAGAAAAGGAGCAGCTGCAGCACAAAATTTAATCAAGGCAGATGGAGAGGGAAGGGTCAGGGAGGAGATCGGCTTCACAGTTTACACACAGACCACAGAAATGACAGGGAGAGAGAGGGAGGGGAAGGAGGGAGAGATGCAGAGACGCCGAATACATAGCAAAACAGAGGCACATAATCTGACCATGCTATCAGGGAGCAGCAGCCATGGTAAGCGTGGTCAGTACACACAGGGGAAGACAGGAAGGATCAACCAGGTATTGTAGAACATAGAAAGAGCCAATTGACATGCTGTTTCTCGTACCTAAAAGGGACAGGAGCATTTTTTTGGGGTTTCAACCACCAGCAAACATTTCTGCATTCACCCTAAACCCCCTCAGCATAAACTGCTGTATACATTTCTGAATGATATTATAAAACTTTGTGCTACATGCAATGCAACTTAAAAAATAAATAAAAACAAATAATTCATGCCATAACAATCTTCTGGTGGAATTTCCTAGGCATTTCCAGCATAAGTGGGAAGGGCTACCTGACAAATCTAGGTACATGCTACCCTCCCCTCCTGATTTTTTTTTTAAATAATTGCATAAGATTTTTTTCTGGTGGTGACTTGAACATCTGAGAGTAAACATGAACTAAACAATACCAGGATAGATACCTCTCTAGACTGTAAATGCTCCATCGTAGTAAAAGATCTAGAAATGGACTCTTCTTCAGGACTCCTCTTCCATTCATATCTTTTATATGGAGAATGTGGGGTATTATCATACATACCAAGGCTATGCTTTCTGCTGCTAGCCAATGAAGTTTTGGATTGTAAGCCTGTGAATATAAGCAAATTAAATAGTTGTATTAAGTTTAAAAGCAGTGATAGCATTACACTTAATAATGGAAAAGTACCTTCATATAGTTTCAGCATATATAAGAGGAAATCTGTAATTATCCATAATCGCCATGCTAAGGTAATTTTAAAACGTTTACCAGTTAATGGTCACTGCAGACAGATGTCTCTTCATATATAGAACATATGGGGGTAGCCAATGCTATATACAGTTGTGCTCAAAAGTAGGGTTGCACCGATACCTTTTTTTTTTTTTTTAACACCGAGTACTAATACTTCCCCCCCCCCAAGTACTCGTCGATACCAATTAATGATACCCATCACCCAGGAAAGGTAGGTACAGGGGTGGTTTGGGAAGTGGGGGTTGTTAGGGAGTTGGGTGAGGCTGGGGTGAAATAGGGATTGTGGGGTGAGCGTTAGGATTGATAAGGCTGTGATCGCTGGGGGGGGGGGGGAGAGGATGGGGATGGGAGGGTCATTGGGAGACACGGGGGCAGAGGTGACAGCTGGTGGAGGGAAGGAGGATGCAACACAGGGAGGGCACAGCACAGGAGGGAAAAGCACAGGGGGTTAGGAGGGCATGGCTCAGGTGCAGTACAGAGTGCAGGGTTTAGGGCACATTACATACAGAGTGCAGTGTTTAGGGCCCATTACATACAGAGTACAGGGTTCAGTTCTCCTCCACCACTCCTTTCCACTGCATTCTCATTTACATGAACCCCCATCCACCCCTCCTCAGCTCTGACTTGTGTTCACACCTCCTCTACTGCCTTTCATCTTCTCAACCCTTCCTTAAAAGATACACCCTGCACATGCCTTGCCGTTGTACCCGGCCAGCTCTAACACAGACATCCCCCATTGCAAACACTGCCTCTCAGCAGCCAGATCATCCGGGGAAGTCGGCCTCCAGGCATCAAAGTCAGAGAACGTGCAGCCTACCTCTCACCCCTGACAGTACTGCCTGGCGTGCCAGCATCTCCTTTTTCACCGCACTGCACTCAGGGAGAAAAGCTTTTAAAAAGCCCCTATCCTCGTACAGATTTAGCTGATAGGCTGGGACTGATGTTGTGTCCAGTTCAGGTCTGAGGTCACTTCTGGTATCGGAGCATTTTTGCCAGTATGCGTGAAAATGCCTAGAATCAGTATTGGTGTAACCCTATTTAAAAGTTTTCAGAGAATTGGTAATATACAGTAGGTACCATTTTCAAAGAAAACATGAGTGAGCAGGCAAAACATTTATTTTATTTCTTATGGGATTCATATTCAACAGTAGGGCATAACAGAATGGCACAATCATAAAACAAAACATGGTATAGCTGCCCATTTGTATTTTGTAAATTTTAGTGCAGCGCTATCCACTCACATATAATTAAATTATTTAACAAATATCAACACAGTGACCAAAAAATTATATATTTAAATGTCCATAAGTCATTTGAGAAAGCCAATTGCAGGCAATATGCGTGTAGAGGGGAGGAGCTAAGCCCGCAACATCATGGACGTCCTGTATCTTTGCGACATGCTTTTTATCTTTTTTTACTCTTGTAAGTGCAATATTTTAAAGGGGATTTTGAAATAAATGTTTGAAATAGAAAGCAATATGTTTCTTGCATGAAAACTAACCATTTCCTGGAGGAAAGTGTCATGTCTGAGTTGTCCAAACAGGCTGGAGCAGGTGATTTGATATCGAAGTGGAGAGAAAGGAGGGAGCTTACATTCAGAGCTTTTTTGGCACATTGTTAAGGTGAGCAGGCATACCAGCTGGTGGAGGTGTGCACAGATTATTACATTGTGAGAGAAGCATTGCGGTGGAATTTATCACACAACAATTAAAGCTACAAATACTGCAGCTGCTGACTTTTAATAAATGGACACTTAACTGTCCAGGGTGCCCGCGATGTCGGCAGTCGAAGCCGAGCAATTGCTCGTCTCTCGGCTGCCCCCGCCACTATCCTCGGTGAGGGAATCAGGAAGTGAAGGGTTGAGCCTTCACTGCCCGGTTCCCTACTGCGCATGGGCGAGTCACGTCCTCACTGGTCCCCGCTGTGTTCTGGGACCTGTGTGTTTCCCAGAAGACAGCGGTGGGGGTGGCGTGACTATTCCTGTAAGTGGGTGCAAATACCTGTATTATACAGGTATCTGCACCCCCTCCCCCCTAAAAGGTGCCAAATGTGACACCGGAGGAGGGGAGGGTCCGAAAAGCGGAGGTTCACTTTTTGTGTGGACCTCCGCTTTAAGAAGTTACAGAAACTGTTTTATATTTTATACAAACTTTTGGAATATTATTTGAATTATGGACATTTGAATATAATTTTTTGGTCACTGTGTTGATATTGGTTTACGAATTTAATTATATGTGCGTGGGTAGCGCTGCACTGTTTATAAAATACATATTCTTGATGGTGGAGTGATACACTGGGAGTGTTCAGCAGCTGCAGACTATTTAATTGCACATTTTTTTTTTATATATTATCTTTATTTTACAAATTTTCCATTTTACACAAATATACATAAAAAAGCACAAATTATGGGTATCCTGTAAACGCTTCTGTATTACATTGCAGTTTTCCATATTTTCATTGGTTCATACTTCTATATCTTAAACATACAGTCTAAAATGTTCTCAATATGTATCTATCCAGGATCCCTATAGTCCAGGCTCAAACAAACTGACAATATGACTCCAAATAGCCCCTACCCATGTGTGACGGTAGTAGAATGATATCCCCGTCAAACATTCCCTTCTTCCCATAAAGAAAATCACCCCAATATTCCACGAGGAGGAATATTCCTGGAATCGCCCAAAAAGCCACACATGAGCCAAGCTTACTGCTGGAACAAGACACTTTAATGGCAGCATGCTGCTAGGTATATATGCAGTTTACAAGCTAAATCCTCAAAGAACAATGAAATCTCCACCCCCTTTCCACACACAGTGGGGGCTCTCATACAGATTATAGGCAGACACTTCGGCGCCGACTCTGAAGACACATTTCTTTAGATAATGACATCAGTGAAGGTAATTACTAGTTGTAACAGAATATGTTATCTAGACAGCTTGGCCCCGCATATAGAAGAGGTAATTACCACAATGAAGCAATCAGAATAATTAACATGAGCCCCTTCTAATCACAGTAAACAGTAAACACAGGGCTTCTTCACACAACACACTAGATCAATTACCCTTTAACATACACAGCAATTACTAGCAGGGAGAATTAACTGAAGCATATCCTTCACACCATGCCCAACCCCCCAAAAAAGGTTCTGCTACGATAAAGCTCTATATATATTCTGCTGTCGCTGCCGAGGTTCTGAACTCCTTCTATTGTTGCCAGTTCTTTAGACTTTGTTCTCTATTACCTGCTTCTGTCTTTATCATCCTCTCCAGGGACTGCATCTCGCCCATCTCACACACCCATTCCCCAATTGAGGGCTCTACCGCCTTTCTCCAGTTTCGAGCCATTACTGTACGTGCTGCTGTTAGCATGTGCCTTAAAATATTTCTTTATGGCCTTTATGAAGCCCAGAATCATTGACAATACACAACATCTGACTTCACAGTGAGTCCTGCAATTCTTCGATATATATTATAAATTTAAGACCAAAACGCCAACACCCCTGGACAGTAATACCATATATGTGACATTGTGCCTCTTGCATATTGGCATCTCCAACAAACTTCATCATTTTCCATGTTAACTTTATGCATATCTACAGGGCATCTATATCCTCTTGCTAAGAATTTATAGTTCCTTTCCTGGTGTCTACTAGATAAAGATAATTGATGTGTCAGTTGGAAGGATCTTTACCAGTCCGATCTGGGGATATTAATCCCCAGTTCTTGTTCCCACCTAGATATACAAGATGACTCTTGTTCTATATTTTTTGGAAGCAAATGTCTGTATATTGTAGATAGGGCATGGCCTGGTCTTTGTTACTGTAATAGTAATTGCTCAAATTCTGTTAATGGCCTTTCCAATGTACATTTTTTTGTTAAAGACTTTTAATTGCACATTTGCACAATAATTTTATTTATTGTATTCTTTAAGCACATAGCACTTTGTGGCGCTGATTGACCTTTGCACAATAGCTGCCCATTTGTCTTGGCAAAATGTCTCCAGGTCATGCAACATTTTTGGTGGTCCTGCATGATGGTGAACTATCACCTTGTAAAACAATCCATTCAGTTTAAAATAGAAATGAAAGCCAAAACATTTGTGTATAGCTATAAACACATTATGAATCCCCCCCCCCTCCCTTTTTTATACAGTAAGGGCTAGATTCACAGAACACTTACGCTGGCGTATCTACAGATAAGCAGCGTAAGTGAACAGATGCGCCGTCGTATCTATGCGTCCTATTCTCTACTAGATACGCCTGAATTCTGGCCTCATCCGACCGACGTAAGTCTCCTACGCCGTCGGATCTTGGGGGCATATTTACGCTGGCCACTAGGGGCACTTCCGTTAATTTACGCGCCAAATATGTAAATGACCTACATACGCCTATTCACGCACTTACTTGCGTCCGTCGCTGTAATCTACGCCGTTTACATAAGGCGTACGCCCGTCGTAAAGTTATCCCTGCTATAGGTGGCGCAACCCATGCAAAGGTATGGACGTCGGAACAGCCGTTGAATTTTACGTTGTTTATGCAAGTCGTACGGGAATGGGGCTGGGCGTAGGCTACGTTCACGTCAAAAGCATTGAGCCGACGTATCTTAGGGAGTATATGCGATGTGATTAAGAGCATGCGCACGCTTACGCCGACCATATTATGCTACGCCACGGAAACGTACGGGGCGAGTGCTTTGTGAATACTGCTCTGGGCGCGCCGTTGGCGTAGCGTATATTCGATACGCTACGCCGGCAAAACTATGCGCCGAGCTACCTGAATCTAGCTCTACGTGATCACATTCCCTCTGTTCTCAGCTGCATAAGAGCTGGGGGAGGATAAATAGCATCACACTGCTCTTCACAGTGAATGGTTGTGTGGGGGGGTGTCAGGACAAGTCTGATTATTGAAAGAGGACAAAGGCTTCTTTCTGGCAACTTGATCATGCAGCTCATTCTTGTTAAAGTATCGTTCGATTGTGCTCCTTAAAACAACCACACCATCTTTTTCCAAAGCAGCCTGTATTTCTCCTGAATTTACCTTTGGGTTTTTCTTTATATCCTGAACAATTCTTGTGGCATTTGTGGCTGCAATCTTTCTTGGTCTATCAAACCTTGGCATGGTACCAATAGATCCCTGAATTTTCCACTTCTTAATAAGTGATTGAACAGTTCTGACTGGCACATTCAAGGCTTTGAAAATCTTTTTATATCTTTTTCCATCTTTATAACGTTTCATTACCTTGTTACGCAAGTCTTTTGACAGTTCTTGTCTGCTCCCAATGGCTCTGCATCTAGCCTGATCAGTGCATCCATGTAAGAGCTTACAAACTCATTGCCCATTTATACACAGACACTTATTGCAATTTAAAAGCCACAGATGTGGGAAATTAAATTTATTTAATAATTAATTTAATTGCCATTTTAACCCGTGTGTCAATCACTTTGTGTGTCTGTGCCAAGACCAAACATTCCAGGGCATTTAAACTTTTAATAAAGTGTGAACATCCATCCATTGAGGTGAGGGCACGGAGAGCACTGTGGCGATTGGGAAGAAGTGGTTTTGAAGATTTCATCCAGCTGAAAGTCACAATTATTCACTTTTTACGAACTGTCACCACGTCAATATGCTTTAATCATTTTGGACTATTTTTTGTTAAGTGGTTATTTTATTTTACACTTATTTTATCAGTTGTGATACACTTTATATGTGAGACCTCTCACAGTCAACACCCACTTGTTCTGTGATCATTTGTGACAGCTTTATTGGCGGTTGAACCTTGTCATAAATTTACATTGCATTTTTTGGATTATGTCCTTTAAAGAGTTCCGGCCACAATTTCACTTTTTAAATATAAATACCCCTGTAATACACAAGCTTAATGTATTCTTGTAAAGTTAGTCTGTAAACTAAGGTCTGTTTTGTTAGGTTGTTACAGCATTTAGACACTTTATAAAATAGAAATTGACTGGGGCCATCTTAAGTGTGGGCATTTTGAAGCCAGACTGTATGACTTCCTGGATTTCAGCCTTCCAGATCTCGCACATGCTCAGTGCTACACCAGCAGTGTAATAGGTTTTAGATCAGGTTTCAATAGCAACAGGAGTGTCAGAGGAAGTTGCCGCCCCTTATTTATGCAAACCTCTCCACCTCTCCTCCCCTCCTCCTTCCAGGAACCAGTAAATATACTAAATAATTTGTTCCTGTGCAGATATATCTACATAACAAAATTATATATATATATATATATATATATATATATATATATATATATATATATATATATATCTTGTTATATATGTAGTGTGTATACATATACTAGACATGTGCACTGTCAATAAATTCATTTTGTTTAGTTCCGTTTCGCATTAGCCGTTATTTCGTATTTTGTGCCCGAAACTCACTTCGGATTCGAACGCTCATAATGAGCACAGCAGGAGTACAGCCACAGGAAGTCAGCACAGAACAGGGATGGTGGGAACCCTTCATGAGGGGTTCCCACCATCCCTGCACTGACTTCCTGTGGCTATACTCCTGCTGTGCTCATTATGAGGGGTTCCCACCATCCCTGTGCTGTATCGGCCCCAGCACCACGCATCGGCCCCCAGCACCACGCATCGGCCCCCAGCACCCCGCATCGGCCCCGGCACAGCACCCTGCATCGGCCCAGGCACAATGCATCGGCCCCGGCACAGCAACCCGCATCGGCCCCCGGCACAGCAACCCGCATCGGCCCTGGCACAGTACACTGCATCGCCCCGGCACCCCGCATCGGCCCCCGGCACAGCAACCCGCATCGGCCCCGGCACCCCGCATCGGCCCTGGCACAGCACACTGCATCGGCACCCCGCATCGACCCCGGCACAGCACCCCGCATCGACCCCGGCACCCCGCATCGGCCCCGGCACAGCATCCCGCATCGGCCCCGGCACAGCACCCCGCATCGGCCCCGGCACCCCGCATCAGCCCCTGTACCCCGCATCGGCCCCGGCACAGCACCCTGCATCGGCCCCCGGCACAGCAACCCGCATGGGCCCCCGGCACAGCACCCCGCATGGGCCCCGGCACAGCACCCCGCATGGGCCCCGGCACCCCGCATCGGCCCCCGGCACCCTGCATCGGCCCCAGCACTCCGCATCGGCCCCCGGCACCCCGCATCAGCCCCTGTACCCCGCATCGGCCCCGGCACAATGCATCGGCCCCGGCACAGCACCCTGCATCGGCCCCGGCACCCCGCATCGGCCCCGGCACAGCACCCCGCATCGGCCCCCGGCACAGCAACCCGCATCGGCCCCGGCACCCCGCATCGGCCCCGGCACCCCGCATCGGCCCCGGCACAGCACAATGCATCGGGCCCGGCACCCGCATCGCCCCTCGGAACAGCAACCCGCATCGGCCGCCGGCACAGCAACCCGCATCGCCCCGGCACCCTGCATCGGCCCTGGCACGGCACCCCGCATCGGCCCCGGCACCACAGCACACATATTTACCCCCCTATCCTCCACAGCAGCCATATATACACCCCCCATCCTCCACAGCCAATAAATACAACCCCCATCCTCCATGGCAGGCCTATATACACCCCCCCATCCTCCACAGCCAATAAATACATTGCCCATCCTCCACAGCAGCCCTATATACACCCCCCTTCCTCCACAGCCAATAAATACACCCCCCATCCTCCACAGCAGCCATATATACACCCCCCCATCCTCCACAGCCAATCAATACCCCCCCCATCCTCCACAGCAGCCCTATATACACCCCCCTCATCCTCCACAGCCAATAAATACACCCCCCATCCTCCACAGCAGCCCTATATACACCCCCCCCCTCATCCTCCACAGCCAATAAATACATCGCCTATCCTCCACAGCCCATCCTCCCGCCTCCACCTGTCTCCAGTGCGCTGATACAGATCATCAGGCAGACAGATCTGTCTGATAGATCTGTATGTTACGCCGCTCGTAGTACAGCCCCGCCTCCCTGTACATTGAAACAGTGCGCTCTGCACTGTCTGTCACAAAGGGAGGCGGGGCTGTACTACGAGCGGTGTAACATACAGATCTATCAGACAGAGATGCGCTCTGTCTGCCTGATGATCTGTATCTGTATCAGCGCACTGGAGACAGATGGCAGGCGGGAGGACGGGGGCGGTGCTAGGAGTTGGAGAGGGACAAGAGGAAGAGGACACCACCTCTATGGGAGGCACTGCCCTCCCTCTCTCCCGCCCCCCGAGATTTTCAACTTCGGCGGCGATAGTTCAGCCCAGCCTCTTGGGATTGATGACACACATCTCCCAGGAGGCATAGCAGCGCTGGATGCGGCAGAGAGACCATTCCGCCGCAACTGGGAAATAAACTCACAGGAATAAAACCGTGAGTTTTTAAAAGAAAAAAAAACATGCCAATTATATTTAAGGGGGCAGTGTTAAATAGGATGCTAATAAGTTGTAAAATAGGGTGGAACTCCGCTTTAAGTAGAATTTTGGGTCAGTCCGATGGTAAGCACAGGCCTCTTAGACTATGTCAGGTTATTGTTTACATGTGCTCACAGTATAACCGGTTATTTGTTATATTTGAAAAATTCAATAACACTGCGGCCTTGCAATGTAAATCAGCCTCTGTGTCATTTTTTGACAAAGAATGGATTTTAATTGTGACTAAGCTATGCTTGTCAGAAGTCATGCAGCTCATGAGAAGAGTGCTGGCACAGGTGACCCTTTATAACTCTTAAAAACATTCCATTTCATTTTACTCATATGTTATTCTAGGAATTTTGAATCATACATTGCAACTTTTGAATCTATTAATTTACACACAGTTCCCAGTGCAGTGTCACTGTGCCCAAATGCAATGTGTTTGTATACAGTCACCATTTATGGTAGAAGATTAACGTGCCAGCATCTGTGTCACACTATGCATTAACAATGTCCCTCTCACCTCATGCATTATCAGTGACATGTATGTTATTAGTATTAGCTTGTACCTGTCACTCTGCAGACACTCTCTGCTCCCTTAATTGTGAAAGTGCGAGTATGTGATTGTTGTCAATCCAAGGCAGAAACACTCTGCGATTACTGTCACCGTACACAATCAATATGCCCACATGGAATAACGGTCATCCTTACTCTGCAATATTTTTAAATCACACACAGGACATGCACACCAATATAGGTTATAGATTCTAATGTCTCCTGGATGAACATGCATGGGAAGAGAAAAGGACCCAAGCCAAATAGTCATCAAGTGTCTCTTCGAGTTTGACAGTGAAGTTGACTCAGGAGGTCGTTTTCTTTTTGTTCACTGTTGATTTGGTTCTATGACATGTACACTGGCTTGTGTCTATATTCTTCCACCCTTTACAACAGCTGTGTTCAGGTTCCTAATTGCATATCTGGATGGCAGACCAAATGTACCATTGCTTGTAGTTGGGGATTTTAATTGTTGTCTGAATACAGCCTAGGATAGACATCCGGGCCCAAGTTCCTCTGTCCTCTGCAGGGGTACCCCCTTGGCGAGGTTGTTGCAAGAGGTGGGCTGGGTAGATATCTTGCGACATTGTAACCCTTAACAATTTACATGTTTTTCAAAATCTCATGGTAGCCCGTCTAGAATTGACCTTGGGGTGGGTAGCTTGAGCATGCTTCTGTTTGTCTCTGATTTGATCTATAGACACCTAACATTAGGTGTCCCACTCCCCTTTGGTGGGACACCTAATGTTATCCCAGCCTGTTACACTACCTAAAGCCACGTGGAAATGTAATGCGTTCTGGTTGAAACGGTTTCATTCACATGATGAAATGGCAGGGAGTATACGCAAGCTCTTCACTTTTCAGGGTCCTGATGTATTTTGCCTACAGCAATGGGAGGCCTTTAAAGCTTACCTGAGGGGTGTATTGATGGCAGAAATTAATAGGGTGAAATGCTTTCTCCACCCTAAAGGCCGAGGTGGAATCGGGTTCAGGTATTGGAACAACAGTATACTGTATTACAGATCCCTCTGACTCAACTAAGGTGGCAGGCTGCCCAATCTGCCTATGAGCATTTTCTCTCCTCCTTGGCCGAGAAGAAAAGATTATTTTCTAAACAGCCATTTTTTGAGAAGGGGGATAAAAAACGGTCTCCATTTGACGAGGATTGCGAACTCAAAGATTCCCTGCCATAGGCACAATAAAGTCCTGGGCTGGTCCCCTAGTAAGCTCACCTAAACTGATTATGCAGGAATTAGCTGTTTTCTACGAATCCCTTTACTGTCCCGGTACTACTTATGCCCAGGAAGACCTTGACCCATATCTTCAAAATATATCCTTCCTCTATGGGTTGGAGGACCCACTTACCATAGAGGAACTTCAGGAGGCAGTTGGGTCCTTTCCTAATTGTAAGGCACCTGGGGAGGATGGGATGCCCATAGAAATTTATAAACAATAGTCTGAAGTCTTGCTACCACGTTTACTGAGGGTTTTCAATAGGTCCCTGGAGTGTGGAGTTCTTTCACCCTCCATGTCAAAAGCGAACATTGTTTTACTTCTCAAACCAGGAAAAGACCCAGTAGACCCGGGGTCATACCGACCTTTTTCATTGTTGCAGAGCGACGTAAAGATCCTGACAAAGGTGTTAGCAATTCGGCTGAATAAAGTCATTACATCTCTCGTGCATGATGACCAGGCTGGCTTGATGCCTAATAAGTCTACAACTATTAACTTGAGACATGCATTCCTGAATCTACAGTGGATAACGTAGGTAGCAGGGCTTTACTATGACTAGATGCCACAAAGGCGTTTGACAGCATTGACTGGAACTATTTGTGGGCAGTATTGGCAAAATTTGGGTTTGTTCCTATTTACATATAATGAGTGCTCCTTTACAGCCAACCACAGGCTGCCATAAGGGCCTTTGGCACACTGTCGCATGGTTTTGCATTAAGGAGGGGGACTAGGCAAGGTTGCCCGCTGTCCCCTCTTCTTTTTGCATTGGCTATTGAGCCACTGGCCACTGAGATCAGGGCTAATTCACATATTGTGGGCTTTTGCTATGGCACTCTGCAAGAAAAGGTGATGCGATACCCTGCTTATGTTAGGCGATACCGAGGTTTCCTTGCAGGAGGCCATGACAACCATTACTAAACTTAGTGACTTTTTGGGACTGCGAGTAAATTGGATGAAATCCGCCCTATTACTAGTGGATGGGGATGCTTCACACCCTGTAGCTTCTACATGCCCGGAAGTATTACTATTTCCTTCAAGTACTTGGGGATCGAGGTTACCACAGGCTCGCGGGACTTCAGCCATTTAAATACCTCCCCTCTCCTTCAAAGGTTAAAAACGTGGAATGCCCTCCGCTTATCTATAGCGGGAAAGGTGAACTTGATCAAGATGATACTCATGTCACAACTTCTTTATTTTCTTCACAATGCCCCAGTGGTTATACATTTTTAAAATTGTAAATAATATCTTCCGCACCCCAATTTGGAAAGATAAACCCCCTAGAATCAAATTAGAAAATCTACAAAGGCCCAAAGATGATGGCGGGTTGGCTTTGCCCAACACATGGCTGTATTACGTTGCAACACCTTATTGGCACCTTCAGGGCTAATAGGAAATTGGTGCACCAACCATATAGTTACTCTTAGGCAGTGATGCTCCACACTATAGGTAGAGGACCCATTCCAATGGCGTTGGAGGCCTTTGCAAAGCCACATAAAAAGTACCCAACCTACAGTCTAATTCAAAAGGTGTAGAATAAATCCAAATACTTCCAGAAGGCAGATGGTTATACTGACTACAGCCCTATTTGGCTAAACGACACATATACTGAATTGGCTAAACTGCAATCTGGGGGGTAGGTGGAAAGCATATGGGGTTACCAATCTTAAGCAAATATTTCAGAATGGGGTGCTTCCGTCCTTCACGGCTTTGCAGACGGAGTACAATCTGCCATTGTCAATGCAGTTTTATTATGTACAACTTCAGCATGCAGTTACAGCAGAGTAGGTCCTCGGAGTGGCATTTACCCCCGACCCCAGTGTTTAGTCTCATTAGGAATGCAGACTCATCTAAGGGATTTTTTTCACAATGTTATATCATACTATTACAATCCTATTTGAAGCAGCATCTCTTCAGAGTCTGGAAAAAATGGGAGAGGGATGTAGACCAGATGGAAAGGGAGCAGTGAGGGGAGGCATTTCAGGCAGTAGGCTCATGCTCACTGAATGTATCAAAGACTTACTCAGCTGTACATACGATTGCAGATATACTTGTTAAGCACTGCGCAAACTGTTGCCGCTATATAAAACCTGTATAATAATAATATACTATACTCCTCATAGACTTCAGTCCACATGCACACATTCATCTCTTATGGCGGTGCCCCAAGTTGCACACTTATTGGGCTGAAGTGGTGATTACTGTTAATTCAGTATTTAAAGTTTTCCTACCTCTAGACCCGAGAGCTTGTCTGTTGGGTATATTGGAAGAATATGATTGGGAAATACATACTGGAGAGGCCATTCACAGAGAATAGAAATTCCAGGCCCGGAAACTGATTATGATTCACTGGAAAAATCTGAGAATCCCCCATCGACCAGGGAATGGATTCACAATATTGGGGAGGTGTTACGTATGGAGAAGCTTATGTACCAACATAGGTGAAGTACACTTAAGTTCGAGAAAATATGGGCACCGTTGTTGGATGTTCCGGGGCTAGCCCTGGTGGATATAATCATAGGAGTACTCGGACGTAATGCTGTCTGAAAACCAATCTATAAGGGTAAATGTACACATCCTAATGCCACTGTCTGGCATTTCTTATTGTTATACACTTGTATTCTATGGATGTTTTGTAAATGCACTGTAGTGTAAAGCGAATACTGTCTGTATACCAATCTTTTCTAATAAAAAAAAAAAAATGTAACCAGCAAAAAGTGTCTCTTCTATTGACATCTCTATAGCATGGGGCAAGAGATGCATATTTGTGAGAAGGATTAGTATGGTATAGTTTTCTGTTTCTGTCTGCAGCTGGGAGACAGGTGTAGATCCATATGTGGGCCACCCAGTTAGACAGCACTGATTTGTATCAGAAACACATTTTTACCCATGATTTTCAGACATTAGAAGACAAATAACCATTCTAATATTTTACTTGTGCCAATATGTTATGGGGGACTGCAGAGAATTACTGACCATTAGAATATCCTTGAATTTGATCAGGGACAACACTGCTCTTAAATCAAGCTTCATAATTGCTGTGGGTGTGTGTGGTGAATAAAGTAATTTAATATGCTGTAAATCTGGTCAAAATATATGTAACCTGTTCTTTTTGTAAGGGCAACTATGATATATGTCACTGAAGGCTGGAAACATTCCTATAACTCTTGTTGTATCTAGTGTTCTCTAAATCAGTGTTTTCTGTGTTCTCCTTATGCGGTGGTTCAAAACCTTTTTTTTTTTTGTTCAATTGAGTACCCTTTTTCCATAAATTGTACTCAATTGTGGATGGAGAGTAGGGTGGGAGAGAACTGGTCCCCTAGATTTACTATGCAGGGAGCAATGTGTGTCCTGATAATTAAGGGTGCATTATGGGTTACCTAGAACTGAGAAGGCCCCAAAACAAAACAACAGTCATGACAACACATCAGGCCTGGAATATTAAGACGTCATTCCACTGCATTGCATCTCAGTGACTGACCTGCCAGGCTCTTCTCGCAGACATTTTCACAGCAGGTCTTAAGATTAGACGGTAGAGCAGATTGTTTTCTTATCATTGTAAAATCACTCAGCAGTATCCCTGCACTTTCCCCTCAGATGACTGTTGTTGGAGGAGGAGTGAGACTCCAGCAGTGCACTGCAGTTCTTCTCAGCACTGCCCCAGTGCATATACACTGACATCTCAGTTAAGTGCAGTGCCCCTGAGCAGGCATGTGACCTGAGCGGCAAAGGAAGTCTTGGTTAGAAGGCTTCCTTCACTGCGCAGCATTGCTCAAAAGGACTGCTAGATATGCACTTACACAGTTATGTCACTGCCACCACCATTAACATTTTTTAAGTTTCCTTAGGGTGTACTGGCGTGCACACCTTCCCCAGGTTGGAAACTGCTGCCCTAATAAATTTAAACAATGTTTGTTATGCAAACCTCATATTGGAATTTTAAAGTCAATTAACCGCTTCCATACAGGGCTGTTATACACACATCCATACCAGGCCTATTCTGGCACTTCTCTCCTACATGTACAAATCATAATTTTTTTGCTAGAAAATTACGCAGAACCCCCAAACATTATATATGTTTTTTTAGCAGACACCCTAGGGAATAAAACGACGGTCATTGAAACGTTTTATCTTGCACGGTATTTGCGCAATCATTTTTCAAACGCCTTTTTTTTGGAAAAAAATTGTTTCATGAATTAAAAAAATAACAAAACAGTAAAGTTAGCCCATTTTTTTTGTAAAATATGAAAGATGATGTTACACCGAGTAAATAGATACCTAACATGTCACGCTTTAAAATTGCGCACACTCATGGAATGGCGCCAAACTTCGGTACTTAAAAACCTCCATAGGCAACGCTTTGAAATTTTTTACTGGTTACCAGTTTCGATTTACAGAGGAGATCTAGTGCTAGAATTGTTGCTGGCACTCTAACGCACGCGGCGATACCTCACATATGTGGTTTAAACGGCGTTTACATAGGTCGGCGGAACTTGCGTGTGCGTTCGCTTCTGCGCGCGAGCTACTGGGGACAGGGGCGTTAAAAAAAAAAAATGAATTTCTTTTTTTTTTTTTTTTTACAAATTTATTTATTTTTTTACACTTGTTTTTTTTTTTTTATTATCACTTTTATTCCTATTACAAGGAATGTAAACATCCCTTGTAATATGAATGTGTGGGACAGGTACTCTTTATGGAGAGATGCGGGGTCAATAAGACCCCACATCTCTCCTCCAGGCTGGAAAGCATAAAATCGGTGAAAAAAAATTCACTGATCTCATGCTTGCTGTTGCTTAGCAGCCGCAATTGCGGCTTTGTTTACTTACGGGGACCCGGGCGTGACGTCATCACATCGCGCCCGGGTCCTCCGACGGTCATAGAGATGACTGGTGACCATCTGGTCACCAGTCATCTCTATGCTTCCTGCCAGCGCCGGACGATTCGTTCTCCGGGCCCCCGATGGCATGGGAGAGCCCGGAGAAGCACCGGATGGCGGCGGGAGGGGGGGGATGTCCCCTCCCGCCGCCTGTAAGAACAATCTAGCGGCGGAACCGCCGCTATGATCATTCTTACGTTGTGCAGAATCGCCGGCAGAAGAGAAGGATATCTGAATGATGCCTCTAGCTGCAGGCATCATTCAGATATCCCCCCACAAAGCCCAGGACGTCATATGACGTCCACCCGGATCGGTAGAGGTCCTTTGTGGACGTCATTTGACAATAGGAAGGGCGGGAAGTGGTTAAACAGAATTAATTATTGTTGAAGGAAATGTCTTTCATTGTTAATTAACCACTTAAGGACCGCCTCCTGCAGATTTACGTTGGCAGAATGGCACGGCTGGGCACAAGCACATACCTGTACGTCCTCTTCAAGTGCCCAGCCGTGGGTCGCGCGCCCACGACCCGGTCTGAAGCTCCGTGACCACAGGACCCGATCGCCCACCGGAGTCCTGAGATCGGTCCCTGGAGCTGAAGAACGGGGAGAGCTGTGTGTAAACACAGCTTCCCCGTTCTTCACAGTGGCAGCTTCATTGATCGTGTGTTCCCTAATATAGGGAAACACAATCAATGACGTCACACGTCCATCCCCGCCCCCCCTACAGTTAGAAAAACATATGAGGTCACACATAACCCCCTACAGCGCCCCCTAGTGGTTAACTCCCAAACTGCAATTGTCATTTTCACAGTAAACAATGCATTTTTATAGCATTTTTTTCGGTGAAAATGACAATGGTCCCAAAAATGTGTCAAAATTGTCCGATGTGTCCGCCATAATGTCGCAGTCACGGAAAAAAAATCGCTGATCGCCGCCATTAGTAGTAAAAATTTTTTTTTATTAAAATGCAATAAAACTATCTCCTATTTTGTAAATTTTTTTGTATACATTTTGCACAAACCAATCGATAAACGCTTATTGCGATTTTTTTTTACCAAAAATAGGTAGAAGAATACATATCGGCCTAAACTGAGGAAAAAAATAAAGTTTTTTTATATCTTTTTGGGGAATATTTATTATAGCAAAAAGTAAAAAATATTGAATTTTTTTCAAAATTGTTGCTCTATTTTTGTTTATAGCGCAAAAAATAAAAACCGCAGAGGTGATCAAATATCACCAAACGAAAGCTCTATTTGTGGGAAAAAAAGGATGCCAATTTTGTTTGGGAGCCACATCGCACGACCGCGCAATTGTCAGTTAAAGCGACGCAGTGCCGAATCTCAAAAACTGGCCAGGTCCTTTACCTGCATAATGGCCCGGGTCTTAAGTGGTTAAAAAGCGTTTTAATAAGATATTGTTAAAAACAGTAAACCATCTTTGCAAAGTATTTCATCACATTGTACGGTAATAATAAAGTTACAAAAGTATCAGAGCATGTTGACGTGGTATTCCCCAGCTACTTGCTCTTCAGCTATCAATTGTGCAATAGACATGGTATCCAGTAGGTAGGGATGTCCAACACGTTTCAAAATGTTAGCATAAACAAATTCTTCTTCAGGGAAAATACCACTTCTGAAAAACATAGTAATTGTATTTTAGCCTCAAGGCTTCTTAAATTTATGTATAAAGTTTTAATCACAATGCATACATTTTACACTACATTCCAAACTTGGCTAGAGTACTCTCCAAAAGAAACTTCCACATCTTATGGGACTTATTCTTTGTGTAATACAAGGACTGCTGGATACATTTCCAAAGCTTGTGGCACCAAGAAAGATTTATGGCTGTAGAATAGAGAAGAAAAAAAAGGCAAAAAGAAGGGAAATAAGTAGGTTGGATAATCCATCTACATAGGAGTTTGCATAATCAAGTTAGACAATAATGTCAACTGATAGTACCTCGAAGTCTGCCAAGCGCAGCCAGCAAAGCTACTTACAAGCGAGTCACCTTTACGCAGCTAAAATCCAAACTGTTGAAAAAAGTACACACCTTTTTGGTCTCAGGCCGTCTCCCAACTATCTAGGTATGCAGCTCCAGCTAAATTATTTCATTAGCAATCTAAATTTCTACATCAGCGGCTGTGGAAAGAGGAATGGTGCCCACTGCAATCCCCAGCATCCCTCTATATTGCGCATGCTCGTCGTAGTGATGTCATTCGTTGCCGCTTCATACCTGGTCTCTGTAATGACAACATCCGGAGACCGATATAGCGACCATATTGGGGACAAAAAGCAGAGTATCTCCAGTGTCCGAGTATGGAGAAATCTTCCATTACTCTCAGTACACTTTGGAGAGAAAGGTAAGCCCCAGACAGGATTGTAGGGGGCCTTTCTGTGCCAGGTATATAGATAAGAAAACATAGAACAAAAAGAGGAAAACATATGGTCCAAGACTGAAATTTATCTCAGGCATTCGATAATTGGGTTTCTTGGCAATATGTCGACCAAGAGCTGGGTGTAATTAACAAGTGGTGGTGCCAAACTCAAAATGATGTGTAACAACGCACATGATAAAGCAAAAGACCCTTTTTCAAGTGAAAAAATCAACCTTGTAAACAAATTGAAAATGATTATAAAAGGTCGGCACCAATTCAAGTGTGTTTATGTATAGTCACTTAAATTAGCGCCAACCTTTTATAATGTTGACCAAGAGGCAGTTATAAATTAGCAATCCTCATGCTATGCATGTGTTTACTTACACATTGTTCGAATTCTTGCCATATTTTACCAATATAAAAGGAACCACACTGGCACTGTAATAGGTAGACTATCGCCTGTGTTTTGCAATTAGAAAAATGTTTAACATTGAAGCGCTCACCATTAGGCAGTGTTAGATGCGTCCTTCTACTAATGACTGCACACGATCCACAGGGAAAGCTTCCCTAACTTTTACAGGTATCCCTTCTTGATTGGCCTTTCTATTGAACTTTGTATAAGCAATTCTCCAATGGATCCAGCTTTTTTATAAGCGATTTGTGGATTTTTGGTTAATAGATTATGAATGACCGGATCTTCTGTGAGGACAAGCCAATATTTGGTAAAAATTCTCCTCACTTTATCGTGTTCATTTGAGTATCGTAATATTACTTATTGTAATGTTATCTTGCTTCTTTATTTTGGGGTTTGAAAATAAAATCCTGCCTCTTATTGTCTTTAACATGGTTAAAGGCTTTAAGTTGATTGATTTGGTATAGACCCTTGCTAGTAATCAATTCATCTGCCTCCTGTTGGAAATCTTCATTTGTTGTATAGTTGAACTTAATAAGCAGGTATTGACTAAAGGGTATGGATTTTTTCAAGGGATCTGAATGAAAATTATCAGCGTGCAACAAAGTATTACAGGAAGTTTCTTTCCTGAAAAGTCTACTTGTTAGTTTGCCATTTGTATCCTTACAAATGCTGATATCAAGAAAGGAAAAAAGAAAAGATTAAGATTGTTACTGTTCATGTGATCAAGACAAAGTTTCAATTCATCTTTTGGGCCAACCCATACAAGTAGTACGTAATTATGTACCTTTGCCAGAAAACTATGTGTCTTGTGTACATAGATAACTGATCACTGGATAAAAAGTCTGTCTTCCACTCCCCCAGGTACAGGTTTGTGTAGGAGGGGGCGCAACATGTCCCTATAGCAACACCCTGTACCTGGAGGTAGTGGGAGCCTTTAAAGAGAAAAACATTATGACGTAGAATGAATTCTAGCATCTGTAATACAAGCTTATTGAATTTCCATTCTTGTGTTGCCCTTTGTTGGAGTACACATCCCACAGCAGCAATTCCCAGATTGTGTGGAATGCTGCTGTAGTGATTCAACATCAATCGTTACTAACATTGCAGACCTGGGAACTTCAAGATTTTCCAAAATCTGCAACAAGTGAATCGTGTCTTTCGTATAAGTCGTCAAATTCTTGACATGGGGTCTCAAATGTTGGTCAATGACTTGACAAATCCCCTCAGAAATACATCCATTCCCCGAAATAATGGGTCTTCCTGGTGGATTATGTATATCCTTGTACACCTTGGGAAGTGCGTAGAAAGTGGGTGTACAGGGGGTATTTAACATGAATAAATTGCAAAATATCATTGGTGACTTTACCTTCTCTTTGGGCCTCATCTACCATTGAGGAAAATCCTGGTTGAACCCGTCAACCAGGGATTGGGAGATTTTAGTATTAAAGATTTTGCATAACAAACATTTTTAAAACATATTTTCATACATAGCATTGTCCATTTGGATGATGTTAGCTCCCTTATCTGATGTTTTTATAGTCAATTTAATATTTTCTTTCAGGGATTAAAGTGACAACTGATGTTTAGGATACAAGTTTCCAACTTTTGTAACTTTTTTGTAGCTTCTATTTCTTTTGTTTGTCTGACAAAAAATGCCACTGCTGGATTTTGGTTAAGTGGTGGAAATCCCTGTGATTTATTTTTGAACCCCACAGCAAGCAGCTTGTTACAGTTCCCTGCATCCATTCAGACAGGAATCCCCGACTTGGCCCTGCCCCCTCTGTCTCCTGATTGACAGCAGCGGGAGACAATGGCACCGCTGCTGTGTCTCAGCCAATTAGGGAGGGAGAATCTCGGAAGGCTGAGACACTCGTGGACATCGCTGGACAGAGGGGGTATTAGGGGGGTTGTTGTACACAGAAGGCTTATCTTAATGCATTAGGATAAAAAACTTTCTGCCTTAACGACCCCTTTAATTTGTCTTCTGTGATGTTTTCACTACATAGGGCTCTATTCCCTTCTGTATTGTGGTTGACTTGGCTGTGATGGATTTGTCTAAAAAATCATCCTATTATGTTTTGGCAATTGCTCCCAAATCTCTATTGGTCCAAGGATGCAAATGGCAAACTAATCAGTAGGATTTTCAGGAAAGAAACTGCCGGCAACATTTTGCCCCACGCTGAGTTTTCATCCAGAGCAAATTAATATTCCCAATAGGAGTCAGATTAATTGACTAAGATTACTAGCAAGGGGCTATACCAAATCAACTTTAAAAAGAGCCTTTAATCGTGTGAAAGACAATAAGAGACAGGATCTTATTTTTCAACCCCGAAAAAAGAAGCAAGATAACATCACAAGAGCAATATTACGATACTCAAAGGAACACGATAAAGTAAAGAGAATTTTGACTAAATATTCACCTATCCTCACAGAGGATCCGGTCATTGGTAATCTATTAACCAAAAATCCACAAATCACATATAAAAAAGCTGGATCTATTGGAGAATCGCTAATACAGTGAATACAAAAGGAGAATCAAGCAAAGATCCCTGTAAAACTTAGGGCAACTTTTCCTGTGGATCGTGTGCACAATACAATGTTCAGTCAACAATAAAAAGGACGCATAAAAGGACACATCTGACACTGCCTAATGGTGAGCGCTTCTGTGTCAAACATTTTGCTAATCACAAGACACAGGGGGTAGTCTACCTAATGCAGTGCAGTGTGGTTCCTTTTATATTGGCAAAACACGGCAAGAATTTGGACAACGTGTCAGTAAACACATGCATAGCATGAGGATTGGCAATTTATATCTGCCTCTTGGTCGACATATTGCCAAGAAACACAATTATCGAATGCCCAAGATAAATTTCACAGTCTTGGACCATATTCATGTCTGTCTATATCTCCTTGGGCAGATGTAGTGCGACAGAGCAAAACCTATTGGGATAATTAGGCCAAGAGACTAATAGCAATGCTGGAAGAAGCTTTTGTGGCTAAAGGTATAGTGGACACTATGGCTGCTGTGCCAGGAGAGGCATCTGCTGAACAGCCTATAGGCCAGGGTGCACTGTCTGTTGCAGAGATTAACCCTCTCATGTCTGAAGGTCCGACTGAGCATAAATGCACACCAGAAATCTTGCCCACAGCGCATAAAGGGAAAAATTATGTGGTGTATTTTGTGACAGACGTGCTCAAATATATACTAGATGTATGGATTATACAGCCAATGTATATCTTGCCATCCTCTACTACGTTTGGAGAACTTGTACCACGGGGTACTGCTGATTTTGCCTGCTGTACTGTGTAGAAATCACAAATGTTGAAATTGTTTAATGCAATTGTAGCGGGCTGCTCCTGTTGGGCAGGTGCTGCTTTAAATTTAGAGGGGGTCTGAGAGTTAGTTGACTCGGACATGTGTAATTTTGACAAAATTTTGCCTCTGTTTCAGCCATGGCTGTGCTGGGAGTAACCACCAATGTTCGCCTAGGGGTGTTATTACCACTCCAGGCCAAAGGGTGGCAGCAGCAGAGTCAGGGTGTATTGGGTGTCCCCCTCGGTAGCCAATCAGTGGGGGTGATCGTCCCACTGTGCATGCTGGGGAGGGGTACATAAGGAACAGACGCCACTGGACCGGGGTCGTCGGTCTGTCGTCCCACCACCTCGTGGCCCACCTGGCCAGGGGTGCGTGTTCCTGAAATCCTGACTCCGGGACCACGTTGGTTCAGGGTTGTGATCTGTCTAAGTAGGCCCAGTAGTCAGACTGGGGCCTGCACTTTCGAGGTGATCCTGTGCTGTCTGCCCTGGAGGGAGGAAGCCGCTTGATGAAGGAAGCCAGGGGAGGACCCATCCTGGAGAGGACCATGCAAGAGGCTGGTATCCCGGGAGGAGGCCTAGAAACTTCATCGAAGGATGCACCATACACGGATGGTGATCGCCTGTCAGATCTGAGTTCTACAGAAGTAAATCTGGAGAGATCCGGGTTACTTAATACTGTGTTAAAGGGATTCGGGACCGAAAGTGTCTCCTCGTGAAGGAAGGTCTGTGGCAGAGACTGTACTTTATTCCATGCGCCATTCCAGCTGCTAGGCCAGTGAGAGGGACCTATCCGGGTGAGCAATACCCACTCGAGAACTGTTTGCTGGAAGCAGGAGGGTTTCCGAATTGAGATTATGCACCTGAACCCATCTACTTGTTTACCCTTCCACCCCTTCTTTCCTTACCAAGTTCTGCAAATAAATCTTAGAAAAAGAAGTGTAAAGTGTGGATATTGAACTTTTTCAACTCTCTTCTACTACCCTGGACGGCGAAGATATAGAGGCAACATGCTGCCCGAAATACTTAGCAGCTCCTCCGGGGGCAGTGCTACACAATGTTTTATGTTAACGTGGAAAGTTGTCTCACAGTGTGCTGGATTGCTTCATACAGAGGTTGTGTAAGGCCCCGTACACACCATGGGATTTATCTGCGGATAGATTCTATCGAATGGGTTTCAGCGGATAGATTCTATGGTGTGTACACTCCGGCGGATATTTATCCGCGGATATTTCCGAATTCCAGCAGATAAATATTTGTCGACATGCACAGAATATCTATCTGCTGGAATCGGATCCCACGGATGGATCCGCTCGTCTGTACAGACTCACCGGATCCATCCGTCCAAAGGGATTCCCCGCACGCGTCGTAATGATTTGACGCATACGTGGAATTCCTTATATGACAGCGTCGCGCCCGTCGCCGCGTCATAATCGCGGCGACGGCGCGACACGTCATCGCCAGAGGATTTCGGCGCGGATTTCAATGCGATGGTGTGTACACGCCATCGCATAGAAATCTGCTGAAATCCTCGAGAGGATTTATCCGCGGATAAATCCTCTCGTGTGTATGGGGCCTAAGAGAGAGACTCTAGAGAACTGTTGGACAGGTCAGAGGTATCAAAAATACCAGCGGTAACAGAAGTGGTAAAAAAAACTGGTGTGAAAAAATGTGTTGAAAAATACTTGTTGCAAGAACAGTCGCTGTTGGTGTGTTGGACGGCAGGGGGGCAATGTGAAACTGTGGGAAGGTCCCATATGGAGTAACTGCTGGCCTGTGTATGGACCCTTCTCAGACACCGTCCTAGCAAGCGATGGGATAGGAGTTCCTGTCTGAATTGTGCATTTTTGAGAAGTTGGTTGCAAAGGGTAACCGAACAGGTAGTAGCAAACCTGAAAAACAGATCGTACTGGGTAAGCCTGAGTCAGGTAGTGAGAGAAGTCAGTCCCTGACAGTGGGTGTAGAAGTAGGCCTCACAGTCCTGGAAGAGATGAAAAGATAGAGAGATCAGGAGGACCCCAAAGATTAGGAAGAAGTTCTCATGGAAGCTCACCCGGAAAAAAAGGTGGGTGGAGTGCCCCTTTAGGAAGGTGGTCAGAAAGTTTTTGACTCCTGGGGGTGGTAGTAGGCACAGAGGTGCCAGAATGAAGGGTGGTATATTTCTCCCTCCAAAGCGAAACGGGGAGGGGGGGGGTCGTGTACATGTGGAGAAGTGACCCCATTTAACTGTGTATATTAGCAATTTCAGCTTGCTTTTTACAAAGATAGTCATGCTGATTACACACCTGTGGGCTGGATTTATATTCCTCTCTGGAAGAGAGCTCAGGGCTCAGACTTGGAGACAGCTCCTCCCAGCAGACAGAAAGTCTTGCCTAGGAGGTCGGGAGGGCCCCAGTAGAAGACGGCTCCGGAGTCTAAGGCTTTTTTCACACAAGGTGGACTCCGTCGCTACGGAGTCCGCCAGCTCAGCGGGAGATCTCTCCGCTGAGCCGGCGGATGACAAGTCCCTCTCTGCTCACTGAGCAGGGAAGGGCTTGTGCAGCGCCGCTGTCTCCTATGGAGAGATCTGATGAAAACGGACAGCGTGTCTGTTTTCATTAGATCTCACCCGATCCACCATGGACAGATGGGGACGTATCTCCATATGTCTGATTTTGGCGGATCGGATCGGACCGGACGTCAGTGACCATGTCTCCGCTGACATCTGACGCTCCATAGTCATGCATGGAGCAGCCGTGTGAAAGGGGCCTTAGGCTGTAGGTGGCAGCCTGTGTGTGCACGTCTGTAGCAGGCAGACATGGACCACGACCGAACAGTACAAAGCTGACAGTGAGGAGTCAGGATGACTCCGCCCTACAGAAACAAGTCTGAATGTGAGTGTTGGGAAGACACCTACCCCTTTAGAGAGACTGCAGGTGGCAGTTGGAATCCTGGGAGAGCTAGGAGAGAGCTTGACCCAAGCATACAGGTCTGAGGAACAGACCTATGGCCGAGGCATGAGGCCTGAAACAGCTGTATAAATAGTAGGTAAGCCAGGAGGCTGAATAACCATGAAGTTTGTGTTTATACAATGAGGGTGCCAGGCTGCCAAGTGGGCTGCCATGCCTTTAAAATGCAGTCTTGACTTACATGTGTTTCTTCAAATCGAATACACCACTTGAGCTGAATCACCCCAATAACTTACGATAGTTAAAAATAAACATCTGGATAAACACCCCCTCCTGTACATCCCTATTAAAGTTGTTGCATTCTGGGCACCTGTAGCGGAAAAATAGATAACACACCCTTGTGTTATGAATACAGAACATACACAATATTGTTGTTTTCTTTTTTTTGTATATACAAGCAATATTGATGTTCTGATGGTGTGAGTGCTCTCCTAGACTCAGATCTCCCAGATCTATGTGTTCTTGTGTACATACCCAACATCTCTCCAAAATGCACTGAGTGTAATGGAAGATTTCTCCATACTCAGACACTGGAGATACTCTGTGTCGGCGGCTTTTTGTCCCCCAATATGGCCGCTATACCGGTCTCTGGATGTTGTCATCGTGGAGATCGGATATGATGCAGCAACCCATGACGTAACTACGATGCGCTTGACCAATATAGAGGGACGTCGGGGATTGCAGTCGGCGCCATTCCTCTTTCCACAGCCGCTGCTGTGGATGAAACAATTTAGCTGTAGCTGCATACCTGGATGGTTTGGAGATGGCCTGAGAACAAAGGAGGAGAGTAACATACTTGGTAAGGTTGAATAAAGACATGAGTCCATTCAGTTCAACCCGTGTAGGTGTGTGTGCAGAAAAATAATTTCCCATATCCCATTAAATTGTTTACGTTAAGATGTATTGGCCGATATTTGGCCATTTTTGATAAATCGGCATCGGCCGATTATTATCAAAATGAGGCCGATATTTAACACTGGCCGCCGTTCCTCCCTTCTCTGGCAAGCATCAAGTGCCGCACTGAGTGTGTGAAACTGACAAGTGATAGGAGAGAGAGAGAGGGGCGCTCAATGTCGGGGGTGGGCAGGACCCGGCCGGGGTGGGTGGGACCCAGCAGCCAAACACCAGCCAATGGGATGGTATCTGGGCGGGCCGCTACGTGTATGTGGCCCCCCCTTTCTTAAGCAGCCCAATCATTGGCTGGTGTAATATATCTGCCCATCCCGGCCGGGTCCTGCCTAACCCCGAATCAAGCTCCATTCTGACAGCACTCTCTCTCTCTGTGAAACCTGCCAGTGCCAACCATTGCTACCAACCAGTGCCACCGCCAATCAGTGCCACCAGCCAGTGCCATCTGGCAGTGCCACCCACCAGTGCCAGCCGCCAGTGCCAGCCAGTGCCACCTGCCAATCAGTGCCAACCAGGGCCACCACCTGCCAGTGCCATCTGTCGGTTCTAAACCAGTGCCATCTGTCAGTTCCAAACCAGTGCCACCTTCCAATGCCAACCAGTGCCATCTGTACTTAGGACATCTAGTGTGTGCTAGAGTGACTGTAGCAAGCAGAAAGGAGTGGAGTGGGAGAGTTTTTTTTATTTTTTAAATCGGCCTAAAATATCGCCCCCAAAAATCAGCATCATATATCGGCCATCGGCCGCCCCAATTTCTGAATATCGGCACCGGCCAGAGAAAAACCCATGTCGGTAGACCTCTAATCCATACTTCCTGCCGACACCACTGATCGTGGAGGAGAGAGTTCCACATCCTCACCACCCTGACAGTGAAAAGAAACCCTAGGCAGCTCAAGGTTAAACCGCTTCTCATTCAGTCTCATCGTGTGGCCCCGTGTCCTCTTACACTCCCTGGGACTGAAAGGTTTCATACTTATTCTGCGATCACCATTGAGATATTTGTATATCGCAATCCTTTCCCCTCTCAAGCGTCTTTTCTCCAGTGAGAATACATTTTGCGATTTCTGAGGATTGGTGACCAGAACTGGACGGAATACTCCAAATGCAGTCGAACCAGAGTTCTATAAAGTGGCACAACAATAGTCTTATCTCTGGAGTAAATTCCCCTTTTAATGCATGCCAATATTGTTCTGTCTTTGGAAGCCGCATCTTGACACTGCATGCTAGATCACACTAGATCCTTCTCCATCCTGGAAGCCCCTAGAGATTCTCCCCTAAAAAGTAACTTGTGTTTATATTTTTACCCAAGTGCATTACCTTACATTTACCAGTATTAAACTTCATTTGCCATGTAGTAGTCCACGCAATTACTTTATCCAGGTCCTCTTGTAAATTCTCTATATATAGTACTTTTTTCGACAGTTTGGATTTTGGCTGCATAAAGGTGACTCACTAGTAAGTAGCTTTGCTGGCTGCGTTTGGCAGACTTTGAGGTGGACATTGACATTATTGTCTAAATTATGCAGCCCCCCTGTAGATGGACTATCCAAATACCGTATTTATCGGTGTATAACGCATACTTTTTTCCCCCTAAAATCAGGGGAAATCGGGGGTGCGCGTTATACGCTGATGTAATTTTTTTGCCAATGGGGGGGGGGGGGGGGGGGATGTCGTGCCGGCCATCCTACCTCTCCTGGTCCTGGGACAGCTCGCCGGCGTACTAAAGAGATTAAAAGAATCGATCGTCCCTTCTCTCCTCTTCTTGCTCCTCCTCCCCCTCCGAGTGTAGCTTCAGATTGGAGGAGGAGAGCGGTCACATGAGAGGAGAGCGATCACGTGACCAGCCGAGGGAACACAGTATGAATGAGAAGGGACTGGCAGTGCTTGAACACAGGCTACGGTATGTATTAGAAGGGACTGGCAGTGCTTTTTTTTTCTGGCAGTCTCCTGGGAGTGCAAGGGGGCTTTGTAATGTAAAGGAGCTGTACTGTGCAGGGAGACAATGCTGTGTAGTGTATGGGGGGGGGGGGGGGGTTGCTACGTATTGTGATGAGATCTATGAAATGTGCTGAGATCTGTGTAATGTGCTGAGATCTGTGTAATGTGCTGAGATCTGTGTAATGTGCTGAGATCTGTGTAATGTGCTGAGATCTGTGTAATGTGCTGAGATCTGTGTAATGTGCTGAGATCTGTGTAATGTGCTGAGATCTGTGTAATGTGCTGAGATCTGTGTAATGTGCTGAGATCTGTGTAATGTGCTGAGATCTGTGTAATGTGCTGAGATCTGTGTAATGTGCAAGGGGGGGGGGCTTTGGTCTGTGTAATGTGCAGGGGGGCTTTGGAATATAAAAGGGGCTGTTAAAAGTTTTTTTCCTGAAACTTCACTCTTAAAATTAGGGTGCGCGTTATACGCCGATAAATACGGTAATTATTTTCCTTCTTTTTGTCAGTTTTTTCTTCTCTATTCTCCAGCCATAAATCTTGGTACCACAAGCTTTGAATATTTATCCAGAAGTCCTTGTATTAAACAAAGAATAAGTCACATAAGATATGGGAGTTGCTTTTGGAGAGCCACTCTAGCCAAGTTTGGAATGTAAGTGTAAAATGTATGCATTGTTGTTAAAACGTTATACATAAATTTAAGAAGCAGTGATGCTAAAATACAATTACTATGAATTTCAGAAGTGGTAGTTTCCCTGGAGAAGAATTTTGTTTATGCTTACACTTTGAAACGCGTTAACATCCCCACCTACCGGAAACCATCGCTATTGCACAATTGATGGCAGAACAGCAAGTAGCTGGGGAATACCAGTTAAACTTACAATGTGGTGAACTACTTTGCAAAGATGGTTTACTGTTTTTAACAATATCTTATTAAAACTCTTTTTAACAAATGAAAGACATTTCCTTCAACAATAATTACTGTATTTATAAGCTCATAACACGCACCCTAACTTTAAGAGGGAAGTTTCAGGAGAAAACTTTTCACAGCCCCCTGCGTATAAGACGCAGGCACAGTTAACTCTCTATTTTCAGGGTAAAAAAGTGAGTGTTCTACGCCAATAAATACAGTAATTCTGTTTAAAGTGGTTGTTAAGCCTCTCTAACCTGTATACACCATCATCACTGCCTCCTATTGCAGTGTCCCCCTCTGTGTATGATTTATAAAAATAAATGCTGCAAATACCTAATTTCACAGCCAAGATTGCAATCACATGACCAGCCAGCTTTCTCCTTTCTTTGCTGAGATTCCCCTGCTGACATCAGTCTGAAGGGGAGCAAGAGAGCTGGCTAATCATGTGATCGTAATCTCAGCTCTTAAATTAGGTATTTACAGCATTTATATTTATTAATCATTCACAAAAGGGGAAGACTGCAATGGGAGGCAGTGCTAATGGTGTATACAGGTTAGTGTTATGAGAGCAGAAGGAGGGGGAAAGATGGCTCACACACAGACAGAGAGGGGAGGGGGAAAATGACACAGGAGCAGAGAGGAGAGCAGATAGTAGGCTGCAGATGATGGAGGCACATAAACTGACCACTGTATCAGGCTCAGCTGCCATGATACACCATGGTCAGATATAACATACTTTTAAAAGGAGTAAGGTACATTTTTTTTGGGGGGGTTAACACTTTAATTTCCTTTAAAATCACAATACGAGGTTTACAAAACAAACATATTTAAAGGGATGATGGCAATCACACACTCAGTCACACAAGTCTCTTTTTGCAATGAATTTAAACAATAAAATGTTTCATATGTGTGTTTCCTAATCAAGCGTTTGTCATTTAGATCTTCTGTCCTCAGAGGGAGCCAGGCTTTGGCCTATGGATTAATGCAGTCCTCTTGATTTCTGGCTTCTCTACAGATAAAATCACTTGCTATGTTATGTTCTAAGAAGTAGATCCTTCTGCTATTAGGCAGGCCATACACGGTTCAAATTTTTGATTTTAAACCGTGTATTGGCAGGCTAAATATACCCATGTTGATCAATCGATCAACTTGGGTACAACCAGCATGCCGGTTTTTACCTGCGATTATCACTAGCGGCTGCTAGGAATAATTATCGTCTTCTCCCAACGGGGATGACTCCACCCATCAGGAGAAGCTGGCTTGGCAGGAGGGATTCCCGCATCAACACTGTGTTGATGGGAGAATCAAGCTAATTTCTTTCCTGCAACCCGTGTTTGCGGGAAAGAATTTTTTTTTTAATTTGTGAAGAAACTTTTCAATTTTCCATTACTGCAGGTTCCAACTTTTGAAAGTATATTTGTCAAAAAATGTAATACATACTTCTGCAGTACATGCACATTTCCCCCGTTGATCCTGCCAGACACCCAGTGAACTCCATACTTATTGTAGTCAACTGCCAATGTCTCCACATCTCCTTATTTCTGTAGCCCTTCATTGTGTACCCTCCTGCTATTACATGCTGTAAAGTGGCTCATGGGAGAGGGAATGTGTTCGGTAGTCAAGCCAAGAAAAAAAATCACATAGGGGTGGCAACACTGTTTAGGAATCCGGTGCAGCAGACACAGCATTGTCAGCATATTACAGAAAGTTACAAGCTCACTGGATTTATGGCAAAGGTCAACAATTATTTTTCAGTACATGCGCTGTTTTTTTTTAAGGAAAGGTTCACCTTTGTAAAAAATAAATAAAATAAGTGCACATCTTTTTTTGCAGGTAAAAAAAAAAATTGGATTTTTTGTACTCACCGTAAAATCCTTTTCTCAGAGTCCATGGACGGACACAGCTCCTTAAATCTTGACAAGTGGGTTATGTTCACTGTTTACAGGAGAGGACTAGGCAGAAACATGTTAAATAATTAAATACATGTTACATTAACAGAGTTGAACAGCCCCGGCGGTCCCTCCAGACATAACCCTCCTCACTGCGGCATGCAGCCTCAGTTCGTAACAAGCAGTACAAACCTAAAAAGGAGGGGTGGGTGCTGTGTCCGTCCATGGACTCAGAGAAAAGGATTTTACGGTGAGTACAAAAAATCCTATTTTCTCTTATCGTCCATGGACGGACACAGCTCCTTAAATCTTGACAAGTGGGACGTCCCCAAGCAGTGTCAAAAACGAGGGGTGGGAAATACATCAGTAAAACCAATTTTAACTACACCCCAAACAAGCAGAGCTCCTCAACGGAGGAGGTGCAACTTTAAACGGCCGCCTGCAAAAACTAGCGGCCGAAAGAAGCATCAGAAGATGCACTCACAGCAACCATGTAAATTCTGGAAAAAGCGTGAACGGACGAGCAAGTCGCCGCCTCGCACACCTGTGAGACTGACGCATGATGTCGGAAAAAAAAACAGGAAGCACCAATTGCCCTGGTCGAAAGTGCCGTGACCGGAAAGGGGGGCCGCCCCTTAAGAGCATAGGCCTGTATGACAGCCTGCCTGATCCACCGAGAAATGGTGGTCGACGAGACCGCCAGGCCCTTTTGTGGACCAGACACCGACACAAAAGAGAGTCAGAACTCCGAAACTGAGCCGTAGCAGGCTGGTACACCTGCAAAGCACGTACTACGCCTAAAGTATGAAAGGCAACCTCCGTAGGATGCGTCGGCCGAGGAGAGAAGGATGAAAGAACAATGTCCTTATTCCGGCGAAAGGCCGAAACCACCTTCGGAAGAAGGGAAGGTCGTGGGCGCACCACCACCTAATCCTTATGGAGGATCAAGCATGGCGGCTGTCAGGGCACAGACCTTTTACGGTCTCTTTCCCTAGTTGGTCCTGGGTGGAATCGAACCCAGGATCTCTCCATTGAAGGTCCAGCTCTTTTGTCTCTGAGCCACTGCTCAGTTCTATTCTGTGTGCTGTCCATTGGAGCCTGGTTCTGAAACCTGTACTTCTGTGGACCAATCAGTGGCCAGTGCGGCCTATTTAAGCCAGCCCCTTCCCCTTTGCTAATTGCTGGTTCGTTGTCAGCTTTACCCTGTGAGAGAACCTTGGAAACCTGTATACCCAGACCTGCTTGACCCGGATTGGACCTTGACGATTCTCTGCCATCTCCTACACTTGACCCCTGCCTGCTTATCGGATTTGCTGTTGTCTCCTGCCCCTTGACCTTGGCTTGCTCTCACGGACTTCCTCTGATCTCTCCAACTCCTGACCCACGGCCTGTGACCCGGATTTGCCTTTGTTTCCTGTTGGTCCCTTCTGGACTTACCTGCCTGGTCCTGCCTGATCAACGACTGTCTCCAGTCCTCTGCACCTGCCCTGTTTTCGTCAGCTGCACCAAGTCTGCCTACCAGTTCCCGGCACAGGTGCCTCCTTGTGCCGTCCCTCCTCTGTTCTAACTCCAGGGAGTGGTCTGCACAGGGTCGCAAAGGTGAGCCGCCCTCAGCATCTCGGCCTCGGTAAGTAACGTTCCTGACAGTACGAACCAGCCATTATGTCTGAGGCCGACAGGGCATGCTCACCCCTTGAAAACCTGTGTCAACAGGTGTCTGTTTTGACGGTTGCCGTTCAAAAATTGCAAGAATTACATAATGGACTGACGGATAACATGGAGTCCGCAGACTTGTTCAAAATGCTCACTTCCTTGGCTCTGCAAGTCTCCAGCCTGAACCATATTATTCAGGAACTACAACAAGAAGTCCAAAAATTTAAAGAGACAACACGCCCAGCCCCGGAACCTGTATATTATGAGCCATTTGTTCGTATGCCAGAAATATTCGATGGGAACCGTGCATCCTTCTTGTGCTTTAAAACTGACTGTGAGCTATTGTTCACCCTTAAACCTAGGACCTATGCCACGGACTATATTAAGGTTAGAGCCTCCGTCAACTTGCTAACAGGGCAGGTCAAATCGTGGGCTCACCCACTGCTGCAGGAAAAAAGTCCAGTCTTGGACAGCTGGGAGACGTTCATGTCTGCTCTGGACTCATATATCCCTGCTTCCAAGAGGACCAGCACTCCCAGGTCTGCTCTTAGTTCACGAGGCCTACGGGTACCCAAGGATAGGAAGCCCCAGTACGGTTATGACCTCCAGCCAGCCCAGTGTGTGCCAAATTATGAGACTCCGTATGTGCCCAGCCTGGAAGTTTCCCCACCACAAGGCCTTGACATTTCTGTGGATGCACACACGCCTACCTTGGAGGAGGAAGAACCCATGCAGATCGGGGTCATCCGGTCCAGCCTATCTATGGCAGAAAGAGAGCGGAGAAGAGCCCATGGACTTTGCTTTTATTGTGGTGCTAGCGGGCACCTTATATCGCTTTGCCCAACTCGCCCACCTCGGCCAAAGCTTCTTCAAGTGGGTACTATTGGAAGTTTTTTCTATGCCTCAGAATCTGTACCTACCTCCCCAGTTTCAGTGTCTTCGGTTCCTGTGTCCCCAGTTCCAGTGTCTTCGGTTCCTGTGTCCCCAGTTCCAGTGTCTTCAGTTCCTGTGTCCCCAGTTCCAGTGTCTTCGGTTCCTGTGTCCCCAGTTCCAGTGTCTTCGGTTCCTGTGTCCCCAGTTCCAGTGTCTTCAGTTCCTGTGTCCCCAGTTCCAGTGTCTTCGGTTCCTGTGTCCCCAGTTCCAGTGTCTTCGGTTCCTGTGTCCCCAGTTCCAGTGTCTTCGGTTCCTGTGTCCCCAGTTCCAGTGTCTTCGGTTCCTGTGTCCCCAGTTCCAGTGTCCCCAGTTGAAATTCCAGATCATATCTCCCCAAGTGAAGTTCTCCCTCTAGACTGCACATATGCCTCAAATGGTACTATGGTCCGTAAACAGGATCTGGAGATGTTGGAACGAGCTTTACAAGCAAGGAGGGCGCCCCCTACCAGAGCTTCAGGATCAAAAAAGCCAAAAAAGAAAAAGTAACAATCTACATGCTCCCCGTTTTATCCAAGCTTCCCATCAGGAGCTTCCGGAACTAACGGACAGGTTGGGCGTCCGGAGTCCGCCCCTAGGGGGGGGGCACTGTCAGGGCACAGACCTTTTACGGTCTCTTTCCCTAGTTGGTCCTGGGTGGAATCGAACCCAGGATCTCTCCATTGAAGGTCCAGCTCTTTTGTCTCTGAGCCACTGCTCAGTTCTATTCTGTGTGCTGTCCATTGGAGCCTGGTTCTGAAACCTGTACTTCTGTGGACCAATCAGTGGCCAGTGCGGCCTATTTAAGCCAGCCCCTTCCCCTTTGCTAATTGCTGGTTCGTTGTCAGCTTTACCCTGTGAGAGAACCTTGGAAACCTGTATACCCAGACCTGCTTGACCCGGATTGGACCTTGACGATTCTCTGCCATCTCCTACACTTGACCCCTGCCTGCTTATCGGATTTGCTGTTGTCTCCTGCCCCTTGACCTTGGCTTGCTCTCACGGACTTCCTCTGATCTCTCCAACTCCTGACCCACGGCCTGTGACCCGGATTTGCCTTTGTTTCCTGTTGGTCCCTTCTGGACTTACCTGCCTGGTCCTGCCTGATCAACGACTGTCTCCAGTCCTCTGCACCTGCCCTGTTTTCGTCAGCTGCACCAAGTCTGCCTACCAGTTCCCGGCACAGGTGCCTCCTTGTGCCGTCCCTCCTCTGTTCTAACTCCAGGGAGTGGTCTGCACAGGGTCGCAAAGGTGAGCCGCCCTCAGCATCTCGGCCTCGGTAAGTAACGTTCCTGACAGCGGCTTGCAAGACAAGACCGCCAACTCAGAAACCCCTCTAACAGAGGTAAAGGCCACTAAAGGGGCCACCTTCTGAGATAGTGTCAGAAGAAAATATCTCTGATGTTTCCAAAAGGAAGGTTCCTGAAGAACCGAGAGCACCAGAGTCAAAACTCAAGGGGGAAAAGATGGGCCAAGAGGGGAAATTATATGACAAACCCCCTGCAAACAAAAAGGGACCCACCAGGGAACGGGCCGCAAAAAGGCCACCGAAAGAACACAGCCAAGGCTGAAATCTGCCCCCAAACGGTACTTTAAGCAATTTTTAGATCCACTCCAAGCTGTAAAAACAGCAGGACCCTGGACATCGAGTACGTCCGTGGACGCCACCCCATCCCTTTGCACCAAGAGATATAGGCCTGCCAGGTTCTTTCCCATTGAAGAATATGGCTAGGAATTGGAACAGGGACCTCCCCCAAAGGTCAGAAGGCGGGTTCCCAGAGGTCAAAGGTCACAGGGCGGGGCTGACCCACCCCCACCAAAGTGTACCGCCTAACCCCAACTAAGTCGGGGAATGAACAAGTCGGGGAAAGCGTCTTGCGGTAGATCCTCCGGAAGAAGACTACCGTGCCCTTAGCATTGTTGAGATGACCGAGTCGGGCAGACCCCAGTCACTTAAAGTCTGGCTTCCAATAGCCACATTGAGCAAGTCAGTGACTGTGTAACAGGAGGAAGTATGGGACCTCGAGACAGAGGGACCTCCCGCCCTGGCAACCGCCAGGGTACCTCCGCTACCAGGCACCCGATATCGGCGTACCAAGGAAGTCAAGGTCAATCTGGAGTGATTCGGTCTCCCACCCAGGCACTAGCCAGGTCCGACCCTGGGTAGCTACCAACACCACACATTCAGGGAGGTGTGGCCGTAGGTCCACGCAAGTCCAGCGACTCAGGGCCGACTGGACCCCCCAGGTGCCCCCACAACCCGTGAGGCTGGCATCCGTCATAAACACGACCACTGGAAGGAAGAAACAACTTCCCGGACCGAAGAGTCAGAGATCTCCGTCACCAACTCAGAGAGACTCTGACTAGGTGGCTCACCGGAATCTGATGATTTCAGAGACAAGAGATTTTTACCACCTGCACAGTATTTCCCCAGTACCGCCTCGAAGCAGGCTACCCACAGGCCCCGGACCAGCAGGTGCCCGGAGAGAAGACCCATTGAGTGATGCCAATACCTTCACCGCAGACTGAAGAGTCTGCAATTTCTCCAGGGGAAGAAGGACCTTCACCACGGATCAACCCTAGATACCCCAACGAGTCGGAACCTAGCTTGCCCAGGATTTGAACCCTGGGTCGCACACATGGAAGGCAGGCTTGCTGCCACTGAGCTACACCTTCTGGCCTGAACGTTTAACACCCACCCGAATCTTCGGAGGGTCTGAGTGGGAATAACACATCCACTAGGTCTGAGACAGAAGCTGCTCTCAGAAGAAAGTCGTTTAAGTAGCCAATGAGGCAAAGCCTCGCTGTCACAACAAAGTTAGGATAAGTGCGAGCTCCTAGCTGAAAACCCATGGTGCTGACGCCAGATCAAAAGGGAGGGCCACAGGTTGACAGAGACCCTCTCTCATCATGAAGCACAGAAAAAACACTGACATGCGCAAAACAGGACATGCATGTATGCGTCTCTGATGTCTGAGGACGCCCCCTGAATGGAGTGCAGCTACCACCGAACGAATGGATTCCATGCGGAACTACAAAAAAAAACAAACACACAGCGCACACCTTTGTCAAGCTCCTTGACAAAGGTGCGCGCTGTGTGTTTGTTTTTCCCATCGAACCACAGCACATGCACGGAAACGCGTCGCACAATCGCTGTCCCCGGTGATGACGTCATCTCCCCCATCGCAACCATAGCATCCGATAGCGTGCGCTCCAATGTGCGCTCCGGCATCTCTGTCAGCACATCTGTGCACCTTCTCCCCACACCAGCGCAAGGACCAAGCAAGTTAGACCTGCTTCACAGCCCTACAGCAGCGCTGGGACAGAGACCGAAGGAACCCCCATTTGGCTGCTATCAGACAAATCATCAGGACACCACAAATATGCCTGAATCTCCAAAATGACATGTGAGTGCTTTTATTATACATTTTAGTAAAAGTTTTGCAGTTTACCAAGCGGCGCCTGCTTTTTCTCTTGTTTCTTTACAAAGGTATTCAGGGCCTGAGGCCCATAGAAAACCCCAAACCTCTCGTCCTGCAGGAAAGGTAAAATTACCCCGCACCATAGCAAGTCCCACACTGCCCAGAGCAGACCGATGGGCCGGGAGAGGAAGACACGAGGAAAGAACTTTGTTCTGTGGATAGGAGGAAACCCTATCTAGTACTCCGAAGAGACCACCTCGCAGACCCACTGGTCGGAGAGCAGGGAGGTTTCACCGAATTGTGAACCTGCAAGCCGCCCCTCCCACCTAGAGACAGGGAGGGAAGGCTACATACATTGGCAAGATTTGGGTGACGGCGTGATTGGCTTACGCACCCAGGGGCGGATAAGTCCCCCAGCTGGGACTTTGATGGCCTGGGAGGGTTGCCCCTAAATAATACACACACATAGTGTGCATGTATTTTATGTAGGTGTATGTACACATGCCTTTGGAGAAAACCGGAGTACCCGGAGGAAACCCACGCAGACACAGGGAGCGACAATGCAAGCTTCAGGCAGATTGGTGTCAGTGGCCGGATTCAAACCAATGACTCTTGCTGCCTAGTAATGGAGTTAACCACTACACCACTGTGTGCATAAAACCATTCTGAAACAGAAGGCCTGAATAACAAGGGCGCAGCATTCAATGAAGCATCACAGACCTATATGAGGCCCTGGACCAGCTGGTCAGCTACCCTAATAACTTTCAGAAGAGAGTCGGTGCTCCTCCACTGTCTGGTGCAAAATGCTCACTCCGAGAGTGACTGAGACCCCAGAGTAGTGGCCACAATAGACCGCAAGTTAGACCCCAGCATGGTAAACATGGAACGGGTCAGTACTTCGGATCTTCTATCAGTCAGATCCATACAAGCGGGGGTTCCCGCAATAGGGAGAGTGGTCACCTGGAGGGTCCACTACCGGAGAAGAAGCCCACCTTTTGAAAAGGCTCTCCTCAAAAGGGCACTAAACCGCTCGGTGGTGAGGGACTACAAAAGCCCTCAGCGGCTTTTCTCATTCTGCCTCTTAGAAATTATCAAAGAAGGGCACAGAAGGAAAAAACCTACACAGAGCGGTCTGATTTGTGAGATCCAAAAAAGACCGAGCCCTCGGCGGAAACCCAGCTGCACTATCCAGCTTAAGAGAGTCCCTTACAGCAGTGAGAAGTGCACCCATAAATGGCTTATCCTGCTTTTTTTTTTTTTACTACCCAGGTACCTGGTCCCTGGCTCCATAACAGAGCATTCCCTATGGGATAACGGGGGAAGGGGGCACTTTGTGTCCAGGACTAACAATAAAACCTCTGTGGGAATCACAGGTGCTAACACCTGCTGCCACCACCAGCATGTTGGGGAAGGACCCAGATACTGACTCCAAATAATAATATTTACATAGTGTGTATGTATAATATGCACACCTGTCCTTACAAATAAACAGAAGCTCCTAGAGCCCTATTCAGGGCCTCTCATCCACTTGCTGCTCTGACCAGGGGTACCCAAGGGACTCACCTCGGGAGGAGACTGCCCAGCACTGCCATCCGCATTCAGCACACAGCGTGTGAGAGGAAAAAAACGTGAGGTAACTGTGCGCCGTATACAGCTCTAGGGGTCAATGGGAGTTTTCAATGTAATTGAAAAACCTCCCAAAAAATGGCACCAGCGCCAGCCAAATGCTGCGTTTAAGCAGGAAAAGCCCACTAGGGCTTTTTAACAGTGAAAAACCCCTCACAGGAAAGCCCCATACAAAAAAGAAAAAAAAACACAGGCCAGATAACACAGTCCCCTCAGGAAGGCCCCCCCCCCCCCCTGACAGCGGCAATGTTAGCAATGCAGCAAGGGAAAAGGAGCAGGGAAGGGAGGAGAAGAGGACCCCCGAACCCCAGGAATGCCCAGCCGTACCAACCCACCGAAGCGGGAGGGACTGTACTTACCCGTCCGAGTGAGGACTCGCTGACGCATTCCTGACAGAACTACAACTGCAATGGAGGTAGCCGTCAGCCTGGTCCACTGTGAGTGAGACAACACCACAGCCCAGTCATATGTGGACCTCGGAGCAAAGCTCACCGGCCACCCCAGGAGTCATGGGGTATGGCGTGGATGACCCATCCTCTTTGCAAAGGTGTGCCCACACTTGCTGGTTGGACTGAGTAGACTACAAGGATCTATATTATCCAGCCTGTCTCTCATCCGACAGTTGAAAGAAGATTCTTTAAGAAAAAGTAAAAGTAAAAGTAAAATAAAATAAAATACAATTTCTCCTCAGGGCGCTGGGCCCAAAGGGAGCCATACGTCCTTCTCCTTACTAGGCAGAACGAAACTGAGGCTGCATGCGGTTATGTCTGTAGGGACCTGGGCGGGGCTGTTCAACTCTGTTGTTTTTTTTTTCTTTTAAAGTGTATTTTGTACTCGAGAGAGGAGCCGGACTGCAGGAGTTGGGAGTAGGCAGGCCTCCCCCAGAGGCAATCTGCCACCTTTCTCCATGCCCCGGGTGGCAATGGTGGGTGTGTGAGGGGGTCCTCCCACACAGCCCGCCCTACCTGCTGCGCTTTGAAGCCCAACGGGGCAGAGGGACTCCCTATAAGGGAGTGAGAGGATCTAGCCCGCTCAACCAGCCCTGTTAGTCCTTCGCCTCACTTTTTAGAGACTGCGTCGTCAAAGTGCGCGCATGTTAACCCAATTTCGAGTGCGTGTAAGTGTGGTGGTTTTCGTGGGAGGGGGGTTGGCGTACTAAGCGCAGGCTTACCTCGCATAGCACAACCACCGGGAACCGGCGCTGAGACCACCAAACTCAATTCAAGTTCAACTCTGTTAATGTAACATGTATTTAATTATTTAACATGTTTCTGCCTAGTCCTCTCCTGTTAACAGGGAACATAACCCACTTGTCAAGATTTAAGGAGCTGTGTCCGTCCATGGACGATAAGAGAAAATGCATTTATGATTTTGAGCCTGCAAAGCATTGCAACCACAATCAGCAGATTGCGGGTGCAATGCAGGACTCTTGCAGACCGTCAGTGTAAGCTGTCTGCTTATACCTCATACGAGCAGGCAGTTGCACACTGGCAGGAAGCCTCAATAAACTACCTACAGCACTCAACAGTGTCCTGGTAGTTCGTTGAGAACTACAAGCCAACAGCTGCAAAGGATGTTAGTACTTGTAGTTCTTAGGTTTCATGTACACGGGACCTTTTTACAACTGCTCCTAAATGATTAAACTTGACAGATAGTAACCCACATTTAAAACGTCAGTTTTGCCGCGTTTTGCCACGTTTGCGTTCAGAAGCATTTAAAAAAAATATATATATATATTTTTTTTTAAATGGCCAAAAACAAAAAACGTCTATAAACGAAACGCTGCTAAACGCGAGTTACTGCGTTTAGCTGCATTTTGTCTCGTTTGGCGCCTGAAACGTGGAAATCTTTGGCGTCTGAACCCACTGTTTTGCTTTCAAAGATACGTTGTTAAACGCAACTGCCTAAAAATGGCAATAAACGAGACTGTGTACATGGTCACATAGGATTACATTGAATGAGTTCACGGGCAGTTGAAAAGCATCCAACTGCCTCTGAACATACATTTATCAGCGTTCCGTGTACATGGGGCCTTACATTCACAGAACTCTGAATGAATGATGCAACTGTGTGAGCGGAGCCCAACACAGCCGCAGATTTGTTTACATTGTGACAGCGAGTGCGGGCAGAAGATCCTCTGTTCGCTGTCACAATAGATAATCGGAGGAATGTGGGGGCTGCTGCAAGTGCAACATGTTACAAAAGGTGAACTTATCATTTAAGCAGAAATAACATGGGGAAATGTACATGTATTTCAGTGATATAATGCAGTTTTTTTTTCTTTTCAATAGATTGTACATTCACATCAGTCTCTGTCCTCAAGGATCTTACAATCTAAGGTCCCGAACTCACATTCATACATACACATAGTAGGACCAATTGAGACAGGAGCCAATTAACCTACTAGCATGTGTTTGGAGTGTGGAAGGAAATTGGAACACCCAGAGGAAACCCACACAGGCACAGGGAGAACAGGCAAACTCCAGGCAGTCAGTGTCATGGTTGAGATTCGAACCGACGACTCTAGTGCTGCTAGGTGAAAATGCTAACCACTTAAATAGACCCACACTATAATATACTGGAACAGGCATGGAAATATTGAGATTATGAACAAATGTATAATAAAACAAGCTTTGATAGACTGTACTCGATGAATGCTTTTTCCATACACAGTTTATTAATTTTGAATTCATAAAATCATTCTGGTTTTGCTTATATTTTTTGTAAAATGAAGATGTGAAAGGCTATTGCATTAGAATATGAATAAACATGACACAAAATAATTCTTACCTTCTTGAAAGACTTTTCTTTTCTTCTCTGCATCTAAAGGTGAAGAAAGGATGCTATAACTGGAAGTAATTTTGTTTACACCTGTAGTATTAGAAACTGTTTGGATTGGTGCTAGCTCAAAAGTTGGATCCAACTCCAGGATTAATTTATTAAGTTGCTCAATTGACTGGTCAATATCCAGTGTTGGAGAGGAAGGCGTGTCTTCATCCTTTTCTTCTATCCAATCTGATGATTTTGGAGCCAATAGTAAATTATGGAAAGTTCCAGGCCCTTGATCTTGTGTAGACTTTGAAGTGCTCATCTGTACAGGATCTCTGGTGCCAAATCCAGTATTAGATATAGGAAGAGGTATTGATGTTTTGGGCAAATTAGATGAATCTAAAGTGTGAGATATACCAAAACGACTTTCATTAGCGGGGGCATAACAGTATTGATGAGAGCTGATCATTTGTTGATGCACCCAAGTTTGAGTAGAATAGTTGCTTTGTAAATCAGGAGGTACCTGAGATGCTGTTTGTTGAGTTTGTTTAGGGTCTCTGATATTATATGGCTTTTCATACATTTGATCAATGTTAATTCCCAGGTCAGGTGTGATGTTATAGTTCCGTTCATCTGCAGTGTTACTGTAACAACTATCAGAAAGCAATGAATTTTGACTACTTTTATGGCTGCTTAAATGCAAGGATAAAAAGTTGTTAGACTGTTGCTCTTCAGAAGATGACAAAGTACCTATGCTGTCAACGCTATGCAAATCATGATTTGGCATTTCGTCATCTAAAATATCAGTTTCTCTCTCGCTAAGCTTCATGTTTCCATTTCTGTGAATTTGGATTGGGACAGCATTGTTTGTTACACTATACTTGTTTTGCACATCAGTCATATCCTCTTGTGAGTATGAAGGTGTATACACTCCAAAACCACCTAATAGTTGATCCAGTTCAGCCTTTTCTTTTGAACTCAGATCTCGTTTGATTTGGGCTCTAATATTTTGCACACTTCTTGTCCTAATGGAATCTGTAGAATGGCCTGAATCGCTGTTGCCACACAAAGTGGGATCAGTGTTATCAAGGTTGGTCTTTAATGGAACCCCATGTTCAGTAACAGCAAGAGATCCATCTGGTAGGCTTTTTTTTCCTAGTCTGGAATAGATGCTTCCATCTGTAAGTCTCTGGCTGTGAGGCACTGTGAAACAAGCAAAAAATGTTAATATCTGCAGTGGGCCACAAAAAACAGATAACCTAAGCACCCATACCTAAAACACATTAATGATAAATTCCACCTAGATTTTGTGTTTGTAGATACTTCACTATACAGGCGGGATTCAACTTAATTTCACTTTATGTGGGCTAGTATTTTTGTTTCCAAACAAACAAAAAATGTATAAAAGAAACTGAAAACATAAGTGTGTAATAAGGTATGAAATTTACTAGTAATATATAATTAAATACTAAAACTATAGTAAAACCATCTGGAGACAATTTCAGACCCCTGAAATTGCAGGGGATAGAGAGATTGGCCTTGTTGGACATCTTTGGTGAAGCCAGAGAAGATGGAGATTGCCAACAACACATTACAGCATGCCAGGTGTAAGGACTCCCAAAAGCAGAGTTTCTGCAAAAGCTGGAGGGCCACAGATTGAGCACACATGCAAGAATATTTTGCCAGTTCAATCCTTTAGAGAGGCTCTGTGGGGAGAGGTTCCCTGGAAGCTGGCTGTATGCCTGGAAAGAGTCCCCAGGGCTGGAGCTGGAGTCCAGAGGGCATCTCCCCTCTGTGTAAGCAGGCTGTGTGCTTGGAGGCCGTATGGGTCTAAGAGAGCCTGCTAGGCTGGAAAGGAGAAACATTCAAACCTCCTATTTTGTGGCCGATACACTCCAGTGGAAGTTGTGTGAGGTTCCTGGATGCGGACATCCTGTTAGTGACTGTTCGCCGAGTAGGAGACCCTGAGAATTTTGGGCATTTCTACTCCTCCTGTCCTACCTTCTTACTTTAAGTATGTAATAAAGAATTAAAGTGGTTCTAAAGACAGAAGGTTTTTTATCTTGATGCCTTCTATGCATGCACCTTTTGCGTGCAGCTGCCTCCTCAGACCCGGTTCACACAGGGGCGGCACAACTTTGGGGGCAATTCGGCAAGGCAATTTCTTTATTGAAGTCAATGCAAGGCCCCCCTGAAAGTCGTGCAAGAACCTTTTTTCCTAAGTCGGAGCGACTTGAGTCGCTCCTATTAGAACGGATCCATTGAAATGAGTGGAGCGCGACTTGTCAAGCGGCTGAGTCACCTGATGAGTCGCCCCTGTGTGAACCGGCTCTTAGCCCCCCTAATACTTACACGAGCCACATCTCGATCCAGCGATGTTGAACGAGATGTGGTACACTCCCTCCTGATTAGCTGAGACACACAGTGGGCGCTATTGCCTCCCGCTGCTGTCAAAGTCATTGAGTCAAGGTGAAGAGAGGGGCGGAGCCAGTGCTCCATGTCTGAATGGACACACAGAGCAGTGGCTCGGCTTGGGTGCCCCCACAGCAAGCTGCTTACTGTGGGGGCACTCGGCAGGAGGGAGGGGCTAGGAGCAACAGCCAGGGATCCGAGAAGAGAAGGATCTGGGCAGCTCTGTACAAAACTACTGCACAGAGCAGGTAAGTATGACATGTTTGTTATTTTTAAACAAAAAAACCTCCAAGACTTTAATATCACTTTAACCACTTCCGGACAGCCTGCCGTCATTTTACATCGGTAATTTGAAGAGGGATGTCGTTGTTATCGCAGCAGCTAGCTGCCATAACCCCGTTATCTTATTCTTCAGCAGGCGGTCCACTTCACGATAAAAGTGGTCTTTGTGGCGTATTCGACGCAAGATCACTTTTATAGGCAGCGGGAGAGGGCCCCCTTCCCGCCACTCTCCGGTGCCCTCCGCCGCTTATCAGAGCCATCGGCAGCGGCAGAGACGATCGCGTCTGCTCCCTGGCTTGGAGACGAGTGAGGGGAAGATGGCCCCCACCCGTCTCCATATCACTGCAGGGCGAAAGACGTCAAAACGTCACTTCCGCCTATAGCTCTTAAAGGAACTTTTTGTTTTTTCAAATGACCTTTAATTCGATTTTTTTATTCCTGTCATGCTATTTTTCTATTACAAGGGATGTTTATATTCCTTGTAATAGGAATAAAAGTTACTTTTTTTTTCTTTGAAAGAACGCAAGCGCACTTCGAGCTTGCGTGCAGAAGCGAACGCATATGTGAGTAGCACTCGCATATGAAAACTACACATGCAAAGGTATCGCTGCGATCTTTAGAGCGAGAGCAATAATTTTAGCCCTAGTAACTCAAAACATGCAACCTATAGATTTTTTTAAAACATGCAGCCTATGGAGATTTTTAAGGGTAAAAGTTTGTCGCCATTCCACAAGCAGGTGCAACTTTGAAGCGTGACATGTTGGGTATCAATTTACTTGGAGTAACATCTTACACAAATAAAAAAAATTGGGCTAACTTAGTTTTATTTTTTCATTTTAAAAAAGTGCGCTTGTAAGACCACTGCACAAATACGGTGTGACAAAAAGTATTGCAACGACCGCCATTTTATTCTCTAGGGTGTTAAAAAAATAATAAATATAAATGTTTGGGAATACTAAGTAATCTTCTAGCAAAAAAAAAAAAAAAAGGATTTTTAACTTGTAAAAACCAAATCTCAGAAAGAGGCTTGGATCTTAAGTGGTTTAAGTGGTTAACCTGCATTTTAGTATGAACCCACATTCCTGCTGCAAGAGAAAGTAAGTGGGCAATACCTGGGTTGAGCTAATCCTAATGACAAGTTCCTCTTGTAACCCAAAGATCCTTTTAGGTGAAGACATTAAAGATTTAAGATCTCCGGAAATAAGTGAAACTTACAGTTCTGACGTTAGTACAGCTCAGATAGTGGGTTGCTCGCTCTCTACCTTACTAATTTATTCAAAAATTTCTTGTATTCTTCTCGTCACATAATATAAGGTATTCTGTGTTTGGAGACGGGGAGATTTTGACCTACACCCTCGTCTCCACCATTCACAGAATGCCTTGTATTCAGTGAAAAGAATACAAGATAGGTTTTTAAATGAACAAGGTGGAGAGTGAGTAACCCACTATTAGAGTTGTACTACAACTGCAAATGTAGGTCTCAGAACCAGGGGTTTGATATTTATAGTACTGTACAGGAGGAATACAAGTTTTCCCAAGAGTGAAAGGCATCAACAGTGTTTATATTTTCATTTTCTTCATACATACCTGTAAAATTATTTTCTTTGAGTACATCATGGGACACAGAGTAAGGCCAATATTCATTACCTACTGGGTTATGCGCCATCTCTAGGTGAATGGACACCGATAGACAAAGTCTTAGACAGGAAGTGATCTCCTATATAACCCCTCCCATACAGGAAGTACATCAGTTTTGTAGTAAGCACTGAATCCTCAGAGAAAAAGGATTTTTTTTCTCACACTTACCTGTAAAATCCGTTTTCTTTTTCATACATCATGTGACACAGTTAGGCTAATATTCCTTACCTACTAGGACGTCCCAGAGCAATAGCCTTGAGGGGAGGGAGACACCCTTCCAAACAACAGTCAGCAGCCCACAGTACACTGCAGCCAAAAGCCGAATTCTCGGCTGCTCAAACATCCACTTGATAAAATTTTGTGAACGTATGCACTGAAGACCAGGTAGCAGCCTTAAAAATCTGAGCCACAGATACTGACAGGGCTGAAATCTGACCTCTGATTGTACTCAAAGCCAATCTGCTTTCTACAGCTGACTGTAGAAGAGAGAATTCTCACAATCACGTATTTCCGAGCATGGCATTTTCTGGCTTCACACCAAGCAATACAAGTCTTCCAGACCTTATAGATCTTCCTAGTGACAGCTTTTCTAGCATTCACTAGGGTAGACCCCACTGGTCCCGAGATGCCACGGTCCTTCAACACCCTGGCTTCAATAGCCATGCTGTCAAATTTAGAGACTCTAAATTAGGCTGACTTTTCTGTATTTATGACCCAGCCTAAGCTTTCCAAATACTGCACTGTGCAGGTTATGCTCTGTTCTAGAGCCTGTAGTAAGTGATCTCTAAGCAGGAGGTCCTCCAGATACCAGAGTACCAAGTTCCCTTAAAAGGCCCAGTACTGGTGCTAGGACCTTTGTGAACACCCTGGGAGCTGTGGCAAGCCCGAAGTGTAGAGCCACAAACTGAAAATTATGTTTCTCTACTGCAACTCGCAGGAACCTCTGATGAGGCTGAAAGATAGGTACATGTAAATAAGCATCCTTTATATCGATGGAGGCTAGAAAGTCTCCCATCTGGAGCGAGGCTACAACTGAGAGCACAGACTCCATCTGAAGTGACTGGATTAGTAGATACTGGTTCAGGGATCTTAGATCCGAAATGGGCCTTGTGTTTGAATGAAACCCCATGCCTCCTTTCGGATACAGGAACCTGTACAATCACTCCTTGATGCACTAAATCAGGAATCTTCAAACTACGGTCCTGCAGCTGCTGCAGAACTACATGTCCCATGAGGCATTGTAAAACGTTTTTTTTACAGGAAGTAGAGAGCACTTCCCTTCCGGAAATCTTTTGGATATATTTGTCCAAATCATCACCAAACGTTCCCCATTAAAGGGGAAACCTGCATATAACTTCTTACAAGGAAGCTCGCCTGACCAGTTCTTAAGCCACAAAACTCTGAGCATGCGTAGAGACAAGGGGGCAGATCCACAAAGATCTGCCCCGGCGCATCGTATATGAGATACGCTACGCCGCCGTACCTTACCTGGCTTTGGTTCGAATCCATAAAGATTTTGCGCCGTAAGTTACAACGGCGTAGTGTATCTCAAGCGGCGTAACGGCGCGGAATTCAAATGCGGCCAGTAGGGGGCATGTTTCATTTAAATGAAGCGCGTCCCCTGCGCCGAACGAACTGCGCATGCGCCGTCCCTAAATTTCCCGCCGTGCATTGCGCTAAATGACATCGCAAGGACGTCATTTTTTTTAACATAGACATGAATTACGTCCATCCCGATTCACGGACGACTTACACAAACAAAAAAAAAAATTCAAATTAAACGCAGGAACGACGGCCATACTTAACATAGCAGGTTTAACTATACGCCACAGAATAGCAGCTTTAACTATACGCCGAAAAAAGCCATCTAGAGACGACGTAAAAAAATGCGACGGCCGCTCATACGTTCGTGGATCGTCGGAAATAGCTAATTTGCATACTCGACGCGGAAAACGACGGGAACGCCACCCAGCGGACGCCGAAGTCTTGCATCTTAGATCCGAAGGCGTACGAAGACGTACACCTGTCGGATCTAACCCAGATGCCGTTGTATCTTGTTTTGAGGATTCAAAAGAGAGATACAACGCGGGTAATTTGAAAGTACGCTGGCGTATCAGTAGATACGCCGGCGTACTCGCTCTGTGGATCTGCCCCAAGAGAAACAAACGAGAAACCTGCTGTATTGAATCCTTTAAGACATCAACAGCAAAACAGAGCGCTCAAGGAATATCTGTCTTATTTTCAGCAAGATCATCCTCCTGGTTAGACCTGTCTGACCTGATCCTTTACAGACTGGCAGATACCAATTGCTGCAACAGCTGGCTGAATAGCTAAACTGGCCAAAGAAAAGGAAGCCTTTAATGACTCCAGTTTCTTGTTAACATGGTCTTTCAAGTCCTGTGCGTTATCCATCGGGAAGATCTTGTTTAAGAAAAGACTGCTGCATCTACGGCTGACATGCTCCACTTCTTAAACTTTTCATCCATAGGATATAAAAGGGAAAACCTCTTAGGAGGAACAAAAATCCTGCCAGGATACTCCAAATCAGCACACACCGCCTGTTCCAACAGTTGGTGTAAGGGGAAAGCCTGTGAGGCCTGAAGAGGCCTCAGGGACCCAAAAGAGATTCAGGGGGGCTCAGTAACCTCTGTAAGAGGCAACTTAAAGGCAGAACGAACCATCTTGGTAAGAGTTTGGAGGCAGACACCAACTGGATATCTTCTTGTCCAGATTGCTCAGAAGCAGACTCATCCGCCAGGCCCTCCTCAGAATCCTGAGCTTTTAGTTCGTCCCCATCCTCAACCCATTTCTGCTCCAAACTAGAAGGCTCAGGGGGAGGGGGCTCTGTCATGCTTCTTGCCACCCTGCGGGATGGAGGCAATCATGCCAGAAATCCTGTGCTCTAACTTATATAGGGCCGATGACAGTTCATTATTGGCAATAAAGGGTGAAGCAGCAGCGTTGACTATAGGCACAATACCAGATAGGCGCAGCGGCTCAGATTGCCCAGAAACCTCTGGTCTTTCAGGAGATATGAACCTAGTCGTATCCCTAGTGTTGTCTGGAGCTACGACATATGTGTGCCCTTCCCTGTAGTGTTAGTGCCTCTTCTCTTTTATGAAAACATTTACAAGCCAAAAAAAGGGAGTACCTGGGTGTAGTATTAACACACCTCAGAAGGGAGACCCTTTAATAGGGCTCACCAAGCCCCTATGCAACAATCCTGCTAAGCACCTTAGCCTTCCAAGCAACACCTGGTGACTCACGTGACCCGGTTAAGGAGAAATTAACCGCTGCAAATGCCTGGTTTATAGCCTGCTCTGTGTCCCACAGCTGCCTTCTGGAAGCACTGCATGTTTGGCATACACAGTTTAAATAAGCTGGCTGTGCTCCGGGATGTTCTGCACATGCAGGCGCACGCGCGTGGTCCTGGAAAACGGGCGCAGCTGTATTTGCACTTGTATTTGATCTTCACACATCACGGGTTCCTGTCACTTGAGGACCTTTAAGGACTGGGTACCCTTTTTATGTTAAGGGTCCACTCTCTTGGACCTGTATAGCACCCTGCAGGAATGCCATAGCGATGTGGTGTCCAGGGTTCAGCTTCGCAGGGTCCATCGCTCAGAGGTCGCATTACAGGCAAAACCTTGCAGGATCTCGAGTTTTCTTTTTTTGAGGCTCAGTACCATTTGTCTAAGCATATAGAGCCTGTGTGAAATAGATCCGATCAGTCAATCTCTTGATCAATTTAAGAACCGTTTGTGGGACTAGAGACCTGGAGCATAGAGAGCTCAAACAAATGTGTCCATCCCCCTTGCAGACACTTGTAAAAAACTGATGTACTTCATGTATGAGAGAGATTATATAGGGGATCACTTCCTGTCTAAGACTTTGTCTACTAGTGTCCATTCACCTAGAGATGGCGTATAACACAGTAGGTAATGAATATTAGCCCAACTCTGTGTTCCATGATGTATGAAAAATATGTTTTTAGGCTACTTTCCAACAAAAATCAGAAAAAGTAGAATGCGATATAAACAGAGTATATTGTAGAGATTAGCATCAAAACAGAGAGCTTGAAAGCAGTCTGCACACTATGTCTTGTTTTGGAGATTTTCATCCACTTTCATTTACCCAAAGAGCAAAACAAGTATCAAGGTCCACTTTTGCAGGGGTCAGTTGAAAACAAACATAGCAACAAAAATCTTTCTGGCTGTTAACTGGACTGTTTGGTTTGCTCAGTGTCTCAGGCTGCTCCAGCCTAACCACACACAACCTCTTGCTGCTGTCTATTAATCAGGTGTGAGGGAGTCAGTGTATCTGATATGACACAACAGTCTGGATGATATACACACCCCACCTTGGATGATGCCCTTGATCATCTGGGGCCATATATAATGCATAAGTGGTCCTACTAGTTGAAAGGGCTTAAAGGAACACTAAAGGTTCGTTTTTTATTAGATCAATTGATTGCTGTAAGCAAGAGCATTTAAATATCACTTACCTCGTTTTTCCTTTTGACCTCCAAAACACAGTAATCCAGGTTTAAAAATGCCATTTCCTGTCTCTCCTCTTCTTGCTTTCCACCAGCATCTGAGCCGTTTTGCATGGTGGAAAGCAGAATGTGCTCACCCCCTCCCTATGACTACAGCTCTGCGTGAAGATGCTCTCTTATTCCTCACAGGCATGGAGGCTAAGCCTAATGGGAACTGTAGTTCCCATTAGGCCGTGATGTAGCAAGAATGAATGTGCACCGCAAACCAGGAAGTCAGTGAGAATAACGATTCAGGACTGACAGAGGTGAATAAAACAGCTCGAATTTCAACAGGTATCAAACTAGTTATAATGCAAAACATTACTTTTTACTTTATCAGCTACTGTCAGACTTTAATTTAAGAGGAAAATATTTTTGTCTTTACAACCCCTTTAAAGCAGAAATAATGCGCTATGGTCTAGTGGCCAAAAATGGGGTAGTGCGTATCATTGCAGAAGAGGGAGTTTATATTAGCAAATGGGTTAGCGCATTTCAGTGCAGTGGTAGCTATCAAGAAAGGTGGTGGAAAGTGTCAAAATGTGTGTAAGGGGGAGCAAGTGTGGCTGTGCTTTAAATGGTAAATAGTAACTGTTTTTAGCATAAATTTATATATGTTACTGTATCTTTAAGCTCAGTGAGGAGCTGTGCAATGCCAGGCATTTCAAAGAGCCATACAGGCCTAATTTCCACCAAGGAAACGTGCGTGTGACAGATTAAACCAAACATTGTTTGAACTCATAAGGGCTGAATGAGACACAGCAAATAATATGGTCCGACTACAGTTGAAATATGATCTTGGTTCATAAAATGTACAGTAATAAGCAGACCCCTCTCTCGTTCCTATTTGGAAGACATGGACGTCTCACATTTAATAAATAACCTTGATGCCGATTGGCTGCTGGTTTTACAGTGTGCCTGTCCAACAGAAGCCAGACAGGCTGGTTTACATACTGGCCAAATGTCAGCTGGTTTCTGTTGAACCGGCCGGTACCTGCCTTAACTGTTCCTTTAAGCAGCTGATGTTAGAATTATACTTGTTTGTTTATTGTTTCCTATAGTTATCCACTTTTTCTTACTTGGGCAAAATATACCACCTAAGCATTATTAGAGGCCTTTCACCCTGATCGGCTTTTCCTGCACTTTTGCCTTGCTTAACCACTGGGCACTTATACCCCCCTTCCTAACAGGCCAATTTTCAGCTTTCGGTGCTCTCACATTTTGAATGACAATTACTCAGTCACGCAACACTGTACCCTTATGATTTTTTTCCTTTTTTCACACAAATAGAGCTTTCTTTTGGTGGTATTTAATCATTATTGTTTATTTTTTGCACTATAAGGGCCAATTCACACCAGATGCAGTTCTGTGCAGTTCCGTGTGCTTTTTTTCTGTGCAAAAATGCATGCACAAACTGACCGGAAACTGACTGCATGGTGTGCACTAGAGCCATTAAAATACATGGAAAACACTGTGCATGCATTATTAGTGCATAAAAAGTGCACGGAACTGCTTCTGATGTGAACTGGCCCTAAATGAAAAAAGACAAAAAACAATTGTAAAAAAAAGAGAAAAAATATTATTTTTCTTTGTTTCGGTTATAAAATTTAGCAAATTCGTAGTTTCTCTTCACAAAATTTATACTGCTACATATCTTTAGTAAAAATAACCAAAATCAGTGTATATTTGGTCTTTGTGAAAGTTATAGCGTCTACAATTTATGGTGCCAATCATTGAAAATGAATTACACCTGATGTACTGATGGCCTATCATTTCTTGAGACACCAACAAGCCAGTAAAGTACAAATACCCCCCAAATGACCCCTTTTTGGAAAGTAGACAGTCCAAGGTATTTAGTAAGAGGCATGGTGAGTTTTTTGAAGTTGTAATTTTTTCCCACAATTCTTTGCATAAATACGATTTTTTTTTATTTTATAACAAAATTGTCATATTAACAGATTTCTCTCACATGACATATGCATACTTGCAACGATACCGCAAAACACATTCTGCTACTCCTTCTGCGTATGGCGATACCACATGTGAGACTTTTTCACAGCCTGGTGATATACAGAGGCCCAACATGCAGGGAGCACCTCAGGTGTTCTAGGGACATAAGTTACACATTGTGGCCCGGATTCACAAAGCACTTGCGCTGACGTATCTCAAGATACGCCGCAAGTACAAATGTGCGCCGTCGTATCTATGCGCCGACCCACAAACTAAGATGCACCTAAAAAATGGCTTCATCCGACCAACGTAACTTGCCTACGCCAGCGTAGAGTGGGCGCATATTTACGCTGGGCGCATTTGCCGCTCCCATGGATTTTCTATGCACATATGCAAATAAGGGAGATACACCGATTTACGAACGTACTTGCGCCCGGGGCATAATATACGCGGTTTGCATAAGTCGTACGTCCGGCTTAAAGTTATTCCCCATATATGAGGCGCCCCCATGCAAAGGTATGGACCAGGGAACACAAGCCGTCGTATTTTACCTTGGACGTGAATATGGCTGGGCGTAGGTTACGTTCACGCCCTAGGCAGTGATCCGTCGTACCTTAGGCAGTTGTTCCGACGTGATTCTGAGCATGCGCACTGGGATGCGTCCACGTGACGGCACATGCGCTGTTCATTATACGTATCTGTCTGAGACTCAGCCCATCATTTGCATGGGGTCACGCCTCATTTGCATGGCTCACGCCCACTTCGACTTACGCCTAGGAAACCCAGCGTAGATTTGGCAGCACTGGCTTTGTGAATCCAGTGCTTGCCTCTATGCGCTGCGTCGACGTAGCGTAAAGAAGATACGCTACGGCTGAATAAATATGCGCCGCTGTTTCTGAATCCGCGCCTTAATTTCTTGACTACCTATCACCTTTTTGAAGGCCCTGGAGCACCAGGACAATGGAAACACCTACAAACTCACCCCATTTTGGAAAGCAAACACCCCAAAACAATCTAGGAGGCATAATGAGTTTTTTGAACATGTAATGTTTTTCCACACATTTTGGAAGTTGTGGAAAGAAAATGAAAACACATTTTTTTTTTTTTTTTTACACAAAGTTGTCAACTTATAAGATATTTCTAACACATGGCATGTACATATAATTGACACCCCAAAACATATTCTGCTACTCCCGAGTATGGCGACGCCACATATGTGAGACTTGTACACAGCCTGGCCACATACAGAGACCCAACATGCACCGTCAGGTGTTCTAGGGACATAAATTACACATCGAATTTCCTGACTACCTATTACACCTTTGTGAGGCACTGTAGGGCACTTTTTTAAAGTGATGAGCACTGTAGTGGCACTGACGAGCACTTTGACGGCACAAATGTGGCACGGATGAGCACTGATGTGGCATTGATGAGGCATGGATGAGCACAGATCAGTGATGTGGGCACTCCAGATCCAGCCCATTTAGTATTACTAGCAAATATGTAAATATGAGGGGTAGATCTGAAATGAGGGGAAGCTCTGCTGATTTTATTATCCAATCATGTGCTAGCTAAAATACGTTTTTTTTATTTTCCTTGCATGTCCCCGTCGGATCTGCAGCGACTGCACTTCCAAGTGCACTTTCAGTGCAATTTTAAGTGCACTTTGCACTTGTAGTGCAAAATTGTCGCTTTTTTTGTTTATAGGGCAACAAATTTAAATCGCAGTGGTGATCAAATACCACCAAAAGAAAGCTCTATTTGTGGGGAAAAAAGGATGTAAATTTTGTTTGGGTACAACTTTGAACAACTGCACAATTGTCAGTTAAAGCGATGCAGTGCCGTATCGCAAAAAAATGGCTCAGTCATTGAGCAGCCAATTCTTCCGGGGCGGAAGTGGTGAAGGATGCCAAATTGGAAACTTGCCTTGCAGTAGTGATGGCGATGAAAAAGTCAACCCTGCAAGCAACAATAGACAGGGGAATATGAATGATACCCTCAAAGAGTATATTTTAAAGAGATAACAGAACATGGCTGAGATTCTACAGAGTCAATGGGGAATGTACAGATTGAAAAATGTGTGTAACACCCTGTGGAAAGGCCTTTATCAGGGAGTGAGAGGCAAGCAGTCTCTGAAAAAAGAACTACCAAGGCTGATAACCTATCCTTGATGGTACTCGAGGCCAAATGCAGATCCAGACCAAGCTGGACAGGATTAATCCCACACAGAACTTCATTGGTTGGAATTTATTTGTCTCTGTGAATGGAACACTTAAGTAGAGAAGGGGCTTTAGGTGGGGGCGTGTCAGCACACAAGCTTAATAGTTGGAAAAGAGCAGGCAGAGTTCCCAGCATGGGCAGAAACCTGAACACGCTCTGTGCTTTTACGCCTAGTTTGGTCAGTTTTTAACCACTTCAGTACCCCGCCCATAGTCAAATGATGTCCACAGGAGTGATCTCCCATCCTGGGTGGACGTCATGTGACGTCCTGGGCTTCCCGGCCGTCTAGGGGGCAGGCGCCCCCCCATCGCTCGGGACCGGTGCGCGTGCCCGGCGGCCGCGATGTTCGCCGGGCACCAGCGATAGCCCGCGATCACAGCAGGACCGTGGATCTCTCCCCTGCCTGTATTTCTGTTGTTTTTATCAAGTTTGAACAATAAAACCCATTATTGCATCCTGTGGGAGTGCAGCCGTTCATCTTTCTTGGTTCATTTGATTGCATACCATGTCCAGCTGCAGCCGATTTTGAATTCTCCGGTTCTTGAAAATCAACCCCACAGTGTTTATTTAGTCTAATGCCGCGTACACACGATCATTTTTCGGGTTGTAAAAAACGTTTTTCAGCCTCTAGAAAAAACAAAGTTTTTTTTCAACTTCATCATTAAAACTATGTTGCCTACACACGATAGTGAAAAATAAATGCTCTAGCAAAGCGCGGTGACGTACAACACGTACGACGGCACTATAAAGGGGAAATTCCATTCGGATAGTGCCACCCTTGGGGCTGCTTTTGCTGATTTCGTGTTAGTAAAAGACGATTTGCGCTTTTCAGTCTGTTACAGCGTGATGAATGTGCTTACTCCATTACGAACGCTAGTTTTACCAGAACGAGCGTTCCCATCTCATAACTTGCTTCTGAGCATGCACGTTTTTTTCCACATCGTTAAAGCCCACACACGATAATTTTTTACAACCTGAAAAACGACATAGTTTAAAACGTCGTTAAAAAATAGAGCATGTTTTTTACAACCTGAAAAATGATCGTGTGTACGCGGCATAACACCACATATTTTACTGTAATTTTTTTTTTCTTTTACAGTTAACTTGGCTTACATACAGCAGCATGCCACAATCTGTATCACTGCATTGAAAAAAAAAAAGGCTTTTTTTAAGTAGTTTTGGCATGATGACTCCTTTTAGTGGCCCATTAGGAAACTAATTTATCCCTGTATTCTCTTGTTCATGTATTTTGTTTTTCATTGGTATTTTTATATTTACTTTTATTTAATGTTTGCTCTTGTTGTTTCTGGGTGATAAGTGAATGCCTTCTCATGCACTAAAGTGTAAGTCAAGCAACCCCCAAACCCACTTATACACCAATCTTCACAGTGCTCCCCTGAAACTGCTGCAAAAAAGAAAAACAGTGCTTCCAGATATAGGGAGTATGTGACCTCTGCCCATAATACAGTGCTTGGGCACAGAAGCCCAAATAATCACTAAATACACACATTGTCAGCCAAATGACAGAGATGGTGACATCATCAACCTGTTGGACATGGAGTTCACATGGAGACATGGGGGGGGGGGGGCATTTAAAGATACTCTTTGCCCTTTGCATATTTCCCCAATAGGTTACAGGGTCTGTAAAGCAAACACTACAATAAAAATAGGAAATACAACATATTATTCCTTGATTTAGCCCCATGTTTTTCAGCTTGTTTCCATACAACTATGTTTAACACGCAGAATCCTATAGTCCCTGTTTACACTTGTATGTTCAGTCACCCTACACTCTATGACCTACATTCATAAAATGACATGAGCTTTTTTTTTAGCATTTGCAGGAATTTTTGGCCCCAAAGTCTTCAATAGAAGGGCTGTCATTTTTGAGACTGAAGAACTCCTTTCTTCCTCTAGAACTGCTCTCCGCCCAACACAGAAAACATACGCCTAAAGATTGATACACGTGGACTAATGCATGTCAAAATATATATATAAATACCTAAAAAACAAAAGCTTCAAAATCACTAGTTATACGCTCTGCTCCTTAAGTCGTTTTATAATTTGACTTATTACCAGCCTCAGTAGAAACACAGATTTTACACAGTCAGGATGTTATATTCAGTAATACGATGTTTGCAGCTGTATCCCATTATACACAAGCCCCTCTACTGTCCCTTGCACAATCAAGCTATTCAGAAATATGTAGTCATGTTTTCCATTTCGATATTGCTGTTTTTGCAGGCACATTAAAAGCAGGCTGAGCAGCTAATATGAAGACATAAATTGTATGCTTTTATGGTCCAAATAAGTTGTGAAGCTTAAATAGGCTTGTAAAACAGAAGACTACCACCTAATTGAATTACAATTATCTAATACAACTTACTTCATATACAGGGTAATTCATAAAGAAGTATACAGTTTCCAGATGCTGTAAAACAGTAATGGTTGAAGACACGGACCACAACTGCGAACCGTTGAGTAGATGTACTCAAAGATTGTGTCCCACTACTGAGGGAAATGGCAATAGCATGTAGGTGCGTGTGTCACGTGACTAGTCACGTCTGCAGTGGAGAAGGCATTTTGTGTTCTTGAATTGACCAAAACGGAATATGTAACTGTTTAACGATTTGGAAAAGAACCTCCAACCAGAAAATCTATATGTTAAGTTTTTGGTTGATGCTATAGTTGTAGGATGACAGTGACAACTTTATTCTCCAATTGGATGGTGCACCACACTGGTCAGGTAACGTGCAAGATTACCTCAATGATCCTCTTCCTCACCAATGGATTGGACGAGCCACTGACTACAACATACCAGTGACCCAATGGCCACCCAGAAGTCCTGACTTAACACCTTGTGACTTTTTCCTGTGGGGGTACATAAAGGACAAGGTATTCACCCCTCCTCTTCCTGTTGATCTATCGGTGCTGAAACAGCATATCAAAGCTACTATCACTGTACTTGATTCAGATATCTTAAAATTGCGTTTGGCCTGAAATGGATTACCAGCTCGATGTGCGTCATGTGATTAAGGGCATAGAACATCTGACTGTCTCTAAAAATCTTTAAACATTCCCCTACAATTTCGTCACAGGTAACATAAAAAAAACTGAAATTGTTCTTGTTTTTAAGTGCGTTGAAACTGTATACTTCTTTATGAATCACCCTGTACTATGGAATGTAAAAAAAAAAAAAAGAATAAGTAAACCGTTATTTAGAGCCAATTAATAAATCATTGGAAGCAAGGAGCAAAAGGAAAGGTTTAGGAGAAGGATGTTACAAAAAGGCAGAACAACACAGTAAGGCTCGGTTCACATTGCTGCGCTGCAAATTTGTTCAGCTTTTTGTCCTGTGTGAGGTGCAAATTTCAGGAGTTGGACATTCTGCAATTGATGTTCTAGCCAATGGAATCATATTGTAAAAAAAAAAAAAAAAAAAAGGTGTTAACTTCCTGTGAATAGCCTGTTTTTTGTGGAGAGTAGAGTGGTGGAATTTGCACATATGTGAACCATCAATGCAATTCCAGAACGATTTATATTGATGTCTATGGAGACTAAAAATTTGCAACGCAATGCTGTAAATTTGCACAAGACCCTTTTTTTTCTCGCATTGCATTCGTAGAGGAATTGCATGTATGTGAATGACCGTTATTGAAAACAATGACTTTATGGATGACATGCGAATTTAGAATGTTTTTGACGCATCACATTTATTATGAACTCGCATCAATGTGAACCGGGGGCCTAATGCCGCATACACACCATCACTTTATGTGATGAAAAAAAATGACATTTTCTGAGAAGTAAAAAACAAAGTTTTTGAAACTTCAATTTTCAAAGACGATGTTGCCTACACACCATCATTTTTTCACAATGCTCTAGCAAAGCGAGGTTACGTTCACCACTTTTTTCCATTGAAGCTCGCTTCATAACTAGCTTCTGGGCATGCGCGGGTGTAAAAACGTAATTTTAAACGTCGTTTTTTGCCACACATGATCAATTTCTGTGAAGTAAAAAACGACGTTTTGAAAAACGACACATAAAATTGAAGCATGCTTCAATTTTTTTTGTCGTTTTTCACAAGACATAAAACGACATTTCCCCCCACACACGGTCATTTAAAGTGACGTTTTTAAAAACGTCGTTTTTTTTCATCACATAAAGTGATGGTGTGTACGTGGCATTAGAAATAATTGCATGAAAAATAGATCACAGGATCATTAAGTAAAGGAAGCAGTAGAAGAATATGGAATATTTGGGAAAATAAGGGTATTGTTTAGTGCCACTATAATACTGCAAATTGCTCAACTAATTTCCTAGCTATGCAAACCAATTACAGTATAAATTGTACATCGCTTATGCATGAAATCTCACTGCTTTAACCACTTAAGCCCCGGACCAAAATGCAGGTAAAGGACCAGACCCCTTTTTGCGATTCGACACTGCGTCGCTTTAACTGACAATTGCGCGGTCGTGCGACAAGGCTCCCAAACAAAATTAGCGTCCTTTTTTTCCTACAAATAGAGCTTTCTTTTGGTGGTATTTGATCACCTCTGCGGTTTTTATTTTTTGCGCTATAAACAAAAATAGAGCGACAATTTTGAAAAATCGTTTTTTTTCCCTCAGTTTAGGCCGATACGTATTCTTCTACATATTTTTGGCAAAAAAAAATCGCAATAAGCGTTTATCGGTTGGTTTGCGCAAAATTTATAGCGTTTACAAAATAGGGGATAGTTTTATTGCATTTTTATAAAAAAAAAATTTTTTACTACTAATGGCAGCGAACAGCAATTATTTTCGTGACTGCGACATTATGGCGGACACTTCGGCCAATTTTGACACATTTTTGGGACCATTGTCATTTTCACAGCAAAAAATGCATTTAGAACGCATTGTTTATTGTGGAGTTAACCACAGGGGGCGCTGAAGGAGTTATGTTTCACCTAGTGTGTGTTTACAACTGTAGGGGGGTGTGGCTGTAGGAGTGACGTCATCGATTGTGTCTCCCTATAAAGAGGATGACACGATCGATGCAGCCGCCACAGTGAAGCACAGGGAAGCCGTGTTTACACGCGGCCCTCCCCGTTCTTCAGCTCCGGGGACCGATCGCGGGACCCCAGCGGCGATCGGGTCCCGGAGCTTCGGACCGGGTCGCGGGCAGGGGCCCGCGGCTGGGTAGATGTACAGGACGTACCGGTACGTACATCTGCCCAGCCGTGCCATTCTGCTGACGTATATTTGCAGGAGGCGGTCCTTAAGTGGTTAAGAGTTGCAGTGCAGAAGGCACTTACAGAATCTGTTATGCCCTGTACACACGATCGGTTCATCTGATGAAAACGGACCGATGGACCGTTTTCATCGGACGAACCGATCGTGTGTGGGCCCCATCAGTTTTTTTCCCCATCAGTGAAAAAAAATAGAACCTTTCTTAAAATTTTCGAATGGTTGAAAAAAAAACGATCGTCTGTGGGGAAATCCATCGGTCAAAAATCCATGCATGCTCAGAATCACATCGACGCATGCTCGGAAGCATTGAACTTCATTTTTCTCTGCATGTCGTTGTGTTTTACGTCACCGCGTCGGACACGATCAGATTTTTAACCGATGGTGTGTAGGCAAGACTGATGAAAGTCAGCTTCATTGGATATCTGATGAAAAAATCCATCTGTTCGTTTTCATCAAACGAACCGATCGTGTGTACAGGGCATTAGATCTGTGAACACCAATGGTGGAACTTTTAATACACATTTATGCAGTGGACTTTCGTTATTTGGGACTAATCTAAATTCCTTCTAAGTTATTTTCTTTATTTCACTTTGGCAGCTGTCATTTGTAAAGAATGAGTACTTTTATGAGATCCTGCAATTTGAGAGTGTAGCACTACCTTTGGTGTGTATAGCTAAGTTTTTCAGACACTGTTTGAAGACCATGATACAGCAAGGACATAAGGAATATGCAATGTTTGGTTTACATATTCCTTAAAGCGGTAGTTCCCCCTCAAAAAAATTGTTACCCTTAGATTGATGCTCATTTTGTCTAGGGGAATCGGCTAGTTGTTTTAAAAATCGAAGCTGTACTTACCATTGTAGAGCGCGATCTTCTCCGCCGCTTCCGGGTATGGTCTTCGGGTCTAGGCGTTCCTTCTTGATTGACAGGCTTCCGACGGTCGCATCTATCACGTCACTATTTTCCGAAAGTAGCCGAACGTCGGTGCGCAGGCGCCGTATAGAGCCGCGCCGACGTTCGGCTTCTTTCGGCTACTCGTGACACGATGGATGCGACCGTCGGAAGCCTGTCGGAAGACTGTCAATCAAAATAGGAACGCCCAGTCCCGAAGACCATAAACCAGAAGCGGTGGAGAAGATCACTCTCTACAACGGTAAGTACAGCTTCGATTTTAAAACAACTAGCCGATTCCCCTAGACAAAATGAGCATCAATCTAAGGGTAACAATTTTTTTGAGGGGGAACTACCGCTTTAAGGAATATGTAAACCAAACATTGCATGAATATGCAATGTTTGGTTTACATATGTATTGAAAAGTGCACCTGCAATATGCAAACTGCAACCTGCATAGGTGTGAATCAGGCCTTAAAGATTCCTTTAAGGCCTGATTCACACCTATGCAGGTTGCAGTTTGCATATTGCAGGTGCACTTTTCAATACATGCTTTTCATCCATTGAAGTCTATAGAACCAAAAACCAGGTAAAAAGTCCCTGGCCCTTTCCATAAAATGCACAGATGTAAACTACATCCATAGGAAACCATGTTAAATGAACTGTAGTGCGTTTCTCCAAAACTGAAAACTTGTTTAAAAAGGCATAGGTTTAAACTAGGCCTTATACTGTACAGACCTGAACAAACAGCTTCAAACTAAGTACATGAGCATTCCATTCAGTGCAAGCCGTCCAGAACAGTGCAGCCAGACTGGTAAAAAACGGTGGGAACCAATCTCCCCAACCATGAGGACCCTCCACTGGCTAGCCGTAAAGGACCGGGTGACATTTAAGACCCTCTGCCTCACGCACAAATGCACGCAAGGAAACACGCCACAATACCTATGTGAGAAAATAAAACACTACATCCCAAATCGGGTCCTCCGATCAACTATTTAGAACCTCCTCCACATCCCCAAATCAAACCGAAAGAACGAAGATTCGCTGTCCAAGGACCTCAGTTATGGAACGCTCTACCCTCAGACATTCGGATGGAGGAAAATCATCGGGCCTTCAGAAAAAAAACTTAAAGACTCATCTATTCTGAAGCATGGCTGGACGACCACATTGGTCACAGTGCCTTGAGGCAATTTAGTTTGCATTTGTAGCGCTATATAAGTTACTCACTCACTCACGCATATAGACATGATGCACAGAAGAGAAATATTTGATTGTGTGCAGCTTTGGTTAATATTTTTTTTGTTTACTTGCTTTTTTTTTTTGCAAGAGATGGTGGATACATGCCTGCATGAACCCATACATGATATTTTATTTTGTCTTTCAATTTATCTAGCCAAAGAAATCATAAACAAGACCAGGCAGTAAGAGGGTATATACACTTAATTGCATGTATTGGTAAAGGTATTAAAAGCATGTCCTGTAGTACTTGATTTTGTTTTTCTTTCAGGCATTGCTGTAAACTGACTAGTGCATTGCCCAGGGCAGCCATCACAGATTTTAAGGCCCCTTACACAGTTTTAGGCCTGCCCCCCCCATCCCCAGACCTGACCATCAACATTCCCCAGGGCCCGCCCACTGGCAGTCCTACCGAGTCCCATCCCACATCCTCCTCCTCCTCCAGTCCCATCTCCTTCATCCCACATCCTCCTCCTCCTCCAGTCCCATCTCCTTCATCCCACATCCTCCTCCAGTCCCATCTCCTTCATCCCACATCCTCCTCCAGTCCCATCTCCTTCATCCCACATCCTCCTCCTTCTCCAGTCCCATCTCCTCCAGTCCCGTGTTCTCCTCCTCCTCTAGTCCCGTGTCCTCCTCCTCCTCCTCCTCTAGTCCTGTGTCCTCCTCCTCCTCTAGTCCCATGTCCTCCTCCTCCTCTAGTCCCGTGTCCTCCTCCTCCTCTAGTCCCGTGTCCTCCTCCTCCTCCTCTAGTCCCGTGTCCTCCTCCTCCTCCTCTAGTCCCGTGTCCTCCTCCTCCTCCTCCTCTAGTCCCGTGTCCTCCTCCTCCTCCTCTAGTCCCGTGTCCTCCTCCTCCTCCTCTAGTCCCGTGTCCTCCTCCTCCTCCTCTAGTCCCGTGTCCTCCTCCTCCTCCTCTAGTCCCGTGTCCTCCTCCTCCTCCTCTAGTCCCGTGTCCTCCTCCTCCTCCTCTAGTCCCGTGTCCTCCTCCTCCTCCTCTAGTCCCGTGTCCTCCTCCTCCTCCTCCTCTAGTCCCGTGTCCTCCTCCTCTAGTCCCGTGACCTCCTCCTCCTCCTCCTCTAGTACCGTGTCCTCCTCCTCCTCCTCCTCCTCTAGTCCCGTGTCCTTCTCCTCCTCTAGTCCCGTGTCCTTCTCCTCCTCCAGTCCCTTCTCCTCCATCCTGGGACTCCGGTTCTGGTAGCAACAGTTTTCAAGGGCATTTCTCTCTCGCTACCTGTTGTGCCTATGGGACCTCACAATGGGACACAGATGGTAAAAAAAAGAATGGTTTTAACTCTTCCATAAAATGGAAAAAAAGTGCTTGCTTTATATATACTTTTGAGACTTAACTAGAACATCTAACAGGGTTATATCATTGCATGAGATTTCCCCTCACTTCCTGTCTTAGTGTCACCAGAACAGGAAGTGGGGGGGATCTAGCTTGCAATTATTGCCTTATAATGTCCAAATTATATTATATTACAATATATGACATACACAATTGCTGGCTATATCCCCACAGGAAGATTCCCTCACTTCCTGTTCTGGTGACACTAAGACAGGAAGTGAGGGGAAATCTTCTGCAATGACATAACCCTGTTAAATGTTCTAGTTATGTATAAAAATTATATATATATATATATATATATATATATATATATATATATATATATATATATATATATATAAATAATATATGTATAAAAATTATATATATATATATATAAATAATATATATATATATATATATATATATAAATAATATATATATATAAATAATATATATATAAATAATATATATATATATATATATATATATATATAAATAATATATATATATATATATATAAATAATATATATATATATATATATATATATATATATATATATTATATGGCCAAAATTAGGAAATAAGTGCTTGCGTGTGTGTGTGTATATATATATATATATATATATATATATATATATATATATATATATATATATATATATATATATATATATATATATATATATACACACACACACACACACACACACATACATACACACACACACACACACACATACATACATACATACACACACGCAAACAAGCACTTATTTTCCTAATTTTGGCCAAATTATGATTTTTATTTTCCCCCCCATCTGTGTCCCACGGGTTGCAGGAAAAAATTGTTTGATTCCCCCATTAACTCAGTGTTGATGGGGGAATCCCTGCTGCGAAGCAATAGTAGGGGTTGGGGTGGGCCCCTGCCAGGAGAACACAGTAATTATTGCTAGTGGCTACAAAAGCTGCTAGCGATAATTGTATGTAAAATCTGACAGGCTGGTTGTACTCAAGTTGATTGATCTATTAACTTGGGTACATTCAGCCTGCCATACATAGTTTGAATCGTTTGGCTGGCCTTATCTGCACTGTAGCTGCAATCTTCACAGGGGCCGATACATTTTTCCTCAGCAGGGGATCTGTACATGGGTCCCTTTTTGAGCTGAGCGGGCAACTGACAGATCTGTGTACACTCATGCTGTCCGTTTACACCCAACCGCCCCCTGATCCGGCCAGACGGAGGGGAATGGAGGCCCTTCCATCTTTTCTTTTTACCAGATCAGATTGGAGGTAGGTGGGTGTATATGGACAAATTTCCATTTAAATCTGCCGATCTATAGAGAACAATGGGCGGTTTGATCAGGTTGCCTCAAAAACGGACAGGAGGACCCGATCGGACCACTCATGTGTAAGGGGCCTGAAAAGCAATCTGCACGGATTGCTTTTCATAGCATTGGCTAGTTTAGTGAAACTGGACTAATAATTACTGTATTTCTACCAATATTGCCGTCCTTATATCATGGTGACATAAGCTAACACCTATGCAGCACATGTGTAAAGTTACTGTCACTCTGCTAAAAGGACAGCAATAGGTCCGGTCATACAGTGATTGATATAAGAAGAGCACAGGCTGTGCACTGGTACATGTCTTCTAGCAGCTTCAGGAAAACACTTTTTTTTATTTATTTTTTACTCACCTCGATCTTTGCAGCAGCTTCTCTTCAGAGGAATTCTGTCCCTCCCACCAACAGAGGAAGCACAATGTTTTTCAGTAATGGACAGTGCACCGTAGAAACCTATTTGCTACGAAGGCAGCAGGAGGTGAAGGAGGCAGCAGGAGGCGGAGCAGCCCGCCTCCTTAGCCAATGAGCAACTGAAAGGCTGTTAAATCCCTCCCTCATACCATCTCTCGAGTCCCAGCTCTGCCAGCTTCCTATGCTTAGCCTATCGCCGCGTCTCTCCTGCAGGCAGCAGACCTGCACTATTTCTCCTCCGGCTTCTCTCTCCTGCACACTTCTTGGTTGCCGCCGGGCCCTGGGCCCCTCCAGACGCTCGGGCCCTGTACATGTGTATCGGCTGTACCCCCCTGATGGTGGCCCTGGCACTGCCTTTTGCTTTGTCAGTAATCTGGTGATTTCAGAACTGATTTTGTTTTCCAACTGAATTTACTGAACATATGAGAAGCTCTGTCAGCTTTGGTTTCAGAGAATTATAATATAAGAATAGGGTAATTAAGCTTTCTGACTTCAAACACATCTGCAGTGTTTGCTAGTTAGCCTTAGAAGTTCCAAGGAAATGTATAGTGGGTTGCAAATATTTCTTTTTTTATGTGAACGAACATCTGTCAACTAAGCTGTGGTTTGCCTAATAAGAATTAGATTTTCCTTAAAGCAAAACTAAACTTACGTTTTAGAAAACTGACAGCTCATTATTGCAGAAGAGACTGGCTAGGTCTCTTCTGAAATAAAACACCCTTACCTACTTGCTCCTAGTTTCTATTTAAAGCAGGGGTTCACCCTAAAAAAAAAAAATTCTAACATAACATCCAGCATACGAATGACATTTACAGTAGGCAGGTCTTTTTTTTTTTTTTTGCCGTACATACCGATATAGTGTGATTTTCTCCCCGGCTTCCGGGTTCTGATTCCCGCAGAACTGGGCGTTCCTATCCCTGGGTTAGATGATTGACGTGTTGTGAAAAAGTTCCCATGTCGCACAAGGCACGTCACCAGTTTTCCATAAATAGCCGAGCTGCGAGTCGGCGCTATACGGCGCCTGCCGTGTAGAGCTGACTGCGCAGGCGCCAGGGATAGAACGCCCAGTCCCGCGGGAATCAGAACACCCAGAAGCCGGGGAGAAAATGACAATATAACGGTATGTACGGCGCAAAAACAAAACAAAAGACCTGCATACTGTAAATGTTGTTAGTATGCTGGATGTAATGTTAGAATTTTCTTTTAGGGTGAACCCCCGCTTTAATGTATGCTGAGCTGTGCATGTGCAACTCAGTGTGCATTCATGACACACTCCATCTATTCCGGAATGAGTGACTTTTGTGCATACGTGTAGGATGATCATATGCTCATACCATATGGGAATAAACCCTAATTAAGTGCACACATCTATAAAACACTTTAAAAAAATGTTTTAACTGAATTGCAGGTATAGCAATGTTTACATTGGTCATGCTTGGACCAAAGTAAGTATGTGTCATACCTGCGGGATCCCCATGGATTCTGGAAACCACTGCAGTAGGTTCTCCACTCGCTTCCAGATCCTGTGCCAAGCAGCTGCCCTGCTACACTGTGAAAACAGAAGTCTCTTTTCTATTACTGCAGTGTTCTCCGATTAGATGAGGCCATCAAATCAATTGCTGACTTGAAGTCGGTGCTTGTAAATCACTCTGGAAGAAACATTAACCACAAGGACCGAGCCTCTTTTTGACACTTGTCATTTACAATTTAAAATATTTATTTTGCTAGAAAATTACTTAGAACCCCAAACATATATATTTTGTCAGACAACATACAGAATAAAATGGCGGTCATTGCAATACTTTATGCCACACCGTATTTGCGCAGCAGATTTACAAGCGCAAATATTTTGGAAAAAATACAGAGTTAAAAAATAAGACAACATTAAAAGTTAGCCCATTTTTTCTATATTGTGAAAGATAATGTTACGCAGCCTAAATTGATACCCAACATGTCAAGCTTCAAAATTGCGCCCGCTCGTGAAATGGCGACAAACTTTGCAGACGTTTAAAAATGTCTACAGGTTACCAATGGAGATTTTTAAGTGCAAGTTTTGAGTTACAGAGGAGGTCTAGTGATAGAATTATTGCTCTGGCTCTAATGATCACGGCAATACCCCCATTTGTGGTTTGAACACCGCTTATATATGCGTGCGCCATATTTCCCTCACTCGGCATCCAGGAGAGAGGGTGTGATAGTCTACGCTGCTACTGACGACTCCCATAAGCACCGGATACAACCAGAACGTGGCCTCTCCCGCCACTGATAAAAGTGATCTTGCAGCGAATCCGCTGCAGAGACAACTTTTATCCCAGAGAGAAACACACATTGTTCCTAAAAAATACCAGGGTTATGGCAGCTAGCTGCTACCACAATGGTATTTAGCATCAAATTACTGACGTACAGGTATGGCGATTTGCGCAAGGTTTCTAACATCCACCAGCTCCGTGATGTCCTCATGGAGGAGTGGAAGAGGACTCCAGTGGCAACCTGTGAAGCTCTGGTGAACGCCATGCCCAAGAGGGTTAAGGCAGTGCTGGAAAATAATGGTGACCACACAAAGTTTTGACACTTTGGGCCCAATTTGGAAATTTTCACTTAAAGGTGTACTCACTTTTATTGCCAGTGGTTTAAACATTAATGGCGGTGTGTTGAGTTATTTTGAGGGGACAGCAAATTTACACTGTTATGCAAAATGTACACTCACTACTTTACGTTGCATTGTAGCAAAGTGTAATTTCTTCAGTGTTGTCACATAAAGAGATATAATACAATATTTACAAAAATGTGAGGGGGTGTATTCACTTTTGTGAGCCCAAATCTTTTGGTTCAAGTCTCTAGGACTCATCGCATATACCCGGCTAACACAAAGACTAAAGGGGGAATTGGCTTACCGGATCTTCACAAATTACTATCTAGTCTGCCTCCTCACAAGAATCGTAGATTGGAATATTCACAAATCAAAGAAACTCTGGGTATATCTAGAAACTTCCGTCACACGATTTCCAATTCATACACTCCCTTGGCTACTCCCTTGAGACTGGCCAAGAGAGATCCTGACACATCCTCTTATCCAACCCTCCCTTGCGGCCTCCACACAGGCGGCAAAATCAAATGCCTTCTCTTCCGCTCTTGGGCCCCCTAACCACGCTAAAAGGAAACCCTGACTTCCGTACAGGTAACACAAGCTCGTTTTTGAGTTGTGAATGGTCTTATAAAGATATGTTGGCACACCACTTCTTTTTGAAAGACACCCCTCGCTCACATGAGAACTTGACTGACATCTCTCTCACCAATTCTTTTCCTTTCTGGATGTACAGACAAATACAAAATTTTCTCGTCACACAGGCACCTTCATCAACACGGACAAGACAACTCACACCATTTGAATCCTTATGCACATGAAAATCGCCACAAAGGCACTTAATATTCTTGATTTATGCGTTACTCTTGGAAGAGCCTCCCAACATCAGAGTAGTCACGAATATATGCACAAGGGTTCGCTGAATGTAGCCATTGAGGAAAACTGCTACAAAATTTAAGGTGTGGTGAAGCAGAAGGCACAATGCTCCATATCTGGTGGGATTGTGAATCCACCCAGCACTCCGCAAAGGGGTACACAACATCATTGATCATGTCACTGTATTTACCTTAAATTATACTCGCAATACCTATTACACCACACAACCCTGCCTAAAAAAAGATTACAAATCTTTAGCTATGCACATGGTAAATGCAGCGAAACTGTGTTTTCCGATACATCTGCTGCTAATACGTCCTCCGACTATCAGATAATGGTTCACTAGACTTTCTAAAATAGAGGCGATGGAGGAACTTATTTATACTTCCCAAGAGCGGATACAAAAATTTACAAGTACTTGGGCATGTTGGTCCTACTTTAAAACTACTGAATGTTTCCAAACCTATGCTTCCTAGATAACAGATTGTCACAAATGCTATTTATAGTGAGGGCGACAGCCCAAATTAAACTAACAGGCGGAGGTGGAGAGGGGGAACGAATATAACCAGTGTCCCTATCCTAACCCGCCAATCCTTCCCCCCCCCTTTCTTTCTTCCTTCCCCCCCCCCCCACCCTTTCGCTCACCTACTTCACTTTTTTTACCCTCTCTTCTTTTGCTTCTATGCTCTGCTCTGTTAGGTATCTTCTTCTGATTTAAGAGTACCGGATATCCCCACGAACCGGGCATAGTGGAATTGAGTGACACCATTTGCATAGCGGTACAAATAGGCTTTCAACTGAGTGGCCTGTTATTTTGCTTATATGAATCCCAGAATGTACTGTTTTACTTTGTTACACTGTATGGATTGCAAGCCAGTGTTGGTTCGCAATATGTTTGCATGTCATATATAATGTTCAACATGTAAGCACTTACTTTTTTTTTAATTAAATAAAAAGTTTGTGGGGGAAAAAAAAGTAGTCATTTGCTGCTGCACAACTGCATGTATTGGGAAAGGTGGGGGGGGGGGCCTAAATCAGATCAGCGGAAACAAGGAGGAGATTGTGATGTCATCCACCCCTCCTCTATGCCTCATCCAATTAAAGAATGTCTTGTATTTATTGAAAAGAAAACTACAAGACGCGCTCTGACTGGCTGAAGTGCAGAGCTAGCTCATATTTTCACTATACAAGGCAAGTTGCTCAAGCAGCACCCGGAAGAGGCCAGCGCTAACTGTACTTTGCACAGCCTACTACAGGGAATTTCTGCATCCCCAGCAGCTACCTGGATGTAAACTATTGAGGATTAAATGTAACCAAGCTGGGCCACTGCAAGTTTAAGAAATGATCATATCTGGAGTTTAGCTTTAGGGACGGTTTACACCATGAATGGCACAGGAATGTGCCGTGCGTTCCTGTACAATTCACATGCGGATCCAGGTGCTGTGCAATTCCAGCCCATTTATTTGAATGGGCTGAAATCGCGCCAGACTGCACCGAAAGTAGTGCATCCACTACTTTACAAAATGCACAGCAACCAGATTGCATGGCACGAGTGCACCACACGATCCAGTGCATGCAAATGCACTGTGCTTGTGGCCTGTGTTTGGGTGTTAACACTGATATCCGCTGCAGAGTGCAGTGCATTTTAAATGTGGTGCAGTCAACGAGCATGGAACGTGGGTTTCCCACACTGGATTCTGGTGCAATCTGGCCCTTAAAGCGGAGCTCCACCCTAAAGTGGAACTACCGCTGATCGGAACCCTGAATCCAGCCACACAGTCTCGGGTAAACTGCGGGCATGACGTCACCTCTCGTCCCCCCCCCCCCCCGGTTGTGTTCTGGGAACACTTGGCTCCCAGAACACAGCGGGAGCCAATCGGCAGGCGTAGCGTGACTCGCGCATGCGCCGTAGGGAACCGGGCAGTGAAGCCAGAGCGCTTCACTTCCTGGTTCCCTCACCGAGGATGGCGGGGGGGGGGCAGCAGAGTGACGAGCGATCGCTCGTCCTCTGCTGCGGACGGCGCTGGACTCCAGGACAGGTAAGTGTCCTAATATTAAAAGTCAACAGCTGCAGAATTTGTAGCTGCTGGCTTTTAATATTTATTTTTTTCAGCGGACATCCGCTTTCAGCTGGATACACACTATACAACTTTTATTGTTTGATTTCCTTTTTATTTGCCCTCAACTTTGCAGTGCAAGGGCCTGCCTGATTGCATACAAATGGAAAGTGTTTAGAAAAGACCTCATATTATATGGTTTTGGCAAATCTGAAGGAAACATTTTTAAGAAAATTGTATAGTGAAGGGGTAGGCAACCTTAAAGAGGTGGAGATTTACCTGAACAACATGGGAGAAGTCAAAGATCCCTGGACATGGGGTCACCTCCTCACAGCCGATTTAAACTTCTAATTGCCATACTACTGTATCAGATGCATTGCATGACAATCATGGGTTTAAATCAGGTGGTGAGGATGCAACATATCGCCTCCTCAGCACCTGTCAAACACACTCGGATCGCTTTTCAGGAGAGCAGCAGTGCCTGCTGCACTTGTGAATATATATGTGCATTATGAGTGTGTATATACACATAAATTCCTGCTCCCCTGTGTTTTTAATTGTTTCCCTCGAGTGCTCCCTTGTGAGGATGCCGTGTGTCACCATTTAACAAGCATTGGCTTCAAAAAAATGGCCGCGGCTCCACTTCCGGTGGCTGCAAGGTGGCTGCAGCTCCACTTCCGGCGACGCTCGTTTTGATAGACGCCGCCGATACGTGATGGAAGCCTATTTGTGATGCTGGCCGAGGTCGGGGGGCCCCATGCAGGCCCCCGACCAGACATCAGACAGAATGGCTCACTTTTGTAAGACGTATCCCCAGCGCTCTGTGAGATGCTGGGGACGTCTTTTGAGCTACAACAAAATGGCGGCTGCCAGACTTCCTGTAGAACGCTGTGTACTGTCAGCACAGAATGTTATGATGGTACTTTTGAGCTACAACAAAATGGCGGCTGCCAGACTTCCTGTAGAATGCTGTGTACTGTCAACACAGAATGTTATGATGGTACAATGGGACTTCTGTGTTTGCCCCCCCCCATGGTCTCCGTCCCCTGGCTGAAGCTTTTAAGTTTTTTCAATTTTTTTCATTGTTAACCATATAAATGAGATGTCATATCTGTCACCCACCATCTGAATGCTACTAATTTAAATATTTTATATGCTGGGCGAAATTTTTTGATTTTTTGATTTTACTATTAAATGCCTAGCAGACTACGGGAAAATGGCTGCAGCTGCATTATTTACATGGCAAACAGCTGAGTTTACTTACAGCCTACTAAACAAGTCACCTTATAAAAAGGATCCCATTTATGCCTCTCACTACTCCTGAGGAAGTCACATGATAGTGACGAATGCGCATGAGTCCACTGAGAGGTATCGGAGGTGACGTTGGCGACAGATTGCCCCTCTTTTTTACATGCTCAATTGTATTTTGGATTATGTGAGTACCCCTGTCTATTTTCTTTGAGAATTAAAATTTTTAAAACGGTATCACACCATCGATGCTTTATTTCTTTGGGGCGAGAAACTGACCAATCTGGGACGAGAACCCCAAGGAGGACCTGCCGTTGTTGGATCAGAGCCCATCGAGTGAACCATCTAATGTGGTTGGATCTATATGCTGTTACCTTACAGCAGTAAGGTAAGGGGACATCCTTACTTACCCTAAAAGGATCACTGGATACCCATTTTCCTCTCACTCCATATTGCGGACCTACACTTGCACTTTTGCTTTCTTGGACTTTTGAAATTTTACTTATATTTTTTGCTAATATTTTTCAAACTCTGTTGATGGACTGTTTATCACCAATATAGGAGTGTCACTTAGCACAGTTACCTGAAAAAAATGTTTGCACCATTACTTATAGTGTATTTCATCACATTAAGAGGAACCTGTGTAGTTATATGATTTGCACCATTACTGTTATTGTTCACTGATCATTTATATTTATTTTTATGCTGATGCCATTTGGGCTATATTGCTCCTCATTTCAATTACACCTACTTTCATTCCCCTCCCCCACCTGTTTATTCACTTATCCATTCACCACTGATTAGCGCAGCACTACCCTCCCCATTTTCACTTGTGAATATACCCTTACTGTTCTGTGCCCCATATAAGGCTACTTTCACACATGTGCTGCAGTTTAGCCACACCGCAGGTGCAGCTAAGTGCATCCGCAAATTTCCTGGATTAGTTGCACTTTACCACAGACTTCTATTATATGCTGCAGGTGTGGTGCACTTTCTGAAAGTGCACCAGAACTCCTGCATGCGGGATATAATATACGTCTATGGCTAAGTGCAGCAAACCCACAGGAAAGCTGCAGGTACACTGCACCCTCAGTGTGGGTAAACAGCAGCGCATCAGTTGTGAAATCAATCCTATACTATTATGCCCAGTGTATTGCTTCTCACTGACCTGAAGATCTCTTCTTTCCTGCTGCTGGCACCACTCTGGAGACTGCTACCTCGGATAAGAAGTGGAGTGCAGTTGGTGTCACTCCACATGGGCAGGAGCCAGCACTACAGAGAAGGCATCAGCTTATGAGGCTCTTGCTCCCTACTACAGCTCCAACTTTACAAGTAGTTCCTCTGCATTGACATCTGTTTGATGCTCTGGAATGGCGGGTCAACAAGGCCAAACTGCAATCTACCAGTCACCTCTCCACGATCTACTGGTTGCTGGCTCTCTGTATAGTGTGTATCCAGCTTTAAAGACTGCAAAAAAAGCATTCCCTCTTTCACTAAATATCTACTTGTTACTACAGGTATACAGGATGAAGAAAAAAATTCCTCTGCTCTTACATTATGTGATCTCTGCAAATGATCTGAAATGTAGAGAATGTTACAAGAATGTTACAAAAGTAAACATTTGATCCTGAGTTGATAACAGCCGTGTCTGCACAGCTTGTTTCACAGAAAAACACAGAGCCACTGGCCATGTTTTTCTGTCTCTATTTAAATTCCAACAGCAACATGTAAGCAGGAAGGGAAGTACTGCCTTCACAAATGCTACAAGTCATTAAATCATCCACCGCAAACTCTGTTAATGATTTACAGTGGTAGCTTATGAATATATATACGGTATATGTATCTGAAGTCATAACTTCATACTCAGCCTCTTTCTACGCTGGCTACAACTTTACTGTTTTGCCTTTAGTTACAGCTTAAAGCCTATATTCTCAAAAGATAAACATATAAAAGAATAAATAAATAAAAAACAACACATGTAAACTAAACAAACACAAAACCCTACTGCATATGAGGAGATTTGGAAAGTAAAAAAAAAAAGAAAAACACAAATTTTTCTGCCGCAAATATAACTGGGAAACCAGTAACAGAAAAAAATTGGTATGTGATATTTACCACTAAGATGCTGCAAAACTCACACACAATCGTTTTTAAGCTTGCCTGCCAAGAATACGGTCAGTATATACACATTCCAGATCAACTTCACTGCTCATTTGCATGACTTTAACCCCTATGAAGTCAGTGTGAATGAAAAAAAGAAGTATGACAAAAATTCAAACATGATCGGTAAGAAAAATAAACAAAAGGAAAACAAAGCAATGTACGCTTTTTACGTCTTTCAATTGATTCCTGATGTTTCCTGTCTTCAAATGCAAATACCTGAAGCCAGTTTGAATGAAATACTGTCCTTTAATTTTTCTTTTTAGCGGACGACTTGCAACTATTCCCTTATCCCTTAGAAAAACAATGGCAAACTTAAGCCAACCCGGGAAACACATTCTAGGTTGAGACAAACACAAAGGCTTTTAGCAAACTCTAAACCAGGACTCCAACAAATAAATCCTTGAAATGCACTGTAGACGTTCCTACATGCATTCTCACAAACAACTTCTGCATACCACTCCCAGCAGATTCCTAAAGAATGGAGTCTGAAATAGGAAAAAAAGGCTCTTACCTTTCCAGAGGAATGTGGCAAATCTGTAACAAATTCTCCTTTAAGATGCATTACACTTTAAAACAATGCTAGAAAAAAGACACTGCTGTGAGCAGCTGGACATAACTGATACACAGAAAGACTGGATTCAGAGTAAACATGAAGATGAACAAGGGGAGGAAAAAGCCCTAAACATCTGAAATATGAACTCCTGGAACACAAAAGTAAAAGGGGGAGGTGAGCGGAACCCAGGAGAAATGTGAAAGTGAGCATGTAAGCAATTTCATTCAGCAAGGCTCCACCTCTTCCAGATATGTCATTTAACCATATAACAGCCTCATCCTACAGCACACATTTACTGCTGGGTTTAAAATCAGCAATACCCACCTACATTTTTACATGTAGTTTAGAACCTTTAGTTTAGCATTCTGTCAAGTTACAAATATACATTTCTTAATTATGACCTTTGCAACTACCATCAAGTAAATATTTTTAGAAATGTATCCAAAAAGGATAATGTGCATTCTCCAGGAACCAAGTACACATACTAAGTAGGAATGCACGGATACCAGTTTTTTAAAGAAAAAAAAAATAAGTACCGATACATTTTCTCATATATTCGCAGATACAAATTACAGATACTCATTTTTAGTGTCATGGGACAGTATTTTCAGGGCTCGTTCATGCCATACATGCATAAAAACAGATTTCACTCACAGAGCCATCAGTTTCTATGTGAGTAATAGTGCCTTTTTACAGCCTGTTCACAGTTGTGCAGACGGCTGCAGTGAGCTGTGAAAAAAAAAAAGATGCAAAAGATTGGTATCGACACCGATATCAGTGCAGAGCCAATACTAAATTACAAGATCTTAGAAGCAGAGCCGTCCTATCCCTTTTGTATTAATCATTGTGTGATTATTCAATTTGCTTAAAGGGGTTGTAAAGGAATTATTTTTTCCTAAATAGCTTCCTTTACCTTAGTGCAGTCCTCCTTCACTTACCTCATCCTTCCATTTTTGCTTTTAAATGTCTTTATTTCTTCTGATAAATCCTCACTTCCTGTTCTTCTGTCTGTAATTTACCACCGTAATGCGAGGCTTTCTCCCTGGTGTGCAGAAAGCCTCTTGAGGGGGGAGGGGGTGAGCAGGCAAGTCAGGACACTTTCTACTTTGCAGATAGAGAAATGACCTTAGTGTTAGTGGGCATTCTGACACTCCTGCTCGCCCTTATGAAAAAATCAATGTGCGATGAACTGATAAAAAATCAATGCAAGACCTCCACCAAGCTTCAGTGTGCAAAGCAAAAGCACACCAGTGCTATCAATCTGCTTACCAAAAAGATAAAACAAGAGGCGATGTAATCATACAATGCAGAGGGTCAGTGGTAGATGGGACACTCCAGACTTGATGGCTCAATGAAATAATATCCAAAATCACCAGCATCAGAAAGACCTCCAAGTGGGTGCATTATGCAATCATCAAGGGGAAATTACCCAGTATGAAGAAAGAAGCAATAATAGTGAAGCCCGTAAAAGATAAAAACATACAATTTTTATTGTAGTCTACTTACAGGAATAAAAGAACATCATGACATATAAACTCTGCGGCTCCTAGCGTGCTTGTATCGGTCAGCCTGACATGTTTCATCCTATGTGGATATCATCAGAGGCGAGTGATGATATCCACATATACGATTACATTGCCTCTTGTTTTATCTTTTTGATAAGCAGATTGATAGCACTTTGGTGTGGTGTGCTTTTGCTTTGCACACTGAAGCTTGGTGGAGGGTCTCACATCACTTTATCAGTTCATCGCACATTGATTTTTTTCATAAGGACATCACATTGCCATTTCCTTTTTTATTTTCACTGAAGCGCTGCATTTTGGACTATTATATTTGTGTTTACTAAATGAACAGACTGTGCTAGCTGCTTTTTCCTTGCTTCTTTAAGTTAGCGCAGATATTTATACATCCTGCTTTTATTATTGTTTCTATTATACCCCAAGTAGTCTGAAAATTTGTCAAAATTACTCAGTGTATTAGTCCAGTGGTCTCCAAACTTTCTAAACAAAGGGCCAGTTTAACTAGTTCCGGACCAGCCGCCGCAGTTGTACTGCGGCAGCTTGGCTCCCCCTGTGCGAATCGCCATCATCGTACGCCGGTCACGCGTGTGGGGACAGGGGGTGAGAGCGCGCTCTCACCCCCCTGAGAGCGTTCCAGAACCGATCAGTCCCCAGGCCATGATTTCTGGCCTGGACCTGGTGATAATTTTTCGAAAATGGCAGACTGTCCTCTGCCTGTGTAATGTAAACACAGGCAGAGAAAGTGATGTCACTTCCCTTCGTGGAGCCCTTTTCGGTTCCAGTGAGAGAGGCGAGAACATTTTAGTGAGTACACCAACACTACACTAACACCAGTACACGTAGGCACACTTTTTACCCCGTGATCGCCACCCTCTGGTTAACCCTTTAACTCCCTGTCACAGTGCCACCAAGTGCAGTTTTCAGATATTTCACAGATAACTGTACTGGTGTCACTAATCAGCATTAGGGCAGTTCGTAGTAGGCTCAGGTTTAGGGCACCCCCCATTAACCCCCCAAAAAAAGCTTTAACCCTCTGATTGCCCCCCAGTTAACCCTTTCACCCCCTGTCACCAGTGTCATTAGTATAGTGTACAGATCTCTTTTCTGATCACTGTATTTAGTGTCATGGGTGACATCAGTTAGGTTTTAGAGTCAGTTAGGGTCAGCGTCGGCGTCAGCCCCAGGCAGCGTCAGATTAGTGCCAGTAGCGCTAGCAAAAGTATAGTGTTTGAACGGATCAATATCTTTGACCTGATCAAAGCTATACTATCGTCCCCAAAAAACATGACGTTGGCAGGATCAGCCCAGATACCTGCCAGCACCTGCGTTTAACCCCTCCGTCCAGTCCAGCCCAGCCCAGCCAAGTACAGTATTCAGGGCTCAAAATTTCAAGTCCTGAGTTACTAGCCAGACCTTAAGAGTTACTCGCCACCAGTTACCCCACCCTACCCCGTCCCACCCCTAATTCTGCCCCTAAACCTCTAAATTACAGTGCAATTATAACCCCCAGCATGGGTGTCAGTGGACGCTATAATATCTCCCAGCATTGGTGCCAGAAATAATAACCTCAAAAACGGGTATCAGAGGCTGCAGTAATTACCCCCAGCATTGATGTCAGTGGACATCATAATAACCCCAACACTGGCATCAGAGGACGCATTAGTAACTCTCAGCATTGAAGTCAGTGGACACATTAATAACTGCTAGCACAGGTGTCAGTATTAAAGCGGAGTTCCACTCAAAAGTGGAACTTCCACTCATCTGATTCCTCCCCCCTCCGGTGCCACAATTGGTACCTTTCGGGGGGAGGGGGACAGGATGCCTGTCTTTCAGAAATATCCTTTCCCACTTTTGGGAGCCTACACTGCTGGGTTTCCTTACCCGCAATGACGTCAGCAGCACCTGACAACTGATGGAAACATCAGCTGCGGTGCCGACATCACTGGACTCCAGGACAGGTAAGTGTCCTATTAAAAGCCAGCAGCTGCAGTATGTGTCGCTGCTGTTTTTTTGGGCAGAACACCACTTTAATGTCCCCCTCTCCTTCTACGTTGGTGGCATTGAAATGTAACCCCTCCCATGACCTCCAATGTGGGGGGAGGGGGTTAACATTCACTGACATTACCACAAATGCAGAAAGGGGTGGTGGGTTAAAATGTCACTGCCATAGAGACCAATGCAAGGTGGGGGGGGGGTTAACTTTCACTACCACTGACCTCCCTCCCACATCCCCCACCTGCATTGGTAATGCTAACCCCTTCCTCAATTTCAGCCTGTTCAAGTGCCATTGCCCTAACGCTATGGTGCTGGACAGGGAGAAGGAGCAATCAAACAAGCAGTTAGCTGAGCTTACATCAGCACACACTCGTTCCTGATAAGTTCACATCTCTTTCAGGAGTGCAGGGAGGTGGATGGGTGGGCAGTTCAGGCAGATGGGTGGGCCAGTGGGCGGGGCAGCAGACAGGTGGGCGGGATCGCAGAAGATTGCTGCATCCCCATCCCGCCACAACAAGCAGCCAGAGCCTGAAACTGCCAATCGCAAAGCTGGAGGGAGGTGGAGCAAAATCCACCCTCCAACAGCCATCGGAGCCTGCACTGTGTGATAGGAGTGACGGCAGCGTCACTCCTATCATTCAGGCAGCTGGAGAGCACAGTGTCACTCATCTGCTCTCAGCACCCCCTCTCCACTCGCCCCCACCAAATTTTAACTTGCTAAATGCGACCAGGCGAGTGAAAATTTTGAGGGCTGCAGTATCAATAGATTACTGTCACTTACAAAACACAGCATACATAACTGCAGCGTTCGCAGTCACGCCTGATCCCTGCAAACATTTTTTTGGTAGCGATTGAAGCAGTCTCTGACAACCAGGTGCTCTTTTGCCTGCGAGTCGCACTAGCTGAACCTATAAATTTAGTGGCCAAAATGTCCAAACAAAGGTGATGTGGCGTGGCCTACACATTGCTGAGCATGACAAGTGAGAGCGAAGGGGAAGCCTCACTGTCCGATTCAGGCTCAGTATATGAACCCGTAGTGAGCAGTGGCACCCTGACAGATAGCTCTGACGACAGAGTAGTGGTCGCTGCCAAGGTCAGGCATACCCGACCCAGTTATGCTGTTGCTGAGGTGCAACAACTGCAGGATTCTCATATGGAGCAGAGAGCCAGTACTAATGCCGCTCAACCTTCTGGTAAACTGGCAAGCACCAGTGGCCTAGTACATCCTGGTCATAGACAAACCAGTGCTGCAGTAACATTTGGTGATGTGGCGAGTCCCATAAGTGCAGTTCAAGCTGGTGCGGTGGCTAGCACAAGTGGTGCCCCACAGCCACCAAGAGTTCGAACACAGGCCCATAACGAGCAGGGCCCTCTGATCCCTCCGGTATTGAATTGTATTGTGACTGTACTGTCTTCCCTGATGTAAAGCGCTGCTCAAACTGTTGGCGCTATATAAATCCTGTATAATAATAATAAAGCCCATAGTATCCTTCCAGCTGTGTTTGCCATTCCTAATTGGGAGCCCACTATTTCTGCAGTGCCCGTACTTCCCCCCCATTCACCGGCCAACCTGGAATTCAGGTAGAAAAAGCAGATTTTACTTCCCTTGACTGTTATTTGCCGTTTTTCCATGGAAGATCTCTACAGATCTATTGTATACCAAAATAATTTATATGCTGGTCAACTTATCGCCGCAAATCCCCATTTGACCCTTGTCAGAGAATTTGCCTGGAAACCTATTACAGTTCCCGAATTTAAGACCATTCTGGGCCTATCCCTCCTCATGGGCATAATTGAAAAGAAACGAGTTGCAGTCATATTGGTCCACTGATCCAATTCCACATATGCCTGTGTTCTCTGCTTCCATGGTCAGGACTAGTTGGACTCTCCCCAGCAAGTGTGCCAGATATGGGGTCAAGATGTATAAGCTCTGTGACAGGGCAACAGGCTATATAAAGGAGCAGTGGTAAGATTGTTTGGGACTTGGTGTCACCCTTATTCGGGAATGGTACCACTTGTACGTGGACAATTATTACACAATGTGCCACTTTTTAGACACATTTTTGATTGTAGAATTGTCGCATGTGGCACCGTGCAATCTAATCGCTGGGGCTTCCACCAACGGGGGAAGACAGCCTGCTTGAAGTGTAATAAAATTCTTGCAGTGAAGGAACACACAGAATGTTTTCGTTCTGTCCTCCATTCACGCAGATACGTCAGTCGAAATTCCAACGGCGACTGGTGTTGAGAAGCCGCTCTGTGTCCACGAATACAACTTTAACATGGGAGGGGTGGACTTCATAACGACCAGATGATTGCGCGATAATCAATTGCGCGTAGAGCCAGATGCTGGTATAAAAATTGTCTGAATACTTTTTTCAATTGGCTCTGCTGAATGCTTATGTACTATACAAAGCGTCAGGACGAACTGGATCCTTCCTCCTAAATCCCCAGGAAGAGATCTTTACAGCCCTTCTGTTTCCAGATGGTGCTGTGACCCAACTTCCAAATGTAGTGAGCTGGCTGCATGAGAGGCCCTTTCCAGAAGTCCTCTGTTACCCCTGCCCAAGGAGCACCCCAAAGATGTGTCTGCAAAAAATGTGGCTATAGGTGCAACTCCAGCTATTATTGTCCCTCCTGTCCTGACCCATCTGGCCTCTGCATCAGTGAAGTATTAGTGTAGGGTACAGCAAGGAACAGTCCTAGGGCACACATACACAGGGTCTCGAAAGCTAAGATGGCCTTCACATTTTGAGAGACCCTAACCTGGAATGTTTATAGTTGAAATAAAAGTGCAAAAAGAATAAAAGAGGTTTTAAATAAAAAAGCCAAAAATAGTTGTTGTTTTATTTTTATTTTCCCTCTATTGTTTCTTTTTTTTATGCTCAACTGTAATGTTTTATTTTCACTGTGTTTTATTGTGTTTGCTTTGCAGGTACTGTTATACTTTAATTTTACTTTGTTTTATTGTTAACCATTATTTGCTTTGCAGGTACACCATTCAGCTGCAGCACTGATTTGTCTATTTTGACAGCAACATTGTTATACATGATACGTAAATTCATGACTCCAGAGCTGCAGAAGGTGATATCATCACCACAGTTAAAAAAAAAAAAGCATATATGCCGAATCATAGGGGCAGGGGTGGATATAGGGTTGGATCGCCCTTGTTCTTCGACAATTTTTATATTTATTGTATGCCCATCGATAAAAGTGGGTGGATGCAGGGCAGTATTCTAATGGTGGGCATACCACCGATAGATTGATTTGAATGAAGAAAATAGTTTGGGGTGTCTACTTTCCAAAATGGGGTAATTTGGGGAAAGGGGGGGCCTGTGCTATCTTAACATTTCAGGGACACCGAAACTGTGATAGGTAGTGAGGAAGTGAAATCGCCATTTTACATCCTTAGAAGGATTTAGGGGTCCTGTATGTGGCTGGGCTCCCAAAAAGTCTAACACATGTGGTATCCCCGTACTCAGAAGAAGCAGCAGAATGTATTTTGGGGTGTAATTCCACCAATAACCATGCCATGTTTGAGCAATATATAATTTAGTGACAACTTTTGAAAAAAAAAAATTGCAATTTTACCGAAACTTGTGGCAAAATATAAAATAGTAAATGGACTTAACATGCCTCTCAGCAAATAACTTGGGGCGTCTACTTTCCAAAATGGGGTAAATGGGGGAGGGGGTTTGTACTGCCCTGCCATTTTAGCACCTCAAGAAATGAGGCAAACTAAAAGCTGCGTAAATTACAGAAAATTTACCATAGTTTGAAGGAAACCAATAAAATATATGCTGGCTGAATACATTTTGACCTAAAAGTATGACAAAAATTGAGTTTATTGGATTTCTTTTATAACAAAAATTAGAAAATATATTTTTTAAAAGAAAGCTCTATTTGTGGGAAAAAAAGGACGCAAATTTTCTTTGGGTACAGCATTGCATGACCGCAAAATTACCAGTTAAAGCCACGCAAATTGTAAAAAGTGCTCTGGTTATTAAGTGGTTAATGTCCTTCATACATTGGTGGGGCCAGATTGTGGCTAATGGGGTAGAAAATATCCCGGCATCAGTGGGAGTAAACAATGTTTCAAGCTTGGTGGTCAGTGGGGGTAAACAAAAATTAAGCGACTGTCAGTAGGAGGAGAAATAATGTGCTGTATAAATGTGAATGGTCCCAAAATAGTGTCAAAGGTGTCCGATGTGTCCGCCATAATGTCACAGCCACGATAAAAATCGCTGATCGCCGCTATTACTAATAAAAAATAATAATAAAAATGCCATAAAATTATGCCCTATTTTGTATATGCTATAACTTTTGTGCAAACCAATCAATATATGCTTATTGCGATTTTTTCCCCCAAAAATATGTAGAATAATACCTAATCGGCCAAAACTGAGAAAAAACAAATAAATATATATATATTAACCAGATTCAGCCCCAGAAGAATTATATATATATATATATATATATATATATATATATATATATATATATATATACATACATACATATGCCCAGAATTGAAAACTGATGTGTTTTCTCTAGTTTAAATGACTATGGTATGTTTCAGCTGTCTGAGATCCACCCAGAATTTGAAACATTGCTGTCCGTTTTGTTTATGTCTATTTGATAATACTGGCATGTTGTTTTTGCTTAAGCCTCTGTAGATCTGTCCACCTTACAATGTTTTATTATCTCCTCTGACTTACCCAAAATCACGGCCCATTAATTTTATTGCCCTCTTGCTGATCTGTTTTTGAACTAAGAATTTTGCCCTGTTGATCAGCATACCTTTAATACCTCCTGATTAGCTAATTGAAATGCACCCACCCCCTATCTCTGTCAGTATAAATGTAAGCATCCTTTTGGGGGAAGCATTAGCAAGGGGCTCATAGCGTCTGGGGCTCATTCTTCAAGTGGGGCTTTTCTATAAGTGGAAGCACTTCTGGCTCTGCACTTCAGCGATTGTACAAGGCGGGAAACTATTAAATGACTTGCCTTTTATAATACAGGTATAACTATTTATTTATTTTTTTGGGAGGTTTTACTTTTCCTCCTTTTTCTAAAATGCACTGTCTACCACTGCTTCTGACAGCTGTGTCTTCTATCCTTAAACTGTCTTCCCTTCACCCCTCCTCGCCACCCCACACCTTGTATACATCACCCTCACTTCTGTCCTCTTCTTATTACTGCACTCACCAACTCATGCTAATTCTAAAACCAAATGCCCAATGCTCCAAATCGCTGGGGCATGTGCCCTCATATAAATCGCATTCCCACATTACCTCCCTCACCCTTCTACTTCTCCTATACTCTGGTTATGTCTCCCCAAACCCTGGCCCTCCATCTAACTGTGCTCAATGCACCCATTACCCTACACCCTCTGGATGCAGTCGCAATCCACACAATCTAGTTCCCATTTTCCTTCTTCCCAAGACCAGACTCACTTTCTCTTGCGCCCTTTGGAATGCTCGCTCCGTCTGTAACAAACTCACCCCCCTCCATGATCTCTTTATCGCTAACTCATTTAATCTACTCGTCATTACTGAAACCTGACTTCATGAATCCGACACCGCGTCTTCTGCTGCTCTATCCCACGGTGGTCTTCTTTGGACTCACTCCCCCAGACCCAGTGGACGCAAAGGAGGGGGTGTTGGAATCCTATTGGCCCCACAAAGCACCTTTCAGGTGCTTCAGCCACCTCCCTCTATGTCACTCTCCTCATTTGAGGCGCATTGCATTCATCTCTTCTCCCCAGTTTCTCTAAGGATAGCGGTCATCTACCGCCCCCCCCCCCCCGGTCCAGTATCCTCCTTTCTTGATGACTTCTCTGCCTGGCTACCCTACTTTCTCTCTTCTGAAATCCCCACAATTATTCTTGGCGACTTCAACATCCCTACTAATGCTAACACTCCTGCAACTTCCAAACTTCTCAGTCTAACCTCCTCTTTTGACCTGAAGCAATGGATACATGCTCCTACTCACTCTGAAGGCAATACTCTTGACCTTGTCTTTTCCCACCTATGCACTCTATGCAACCTCTCCAATTATCCTTACCCCCTCTCTGATCACTACCTTATTAATTTTACTCTCTCACTCTCCTCCACATCCTCTCCCCCCAAATGCCTAACAGTTACTCGTAGAAACCTTCACCATATCAACCCTTCTCTTCTATACTCTGAGACTGACCACCTCTATGACAAAATTGCACCCTTGTCCTGCACCCACCTAGCCACTTCAGTCTACAACACTTCCCTTCTAGCATCACTGGACAGACTGGCCCCTCTCACTACACGCAGAATAAGGCCCCGTCCCCTTCAACCCTGGCAAACAGATGATACTAGAAGTCTGAAAAAACATAGCCGTGCTCTCGAGCGCCTGTGGCGCAAGACTAAGTCCCAGGAAGACTTCGCCCAGTATAAATCTGCCCTCCAAATATACAATTCCAGCCTCTTCACTGCCAAGCAGACCTATTTTATCACCCTTGTTAAAAACTTATAATCCCGTCCCCGTCAACTCTTCTCTACCTTCAACTCTCTCCTTCGTCCTCCATTGCCTCCACCCACTAACTCACTCACCGCCCAGGAGATCGCCAATCACTTCAAGCGGAAGATTGATACAATTCGCGACGAGATCTCTACTGTTCAGATACCCTCCACGCCTCACGCCTCATGCCTACAGGTACAGTCATTACTTCCCTCTTTCAACCCCACCACTATAGACGAGGTCGCTAAATTACTTGCCAACGTCCATCTTACCACCTGTGCTCTGGATCCTGTTCCCTCGCAAATTCTACGTTCACCCTCTGGCTCGATTCTACACACTCTAACCCACATCTTCAATCTCTCCCTCTCTTCTGGCATCTTCCCTAACTCTTTGAAACATGCACTAGTCAGCCCCATACTTAAAAAGCCCTCACTGGACCCGTCCAATCTTGACAACCTACGCCCCATCTCCTTGCTCCCCTTTTTATCCAAACTCCTTGAACGTCTAGTCTACAACCAACTGAGCATCCACCTTGCTCAAAATAACCTCCATGATCCCCTTCAGTCTGGATTTCGTCCTCAACATTCCACAGAAACTGCTCTCCTAAAACTAACAAACGATATACTAACAGCCAAAACTAAGGGACACTATTCTGTGCTCCTACTCCTGGACCTCTCTGCCGCCTTCGATACCGTTGACCACCCCCTCCTCCTCAAAAAACTCCACAATTTTGGTCTCTGTGACTGTACTCTTCGCTGGTTCTCCACCTACTTATCCAACCGCACCTTCAGCATTGCTTACAACTCTACTTCCTCCTCTCCTCTTCCATTCTCTGTTGGGGTCCCCCAAGGTTCTGTTCTTGGACCTCTCCTATTTTCTATCTACACCTCCTCCCTGGGTCAGCTGATAGCCTCCCACGACTTCCAATACCATCTTTACACTGATGACACTCAAATCTATTTCTCTACCCCTCAACTCACTTCTTCATTCTCCTCACGTATCACTAATTTACTATCAGATATATCAGTTTCGATGTCACACCACTTCCTCAAACTCAACCTATCCAAAACGGAACTTATAATTTTTCCTCCCTCACGTGCCTCTTCCCCTGATCTCTCTGTCAAAATTAATGGTACAACTATCTGCCCATCTCCACATGTCAAGGTCCTAGGAGTAGTCCTGGACTCTGAACTCTCCTTTAAGCCTCACGTTCAATCACTGTCCAAATCTTGCCGCCTCAAGCTTCGCAACATCTCCAAAATACGCCCATTTCTAACCAATGACACCACAAAACTCTTAATTCACTCCCTGGTCATCTCTCGCCTCGATTACTGCAACTCCCTTCTCATTGGCTTACCTCTGCATACTCTATCCCCCCTTCAGTCCATCATGAATGCTGCTGCCAGACTAATCCACCTTACCAACCGCTCTGTCTCTGCTACTCCCCTCTGTCAATCCCTCCACTGGCTTCCGCTCACCCAACAAATTAAATTCAAAATACTAACAATTACCTACAAAGCCATCCACAACTCTGCCCCCAGCTACATCACTGACCTAGTTTCTAATTACCAACCTGTACGTTCTCTTCGTTCTTCTCAAGACCTCCTACTCTCTAGCTCTCTCATCACCTGCTCCCATGCTCGTCTCCAGGACTTTTCTAGAGCCTCTCCATGCCTATGGAACTCCCTACCCCAATCTATCCATCTATCTCCTTCTCTATCAGCTTTTAGAGGATCCTTGAAAACCCTTCTCTTCAGAGAAGCCTACCCTTCCCACACATAACTGTATTTTCATTTGAGTCCATCTGATCATCCCCCACAGCTAACTACCCTTTGTTCCACTTGACCCTCCCTTCTAGATTGTAAGCTCTCTGATCCCTCCTGTATTGATTTGTATTGTGACTGTACTTTCTTCCCTGATGTAAAGCGCTGCGCAAACTGTTGGCGCTATATAAATCCTGTATAATAATAATATTATTTATATATGTATATATGTACACATATATATATATATATATATATATATATATATATATATATATATATATATATTATTATTTGGGGGGGGGGGGGATATTTATTATAGCAAAAAGTAAAAAATATTGCTTTTTTTTTCAAAATGTACGCTCTTTTTGTTTATAGCGCAAAAAAATTAAAACCGCAAAGGTAATCAAATATCACCAAAAGAAAGCTCCATTTCTGGGGGAAAAAGGACGTCAATTTTGTTTGGGTGCACGACCGCGCAATTGTCAGTTAAAGCGATGCAGTGCCGAATCGCAAAAAGTGCTCTGGTCAGGAATGTGGTAAATTCTTCCGGGGCTGAAGTGGTTAATGACTGTCTCATTACCAAATAGTTTGGCACAAGGTCAATGTAGTGCCTATGTTTAAAAAGAAATCAAAGTCTTTACCAACTACAGACCTATTGTTTTAACTTGTATAGTCTGGAAGATACTTGAGTTTGATAAAAGAATGCATAGATGAGTTTTTGATAGAAAACAATTTAGACAACAGGCAGCATGGGTTTATGAAAGACTGAAGTTATGAAACACATCTGCTTATTTTTATGAGAAACTAAGCAAAAACTTAAATAAAGAGTGCCTGTGGATATAGTATATATGCTTTCTTAGTCACAGAAATGGTGGAACAAGAAACTGGCTCCTGTTTAGGAGGACCATCAGGAATGACAAAAAGAGTGAGTGGCTGTGAGGTAAACTCAGAAAGCACAAACTACATCCAAGCATCATAGGGAAATTTCCTTCTGATGAACTGGAGCCAAAAAAATATCTGGGTAAGGAGCCTCTATAACCATACCACCACCTTATTATTTTGTAGGACCAAAGGGGTTCTATATAGGATAAGTCCGTCAACTCAGACACACATCTTGCAGAGGTGGTGGCAGCCAGAAAATGCCCCACAAAGTATTTTGTGCAATAAAACCTTGTTTGCACCAGGTGAAGCAAGCGTTTCAGCTGCAATGGTAGACCTTATGAACAGTAGATGACCTAGTTTTTAAAAGAGTGTGAATTACTTACTCTGAGACCCCAATGTCTCTCAAGAACCAGGCTTCAACAGCCATGTGGTCAAATCCTGAAACCATTAGCAGGTTGGTAGACCAGACCTTAAGATAGGGGATCCGGTCAATCTGGAACAGCCCACAGAGTATCTGCCAGAAGCTTGAACAGGTCAGCAGACAACAAACGTCTGTGCCAGTTCGGAGATATGAGGAATACTGGAATGCCCACCATCTAGATCCTAGATGACAAAGGAGTTTCAGAGAAGGAAAAGTATTGATCAGGCTTTACTGATCCTGTGTGGAGTCACCAGAGCATCCACTGCTTCCACCAAAGGATCTCTGCAAGTAGAGACAAACCTGCTCAGTTTTGAATTAAACTTGGAGTCCAAGTGGTGCACATCTGGCATCCATCACCTGTGACACAGGTCTAAAAACACTAATGGATTATAGGTAGTCTGGATGTCAATTGTCTAGGCCTGAATTTTTACCTGCAGACAAGGCTGCAACAATGTATTTGGCCACGGCTGGACTACTTTATAGCTCTTTTGTAAGTGAAAAGGTAGGAGTGGAAACTCTCCTCCAATGTTACAAGTGCAATAACTCCTTGTTTCAAAGGCTCTGCAAGTGCAGAGGTATTTACTAAAACCAGAGAGCGCAAAATATTTTGCAACTCTGCACAAAAACCATACAGGTTCCAGGTTTTATTGTCAAAGCTTAATTGAACAAGCTGAAGTTGGAAGCTGATTGGCTACCATACACAGGTGTACAAGATTCTGAGTGCACCAGTTTTAGTAAATCTACCCAACAGGTAGGTTGCACAGCATGAAGACAGAGGCAAAGGGTGGAACTCTAGCTTGTGGACTCTGGACAGCATGCCTCTTATCCAGGCCCTGGAAATTCTTTCTGATGAGATGTCTGCAAAAGGTCAACAGATGCCCCCTTTATGACAAAGAAGACTTGTCTGCATGCTTGGAAGATTTACAGCCACACGGCTTGCGGTGGGGAACTAGGCCACTCCCATAGGCTTGGCTTTGGAGTGAGAAGCCTGGGAGAAACAAGAGAGCTCTTTTTGGATTTAGGAGAAGGAGAAGATTTGCCAGACTGAGGCTTAAGCTTCCTCTGCTTGTGTAAATTAGTACAGTAATACCTTGGTTTACGAGTTACGTGGTATACACGTGTTTTGAAAGACAAGCAACATTTTTTTTGTCTCGATATATGAGCAGCAGTTTTACTGTAAAAACAAAAGAATTACACTCACAATGTTAAGGAGTCTGGTGTTCAGCCATGTAAAGCCACTGGGGGTTATTTACAAAAGGCAAATCCACTTTGCACTACCAGAGCACTGCAATCGCTGTAGATCCAAGGGGGACATGCAAGGAAAATAAAAAAACAATATTTTAGCTTGCACAGGATTGGATGATAAAATCAGCAGAGCTTCCCCTTATTTCAGATCTACCCCTTAGGCCTTGTACACACAATCAGTCCAAACTGATGAAAACGGACTAAAGGCTGAAGTTTGATGGTCTGATGGACTGATGGTCTGATGTGCCTACACACCATCAGTTCAAAATCCGATCGAGTCCAAAGCGGGGACGTAAAACACAACGTTGTGCTAAAAAAACGAAGTTCAATGCTTCCAAGCATGCGTCGACTTGATTCTAAGCATGCACAGGTTTTGAACCGATGCTTTTGCGTACTAACCATCGGTTTTGACCGATCGGTCATCAGTCCGATTTTAAAGCAAGTTTTAAAACTTTGGTCTGAAGGACAAAAGTCTGATGGGCCATACACACGGTAGGTTTGGACTGATGAAACTGAACTTCAGTCCAAACTGATGAAAATGGACTGATCGTGTGTACAGGGCCTCAGATTTAGAGCGACTGCACTCCCAAGTGCACTTGCAGTGCAAAATGAATTTGCGTTTCGTAAAAAAATACACAGTGTATACGTACAGAAAAGCTGTCGGAGACACCCAGAGACACTTCCAGCTTGGTGGGGAGCACCCGGAAGTGATGTAAACAGTTCTCCAGGAAGCACTGGGAGCAACCATCGCCCCTGAACCTCTGGCCACATATAGCACTGTATTAACCACTTGAGATCCGCGCTATAGACAAAATACGTCCGCAGCGCGGCTCTCAAGTGCCAAGTGGCCGTTTAAACACGGCCTTTTATGTGCATTACCCGCGCGCGCCACTGGGTGGCGCGCGGCGGGTAAAAACTGTCCCGGCGCATCGCCGAAGACCCGATGCGTGTACCTGGGGGCCGCGATGTCCGCCGGGTACACGCGATCATCGGTGACACGGCAGGTGACAGCAGGGACGTGGAGCTCTGTGTGTAAACACAGAGCTCCACGTGCTGTCAGAGGAGAGGAGACCGATCTGTGTCTCTTGTACATAGAGACACAGCATCGGTCACCTCCCCCAGTCACCCCCCTCCCCCCACACAGTTAGAACACACCCAGGCTACACAGTTAAACCCTTCCTCACCCCCTAGTGTTAACCCCTTCCCTGCCAGTCACATTTATACAGTAATTAGTGCATTTTTATAGCACTGATCGCTGTATAAATGTGAATGGCGCCAAATTTGTGTCAAAAGTGTCCGATACGTCCGCCGCAATATCCCAGTCCCAATAAAAATCGCAGATCGCCGCCATTACTAGTAAAAAAAAAAATAATAAAAAAAATCATAATTCTGTTCCCCATTTTGTAGGCGCTATAACTTTTGCGCAAACCAGTCGCTTATTGCGTTTTATTTTATTTTTTTACAAAAATACGTTGAAAAATACGTATCGGCCTTAACTGAGAAAAAAAATTGGGATATTTATTATAGCAACAAGTAAAAAAAATATATATTTTTTTTAAATTGTTGCTCTTTTTTTGTTTATAGCGCAAAAAATAAAAACCGCAGAGGTGATCAAATACCACCAAAAGAAAGCTCTATTTGTGGGGAAAAAAGGACGCCAATTTTGTTTGGGAGCCACGTCGCACGACCGCGCAATTGTCAGTTAAAGAGACGCAGTGACGGAAGCTGAAATTTCGCCTGGGAACGAAGGGGGTTATGTGCCCAGTAAGCAAGTGGTTAAAGTGAATAAATGTAGCGCTTTGTGTATAAACCTAATATCTAAAAAAATAAAAGTGCATATAATCATGAATCATAACATGAGTGATTAGATTTTAGTGATCTAATGGACTGGAGGACAGAGAATTTTTTCCTGAAGATGTTGACAAGTATTAGTATAGAACTAAATGACCTATTCCATACAATCTAGGGTGATGTTTATCAATGTTTTGCAGAGAACTACTGAGAGTGATTTTGCTAGGCTAGCTAAAAATTCTTGCTAGGCTAGGTGAAAATGTTATTTTCCATGCAGGCAAAGCAATTTGACACTAGTGGAGAGGAGGGCATTGTGATCACTTAGAGAGGATGCTGAGATAGAAAGATTAGGAACCCTGTTTGAGGTCAGACATTTTTAAATATAGTGGATTACATGATAGAGCCTAAATGACAATTAGGACATTTGGTATTTGACATTTATGATGTGGTATTTGATAAGGATGTAGTTAGCAAATTGAAATAATTATGCAAATTATCCATTATTTACTCAAGCTTAAATTCCTCTCCAGGTTAAACTATAGTGGCAGGAACTGGGTCACTGAAAGAAAATTTGGAACTTCGACCAGACATCCTTTTATAAACCTTTGTTATTACCCAACTAGCTATTTTAGGAATACAAAACAAATTGTGTATAAAAGGTGGATGGCATGAAGTGGTAAAAGTAAATTTTTTATAACTGCTCAGTTCTCAGGGATCCCCGAGCAGAGAGCTGGTAACTGTCAGTCACCGCTGCTCTGCCCCCCGCCCCCATCGCTCACTGGAGCTGCTATGGAGGGGGCGGGAGCAGCTCTAGTGACCTTGTTGTCGTGATCTCGCAAGAGCCTGGACCGGCTCTGTGACTTCAGCCCGTTGTCTGCGAAAAACAGGCCACAGAAGTGCAGAACGAACTGCACTCCTGTGATACGCAAGAGAAACACAGCAAAGCAAGCTTTGGTTGTATTTCTTCTTTTAAAGACTGGAAGTTTTTGTTATTGGCACTTGCTGATCTTTTAGCCCACAATTTTATTTTGATTGTATTATTTGCAATTGTAAGTAGCTTCTATGGGGGGGGGGGGGTGTCACAGTTTTCATCTTTGTTTGCTCCCTTTGCTTTCTATACATGGGGTTTTCAGGCCACCAGTTCTTTTTGTAGTATCAATCCCTTTTGAGCACAGAAAATGTGTACTCGCTGTGAAATTTATTTCATAGGAGTTTATTGAAGAACATAGAATTCAGAATTAATTTGGGTTATACTGCCTCCTACAGGGTGAATTTGACAGTGGCATAAAAAATAAAAAAAAACACAGTGACCAGCCCTCCTCCTTCCAGCATGTTTGAGTTCTGTAATAAAGAAGTGCCAAAAGAAAGATCACAAAACACAGAAGGATGGGGCCTGTGTACCTCAATGAATTCCAAGAAAATGTATGGCTAGTACAAAAGCCCTATTTTATTCATCGAGAGACAAATTATTTGGATACATTTGGGATGTCCAAAAGCACTGCAACTGAAGGGTGGGTTACACAGCCAAAAAACACCAGCAGGTCCACTGAATAAGAACCGTGGACTAAGAAGCACACCGATCTAGAAGATGTCTTGACAAAACATGTGAAACCTGACCCTAATACCCTGTACACACAAATTCGGATGTTTTTTCTGAAGGAATTCTGCTCAAACTGTCTTGCATGCACCAAATTCCGACCGTCAAAAGCACGGTGACGTACAACACATACGACGGCAGTATAAAACGGAAGTTCAATTCCAACGGCGCCACGCTATAGGCTGCTTTTGCTGATCTTGTGTTAGTAAAAGTTTGGTGGGAGAAGATTCGCGATTTTCAGTCTTCGTGCTTTCAGATTGTTTTCTGCCGTTCAGTTGGTGCTTGTGGGTTCGTATTTGTATTTCAGTGCGTGTAGTGAGTTTGTATCTGTTTTACGGTGCGTTCTTGTCCACTTGTTTATGATTTTCAGGTCGTTCATAGGCCTTTCTGTTCTTCAGTGCATTCTGTTTAGTTCGTTCTGACCAGCAGACCGTTTTCAAGCTATGTTGCGGGTACGTACTCGTCGTAGTGTTCGTGCTGTGCATGGGATTGGTGTTGGGGTTCATACTTTAACCCAAGCTCAGTCCATGAACAGGGTGAGGAGGAGTTAATTTGTTGCTCCAGTGGGACCAATTCTGTCACATGCCTTTGCTGCAGGAGATCCAGGATAATAACCCTGATGACTTCAGGAATTATCTCCGGATGACGGACTCCGTTTTTCACCGTTTGTTGGCTTTGCTGTCCCCTTCACTCCTCACGAAGCAGGACACCTGCATGCGGCAAGCCATCACTCCTGAGCAGAGGCTAGTTGCCACGTTGCGCTACTTGGCACAAGGGAGAAGTCTGCAGGACCTCAAGTTCACAACAGGCATCTCCCCCCAGGCTCTGTGGATCATTATTCCAGAGACCTGTTCTGCCATCATACAAGTCCTGCAGAAGGACTATATTAAGGCAAGTTTTCTCCTTTAGGGATTTGTGGAAAAAACATGCGAACATGTCTTTAACGAAAAAATGGACTTTATAGGCACAACCCAATAAAATTGATACTTTTAATACAAAAGATACATAGATACATCACAAAAAATAATAGATCAATAAGACCAGAACAAATATGGACCCAATTTTTTTCACTCTAAGGCCGCGTACACACGGTCGATCCAAACCGATGAGAATGGTCGGACGGGCCGTTTCCATCGGTTCACAGCTGAAGTGGCCTGACGGTCTGATGTGCCTACACACCATCGTTCCAAAAACCGATCGGGTCAGAACGCGGAGACGTAAAACACGACGTGCTGAAAAAAACGAAGTTCAATGCTTCCAAGCATGCGTCGACTTGATTCTGAGCATGCGCGGGTTTTGAACCGATGCTTTTCTGTACTAACCATCGGTTTGGACCGATCGGTCAGCGGTCCATCTGTACAATTTTAAAGCATGTTTTAAAATTTTGGACCAAAGGACAACAGACCGATGGGCCATACACACGGTCGGTTTGGACCGATGAAACTGAACTTCAGTCCATTCTCATCGGTTTGGAACGACCGTGTGTACGCGGCCTAAGATAAACACTCAATAGCCACAGGGCCTATTATAATAAATAAAAAGACAAAAAAGGGCAGCCCTGGGACTTTGAATGAAATGAGAGAGGTTTAGCCAATGTTCACAACCAACGAGACAAAATCAATTTAATTTTTTTAAAGTGTTATGTAACGAAGTGGCAATAACAATGAGTGCGAGTTACCCGGCATAATAGCCAATGTACACAGCACAAGTGAAAGTAAATATATAAAGATTTAATACAATTGTTATACATCAATGAGCAACAATAAAACTTGAAAGTTGCAGGGCCAGTGGATGCACATATACAATAAATAAAATGTACATACATATAAACAGAAGTATGTAGACATAATGCAGACATCAATAATATCCAGCATGTACAGGCATAAAACAAGCATCGATAAAGCCCTACTAGTTTCGCGAGACCCTGCTCGCTTCTTTAGGGGCGGATGCATAAATGTTGTATCTGCAATGTAAGTGATAAAATCAATAGATGTATGTTGTTAAATGGGGAGCAGGCGGAATAATTGGCAAAAGAGGTCTGAAGAGGGACCTCATACTTACCCATGGGCTGAAATGAATTGCCAAACGCTGGATATCAGGATAGCGGCCGTGTAGTGCATCCAGCTCGGGAGCCGAGGAGACGGAGCAAACAAAAGCCACAACAGCGGAACATCCGGAGGATCAGCATGGTCTGGATGGAGGAATTTCTGACTGCAGTCTCCACTAAACCCCTTGTGATCATGTCTAGAAAGTATCTGCAAGGATGTATCAGAAGGCATCATGGTTGCAAAATGAGCTTAATGTGTAAGGTTATACTAGATGGAGTATAATCTATATATAAGGATGTAAGTAAGTAAATTAAGCTTACTAAAGTATGTTGACATGAAAGACTGAGATATGGTATATACATAAATGCAAACCAACATGGTTACAAAGTTGGTATGGGCAGGGAGACTACGGGACAAATGTTAAACAGATTTAAATATTACATGTGTAAAAGAACAATGTAACAGACCCAATAGGGGTAAGGAAAGTATATAAGTTGTACCTCAGTTTGTTCTTAAAGATGTGACTGCTCTATCCAACCATCAAGTGTGAAACGAAGTTCCAGCCTTGCTGAACGTCCAAGACATGCCCACAAGGGCCCAATGGCTATGCCCCCAGCGTCATGTACAGTAAGACGTCCACTTTTGAACTTTGCTGCTGTGCCGGAGGTGGTCTCCCCGGTATAGGCTGCCCCACCTGTGAGATGACGGTCCAGGGTGTTGACTATATCCTCCATGTTTATTGCCTTGATTATCTAAACTGACTGTCGGAACATTATAGGGTCGGGGGGGCGGGGGGTTATACATTTTTCTTTTCCCCTTCTTTTTTTAGGGGCTACCCTCCATTGTCTATAATATGTGGTTGTGTCTTTTTTTGTGTTCCCTAGCCACAGCTCTCCATCCCTGCTTTGGGGGGTGGTGGGGCTGAGGGTGGGGAACTGCGATGCTGGTCCGCCCAGCCGTCTGGTGTCGATGGGTCTATGGCTGCTGTCTCTGGGTGTCCAGGAGACCTTTGCATCTATACCTTCACATGTTTTATTTGTTCTACATTTGTCTAATTGTTATTGCTTGTTCATTTTGATACGTTTATTAGAAGTCTGCTAGTTTTTGTGGCAATATTATTTAAGTTGCTCTTTCTTTGCAGACCGGGGGTTCAGAGGGACCACTGCTCCCCCTGAGTTGGCACCTGGCTAAGACGACTGTCCTAGTCAGAGTCTTGCCCCACCGTGGGCCTGAGAGCCCACAAAATGTTGCATTTAAGTTTATTACTTCTTTTGTTCTTCTCGGTGCTATTATGTCCAATGTCTTGCTTTATTTTCCCCTTCCTTTTCCTATCTTTTCCTCTTTCTACTCTCTCTTTCTTTCCCTTCAGTCCCTGGGGTGGGTGGGCGGAGCACTTTATAGACATACATTTCTGATCCCACGACTATCCGCTGATTGTCCCTGAATGTTCAAGGCATGAATTCTTCTCACAAAAAAGTAAAGATTTTTAAATACCTTAAACAACTGAATATAGATATATAGGTAGATATAGAAAGAGTTAGGCCGGCTTATCAGTAGATAAGCCTACCTAACTCAGAATCTACGCCGACTTATGTTTAAGTGTATTCTCAAACAGAGATACGCTTGAACATATCTAAGATACGACGGCTTGCGCCGTCCTATCTTAGGTTGCAATATTGAGGCTGGCCGCTAGGTGGCGCTTCCATTGCGGTCGGCGTAGAATATGTAAATTAGTAGATACGCCGATTCACGAACGTACGCCCGGCCGCCGCAGTACTTTTACGCCGTTTCCGTAAGGCATTATCAGGCCTAAAGTTATTGCATCTAATAGATGAAATAGTAATGTTAAAGTATGGCTGCCATTCCCGCTTCGAAATTCGAAATTTTTAAGTAGTTTGCGTAAGTCGTCTGCGAATAGTGATTTACGTCGTTTACGTCCACGTCTAAATCAATAGGCCCGTGCGGCGTACTTAGCCGCAATGCACACTGGGAAATGTAGGCGCCCGGCGCATGCGCAGTTTAAAAAAAACGTCAAAAACGTAAGGTCAAGCACCATTAACATAAAACACGCCCCCTTAGACACATTTGAATTAGGCGCCCTTACGCCCGCCCGCTTTAGGCTATGCCGCCGTAACTTAGCAGGCAAGTACTTTGAGAATTAAGTACTTGCCTAGCTAACTTACGGCGGCGTAGTCTAAACACGCTAAGCTACGCCGCCGCAAGTTTAAGCCACTCTACCTGAATCTACCTAATAGTGTGTTTGCAGGAAACCCATATCTCTTCCTCCTATCCCAAATATTTTTCTGCCAACTATCCCCAAGTTTATTTGGCTAATGCCCCTACTAAACAGAGAGGGGTCCTTATTGCTATACACAAGTCGGTCCCATTTATTTGCAGTAAACAAATAGCGGATTTAAATGGCAGATACCTTCTTTTGCCAGGTACTGTTCAGGACAATGGAGGTGACCATCATGACCTACTACGCTCCAAATATTAACCCGAGGCCCTTCCTGACCCACGTCTGCTCCCTGTTAAGGTCCCATCAGAAAGGCACCCTTTTGTCGGCAGGTGACTCAAATGTGACTTTGAATCCCTCGCTTGACAATTACCCACCGTATCATAAACCCCCCTCCCCTGCCGCAAGAAAATTCCAACACTCCTTGCACGGCCATGATCTGGTGGATATATACTATACCCACTATTCTCACCCCCATCACTCTCACTCTATTACGTAAACACCTTCCGCCAATCAATTCGGTCTCTATCCTAGCTGTCCAATGGTCGGACCATGACCCTATGACGGTCTGTCACTCTCTGCTTAGAAACCTGCAGCAATCCCCCTGGGTGATGAATGACTCTCTTGTCTTTCAAAAAGATCCTCAGTGACATCCACAAGGCTTCTGTAGAATATTTTAGCCTCAATTCTGGGACGGTCTCAGCCCCGGTGACGTTATGGGAAGCTTATTAGGCAGTCCTTCTGGGTCATGTTATCCGATTGGCGTCGAAACAAGCTCAGGCTCGCCGTGCTTTGGAGCAGCGCCTGGAGGCCTTGTTGGCCTTCAAGCAATCTCTTACACCTGCCAACTGCAGACTTTTAGACAAAGCCTGTACGGATCTGGACTTATGCTTAGCTGATGAAGTAGAACGTACTTTACGATGGGCCCGTCAGAAATGGTACACCAAAGCTAACAGACCTAATGCGATGTTGGCCATTAGACTGCGCACTTTCACCCCGAAATGTACCCCTATAGCTCTACGCATACGTCACCACATCCTCACAGGCAACCCCCAGCGGGTTTTGGACAAATTCCGTCACCGCCTTACTAAACTTTACTCTGCCCCTGATCAGCCTTTCACTCTTGTCGGCCTTCTCCTTACCCTCTCTTTCTAAAAACCACATGTCCCTAACCACATGTCCCTAATGGACCAAGACATTCAAGTCTCGGATGTCCTCCAGTGCATTAAAGAGCTGAGGGTGGGGAAGAGGCCGGGCCCGGATGGCTTTACGGCACTATATTACCGGTAATTAGCGGACATCCTTGCCCCATACCTAACAGCTATGTACAACTTTGTAAAGGAGGGCCACCTACTTACACCAAACCTGCTGACCGCCAATATTGTGAAGATCCCTAAACCTGAAAGGGACCATGCCTCCTGGGCCAATTTTAGGCCAATCTCCCTAATTAATATAAACATGAAAATCTTGACAAAGATTTTGGCCAACCGCATGAATTCCTTTCTCCCACGTCTGATAAAGGACCAGGCGGGGTTTGTCCCACGGAGGCAGGCGGGTGATGCTATTAGATGCCTTCTTTAAATCCAACACATAGCTCATAGTAGATCCTTAGACACAATTGGCTAGATTCATGTACGGCGGCTTAACTCTGCGGGCGTAGCGTATGTTATTTACGCTACGCCGCCGCAATTTAGATGGGCAAGTGCAGTATTCACAAAGCACTTGCTCCGTAAGTTGCGGCGGCGTAGCGTAAATTGGCCGGCATAAGCCCGCCTAATTCAAATGTGCAAGAGGTGGGCGTGTTTTATGTAAATTAATCGTGACCTCACGTAAATGACGCTTCGAACGAACGGAGCATGCGCCGTCCGTGGACATATCCCAGTGCTCCAAATCGCGTCGCAAATAGTCAATGCTTTCGACATGAACGTAACTTACGCCCAGCCCCATTCATGGACGAGTTACGCAAACGGCGTAAAATGTGAAAAATTTGATGGCTGTCCGACGTCCATACTTAACATTGGCTGCGCCATCTTTTTGGTGGTTTATCTTTACGCCTGAAAACGCCTTACGTAAACGGCATATCTTTACTGCGACGGCCGTGCGTACGTTTGTGAATAGGCGTATCTTGCTGATTTACATATTCTAGGCGTAAATCAGCGTACACGCCCCTAGCGGCCAGCATAGACATCTACGATACGACGGCGTAGGAGACTTACGCCGGTCGTATCTTAGCAACATTTAAGCGTATCTCAATTTGAGCATACGCTTAAAGATATGACACTGCGGATTCGGACTTACGACGGCGTATCTACGTATCTACGGAGGCCATCCGATTCCCACCTGGACATATCAGGGGTGGACATAGCGGGTATTTCGCATAAACTGTAAAATGATAGTTTGTTGACTGCTACTAACCCCAAAATTTCCCTCCCTAACTTACTCTCACTCTTAAATACTTTTGCCATGTTTTCGAGTCTAGCAGTTAATCCCAATAAGTCTAAAGCTATGTCGACCAATCGTCCGCCCTCAGAGCTGGGATCCCTACAAACTGCATTCTCTTTTCAATGGCTGACCTCATTGCCCTACCTAGGGATCAGGCTCACCCCAAAGTACTTGGGTCTATACCAAGCCAAATTTCCCTTAACTCTTTGGGAAATTGGCGGCTATGCTCTCCTCTTGGTCTACTCTCCCATTGTACTGGTTTGGCAGAATTGCGACTGTGCGTATGACTCATCTCCCAAAACTGCTTTATTTTTTGAGTCTTGTCGGTCCAGGTCCCTTCTCATATTTTACGTATACACTGTGTAAAATCCTGCAGTTTGTCTGGGGTTTTGTGAGGCCCAGGATCAAGATCCAAGTTTTATACGCTCGCAGAGTCAATGGTGGGCTCTCTGTTCCCAATTTACAAGCTTACTACACGGCCGCGGGCATCGCCCCCCCTCTCTCATCTTCACGAGCAACAAGAAATGCCATTGTGGGCCACCATTGACTTGGTGGATTCTCACCCGATCCCATTAGCCTCCCTCCCCTGGCTCCCTCGAGCGCACCGCCCAAACACTATAGGTCCATGCCTGGCCCACTCCTTCCGGTTGTGGGACTCGGTTAAATATTCAGCGGGCCTGATCTCCCCTCATCTTCCCCTACTTCGCCTCCTTCATTGCCCATTATTCCCACCAGGATGTGACAAACCATTGCAGTTTACGCGGTAGACCGAGAATGGTTTAGTGGATGTTCATTCCCTCTTCGCCCCCACTAGGATTATCCCATTTGCAACACTGTGTTCTTCTCAAGACAGACATCAGGAGCATTACAGTTATCTGCAACTCCGAAATTTTCTCCTACACCTTATACAATCTCAACCTACCCCTTATACATTGACTCATTTCGAAAGCCTTTGTGGATCATGTCCCCAATCCTCTGGTCTAATTTTCTTGATTTATGCGGCAATAATTGGTTCTAAAAGACCTCCACTGAGACCTTATCACCTCCAGTGGGAGGCTGAGCTGGAAAAACAGCTTGATCCGGAAGACTGGCAGAGTATGACTATTGCTCTGTCCAAATACTCTAGAAATGTTCTCTTCTTGGAAAATGCTTATAAAGATGTTTTACAGATGGTACTATACTCCAGCCAGGTTGGCGAGTTTTATCCCATCCTATTCGCCCTTATGTTTCCATGGATGTTCTCAAGAAGGTACAATGGCACATATCTGGTGGACATGTCCCCGGGTGTGCAGACCGTGGGTCAGAGTTTATATGCTCCTTCGCAATCTTTTTAACACTAATTTGAAGAGGGAACCATTTGAAGCCCTTCTATGGAAACCAATCACGGAATTACTCCGTCCGGAACGCCAACTGGCGTTGCATATTTTTACTGCAACTAAATTGACCATAGCTTGGGCTTGGAAATCGCCGGCCCTCAGTTTTGAAGCTGTTAAGACCTGTGTGAACGACATCATGATAAAACGTGAAACTGACAGCTGTGCTTTTAGATACGAATGATAAATTCCTCAGAATCTGGCAGCCTTGGGTGGCTCATAACCACTCTTCACGATTTGACCCAGCACTATTCCCTCTAGTATGCCTCTGCTCACCCTACCCCATGGACTTCTTTCTTCCCCCTCTTCTTCTTTTCTTCCCCTTATATTCCTGTCTACTACATCTATTCTATTCATCTTTCTGTTTTCCCCTTTCCTATCTGTTTTTTCCCAATTTCTCTTTTTTCTTTCTTTGATTTTTTCTGGCCCACAGGCTTGTCCCTGTTAGAAACGGACACATGCTCTGCAGAAATGTTCCCTTTATTTTTAACTATTAATATATATTAAATTTGATAAATTTTCTGCAAGCTTTCTTTTTTTAAATGTATGTTTGTTATTTCATTTTGTCACATGTTGTACTCATGGTCCTGTGAGACCATTAGCATGTAAAACTAGTCTAGTATGAGTCTCTTTTACCCATTTTATGTACGGATGTTAACCTCTTGCTGACCACACGCAATCACCCTTGGATGTCCAAGGGTAGACTGACCTTTTCATTTTTGGAAGCTTTTTCTTCCTTGGTATTTACAACTATGTTTCCTTTTGGGATGTGTCCACCACCATTTTTGTATTGTACTGTTGATGTGTATTTTTTCAATAAAACCCTTTTTACAAGAAATATACAATGTAAGTTTCCATTACGAAAAAATAAATAAAAAAATATGTCAATGCTGTGCCCATTTAAAGGTCTCTAAGTGTAGTAGCTCTACATCTTTGGGAGGAGAATGGGAGAATTGTCAGTCTATCAACTGTAACACTAGAAAGAATATTTAGGCCATCACGTGTAAGGCATGTAAAGTTAAAACATCATGGCGATTAAAAGACAGGATAAACCTACTCAATTATCTAAAGAATGTGCTGCAGACACCAGTCTAGTTTTGGTACAGGGTATTAAAAGAATTATCCTGCATATTCGTGGGGGAGAGGTTTTTGAGAGTCTATAGGGGAGATCTATTTTATATATTTAAAATAGAAACCAGGATCCGGTCAGGGTTGTTTTTTTTTTTCTTCTTTTTCATGCATCCAGTTTAGTCACCGAATATAGTAAAATATGATAATTTAGCTACATATACATGCATTTGCAGTGTTTGTCCACAAGAGGTCTCCTATTAACTATAAGTGGAAATGTTGGGCAGAGTTTAAAAAAAACAAGCAATTACGGTATGTGGAAATGGTGGTATTATAGGAGGGAAGAGGGGTAGGACACAAAATTAAGGGATGAAAGATGGGGAAAAGAGGGGGAGGAGGAAGGGGAGTGGGATTGAGTAATTATTAAAATGTTGATATGATAATTTTAATGTTTTTTACTTGATTTATTGGAAATAAATAAAGATATAATAAAATAAAAAAAATAAAAAAAACAAAGTGCCAATTTTTTCCCCCCATAATCTTATCAATGTATAGTTCGACATTATCTTAGTTTAATCTTCAAAGTGGTATTCTGTTCTACTGCTTCTTCTTATTAGTAAGGTCTGCAAAGCTGATGTTAACAGCTGCAGTGTGATTGAAAGGCGGTGGGGATTTTTGACACAGCTCCCTGTTGGGATATTTAATCAAGAAGAGTCTATTGTCCTTACAAGTAAACACCTATATGTGTCAAGGCTCCCTTAATGTTGTTTCATATGTATACCTCTTACATATTAACTTTACAATGAGCAAGAGCTGACTCATTTTGAATTTTTTCATGATTGGGACCAGGCAAAGTCTAAAATCTGCAATTTTGTTATGTGTTGCACCGCTGTCCTTGTGGCAGCAAGGACTTCACTGTTTGTACATACAAGGTCTGTCCAGAAAATTAGAGACATTTATTGAAGAAGAAACATTGTTCATAGGACAATGACACCCCAGTCCCTTCAAAGTAGGCACCTGCTTGTTGCAGCCCTTCAAGAACATGGATCTTTTTAACCGATTCTTGACCCTCTTTGAAGTGTCTGTGCTGTACTCTGTCTCTGAAATCCATCCAAACTATTTTCGCGGACTAACGCTCATGCTTAATGCAAATTTGATGCAGTTTTGTTGCTCTACTTACTCAGTCATTTTGAATGAGATGGACACACAGTACAAATGTTTACTCAACAGCATCCAATGCCCCCACTGACTAGTACAGTGAAGGAGTCATTGTTTACACATGCTCATTCCAGGCCACTCTTTTTGGCTGCCAGGTTACATCAATGACGTGCAAACCGTTCTCTCGTTATATTAAACTTTTGTTTACTACCGATAGCAGTTCAAGAATAGATTTTGAAACTGGACAGGTAACTTTCTTTCACTGAAACCTTAAGTGTTACTAGACCCACAACAGTAAAATCAGTCTGCATATGCAGTAAAGCATGCTTGTAATACTCACTGTGGAACCTAAGGGTTAATCTTCTGCATTGTGTAAAAAGGCTGTTCGCTCCTCTCTTCTCTTCAACCAACTCCAATATATTTCCCAATATTTACAGAGCCGCACATGCTCAGTTTGGTGTGTATTGCTAGAAAGTAATTTTTCATTTTTCTTGGGAGTGCATGTGATCAACACAGGGCCAACCAGCACTGTCCAGACAGAGGGTCGGTGGTCCTGCATTCTCATAGGACAATCGTGGGAGAATGAAAACTGCTTCAAGCTTTAATCAGACACTCAGAGAAGTCACAAGACTAATCTAACTGCTTATGAGAACAGGTATTTGGCAGTTTATATTTACTAAAATAATTGCATTTCCATGTTCTGTGTACTGTGGAAGACCAGATATAGTGAATGCAGGGTCCTGGGTTTAGTAACACTTTAAATGCAAAGTTCAACTTTAACGAAAAAAAATAAATGCACATATTTTTACAGGTGAAGAAAATGTGCATTTATTCGTTTTTTTAACAGGAGCCTGCAAAGTATTGGTGTGCAATGTCAGGCTCCTGCACACTCTACCTACAGCTCTGTGCCCATACCTCTTAAGGGCTGTCCATTTCAGAGCTGTAGGAAGTGTCAATGGACTACGAGAACACTGATCAGCATGTTTGCAGTCCATTGAAACTACAAGTGACTCATTGGCTTTATGCTCATGGCAAAGGAAAGGGGTTAAATACTCTTTACACTGGATGGGATTAAATCCTTCAACTACCTCCGGGAACACTGGGACCTACCAGCCTCGGAGGCTTTGTCATCTTTAGATTTCGTATCTCATTAGAGGCCTCATTAAAAACCAGCCTGGTCCCCCAAGGCTATAACCCCTTTGAGAATTGGTGCCGGAAAGATCCATACTCGAAGGGGGCTGATCTCAGAGCTTAATGCCTCCTTTGTGAATACCTTCAGCTCTGGGAAACATTTGTACCTGGCGAAATTAGAAGCTGACCTGGGCAAGACCCTGAATCAGGCAACTTGGAACATTTGGTTGGCCCCCTCCATATGTTCTCAAAATATCTTGGTCCAAAAGAATGCATATAACTTGCTCTCCTGTTGGTATATGACCCTTAAGCATGTGTCCCAGTTTGGCCTTAATGCGTCCCCGATGTGCTTTTGGGGCTGTAGGGAACGGGATACCTTCTTCCACATTTGGGGGACTTGCCCTAAAGTGATCCATTCCTGGTCTCAGGTACAGTATATGCCTTGTTTAGAACTGTCTTGGCTGTGCCCTGGCACAAAACCTGTAGGAAGCCTTATTACATAAACTTGTAGAAGCTTTGTTTAAACACCAGTGGAGATGGGTGGGTTTTGTTTTCCTGGTGGCTCGTCAAACACTAGCCAAGGCCTGGTGTCAACAGTTCCTCCACTTGGCTGAGCTTTGGCACAGACTCATGGGGACTATGGTGCACTAGAACCTCACCTCAATTGCGAACGATACGGACGCTTAATTTCTGAAAGTGTGGGAACCATAGATCTCACATAATGCAGATTTGCACCTGGACCGCTCTTTGCTCTTGACCTGAGGATGCTGATGGAGCCCCAGTTATGGCTATGTGGTGGTCGTCTTCCCCCTCTCCCCCCTTCTTCTACCTCTTCTTTCTCTTCATTCACTGTATTGTTTGGGGCTTATGGGCTTTTTGTCCACAAGCTAATTCGGAGTGCGGTTACCGCCTCCTCCCTAAGGTAGGTGGCCCTGATCAATCAGGTTCAGACCCGTGAGTTCAAATGATCACCTGCACAATTGTATACCTGTATTTTGATTGTGCAGCCTTCTTAAGCGGTTATTGTATCAACCGCCGCTTTGTGTTACACTGCTCTCAATGTCACTATATTATCCTAATATTACTTTTCTATGTATTACTTTCTATATTGAGATCTTGTTCAGTATGTTATTTTTGAAAATCTCAATAAATATTTTGTGGCAGATAGGACTTGTAGTTTATTCACAAATCGCTGTGAATAAATGATGTGGCCCGCAGGCAGATTTTAAAATGCAACAGCGGCTGCGTTGGACAGGAATCCCTGTCCGCTGGAAGGAAGGGGGGCGCTGAACATGTTACACCCTAAATACGGGTGTAACCTGAACTTATCCAATTACTGTATTTATCGACGTATAACACGCACAGGCATATAACATGCCCCCTAATTTTAAGAGGTACATTACACAGACTCCTTTCATTATAACGCCCCCCCTGCACTCCCAGGCGACCCCCAGTCTCTTTAAAATTGAGAAAACATCACTGCCAGCCCCTTCTCATACACCGCTCCTCCTTTGTGACTCTCATTGTAAATCATTACTGACAGCCCTTTCTCATACAACGTTCCTCCTATGTCACTCTCAATGCAAATATAATACCTCAATTTCCACCGCTCTCTTGGACCCGGTCATGTGACTCTTCTTTGCTGTTTCATTGATGGTCACATGACTGCTCTCCTCCAATCAAAAGCTACACTCGAGGTGGCAGAGCGGGAGGAGAAGCGCAGCCAGAACGAGCAGCATTACTTGAGGTATTACAGGGTTCCATTTACATTGAGAGTGATACAGGAGGAACGTTGTATGAGAAAGGGCTGTCAGTAATGTTTTCTTAACTTAAAAGTATGGCAGTGCTGTCCTAGGGCCAGAAGAGGCGGGGCAGCCAGCCTGACAACCCCCCAATGGGTGGCACCCAGGGCGGGACCCGAAGTTCGCCGGCAGCCCGTGATTGCGGCAAGGAAAAGAAGAAAGGGGAGATGCTTATGCAAACAAGGCATTTCCCTGTTCTGCCTAGCAACATGACAGGGATCCACTGCGCCCTGTCATCGGGAGCAGTGATCTCTATCATGTTGTAGTGAGCCCATACCCCTACAGGTAGAATCACTCCTTAGGACACACTTAACCCCTTGATCGCCCCCTAGTGTTTAACCCCTTCCCTGCCAGTGTCATTTATACAGTAATCATTGGCTATTTGTAGCTCTGATCGCTGTGTAAATTACAATGGTCCCAAAATAGTGTCATAAGTGTCCAATATGTCAGCCATAATGTTGCAAATAAAAATAAAAAATTGCAGATCGCCATCATTACTAGTAAAATAAATAAATAAAAATGCCATGAATCTAGCCCCTATTTTGTAGACGCTATAGTTTTTGCGCAAACCAATCAATATACACTTATTTAAATTAGTTTTTACCAAAAATATGTAGAATACATATCGGCCTAAACTGTGGAAGAAATACATTTTTTTACATATTTTTTGGGGATATTATAGCAAAACGTAAAAAAAATTATGATTTATTTTCAAAACTGTCGCATTTGTTTATAGCGCAAAAAATAAAAACCGCAGAGGTGATAAAATACCACCAAAAGATAGCTCTATTTGTGGGGGGAAAAAAGACATTCATTTTGTATGGGTACAACGTTGCACGACCGCGCAATTGTCAGCTAAAGTGACGCAGTACAGAATCGCAAAAAATGCTCCGTCAGGAAGGTGGTAAATCCTTCCGGGGCTGAAGTGGTTAATCTTCTATGAGCAGGTGAGCTGCCTCTACATAAAGGAAGGCCCGTAGACGTGATGTATGTGGATTTTGCAAAAGCATTTGATACAGTTTACCTAAAAGGTTTACTGTACAAAGTAAGGTCCGTTGGTGTAGGGTGAGTACACTGATTGAAAACTGGCTACAAGGGCGACTTCAGAGGGTAGTGATAAATAGGGGGTACTCAGAATGGTCGGGTGGAAAGTGGGGTCCCACAGGGTTCTGTCCTGGGACTAATCCTATTTAATTTGTTCATAAAAGACCTAGAAAATGGGGTAAAAAGTTCAATCTCTGTATTTGCGGACAATAATAAGCTAAGCAGGGCAATAACTTCTCAGCGGGATGTGAAAACCTTGCACGAAGATCTGAACAAATGAATGGGGTGGGCAACTACCGTATATACTCGAGTATAAGTCCACCCAAATATAAGCCGAGGCACCCAATTTTACCACAAAAAAATTGAAAAACTTATTGACTCGAGTATAAGCCTAGAGTGAGAATGCAGCAGCTACTGTAAGTGGAAAAAAAAGTCAACAATGCACATCTGCTGCCTCAATGTGCCCATTGCATGCCCCACTGTGCTCACTGCAAGCAGGATTAGTTTATATTAAATACCCACCAAGCATTTATACTAAATCCAAGGTGCTGCGCACATCTTAATTTCAGCCTGCACCATTTTAAGTAGACCATCTTCTTTCTTCACATTATTGCCTCTTTCTCTATTATTAAACACATTTTAAGCACTAGTGTAGCAATAAACTTACGCTGTGTGTATAGGAAGTGTCTGTGCCATCCATGCTGTCCCACCTCCTCCTCGTTATAACAATAAACTTACAGTACATACAGGGCTGTGTGTATAGGAAGTGTCTGCACCATCCACTGTAACAAAGCTACGCCACGGACGAGGAGGCGGTACAGCGTGGACGGCGCAGACACTTCCTATACACACAGCCCTGCTGTGATTAGGAGGCTACAATGTACAGCAGCATAATATGGGCAGATAACCTCGAGTATAAGGGACATTTTCAGCACAAAAAAAATGTGCTGAAAAACTCGGCTTATACTCGAGTATATACGGTACATGGCAAATGAGGTTTAATGTGGAAAAAGTTAAAATAACGCATTTGGGTGTCAAAAATATGAATGCAATCTACTCACTGGGGGGAGTGGAAAAGGACCTGGGGGTCCTAGCAGATAAGTTTAGCAATGACATGCAATGCCAAGCGGCTGCTGACAAAGCAAACAGAATATTGGCATGCATTAAAAAGGGGATAACCTCATCTTGGTAGGTTCTCAGGACTCAAAATGAATTAGGACAAGTCCGAAATCCTTCCCATTGATGTATCCCCCCCCCCACTGAAAGAACAGGCTAGTGTACCCCTGGTTAGGGTAAGTACTTTCAAACACTTGGGCATATGGATCTCTAGGTCAATAGTGGAATTCATCCCCTTAAATGTGGAACCCCTAATTCCATTCATTAAGTGGTCTTGCATAGCAAGAGCACTTATTGTTATCTCACATATATATTATTATTATTAAGTGGTCTTGCATAGCAAGAGCACTTATTGTTATCTCACATATATATTATTAAGTGGTCTTGCATAGCAAGAGCACTTATTGTTATCTCACATATATATTATTATTAAGTGGTCTTGCATAGCAAGAGCACTTATTGTTATCTCACATATATATTATTATTCTTATTATAGCCAAATTTGCCACCCTAACTCTTCCCACAGTTTTTACACTACATAAACGAGTAATATATCGAATCGTGCGGATTGTTCCCGATCGGTGGGCTATTACTGTGTGGAACGTTTCGCCGAATCGTTCGCGAAATATCGTCATTTTTGCGACAAAATTTTCCCATAGGAATGAATGGGGAGAGCTAGAGTGTGGGATTTCTAAAAATGAAAAATCATTACATGATTTGCAAACTGCGACCATTCCCTCATTTTCAAGCCGACCTACACAAATCTTATATCAAAACGTTCAGCTATCCCTGCTGCCACCAGATGTGTTCACGGCTACGTGATTGATCAAACCGTTTTCACAATATGATAATTTGTTTGCAACCTACGCCATCCATTATTTCAATGGAAGTCAATGGAGGTCAAGGTTTAGAAAACTAAAATCTGCTTTGGAATTTGTAAACTGCGACTGTGCCTTTAATTTTATTATTTCAGAGACATACTATACATCAAAATGTAGGTCTGGGTCTTGTGATTCGTAAAATATAAAGATATTCGCTGTGCGATTTATAGTTTTTAAAATACAACAATTTGAAGGACAAATATTAAAAAATAAATCCAGGATCTGAGAATCTGCCTAGAGTGTGTTTGCATATGTTTACATTTGGTTTCCTAGGAGACGCTGAGGTAATTAAAAGTCCTCACAGCTGTAAGGGGATTATATAGCTCCTCCCACACAGTTGTGAGGTGTTTTCTGTGAGGTGAGTTCTGTGAGGTAAATACCTTCATATACACAGCTGTGAGGTAGTTGTGAGGTGTTTTCTGTGAGGTAAATACCTTCATACACACAGCTGTGAGGTAGCTGTGAGGCATTTTCTGTGAGGTAAATACCTTCATACACACAGTTGTGAGGTAGCTGTGAGGCGTTTTCTGTGAGGTAAATACCTTCATACACACAGTTGTGAGGTAGTTGTGAGGTGTTTTCTGTGAGGTGTTTTTTTGTGAGGTGAGTTCTGTGAGGTAAATACCTTCATACACACAGTTGTGAGGTAGTTGTGAGGTGTTTTCTGTGAGGTAAATACCTTCATACACACAGTTGTGAGGTAGTTGTGAGGTGTTTTCTGTGAGGTAAATACCTTAATTTGAAGGACAAGTATTCAAAAAACATTCCTCAATTTCTGCTGTGTTTACAGAGAGCCTGCAAACCAAACAATTGGTTTCCTAGGAAACGCTGAGGAGTTTAATAACACCTCACAAACAGTTGTGAGGTGAGTTGGCTCCTCCCACACAAGGCTGAGGGAACTTTCCTCTGCTAGCAAGGGTCTCAAACTGGTGGCCCTCCAGCTGTTGTAAAACTACAAGTCCCATCATGCCTCTGCCTGTGGGAGTCATGCTGGTAACTGTCATTCTTGCAATGCCTCATTGGACTTGTAGTTTTGCAACAGCTGGAGGGCCGCCAGTTTGAGACGCCTGGAGAGGCTGCTTGCATATGTTTACATTGGTTTCCTAGGAGACGCTGAGGTAAAATCCTTCATACACACATCTGTGAGGGCTTTCTATAGCTCCTCCCACACACTGTGAGGTGATATGGCTCAGTTTTTTTTGGCTCTGCGTAACTTCTGCATGCTCTGCATATAGCAACCATGCATAGCAACCAGTCCATAGCAACCAGTCCATAGCAACCGTCCATAGCAACCAGTCCATAGCAACCAGTCCATAGCAACCAGTCCCTAGCAACCAGTCCCTAGCAACCGTCCATAGCAACCAGTCCCTAGCAACCAGTCCCTAGCAACCAGTCCCTAGCAACCAGTCCCTAGCAACCAGTCCCTAGCAACCGTCCATAGCAACCAGTCCCTAGCAACCACTCCATAGCAACCACTCCATAGCAACCACTCCATAGCAACCACTCCATAGCAACCAGTCCCTAGCAACCAGTCCCTAGCAACCAGTCCATAGCAACCAGTCCATAGCAACCAGTCCATAGCAACCAGTCCCTAGCAACCAGTCCCTAGCAACCGCAACCAGTCCCTAGCAACCAGTCCCTAGCAACCAATCCCTAGCAACCAGTCCCTAGCAACCGTCCATAGCAACCAGTCCATAGCAACCAGTCCCTAGCAACCAGTCCATAGCAACCAGTCCATAGCAACCAGTCCATAGCAACCGTCCATAGCAACCAGTCCATAGCAACCGTCCATAGCAACCAGTCCATAGCAACCAGTCCATAGCAACCAGTCCCTAGCAACCACTCCCTAGCAACCACTCCCTAGCAACCACTCCCTAGCAACCGTCCATAGCAACCAGTCCATAGAAACCAGTCCCTAGCAACCAGTCCATAGCAACCGTCCATAGCAACCAGTCCATAGCAACCAGTCCCTAGCAACCAGTCCCTAGCAACCAGTCCCTAGCAACCAGTCCATAGCAACCCTCCATAGCAACCACTCCATAGCAAACGTCTATAGCAACCACTCCATAGCAACCAGTCCATAGCAACTGTCCATAGCAACTGTCCATAGCAACCATTCCATAGCAACCCTCCATAGCAACTCTCCATAGCAACCACTCCATAGCAACCAGTCCATAGCAACCAGTCCATAGCAACCGTCCATAGCAACCCATCCATAGCCATCAGTCCATAGCAACCCTCCATAGCAACCAGTCCATAGCAACCCTCCATAGCAACCAGTCCATAGCAACCAGTCCATAGCAACCCTCCATAGCAACCCTCCATAGCAACCACTCCATAGCAACCCTCCATAGCAACCACTCCATAGCAACCCTCCATAGCAACCCTCCATAGCAACCACTCCATAGCAACCGTCTATAGCAACCAGTCTATAGCAACCAGTCCATAGCATCCGTCCATAGCAACCAGTCCATAGGAACCAATCCAGAGCAACCGTCCATAGCAACCGTCCATAGCCATCAGTCTATAGCAACCAGTCCAAAGCAACCAGTCCATAGCAACCCTCCATAGCAGCCAGTTTTTGATGGGGCAAATAGGATGGTGCAGTTTTGATGGTGCAGTTTTGATGGGCTAGTTTTTGATGGAGCAGTTTTTGATGGGGCAATGGACCGAATTGGATCGACACACTGTTGGATCACATTTACATCTCCAGGGGCACCGTCTCCAGTCAGGAGTATTGGTGGAGGCAAGACCACGCCGCACAATTTCCCCAGAAATTGTATCTTTTCTAGTTAAGTGGTCTTGCATAGCAAGAGCACTTATTGTTATCTCACATATATATTATTATTCTTATTATAGCCAAATTTGCCACCCTAACTCTTCCCACAGTTTTTACACTACATAAACGAGTAATATATCGAATCGTGCGGATTGTTCCCGATCGGTGGGCTATTACTGTGTGGAACGTTTCGCCGAATCGTTCGCGAAATATCGTCATTTTTGCGGCAAAATTTTCCCATAGGAATGAATGGGGAGAGCTAGAGTGTGGGATTTCTAAAAATGAAAAATCATTACATGATTTGCAAACTGCGACCATTCCCTCATTTTCAAGCCGACCTACACAAATCTTATATCAAAACGTTCAGCTATCCCTGCTGCCACCAGATGTGTTCACGGCTACGTGATTGATCAAACCGTTTTCACAATATGATAATTTGTTTGCAACCTACGCCATCCATTATTTCAATGGAAGTCAATGGAGGTCAAGGTTTAGAAAACTAAAATCTGCTTTGGAATTTGTAAACTGCGACTGTGCCTTCAATTTTATTATTTCAGAGACATACTATACATCAAAATGTAGGTCTGGGTCTTGTGATTCGTAAAATATAAAGATATTCGCTGTGCGATTTATAGTTTTTAAAATACAACAATTTGAAGGACAAATATTAAAAAATAAATCCAGGATCTGAGAATCTGCCTAGAGTGTGTTTGCATATGTTTACATTTGGTTTCCTAGGAGACGCTGAGGTAATTAAAAGTCCTCACAGCTGTAAGGGGATTATATAGCTCCTCCCACACAGTTGTGAGGTGTTTTCTGTGAGGTGAGTTCTGTGAGGTAAATACCTTCATACACACAGTTGTGAGGTAGTTGTGAGGCGTTTTCTGTGAGTTAAATACCTTCATACACACAGTTGTGAGGTAGCTGTGAGGCGTTTTCTGTGAGGTAAATACCTTCATACACACAGTTGTGAGGTAGTTGTGAGGCGTTTTCTGTGAGGTAAATACCTTCATACACACAGTTGTGAGGTAGTTGTGAGGTGTTTTCTGTGAGGTAAATACCTTCATACACACAGTTGTGAGGTAGTTGTGAGGTGTTTTCTGTGAGGTAAATACCTTCATACACACAGCTGTGAGGTAGCTGTGAGGCGTTTTCTGTGAGGTAAATACCTTCATACACACAGTTGTGAGGTAGCTGTGAGGCGTTTTCTGTGAGGTAAATACCTTCATACACACAGTTGTGAGGTAGTTGTGAGGTGTTTTCTGTGAGGTGTTTTTTTGTGAGGTGAGTTCTGTGAGGTAAATACCTTCATACACACAGTTGTGAGGTAGTTGTGAGGTGTTTTCTGTGAGGTAAATACCTTCATACACACAGTTGTGAGGTAGTTGTGAGGTGTTTTCTGTGAGGTAAATACCTTAATTTGAAGGACAAGTATTCAAAAAACATTCCTCAATTTCTGCTGTGTTTACAGAGAGCCTGCAAACCAAACAATTGGTTTCCTAGGAAACGCTGAGGAGTTTAATAACACCTCACAAACAGTTGTGAGGTGAGTTGGCTCCTCCCACACAAGGCTGAGGGAACTTTCCTCTGCTAGCAAGGGTCTCAAACTGGTGGCCCTCCAGCTGTTGTAAAACTACAAGTCCCATCATGCCTCTGCCTGTGGGAGTCATGCTGGTAACTGTCATTCTTGCAATGCCTCATTGGACTTGTAGTTTTGCAACAGCTGGAGGGCCGCCAGTTTGAGACGCCTGGAGAGGCTGCTTGCATATGTTTACATTGGTTTCCTAGGAGACGCTGAGGTAAAATCCTTCATACACACATCTGTGAGGGCTTTCTATAGCTCCTCCCACACACTGTGAGGTGATATGGCTCAGTTTTTTTTGGCTCTGCGTAACTTCTGCATGCTCTGCATATAGCAACCATGCATAGCAACCAGTCCATAGCAACCAGTCCATAGCAACCGTCCATAGCAACCAGTCCATAGCAACCAGTCCCTAGCAACCAGTCCCTAGCAACCGTCCATAGCAACCAGTCCCTAGCAACCAGTCCATAGCAACCAGTCCCTAGCAACCAGTCCCTAGCAACCAGTCCCTAGCAACCAGTCCCTAGCAACCGTCCATAGCAACCAGTCCCTAGCAACCAGTCCATAGCAACCACTCCATAGCAACCACTCCATAGCAACCACTCCATAGCAACCACTCCATAGCAACCAGTCCCTAGCAACCAGTTCATAGCAACCAGTTCATAGCAACCAGTCCATAGCAACCAGTCCCTAGCAACCAGTCCCTAGCAACCAGTCCCTAGCAACCGTCCATAGCAACCGTCCATAGCAACCAGTCCATAGCAACCAGTCCATAGCAACCAGTCCCTAGCAACCACTCCCTAGCAACCGCAACCAGTCCCTAGCAACCAGTCCCTAGCAACCAATCCCTAGCAACCAGTCCCTAGCAACCGTCCATAGCAACCAGTCCATAGCAACCAGTCCCTAGCAACCACTCCCTAGCAACCACTCCCTAGCAACCACTCCATAGCAACCAGTCCCTAGCAACCAATCCATAGCAACCAGTCCATAGCAACCAGTCCATAGCAACCAGTCCATAGCAACCGTCCATAGCAACCAGTCCATAGCAACCAGTCCATAGCAACCGTCCATAGCAACCAGTCCATAGCAACCAGTCCCTAGCAACCACTCCCTAGCAACCACTCCCTAGCAACCACTCCCTAGCAACCAGTCCATAGAAACCAGTCCCTAGCAACCAGTCCATAGCAACCGTCCATAGCAACCAGTCCCTAGCAACCAGTCCCTAGCAACCAGTCCCTAGCAACCAGTCCCTAGCAACCAGTCCATAGCAACCAGTCCATAGCAACCAGTCCATAGCAACCCTCCATAGCAACCACTCCATAGCAAACGTCTATAGCAACCACTCCATAGCAACCAGTCCATAGCAACTGTCCATAGCAACTGTCCATAGCAACCATTCCATAGCAACCCTCCATAGCAACTCTCCATAGCAACCACTCCATAGCAACCAGTCCATAGCAACAAGTCCATAGCAACCGTCCATAGCAACCCATCCATAGCCATCAGTCCATAGCAACCCTCCATAGCAACCAGTCCATAGCAACCCTCCATAGCAACCAGTCCATAGCAACCAGTCCATAGCAACCCTCCATAGCAACCCTCCATAGCAACCCTCCATAGCAACCCTCCATAGCAACCACTCCATAGCAACCCTCCATAGCAACCACTCCATAGCAACCCTCCATAGCAACCCTCCATAGCAACCACTCCATAGCAACCGTCTATAGCAACCAGTCTATAGCAACCAGTCCATAGCATCCGTCCATAGCAACCAGTCCATAGGAACCAATCCAGAGCAACCGTCCATACCAACCACTCCATAGCAACCAGTCCATAGCAACCAGTCCATAGCAACCGTCCATAGCCATCAGTCTATAGCAACCAGTCCATAGCAACTAGTCCATAGCAACCCTCCATAGCAGCCAGTTTTTGATGGGGCAAATAGGATGGTGCAGTTTTGATGGTGCAGTTTTGATGGGCTAGTTTTTGATGGAGCAGTTTTTGATGGGGCAATGGACCGAATTGGATCGACACACGGTTGGATCTCATTTACATCTCCAGGGGCACCGTCTCCAGTCAGGAGTATTGGTGGAGGCAAGACCACGCCGCACAATTTCCCCAGAAATTGTATCTTTTCTAGTTATTAAGTGGTCTTGCATAGCAAGAGCACTTATTGTTATCTCACATATATATTATTATTCTTATTATAGCCAAATTTGCCACCCTAACTCTTCCCACAGTTTTTACACTACATAAACGAGTAATATATCGAATCGTGCGGATTGTTCCCGATCGGTGGGCTATTACTGTGTGGAACGTTTCGCCGAATCGTTCGCGAAATATCGTCATTTTTGCGACAAAATTTTCCCATAGGAATGAATGGGGAGAGCTAGAGTGTGGGATTTCTAAAAATGAAAAATCATTACATGATTTGCAAACTGCGACCATTCCCTCATTTTCAAGCCGACCTACACAAATCTTATATCAAAACGTTCAGCTATCCCTGCTGCCACCAGATGTGTTCACGGCTACGTGATTGATCAAACCGTTTTCACAATATGATAATTTGTTTGCAACCTACGCCATCCATTATTTCAATGGAAGTCAATGGAGGTCAAGGTTTAGAAAACTAAAATCTGCTTTGGAATTTGTAAACTGCGACTGTGCCTTCAATTTTATTATTTCAGAGACATACTATACATCAAAATGTAGGTCTGGGTCTTGTGATTCGTAAAATATAAAGATATTCGCTGTGCGATTTATAGTTTTTAAAATACAACAATTTGAAGGACAAATATTAAAAAATAAATCCAGGATCTGAGAATCTGCCTAGAGTGTGTTTGCATATGTTTACATTTGGTTTCCTAGGAGACGCTGAGGTAATTAAAAGTCCTCACAGCTGTAAGGGGATTATATAGCTCCTCCCACACAGTTGTGAGGTGTTTTCTGTGAGGTGAGTTCTGTGAGGTAAATACCTTCATACACACAGCTGTGAGGTAGTTGTGAGGTGTTTTCTGTGAGGTAAATACCTTCATACACACAGCTGTGAGGTAGCTGTGAGGCATTTTCTGTGAGGTAAATACCTTCATACACACAGTTGTGAGGTAGCTGTGAGGCGTTTTCTGTGAGGTAAATACCTTCATACACACAGTTGTGAGGTAGTTGTGAGGTGTTTTCTGTGAGGTGTTTTTTTGTGAGGTGAGTTCTGTGAGGTAAATACCTTCATACACACAGTTGTGAGGTAGTTGTGAGGTGTTTTCTGTGAGGTAAATACCTTCATACACACAGTTGTGAGGTAGTTGTGAGGTGTTTTCTGTGAGGTAAATACCTTAATTTGAAGGACAAGTATTCAAAAAACATTCCTCAATTTCTGCTGTGTTTACAGAGAGCCTGCAAACCAAACAATTGGTTTCCTAGGAAACGCTGAGGAGTTTAATAACACCTCACAAACAGTTGTGAGGTGAGTTGGCTCCTCCCACACAAGGCTGAGGGAACTTTCCTCTGCTAGCAAGGGTCTCAAACTGGTGGCCCTCCAGCTGTTGTAAAACTACAAGTCCCATCATGCCTCTGCCTGTGGGAGTCATGCTGGTAACTGTCATTCTTGCAATGCCTCATTGGACTTGTAGTTTTGCAACAGCTGGAGGGCCGCCAGTTTGAGACGCCTGGAGAGGCTGCTTGCATATGTTTACATTGGTTTCCTAGGAGACGCTGAGGTAAAATCCTTCATACACACATCTGTGAGGGCTTTCTATAGCTCCTCCCACACACTGTGAGGTGATATGGCTCAGTTTTTTTTGGCTCTGCGTAACTTCTGCATGCTCTGCATATAGCAACCATGCATAGCAACCAGTCCATAGCAACCAGTCCATAGCAACCAGTCCATAGCAACCGTCCATAGCAACCAGTCCATAGCAACCAGTCCATAGCAACCAGTCCCTAGCAACCAGTCCCTAGCAACCGTCCATAGCAACCAGTCCCTAGCAACCAGTCCCTAGCAACCAGTCCCTAGCAACCGTCCATAGCAACCAGTCCCTAGCAACCACTCCATAGCAACCACTCCATAGCAACCACTCCATAGCAACCACTCCATAGCAACCACTCCATAGCAACCAGTTCATAGCAACCAGTCCCTAGCAACCAGTCCCTAGCAACCAGTCCCTAGCAACCAGTCCATAGCAACCAGTCCCTAGCAACCAGTCCCTAGCAACCGCAACCAGTCCCTAGCAACCAGTCCCTAGCAACCAATCCCTAGCAACCAGTCCCTAGCAACCGTCCATAGCAACCAGTCCATAGCAACCAGTCCCTAGCAACCACTCCCTAGCAACCACTCCATAGCAACCAGTCCCTAGCAACCAATCCATAGCAACCAGTCCATAGCAACCAGTCCATAGCAACCAGTCCATAGCAACCGTCCATAGCAACCAGTCCATAGCAACCGTCCATAGCAACCAGTCCATAGCAACCAGTCCATAGCAACCAGTCCCTAGCAACCACTCCCTAGCAACCACTCCCTAGCAACCACTCCCTAGCAACCGTCCATAGCAACCAGTCCCTAGCAACCAGTCCATAGCAACCAGTCCATAGCAACCGTCCATAGCAACCAGTCCATAGCAACCAGTCCCTAGCAACCAGTCCCTAGCAACCAGTCCATAGCAACCCTCCATAGCAACCACTCCATAGCAAACGTCTATAGCAACCACTCCATAGCAACCAGTCCATAGCAACTGTCCATAGCAACTGTCCATAGCAACCATTCCATAGCAACCCTCCATAGCAACTCTCCATAGCAACACTCCATAGCAACCAGTCCATAGCAACCAGTCCATAGCAACCGTCCATAGCAACCCATCCATAGCCATCAGTCCATAGCAACCCTCCATAGCAACCAGTCCATAGCAACCCTCCATAGCAACCAGTCCATAGCAACCAGTCCATAGCAACCCTCCATAGCAACCCTCCATAGCAACCCTCCATAGCAACCACTCCATAGCAACCCTCCATAGCAACCACTCCATAGCAACCCTCCATAGCAACCCTCCATAGCAACCACTCCATAGCAACCGTCTATAGCAACCAGTCTATAGCAACCAGTCCATAGCATCCGTCCATAGCAACCAGTCCATAGGAACCAATCCAGAGCAACCGTCCATAGCAACCGTCCATAGCCATCAGTCTATAGCAACCAGTCCAAAGCAACCAGTCCATAGCAACCCTCCATAGCAGCCAGTTTTTGATGGGGCAAATAGGATGGTGCAGTTTTGATGGTGCAGTTTTGATGGGCTAGTTTTTGATGGAGCAGTTTTTGATGGGGCAATGGACCGAATTGGATCGACACACTGTTGGATCACATTTACATCTCCAGGGGCACCGTCTCCAGTCAGGAGTATTGGTGGAGGCAAGACCACGCCGCACAATTTCCCCAGAAATTGTATCTTTTCTAGTTATTATTATTCTTATAGCCAAATTTGCCCCCCTAACTCCTCCCACAGTTTTTACACCACATAGACGAGTAATATATCGAATCGTGCGGATTGTTCCCGATCGGTGGGCTATTACTGTGTGGAAAATTTCGCCGAATCGTTCGCGAAATATTGTAATTTTTGCGGCAAAATTTTCCCATAGGAATGAATGGGGAGCGGTAGAGTGTGGGATTTCTAAAAATGAAAAATCATTACATGATTTGCAAACTGCGACCACACCCTCATTTTCAAGCCGACCTACACAAATCTTATATCAAAACGTTCAGCTATCCCTGCTGCCTCCACACGTGTTCACGGCTAAGTGATTGATCAAACTGTTTTCACAATATGATAATTTGTTTGCAACCTACGCCATCTATTATTTCAATGGAAGTCAATGGAGGTCAAAGTTTAGAAAACTAAAATCATCTTTGGAATTTGTAAACTGCGACTGTGCCTTCAATTTTATTAGTTCAGAGACATACTATACATCAAAATGTAGGTCTGGGTCTTGTGATTCGTAAAATATAAAGATATTCACTGTATGATTTATAGTTTTTAAAATACAACCATTTGAACAGGACATGTAATAAAAGACATTCCTCAATTTCTGCTGTGTTTACAGAGAGGCTGCAAACCAAACAATTGGTTTCCTAGGAGACGCTGTGGAGTTTTATAACTGCTCACAAACAGCTGTGAGGTGAGATGGCTCCTCCCACACAAGGCTGAGGGAACTTTCCTCTGCTTAGCTGCTTGTATATGTTTATATTGGTTTCCTAGGAGACGCTGAGGTAAAAACCTTCATACACACATCTGTGAGGGCTTTCTATAGCTCCTCCCACACACTGTGGTGATATGACTCAGGGAACTTTCCTCTGCTTAGAGCAAGGGTCTTCGCTGTACGATTTATAGTTTTTAAAATACAATCATTTGAATAGGACAAGTATTTAAGAAAAATCCAGGATCTGAGTCTCTGCTTAGAGGCTGCATGCTTATGTTTACATTGGTTTCCTAGGAGACGCTGAGGTAACTAAAACTCCTCACGCACAGCTGTAAGGGGATTCTATAGCTCCTCCCACACAGTTGTGAGGTATTTTCTGTGAGGTAAATACCTTCATACATACAGTTGTGAGGCAGTTGTGAGGGGTTTTCTGTGAGGTGTTTTTTGTGAGGTAAATACCTTCATACACACAGTTGTGAGGTAGTTGTGAGGCGTTTTCTGTGAGGTAAATACCTTCATACACACAGTTGTGAGGTAGTTGTGAGGTGTTTTCTGTGAGGTAAATACCTTCATACACACAGTTGTGAGGTAGTTGTGAGGTGTTTTCTGTGAGGTAAATACCTTCATTTGAAGGACAAGTATTCAAAAAAAATCCTCAATTTCTGCTGTGTTTACAGAGAGCCTGCAAACCAAACAATTGGTTTCCTAGGAGACGCTGAGGGGTTTAATAACACCTCACAAACAGCTGTGAGGTGAGTTGGCTCCTCCCACACAAGGCTGAGGGAACTTTCCTCTGCTAGAGTGTGTTTGCATATGTTTACATTGGTTTCCTAGGAGACGCTGAGGTAAAATCCTTCATATACACACATCTGTGAGGGCTTTCTATAGCTCCTCCCACACACTGTGAGGTGATATGGCTCAGTTTTTTTTGGCTCTGCGTAACTTCTGCATGCTCTGCATATAGCAACCATGCATAGCAACCAGTCCATAGCAACCAGTCCATAGCAACTGTCCATAGCAACCAGTCCCTAGCAACCAGTCCCTAGCAACCAGTCCATAGCAACCAGTCCATAGCAACCAGTCCATAGCAACCAGTCCATAGCAACCAGTCCATATCAACCACTCCATAGCAACCAGTCCCTAGAAACCAGTCCCTAGCAACCAGTCCCTAGCAACCGTCCCTAGCAACCAGTCCATAGCAACCAGTCCATAGCAACCAGTCCCTAGCAACCACTCCATAGCAACCAGTCCCTAGCAACCACTCCATAGCAACCAGTCCCTAGCAACCAGTCCCTAGCAACCAGTCCATAGCAACCAGTCCCTAGCAACCAGTCCATAGCAACCAGTCCCTAGCAACCAGTCCATAGCAACCAGTCCATAGCAACCAGTCCCTAGCAACCAGTCCCTAGCAACCAGTCCATAGCAACCAGTCCATAGCAACCAGTCCCTAGCAACCAGTCCCTAGCAACCACTCCATAGCAACCACTCCATAGCAACCCTCCCTAGCAACCAGTCCCTAGCAACCAGTCCATAGCAACCGTCCATAGCAACCAGTCCATAGCAACCACTCCATAGCAACCACTCCATAGCAACCGTCCATAGCAACCAGTCCCTAGCAACCAGTCCCTAGCAACCAGTCCCTAGCAACCGTCCATAGCAACCAGTCCATAGCAACCAGTCCATAGCAACCCTCCATAGCAATCACTCCATAGCAACCAATCCATAGCAACCAGTCCATAGCAACCAGTCCATAGCAACCAGTCCATAGCAACTGTCCATAGCAACCCTCCATAGCAACCCTCCATAGCAACCCTCCATAGCAACCCTCCATAGCAACCACTCCATAGCAACCAGTCCATAGCAACCAGTCCATAGCAACCTGTCCATAGCAACCCTCCATAGCAACCCTCCATAGCAACCCTCCATAGCAACCCTCCATAGCAACCACTCCATAGCAACCCTCCATAGCAACCCTCCATAGCAACCACTCCATAGCAACCGTCTATAGCAACCAGTCTAGGGCAACCAGTCCATAGCAACCGTCCATAGCAACCAATCCAGAGCAACCGTCCATACCAACCACTCCATAGCAACCAGTCCATAGCAACCGTCCATAGCCATCAGTCCATAGAAACCACTCCATAGCAACCACTCCATAGCAACCGGTCCATAGCAACCGTCTATAGCAACCAGTCTATAGCAACCGGTCCATAGCAACCGTCTATAGCAACCAGTCTATAGCAACCGTCCATACCAACCACTCCATAGCAACCAGTCCATAGCAACCAGTCCATAGCAACCGTCCATAGCAACCAGTCCATAGCAACAGTCCATAGCAATCCGTCCATAGCAACCACTCCATAGCAACCACTCCATAGCAACCATTCCATAGCAACCCTCCATAGCATCCAGTCCAAAGCAACCAGTTCATAGCAACATCCATAGCAACCGTCCATAGCAACCAGTCCATACCAACCGTCCATAACAACCCGTCCATAGCAACCAGTCCATAGCCATCAGTCCATAGCAACCCTCCATAGCAACCAGTCCATAGCAACCCTCCATAGCAACCAGTCCATAGCACCCAGTCCATAGCAATCAGTCCGTAGCAACCACTCCATAGCAACCACTCCATAGCAACCACTCCATAGCAACCCGTCCATAGCAACCAGTCCATAGCAACCCTCCATAGCAGCCAGTTTTTGATGGGGCAAATAGGATGGTGCAGTTTTGATGGTGCAGTTTTGATGGGCTAGTTTTTGATGGAGCAGTTTTTGATGGGGCAATGGACCGAATTGGATCGACACACGGTTGGATCACATTTACATCTCCAGGGGCACCGTCTCCAGTCAGGAGTATTGGTGGAGGCAAGACCACGCCCCACAATTTCCCCAGAAATTGTATCTTTTCTAGTTATTAAGTGGTCTTGCATAGCAAGAGCACTTATTGTTATCTCACATATATATTATTATTCTTATTATAGCCAAATTTGCCACCCTAACTCTTCCCACAGTTTTTACACTACATAAACGAGTAATATATCGAATCGTGCGGATTGTTCCCGATCGGTGGGCTATTACTGTGTGGAACGTTTCGCCGAATCGTTCGCGAAATATCGTCATTTTTGCGGCAAAATTTTCCCATAGGAATGAATGGGGAGAGCTAGAGTGTGGGATTTCTAAAAATGAAAAATCAGCACATGATTTGTAAACTGCGACCACTCCCTCATTTTCAAGCCGACCTACACAAATCTTATATCAAAACGTTCAGCTATCCCTGCTGCCACCAGATGTGTTCACGGCTACGTGATTGATCAAACCGTTTTCACAATATGATAATTTGTTTGCAACCTACGCCATCCATTATTTCAATGGAAGTCAATGGAGGTCAAGGTTTAGAAAACTAAAATCTGCTTTGGAATTTGTAAACTGCGACTGTGCCTTCAATTTTATTATTTCAGAGACATACTATACATCAAAATGTAGGTCTGGGTCTTGTGATTCGTAAAATATAAAGATATTCGCTGTGCGATTTATAGTTTTTAAAATACAACAATTTGAAGGACAAATATTAAAAAATAAATCCAGGATCTGAGAATCTGCCTAGAGTGTGTTTGCATATGTTTACATTTGGTTTCCTAGGAGACGCTGAGGTAATTAAAAGTCCTCACAGCTGTAAGGGGATTATATAGCTCCTCCCACACAGTTGTGAGGTGTTTTCTGTGAGGTGAGTTCTGTGAGGTAAATACCTTCATACACACAGCTGTGAGGTAGCTGTGAGGCGTTTTCTGTGAGGTAAATACCTTCATACACACAGCTGTGAGGTAGCTGTGAGGCGTTTTCTGTGAGGTAAATACCTTCATACACACAGTTGTGAGGTAGCTGTGAGGCGTTTTCTGTGAGGTAAATACCTTCATACACACAGTTGTGAGGTAGTTGTGAGGTGTTTTCTGTGAGGTGTTTTTTTGTGAGGTGAGTTCTGTGAGGTAAATACCTTCATACACACAGTTGTGAGGTAGTTGTGAGGTGTTTTCTGTGAGGTAAATACCTTCATACACACAGTTGTGAGGTAGTTGTGAGGTGTTTTCTGTGAGGTAAATACCTTAATTTGAAGGACAAGTATTCAAAAAACATTCCTCAATTTCTGCTGTGTTTACAGAGAGCCTGCAAACCAAACAATTGGTTTCCTAGGAAACGCTGAGGAGTTTAATAACACCCCACAAACAGTTGTGAGTTGAGTTGGCTCCTCCCACACAAGGCTGAGGGAACTTTCCTCTGCTAGCAAGGGTCTCAAACTGGTGGCCCTCCAGCTGTTGTAAAACTACAAGTCCCATCATGCCTCTGCCTGTGGGAGTCATGCTGGTAACTGTCATTCTTGCAATGCCTCATTGGACTTGTAGTTTTGCAACAGCTGGAGGGCCGCCAGTTTGAGACGCCTGGAGAGGCTGCTTGCATATGTTTACATTGGTTTCCTAGGAGACGCTGAGGTAAAATCCTTCATACACACATCTGTGAGGGCTTTCTATAGCTCCTCCCACACACTGTGAGGTGATATGGCTCAGTTTTTTTTGGCTCTGCGTAACTTCTGCATGCTCTGCATATAGCAACCATGCATAGCAACCAGTCCATAGCAACCAGTCCATAGCAACCGTCCATAGCAACCAGTCCATAGCAACCAGTCCATAGCAACCAGTCCCTAGCAACCGTCCATAGCAACCAGTCCCTAGCAACCAGTCCATAGCAACCAGTCCCTAGCAACCAGTCCCTAGCAACCAGTCCCTAGCAACCAGTCCCTAGCAACCAGTCCCTAGCAACCAGTCCCTAGCAACCACTCCTTAGCAACCACTCCTTAGCAACCACTCCATAGCAACCACTCCATAGCAACCAGTCCCTAGCAACCAGTCCATAGCAACCAGTCCATAGCAACCAGTCCCTAGCAACCAGTCCCTAGCAACCAGTCCCTAGCAACCAGTCCATAGCAACCGTCCATAGCAACCAGTCCATAGCAACCAGTCCATAGCAACCACTCCCTAGCAACCGCAACCAGTCCCTAGCAACCAGTCCCTAGCAACCAATCCCTAGCAACCAGTCCCTAGCAACCGTCCATAGCAACCAGTCCATAGCAACCAGTCCCTAGCAACCACTCCCTAGCAACCACTCCATAGCAACCACTCCATAGCAACCAGTCCCTAGCAACCAATCCATAGCAACCAGTCCATAGCAACCAGTCCATAGCAACCAGTCCATAGCAACCGTCCATAGCAACCAGTCCATAGCAACCGTCCATAGCAACCAGTCCATAGCAACCAGTCCCTAGCAACCACTCCCTAGCAACCACTCCCTAGCAACCACTCCCTAGCAACCGTCCATAGCAACCAGTCCATAGAAACCAGTCCCTAGCAACCAGTCCATAGCAACCGTCCATAGCAACCAGTCCATAGCAACCAGTCCCTAGCAACCAGTCCCTAGCAACCAGTCCCTAGCAACCAGTCCCTAGCAACCCTCCATAGCAACCACTCCATAGCAAACGTCTATAGCAACCACTCCATAGCAACCAGTCCATAGCAACTGTCCATAGCAACTGTCCATAGCAACCACTCCATAGCAACCCTCCATAGCAACTCTCCATAGCAACCACTCCATAGCAACCAGTCCATAGCAACCAGTCCATAGCAACCGTCCATAGCAACCCATCCATAGCCATCAGTCCATAGCAACCCTCCATAGCAACCAGTCCATAGCAACCCTCCATAGCAACCAGTCCATAGCAACCAGTCCATAGCAACCCTCCATAGCAACCCTCCATAGCAACCCTCCATAGCAACCACTCCATAGCAACCCTCCATAGCAACCCTCCATAGCAACCCTCCATAGCAACCACTCCATAGCAACCGTCTATAGCAACCAGTCTATAGCAACCAGTCCATAGCAACCGTCCATAGCAACCAGTCCATAGGAACCAATCCAGAGCAACCGTCCATACCAACCACTCCATAGCAACCAGTCCATAGCAACCAGTCCATAGCAACCGTCCATAGCCATCAGTCTATAGCAACCAGTCCATAGCAACTAGTCCATAGCAACCCTCCATAGCAGCCAGTTTTTGATGGGGCAAATAGGATGGTGCAGTTTTGATGGTGCAGTTTTGATGGGCTAGTTTTTGATGGAGCAGTTTTTGATGGGGCAATGGACCGAATTGGATCGACACACGGTTGGATCTCATTTACATCTCCAGGGGCACCGTCTCCAGTCAGGAGTATTGGTGGAGGCAAGACCACGCCGCACAATTTCCCCAGAAATTGTATCTTTTCTAGTTATTATTATTATTCTTATAGCCAAATTTGCCCCCCTAACTCCTCCCACAGTTTTTACACCACATAGACGAGTAATATATCGAATCGTGCGGATTGTTCCCGATCGGTGGGCTATTACTGTGTGGAAAATTTCGCCGAATCGTTCGCGAAATATTGTAATTTTTGCGGCAAAATTTTCCCATAGGAATGAATGGGGAGCGGTAGAGTGTGGGATTTCTAAAAATGAAAAATCATTACATGATTTGCAAACTGCGACCACACCCTCATTTTCAAGCCGACCTACACAAATCTTATATCAAAACGTTCAGCTATCCCTGCTGCCTCCACACGTGTTCACGGCTAAGTGATTGATCAAACTGTTTTCACAATATGATAATTTGTTTGCAACCTACGCCATCCATTATTTCAATGGAAGTCAATGGAGGTCAAAGTTTAGAAAACTAAAATCATCTTTGGAATTTGTAAACTGCGACTGTGCCTTCAATTTTATTATTTCAGAGACATACTATACATCAAAATGTAGGTCTGGGTCTTGTGATTCGTAAAATATAAAGATATTCACTGTACGATTTATAGTTTTTAAAATACAACCATTTGAACAGGACATGTAATAAAAGACATTCCTCAATTTCTGCTGTGTTTACAGAGAGGCTGCAAACCAAACAATTGGTTTCCTAGGAGACGCTGTGGAGTTTTATAACTGCTCACAAACAGCTGTGAGGTGAGATGGCTCCTCCCACACAAGGCTGAGGGAACTTTCCTCTGCTTAGCTGCTTGTATATGTTTATATTGGTTTCCTAGGAGACGCTGAGGTAAAAACCTTCATACACACATCTGTGAGGGCTTTCTATAGCTCCTCCCACACACTGTGGTGATATGACTCAGGGAACTTTCCTCTGCTTAGAGCAAGGGTCTTCGCTGTACGATTTATAGTTTTTAAAATACAATCATTTGAATAGGACAAGTATTTAAGAAAAATCCAGGATCTGAGTCTCTGCTTAGAGGCTGCATGCTTATGTTTACATTGGTTTCCTAGGAGACGCTGAGGTAACTAAAACTCCTCACGCACAGCTGTAAGGGGATTCTATAGCTCCTCCCACACAGTTGTGAGGCAGTTGTGAGGTGTTTTCTGTGAGGTAAATACCTTCATACATACAGTTGTGAGGCAGTTGTGAGGTGTTTTCTGTGAGGTGTTTTTTGTGAGGTAAATACCTTCATACACACAGTTGTGAGGTAGTTGTGAGGTGTTTTCTGTGAGGTAAATACCTTCATACACACAGTTGTGAGGTAGTTGTGAGGTGTTTTCTGTGAGGTAAATACCTTCATACACACAGTTGTGAGGTAGTTGTGAGGTGTTTTCTGTGAGGTAAATACCTTCATTTGAAGGACAAGTATTCAAAAAAAATCCTCAATTTCTGCTGTGTTTACAGAGAGCCTGCAAACCAAACAATTGGTTTCCTAGGAGACGCTGAGGGGTTTAATAACACCTCCCAAACAGCTGTGAGGTGAGTTGGCTCCTCCCACACAAGGCTGAGGGAACTTTCCTCTGCTAGAGTGTGTTTGCATATGTTTACATTGGTTTCCTAGGAGACGCTAAGGGAAAATCCTTCATATACACACATCTGTGAGGGCTTTCTATAGCTCCTCCCACACACTGTGAGGTGATATGGCTCAGTTTTTTTTGGCTCTGCGTAACTTCTGCATGCTCTGCATATAGCAACCATGCATAGCAACCAGTCCATAGCAACCAGTCCATAGCAACTGTCCATAGCAACCACTCCATAGCAACCACTCCATAGCAACCACTCCATAGCAACCAGTCCCTAGCAACCAGTCCCTAGCAACCAGTCCCTAGCAACCACTCCATAGCAACCACTCCATAGCAACCACTCCATAGCAACCACTCCATAGCAACCAGTCCCTAGCAACCAGTCCCTAGCAACCAGTCCCTAGCAACCGTCCATAGCAACCAGTCCCTAGCAACCAGTCCATAGCAACCACTCCATAGCAACCACTCCATAGCAACCAGTCCCTAGCAACCACTCCATAGCAACCAGTCCATAGCAACCAGTCCATAGCAACCAGTCCATAGCAACCAGTCCATAGCAACCAGTCCATAGCAACCGTCCATAGCAACCAGTCCCTAGCAACCAGTCCCTAGCAACCAGTCCATAGCAACCAGTCCATAGCAACCAGTCCATAGCAACCAGTCCCTAGCAACCAGTCCCTAGCAACCAGTCCATAGCAACCCTCCATAGCAACCACTCCATAGCAACCGTCTATAGCAACCAGTCCAAAGCAACCGTCCATAGCAACCAGTCCATAGCAACCAGTCCATAGCAACCAGTCCATAGCAACTGTCCAAAGCAACTGTCCATAGCAACCATTCCATAGCAACCCTCCATAGCAACTCTCCATAGCAACCACTCCATAGTAACCACTCCATAGCAACCAGTCCATAGCAACCAGTCCATAGCAACCGTCCATAGCAACCCATCCATAGCCATCAGTCCCTAGCAACCAGTCCATAGCAACCAGTCCATAGCAACCACTCCATAGCAACCAGTCCAAAGCAACCGTCCATAGCAACCAGTCCATAGCAACCAGTCCATAGCAACCATTCCATAGCAACCATTCCATAGCAACCCTCCATAGCAACTCTCCATAGCAACCACTCCATAGTAACCACTCCATAGCAACCAGTCCATAGCAACCAGTCCATAGCAACCAGTCCATAGCAACCTGTCCATAGCAACCCTCCATAGCAACCACTCCATAGCAACCCTCCATAGCAACCACTCCATAGCAACCCTCCATAGCAACCCTCCATAGCAACCACTCCATAGCAACCAGTCCCTAGCAACCAGTCCCTAGCAACCAGTCCCTAGCAACCGTCCATAGCAACCAGTCCATAGCAACCCTCCATAGCAACCAATCCATAGCAACCGTCTATAGCAACCAGTCCAAAGCAACCGTCCATAGCAACCAGTCCATAGCAACCAGTCCATAGCAACTGTCCATAGCAACCCTCCATAGCAACCCTCCATAGCAACCACTCCATAGCAACCAGTCCATAGCAACCAGTCCATAGCAACCTGTCCATAGCAACCCTCCATAGCAACCCTCCATAGCAACCACTCCATAGCAACCCTCCATAGCAACCACTCCATAGCAACCCTCCATAGCAACCCTCCATAGCAACCACTCCATAGCAACCGTCCATAGCAACCAATCCAGAGCAACCGTCCATACCAACCACTCCATAGCAACCAGTCCATAGCAACCGTCCATAGCCATCAGTCCATAGAAACCACTCCATAGCAACCACTCCATAGCAACCGGTCCATAGCAACCGTCTATAGCAACCAGTCTATAGCAACCGGTCCATAGCAACCGTCTATAGCAACCAGTCTATAGCAACCGTCCATACCAACCACTCCATAGCAACCAGTCCATAGCAACCAGTCCATAGCAACCGTCCATAGCAACCAGTCCATAGCAACAGTCCATAGCAATCCGTCCATAGCAACCCTCCATAGCAACCACTCCATAGCAACCATTCCATAGCAACCCTCCATAGCATCCAGTCCAAAGCAACCAGTCCATAGCAACCATCCATAGCAACCATCCATAGCAACCAGTCCATACCAACCGTCCATAACAACCCGTCCATAGCCATCAGTCCATAGCCATCAGTCCATAGCAACCCTCCATAGCAACCAGTCCATAGCAACCCTCCATAGCAACCAGTCCATAGCACCCAGTCCATAGCAATCAGTCCGTAGCAACCACTCCATAGCAACCACTCCATAGCAACCCGTCCATAGCAACCAGTCCATAGCAACCCTCCATAGCAGCCAGTTTTTGATGGGGCAAATATGATGGTGCAGTTTTGATGGTGCAGTTTTGATGGGCTAGTTTTTGATGGAGCAGCTTTTGATGGGGCAATGGACCGAATTGGATCGACACACGGTTGGATCACATTTACATCTCCAGGGGCACCGTCTCCAGTCAGGAGTATTGGTGGAGGCAAGACCACGCCCCACAATTTCCCCAGAAATTGTATCTTTTCTAGTTAAGTGGTCTTGCATAGCAAGAGCACTTATTGTTATCTCACATATATATTATTATTATTATTATTCTTATAGCCAAATTTGCCCCCCTAACTCCTCCCACAGTTTTTACACCACATAGACGAGTAATATATCGAATCGTGTGGATTGTTCCCGATCGGTGGGCTATTACTGTGTGGAAAATTTCGCCGAATCGTTCGCGAAATATTGTAATTTTTGCGGCAAAATTTTCCCATAGGAATGAATGGGGAGCGGTAGAGTGTGGGATTTCTAAAAATGAAAAATCATTACATGATTTGCAAACTGCGACCACACCCTCATTTTCAAGCCGACCTACACAAATCTTATATCAAAACGTTCAGCTATCCCTGCTGCCTCCACACGTGTTCACGGCTAAGTGATTGATCAAACTGTTTTCACAATATGATAATTTGTTTGCAACCTACGCCATCCATTATTTCAATGGAAGTCAATGGAGGTCAAAGTTTAGAAAACTAAAATCATCTTTGGAATTTGTAAACTGCGACTGTGCCTTCAATTTTATTATTTCAGAGACATACTATACATCAAAATGTAGGTCTGGGTCTTGTGATTCGTAAAATATAAAGATATTCACTGTACGATTTATAGTTTTTAAAATACAACCATTTGAACAGGACATGTAATAAAAGACATTCCTCAATTTCTGCTGTGTTTACAGAGAGGCTGCAAACCAAACAATTGGTTTCCTAGGAGACGCTGTGGAGTTTTATAACTGCTCACAAACAGCTGTGAGGTGAGATGGCTCCTCCCACACAAGGCTGAGGGAACTTTCCTCTGCTTAGCTGCTTGTATATGTTTATATTGGTTTCCTAGGAGACGCTGAGGTAAAAACCTTCATACACACATCTGTGAGGGCTTTCTATAGCTCCTCCCACACACTGTGGTGATATGACTCAGGGAACTTTCCTCTGCTTAGAGCAAGGGTCTTCGCTGTACGATTTATAGTTTTTAAAATACAATCATTTGAATAGGACAAGTATTTAAGAAAAATCCAGGATCTGAGTCTCTGCTTAGAGGCTGCATGCTTATGTTTACATTGGTTTCCTAGGAGACGCTGAGGTAATAAAAACTCCTCACGCACAGCTGTAAGGGGATTCTATAGCTCCTCCCACACAGTTGTGAGGCAGTTGTGAGGTGTTTTCTGTGAGGTAAATACCTTCATACACACAGTTGTGAGGTAGTTGTGAGGCGTTTTCTGTGAGGTAAATACCTTCATACACACAGCTGTGAGGTAGCTGTGAGGTGTTTTCTGTGAGGTAAATACCTTAATTTGAAGGACAAGTATTAAAAAAAAAATCCTCAATTTCTGATGTGTTTACAGAGAGCCTGCAAACCAAACAATTGGTTTCCTAGGAGACGCTAAGGAGTTTAATAACACCTCACAAACAGCTGTGAGGTGAGTTGGCTCCTCCCACACAAGGCTGAGGGAACTTTCCTCTGCTTGCAAGGGTCTCAAACTGGTGGCCCTCCAGCTGTTGTAAAACTACAAGTCCCATCATGCCTCTGCCTGTGGGAGTCATGCTGGTAACTGTCATTCTTGCAATGCCTCATTGGACTTGTAGTTTTGCAACAGCTGGAGGGCCGCCAGTTTGAGACTCGAGTGTGTTTGCATATGTTTACATTGGTTTCCTAGGAGACGCTGAGGTAAAATCCTTCATACACACATCTGTGAGGGCTTTCTATAGCTCCTCCCACACACTGTGAGGTGATATGGCTCAGTTTTTTTTGGCTCTGCGTAACTTCTGCATGCTCTGCATATAGCAACCATACATAGCAACCAGTCCATAGAAACCAGTCCATAGCAACCAGACCATAGCAACCCTCCATAGCAACCAGTCCATAGCAACCAGTCCATAGCAACCAGTCCATAGCAACCGTCTATAGCAACCAGTCCATAGCAACCAATCCAGAGCAACCGTCAATACCAACCAGTCCATAGCAACCAGTCCATAGCAACCAGTCCATAGCAATCAATCCATAGCAACCAGTCCATAGCAACCAGTTCATAGCAACCAGTCCATAGCAACCAGTCCATAGCAACCGGTCCATAGCAACCAGTCCATAGCAACCGGTCCATAGCAACCGTCCATAGCAACCAGTCCATAGCAACCAATCCATAGCAACCGGTCCATAGCAACCGGTCCATAGCAACCATCCATAGCAACCAGTCCATAGGAACCCGTCCATAGCAACCAGACCATAGCAACCAGTCCATAGCAACCAGTCCCTAGCAACCACTCCATAGCAACCACTCCATAGCAACTGTCCATAGCAACCAGTCCATAGCAACCACTCCATAGCAACCACTCCATAGCAACCACTCCATAGCAACCACTCCATAGCAACCACTCCATAGCAACCGTCTATAGCAACCAGTCCATAGCAACCAGTCCATAGCAACCAATCCAGAGCAACCGTCAATACCAACCAGTCCATAGCAACCAGTCCATAGCAACCAGTCCATAGCAACCAGTCCATAGCAACCAGTCCATAGCAACCAGTCCATAGCAACCAGTCCATAGCAACCAGTCCATAGCAACCAGTCCATAGCAACCCGTCCATAGCCATCAGTCCATAGAAACCAGTCCATAGCAACCGGTCCATAGCAACCAGTCCATAGCAACCAGTCCATAGCAACCAGTCCATAGCAACCAGTCCATAGCAACCAGTCCATAGCAACCCATCCATAGCAACCGGTCCATAGCAACAGGTCCATAGCAACAGGTCCATAGCAACCGTCCATAGCAACCAGTCCATAGCAACCGTCCATAGGAACCCAACCATAGCAACCGTCCATAGCAACCAGTCTCTAGCAACAAGTCCATAGCAACCAGTCCATAGCAACCACTCCGTAGCAACCACTCCGTAGCAACCACTCCGTAGCAACCACTCCGTAGCAACCACTCCATAGCAACCACTCCATAGCAACCAGTCCATAGCAACCCTCCATAGCAACCCTCCATAGCAACCAGTTTTTGATGGGGCAAATAGGATGGTGCAGTTTTGATGGGGTAGTTTTTAATGGAGCAGTTTTTGATGGGGCAATGGACCGAACTGGCTCGACACACTGTTGGATCACATTTACATCTCCAGGGACACCGTCTCCAGTCAGGAGTATTGGTGGAGGCAAGACCACGCTGCACAATTTCCCCAGAAATTGTATCTTTTCTAGTTATTATTATTATTCTTATAGCCAAATTTGCCCCCCTAACTCCTCCCACAGTTTTTACACTACATAGACGAGTAATATATCGAATCGTGCGGATTGTTCCCGATCGGTGGGCTATTACTGTGTGGAAAATTTCGCCGAATCGTTCGCGAAATATTGTAATTTTTGCGGCAAAATTTTCCCATAGGAATGAATGGGGAGCGGTAGAGTGTGGGATTTCTAAAAATGAAAAATCATTACATGATTTGCAAACTGCGACCACACCCTCATTTTCAAGCCGACCTACACAAATCTTATATCAAAACGTTCAGCTATCCCTGCTGCCACCAGACGTGTTCACGGCTAAGTGATTGATCAAACCGTTTTCACAATATGATAATTTGTTTGCAACCTACGCCATCCATTATTTCAATGGAAGTCAATGGAGGTCAAAGTTTAGAAAACTAAAATCATCTTTGGAATTTGTAAACTGCGACTGTGCCTTCAATTTTATTATTTCAGAGACATACTATACATCAAAATGTAGGTCTGGGTCTTGTGATTCGTAAAATATAAAGATATTCGCTGTACGATTTATAGTTTTTAAAATACAACCATTTAACAGGACATGTAATAAAAGACATTCCTCAATTTCTGCTGTGTTTACAGAGAGGCTGCAAACCAAACAATTGGTTTCCTAGGAGACGCTGTGGAGTTTTATAACTGCTCACAAACAGCTCTGAGTGTGAGTTGGCTCCTCCCACACAAGGCTGAGGGAACTTTCCTCTGCTTAGCTGCTTGTATATGTTTATATTGGTTTCCTAGGAGACGCTGAGGTAAAAACCTTCATACACACATCTGTGAGGGCTTTCTATAGCTCCTCCCACACACTGTGGTGATATGACTCAGGGAACTTTCCTCTGCTTAGAGCAAGGGTCTTCGCTGTACGATTTATAGTTTTTAAAATACAATCATTTGAATAGGACAAGTATTTAAGAAAAATCCAGGATCTGAGTCTCTGCTTAGAGGCTGCATGCTTATGTTTACATTGGTTTCCTAGGAGACGCTGAGGTAACAAACTCCTCACGCACAGCTGTAAGGGGATTCTATAGCTCCTCCCACACAGTTGTGAGGCAGTTGTGAGGTGTTTTCTGTGAGGTAAATAACTTCATACATACAGTTGTGAGGCAGTTGTGAGGTGTTTTCTGTGAGGTGTTTTTTGTGAGGTAAATACCTTCATACACACAGTTGTGAGGTAGTTGTGAGGTGTTTTCTGTGAGGTAAATACCTTCATACACACAGTTGTGAGGTAGTTGTGAGGTGTTTTCTGTGAGGTAAATACCTTCATACACACAGTTGTGAGGTAGTTGTGAGGTGTTTTCTGTGAGGTAAATACCTTCATTTGAAGGACAAGTATTCAAAAAAAATCCTCAATTTCTGCTGTGTTTACAGAGAGCCTGCAAACCAAACAATTGGTTTCCTAGGAGACGCTGAGGGGTTTAATAACACCTCCCAAACAGCTGTGAGGTGAGTTGGCTCCTCCCACACAAGGCTGAGGGAACTTTCCTCTGCTAGAGTGTGTTTGCATATGTTTACATTGGTTTCCTAGGAGACGCTGAGGTAAAATCCTTCATATACACACATCTGTGAGGGCTTTCTATAGCTCCTCCCACACACTGTGAGGTGATATGGCTCAGTTTTTTTTGGCTCTGCGTAACTTCTGCATGCTCTGCATATAGCAACCATGCATAGCAACCAGTCCATAGCAACCAGTCCATAGCAACCAGTCCATAGCAACTGTCCATAGCAACCAGTCCCTAGCAACCACTCCATAGCAACCACTCCATAGCAACCACTCCATAGCAACCACTCCATAGCAACCAGTCCATAGCAACCAGTCCATAGCAACCGTCCATAGCAACCACTCCATAGCAACCACTCCATAGCAACCACTCCATAGCAACCAGTCCCTAGCAACCGTCCATAGCAACCGTCCATAGCAACCAGTCCATAGCAACCAGTCCATAGCAACCAGTCCCTAGCAACCAGTCCCTAGCAACCAGTCCCTAGCAACCAGTCCCTAGCAACCAGTCCATAGCAACCAGTCCATAGCAACCAGTCCATAGCAACCAGTCCCTAGCAACCGTCCATAGCAACCAGTCCCTAGCAACCAGTCCCTAGCAACCAGTCCATAGCAACCAGTCCCTAGCAACCAGTCCCTAGCAACCAGTCCATAGCAACCAGTCCCTAGCAACCAGTCCATAGCAACCAGTCCATAGCAACCAGTCCCTAGCAACCAGTCCATAGCAACCACTCCATAGCAACCCTCCCTAGCAACCAGTCCCTAGCAACCAGTCCCTAGCAACCAGTCCATAGCAACCATCCATAGCAACCAGTCCATAGCAACCCTCCATAGCAACCACTCCATAGCAACCGTCTATAGCAACCAGTCCAAAGCAACCGTCCATAGCAACCAGTCCATAGCAACCAGTCCATAGCAACTGTCCATAGCAACTGTCCATAGCAACTGTCCATAGCAACTGTCCATAGCAACCATTCCATAGCAACCCTCCATAGCAACTCTCCATAGCAACCACTCCATAGTAACCACTCCATAGCAACCACTCCATAGCAACCAGTCCATAGCAACCGTCCATAGCAACCCATCCATAGCCATCAGTCCCTAGCAACCAGTCCATAGCAACCAGTCCATAGCAACCACTCCATAGCAACCGTCTATAGCAACCAGTCCAAAGCAACCGTCCATAGCAACCAGTCCATAGCAACCAGTCCATAGCAACTGTCCATAGCAACTGTCCATAGCAACCATTCCATAGCAACCCTCCATAGCAACTCTCCATAGCAACCACTCCATAGTAACCACTCCATAGCAACCAGTCCCTAGCAACCAGTCCCTAGCAACCAGTCCATAGCAACCGTCCATAGCAACCAGTCCATAGCAACCCTCCATAGCAACCACTCCATAGCAACCGTCTATAGCAACCAGTCCAAAGCAACCGTCCATAGCAACCAGTCCATAGCAACCAGTCCATAGCAACTGTCCATAGCAACCCTCCATAGCAACCCTCCATAGCAACCAGTCCATAGCAACCAGTCCATAGCAACCTGTCCATAGCAACCTGTCCATAGCAACCCTCCATAGCAACCACTCCATAGCAACCACTCCATAGCAACCACTCCATAGCAACCACTCCATAGCAACCGTCTATAGCAACCAGTCTAGGGCAACCAGTCCATAGCAACCGTCCATAGCAACCAATCCAGAGCAACCGTCCATACCAACCACTCCATAGCAACCAGTCCATAGCAACCGTCCATAGAAACCACTCCATAGCAACCACTCCATAGCAACCACTCCATAGCAACCGGTCCATAGCAACCGTCTATAGCAACCAGTCTATAGCAACCGGTCCATAGCAACCGTCTATAGCAACCAGTCTATAGCAACCGTCCATACCAACCACTCCATAGCAACCAGTCCATAGCAACCAGTCCATAGCAACCGTCCATAGCAACCAGTCCATAGCAATCCGTCCATAGCAACCCTCCATAGCAACCACTCCATAGCAACCATTCCATAGCAACCCTCCATAGCATCCAGTCCAAAGCAACCAGTCCATAGCAACCATCCATAGCAACCAGTCCATACCAACCGTCCATAACAACCCGTCCATAGCAACCAGTCCATAGCCATCAGTCCATAGCAACCCTCCATAGCAACCAGTCCATAGCAACCCTCCATAGCAACCAGTCCATAGCACCCAGTCCATAGCAATCAGTCCGTAGCAACCACTCCATAGCAACCACTCCATAGCAACCCGTCCATAGCAACCAGTCCATAGCAACCCTCCATAGCAGCCAGTTTTTGATGGGGCAAATAGGATGGTGCAGTTTTGATGGTGCAGTTTTGATGGGCTAGTTTTTGATGGAGCAGTTTTTGATGGGGCAATGGACCGAATTGGATCGACACACGGTTGGATCACATTTACATCTCCAGGGGCACCGTCTCCAGTCAGGAGTATTGGTGGAGGCAAGACCACGCCCCACAATTTCCCCAGAAATTGTATCTTTTCTAGTTAAGTCTAAAATTCAAACGTGGGCATGATGACCGGTAAGGGTGATGGGACGTATAGGCCTAATCAAAATTATACTTTTGCCTATAATCCTATATGTGATTTGGCATTCCTTATACATCTCTTTCAAATATTTTAAAATCATGGACACGCTACAATCCTTTATATGGGTACCAAGCAGGCAAAAAATCTCATGGAAGGCACTACAGTGCCTGAAGACATTGGGAGGTCTTGCAATCCCAGATGTTGGGACCTATTACCTACAGTTGTATTCAAAATTATTCAACCCCCACTGAACTTGATTGTTTTGGCCAGTTTGACATTGATTTTGATCATTCAGTCATCCTGCTTACAATTAAATCAAAGAGGCACGTGTAGGTCAGACAAATATAACATAACATTTATAATGAAATAACCACAAATGTCTTTTCTGTGCTCGCATCATTATCAGTTTTATTCAACCCCCAATTGACATTCAATCTTAGTACTTAGTACAACATCCTTTTACAGTTATAACAGCTTTTAAACGTGAAGCATAGCTTGACACAAGTGTCTTGCAGCGATCTACGGGTATATTCGCCCATTCATCATGGGCAAAAGCCTCCAGTTCAGCCACATTCTTAGGCTTGCGCACTGCAACTGCTTTCTTTAAGTCCCACCAGAGGTTCTGAATCGGATTTAAGTCTGGTGACTGCGATGGCCACTCCAAAATGTTCCAGCCTTTAATCTTCAACCATGCTCTAGTGGACTTGGAGGTATGCTTGGGATCATTGTCCTGTTGAAAGGTCCAACGTCTCCCAAGCCTCAGGTTTGTGACGGACTGCATCACATTGTATTCCACTATCTCCTGGTACTGAAGAGAATTCATGGTACCTTGCACACGCTGAAGCTTCCCTGTACCTGCTGAAGCAAAACAGGCCCAAAGCATGATTGACCCCCCGCCATGCTTCACAGTAGGCAAGGTGTTCTTTTCATCATAGGCCTTGTTCTTCCTCCTCCAAACATAGCGTTGATCCATGGGCCCAAACACTTCTAATTTTGTTTCATCAGTCCACAGAACACAATCCCAAAACTTCTGTGGTTTGTCCACATGATTTTTGCATACTGCAATCGACTCTTCTTATTCTTTGGAGACAGCAAGGGGGTGCGCCTGGGAGTTCTGGCATGGAGGCCTTCATTACGCAGTGTGCGCCGTATTGTCTGAGCAGAAACTTCAGTACCCACATCTGACAAATCTTTTGTCAGTTCCTCAGCAGTCACAAGGGGACTTTTCTCCACTCTACGCTTCAGGTAGCACTCAGCAGTCGAAGTCAGCATCTTCTTTCTGCCACGACCAGGTAGCGTTTCAACAGTGCCCTTTGGCTTGAATTTGCGAATGATGCTTCCTATGGTGTCTCTTGGTATGTTTAATATCTTTGCAATCTTCTTAAAGCCATTGCCCTTCATGTGAAGAGAATTCATGGTTACAAACATGGTGAAGTCAAGAGAATGGTCCGGGAAGACCCCGGACCATTCTCTTGACTTCACCATGTTTGTAACCACACCAGTAAATTTCTAGAAGGAGCTGAGTATCACAGTCATTTTAAAGCTGCCTGATTGGTGCTTATTAGGCTTTATTGCTGCTCCCTGACATCCACAGGTGTTTTCAATACCTGATTGAAAACACTTCAATGAACCTCTGTTCTTCAGAGTGGTAGTCTTTAAGGGGTTGAATAATTGTGTAAATGAAGAATTCACAAAATAAACATTTACTACTGTATTACAAAACCAATTGATGTCATTTTAGTTGCATATGGTTCTTTAAGAAGTCCTCGTAGGATTTCATTCTGAATACAATTACAAATGTACACTAAATTCCCTAAAACACTTTACAGCATTGGGGGGTTGAATAATTTTGAACACAACTGTAGCTGCACAACTTTCCCATCTCCATCACAGTCATAGACAAGTCAGATAGACACAGATATTTGGCCCTGGTATCTGGCGCGGCGGAATCACACCCCTCTTGTGATATACTGAGAGGGCTAAAGGGCTCGATGATGCCTCCCCATCGTTCCGAACTCTCATTTCAACATAAGAAGATTTGGGACCTGGTGACTTCCAGGATAGGTTACCCTGCATTTCATGAGAACACCCCACTATGGTATAATAAACTCCTTCTGGAGCTCCTCCAGATACCTGATCCCTCCATTTGTATATCTCGGGGAATATACCTGTCACATGTACTCCATAATGGAGATATTAAAACTTTTGACCAGTTGAAAATGGAACTTAATCTCCCAAATGATATGCTCTTATGCTTTTTTCAGGTACGCCATGCCCTCCATACTCAGTTTGCAGCTACATATCCCACTCTATCCTCCGACCCTTCGAGAAGACCCACATCAGCTCATATCTTTTTTACAATATGCTCACCACGCCCTCTACAACCAAATTATCATACTCCATTAAACAGAAATGGACAGATGGGGCAGGTGAAATAGAAGACGAGGACTAGGGTGAAATACTAGAGACTCCTAAGCTAGTATCCCCCAATCTATCCGACAGGCTCATACAAACTTACATAACCCACAGGGCATACCTGACACCACAATGTCTAGCTAAATTCTGCTCACCTCGTAGCAGTAGGTGCCCCAGGTGCCTGATTTGTGTTGGCACCTTTGATCACCTCCTCTGGCAGTGCCCTCGGATTCAGGGACACTGGTATCCGATAGTCCAATTTTTGCCAGTATCCCTGGATCCCAAACAATGCCTGTTGGGATAATTTCCTGAAGAAGAAATACGTTCGGTATACACCCAGTGGCTGAATCACAAGACAGTGCACAATCAACTTGTGGAAAACATGCTTACCAGATAGCAAGACAAATGAGCAGATGGCTTTAACATAGCCTAGGCATTTTCTTTTGCAGGAAGACACAAACTGCTTTGTAGAGGTTATATGCTTCCTATCACAAGTTAGTGTTGGCTCCACAATTGGTGATGGTTATACCCAAATAAAAAGATACATATACCATAGCATAATATTGTCACAATATTTGAATGTGCAATATATGCAATTGCACTTACAGTATAAAATCCACAAAATGCGTAGAAAAAAAACACCCAGCAAATGAATCACAATCTAGTGCAACGCCACCACACAAAGAGCCCCCTTACCAGATGACAAACCAGAAATGAAGATCTCTAGGCCATTATATCCTTGGCTGGAAGCAGGTATAGAACTAGTGGATGGATGGAGAGAAACTACCGGCACAAAACCATGTACTTCGTATGTCCCGTGGGTGTTAGTTGATATTAAACCAGAGAGAAGATACAATAGACCATGGCGTAATAACTTCTAAACTTGGTTTTTATAAAGTAAAAAAGTTGCACTTACAAACAGACGATAACATTTTGCATAAAAAATATGAAGCCGGCCGGTTACAATACAAAAGCTCCCGTCCTCCTCAGACGCGTTCCGTCATAGCTAACATTTTCAATTCATTGAAAATGTTAGCTATGACAAAACGTGTCTGAGGAGGTACGTGCTGACATCACCATGCCGTCTTGTTGAGGACGACGGGAGCTTTTGTATTGTAGCCGGCCGGTTTCGTATTTTTTATGTAAGATTTTATCGTCTGTTTGTAAATGCAACTTTTTTACTTTATTAAAACCAAGTTTAGACGTTATTACGCCATGGTCTATTGTATCTTCTCTTTGGGTTAATATCAACGAACACCCACAGCATTTAAAACACCATTACTCTATCAATGGTTGCATGCTGGAACTATATGGCATTAGATGGCAGATGAAGAACACACAAAAATAAAGTTACTATCTGTAGTCCAGTATTGAATTTAACAGGTATTTTATAACTAGAATTTAAATTTAAAATTGATCTACATGACCCACGCCTAGACGTCTGTTTTTGCCATAACTTCTATAGTGGAATCATATACGATAGCCATGTATTGACTTGGTCCAAAGAATTTCACACCTCAAACACTGCAGAGAGAGAATAATTAACCTATTCAAACCCAAGCCAATTCTGACATTTCTCACATGCATGTAAAAATCTTCTTTTTTTTATTTATTTTTTTATTTTTAAGACAATTACTTAAAATAAAGCAATTTTTTACATTTATTTTTGTATTTACAATGTTCCTTTTTTTGTTAATGAACTGTATTACTACCACAGGGGATGAACAACATCCCCTGTGATAACATGGGCAGTGACAGGCACTCTTTCTAAAAATGTTTTCAATATATAGGTTTTATTACATACTTAGTCAGGTTGAAAAAGTCCATCCAGTTCAACCACAAAAAAATTAACAAACAAAATAAAAAACATAGTACAATCCCATACACCCAACTCCATACCCACAGTTGATTCAGAGGAAGGCATTAGAAAAAGGTATAACAATAACAGGAGAAATAAGCAACATATAAAGGCACTTTCAGCATTTACATACATAATATAAAGATAATACAATCTCGGTTGAAATATCATAACACGTTACCCAGCTTACAATCAGACAGCATCACAGTGGGTACACAGTGATAAAATAAAGGCAATAGTTACATTAAAACAATGATAAGAAACTGAATCAAGCATAAGAACACTGAGGTGAAGTCACTCATAAAGGAGTCCTAAGTACCATAGGGAAGGGGGGTGGGAAGGGAATAGGCAGAGCGAGATAAGGGGGGGAGAAGAAATCACAGAAATAAAAACACTTAATTTCAATAAAAGTAGTCAGGCACCCATCAAGGTGGTAATGGAGGATCATCATCTGAGCCAAGGGAGTCTTATTCATGCAGACCATATTTTGCTAATCTTTTTTTGGGCAGTCTATTGATGTAGGTGAGCTTATACAATGGCCATGAGGATACAGTGGGTGAAAATTAGTAGACTTGCATGCAAAGAAGGAGGCACAACATATAAACAACTTCTTCATATTGACTTCTTCAATAACATTCAGAAGTAATACATTTGGATTCAATCCAAGGATCGACACGCACATCCTATTGATATTAGCCACAACATCTATCCCAAAAATTGGGGAGGGGAAGACCACACCATGTGTGGACGCCTCAGACAAATGGCAGCGAGGAGGAGGAGGCAACAGGTACTCTTTACCGAGAGATCTGGGTGAAATTGGTTTGATCAGATACTCTAAACCAGTCTAGAAGATTTTGTAATTGAAGATTGTGGCGTAAAAAAGATTGAACGCTTATTTTAAAGCAACCATATCTGTTACAGGTGGATCAGAACAAAAGTTGTGCAAAGTCAGTTATTTTTTTTTCCTGTAGCAGCTACAGACCATTCCCTGCCAGCATCTGCAGATTGAGGTCCTTGCTCTCTGTGTAGAAGCAGTGATCTCACTGTAAAAGGTCCAATAAGCTTCTTATTGAGTCAGACCTTAAGCTGTGCAGTCAGCAAAGCTTACGCTTTCCATTGATTAGAGAGCTCTGGCGCAGCAGGAGCAAAAAAAAATTAACTTCTTCCTCACAAAGAGCATGGGTTCTACTCTGCAGCTGCTGGCAAGGGCCAGGCTTTTCTACTATGGTTGTGGCTGCTTTACAGACCATACACTACCATGGAGCAGTGTATTTGCGCTGTGGGTAGCACAGGTGGAAGCAATCTGCCACGGCCAGCAAGCCTTTACAAAATCAATGAAAGGCTTAGGCCGCGTACACACAGTCGGTCCAAACCGATGAAAACGGCCTGAAGTCCAGTTTCATCGGTCCAAACCGACCGTGTGTACGGCCCATCGGTCCGTTGTCCTTCGGTCCAAATTTTTAGAACTTGCTTTAAAATCGAACCGATGGACCGCTGCCCGATAGGTCCAAACCGATGGTTAGTACACAAACGCATCAGTTCAAAACCCGCGCATGCTCAGAATCAAGTCGACGCATGCTTGGAAGCATTGAACTTCGTTTTTTCAGCACGTCGTGTGTTTTACGTCACCGTGTTCTGACCCGATCGGTTTTTGAACTGATGGTGTGTACGCACATCAGACCATCAGGCCACTTTAGCGGTGAACTGATGAAAACGGTCCGTCGGACCATTCTCATCGGTTTGGATCGACCGTGTGTACGCGGCCTAAGGGGTTTAACTGGGCTTTAAGACATCTACAGAAAAGTATTTGACCTATTCTCACCTAGCTACTTTGAAACCATTAAAGTTGTCTAAATATTTCTACATTGTAAGCTCTAACGAGCAGGGCCCTTTGATCCCTCCTGTATTGAATTGTATTGTAACTGTACTGTCTTCCCTGATGTTGTAAAGCGCTGAGCAAACTGTTGGCGCTATATAAATCCTGTATAATAATAATAATAATAATAATAATAATAATAAATATACAATATACTGTATATAGTTAGCTGGTCACCTAGTCACCTACAGTACCTTGCAAAAGTATCCACCCCCCCCAGCTTTTTACCCATTTTGTTACATTACAGCCTTTAGTTCAATGTTTTTTTTTTTTATCTGAATAATATGTGATGGATCAGAACACAATAGTCAAGGTTGGTGAAGTAAAATTTAAAAAATAAATACATAAAACAATAAAAAAAAAAAAAAAAAAGATAACTGGCATGTGCGTATGTATTCACCCCCTTTGTTATGAAGTCCATAAAAGGCTCTGGTGCAACCAATTACCTTCAGAAGTCACATAATTTGTGAAATGATGTCCACCTGTGTGCAATCTAAGTGTTTCAGGATCTGTCATTACATTAGTAATGACATATGTAAGGCTGGGTTCACACTACGGTTTTCCCGTCCGTCAGCCGCATACGATTTATATGGAAAACCGTATGCGGCTGAAACGGACGGGAACGTATGGAACCGCACACATGTGCGTTTTCCATTAACATTAATGTTAAAGGAAAACGTATGCGTTTGCCATACTGTTTTAAAAACGACCGCAAAACCGTGGTTGAACACGGTTTTGCGTACGTTTAAAAAACGTTTTGCCAGCAAATCGTACGCACCCGGATGCATCTGAGTGCATACGATTTGCAATGCATTCTCTATCTATACGTTTTCCCGTCCGGGCCCGTACGTTTTCAATACTGAAATCGTATGCGGCTGACGGACGGGAAAACCGTAGTGTGAACCCAGCCTAACACACCTTTTTGAAAGGCCCCAGGCAACAACTAAGCAAGAGGCACCACTAACCAAACACTGCCATGAAGACCAAGGAACTCTCCAAACAAGGGACAATGTTGTTGAGAAGTAAAAGTCAGCTACCTTTACCTTCATGCAGTCCTCATTCACTTACCTCATCCTTCGATTTTGCTTTAAATGTCCTTATTTCTTCCCCAAAATCCATACCAGACCCTTATCTGAGCACGCCGCCTAGCCGGTCAGGAAAGGAGTGGGATCGAGCGAGCGACCCCCCCTCCTGAGCCATAGCAGGCTGCATGCCCTCAGCATGGGGGGGTGCTTTGGGGCAGGGGGCGCCCTGCGACACCCCACCCCAAAGCACCCTGTCCCCATTGGTTGTCGGGGTCTGCAGGCGGGGGCTTATCGGAATCCGCGAGCCCCCTTTAATAAGGGGGCCTCCAGATCCCGGCCCCCCACCCTAGTTGAATGAGTATGGGGTACATCGGGGGTCTTCTTTCGACTTCTCCGCTCTCTTCTTCTGCTCTCCGGTGTCGTCTCCGCGCTCTCTGGTTTTTCTCCCGTTCTCCGGTGCTTTCATTCTTCTCCTGGGCTGCTCCGCTATCTTCTTGCAGCTCTTTTACTAGCGGTGGCCCTGTCTGCCCCGTCGTCTTCTTCCATCTTTTTTTCCTTCCGATGTTGCCACGACGCTTCCTCCCGCTGTAATGCCGGGTGTGCGGTGCGCAACGATTTATATAGGCCTCTTATGACGTCACAGTCCCATCATAATCCGGGTGGGGATGACATAATTACCCCGCCCCTTATATCGCCACAACCCGGAGTATGATGGGACTGTGACGTCATAAGAGGCCTATATAAATCATTGCGCAACCGCACACCTGGCATTACAGCGGGAGGAAGCGTTGTGGCAACATCGGAAGAAAAAAAAGGAGGGAAGAAGACGACGGGGAAGACCGGGCCATCGTTAGTAAAAGAGCTGCAAGAAGATAGTGGAGCAGCCCGGGAGAAGGAAGAAGGCACCAGAGAGCGGGAGAAGAACCAGAGAGCGCATAGGCAGAAGAGCAGAAGAAGAGAGCGGAGAATTCGGAAGAAGACCCCCGAAGAGCGAAAGGAGAGGCCAGAGAGCGCGGAGAAGTTGGAAGAAGACCCCCGAAGTCGGAAGAAGACAACCGAAGAGCGAGAGGAGAGGCCAGAGAGCGCGGAGAAGTTGGAAGAAGACCCCCGAAGTCGGAAGAAGACAACCGAAGAGCAAGAGGAGAGGCCAGAGAGCGCGGAGAAGTCGGAAGAAGACCCCCGGAGCTGCCTAATAAATGACTTTAAAAACCTGTATAGTGTGTTTTCTTTTTTGACACTTTTCCTCCAGGTGAATGGGTAGGGGTACGATGTACCCCATACTCATTCACCTAGGGTGGGGTTTCGGGATCCGGGGGCCCCCTTATTAAAGGGGGATCCCGGATTCCGATAAGCCCCCACCCGTAGACCCCGACAACCAACGGCCAGGGTTGCTGGGAAGAGGCCCTTGTCCCCATCAACATGGGGACAGGGTGCTTTGGGTTGGGGGGGCCGCGCTCGCTGTAATGTGTTTTTCCTATTGTAACCAGCGCGACATGTACAGCACCTTGTCGCCGAGAACCAAAGCGATGAGATCGCGCTGGAAACACATTCTCGATGGCAGGTACTGTAGTTGTCGTTGCAAGAAGCATCTTCACTGAAAGACTTTACCCCTATTCCTGTACTGGTGGCATCTTATAAATTTGAATTTCTCTCACTTTTAATCTTAGTAACAATTGTCACCGGGAAAGAATAAGAGGGTGAAACTCCGTGGCAGGGACACACAAAAAAAAAAAAAAAAAACTGACTAGCTTTTCCCTACTCTAGTTAAAATGTACAAACATTTTGACTCTAGATACAAGCAAGAAAAAAAAATATAAAAATGGGAAACACCTACCAGAAAGTTTTTCCATATTTCTTGAAAATACCAGTTCGATTTTTCCATAGTCCAGAAATCTATTATCTATATAAAAAAATAGGAAATATATGATGCATTAATTACGTGGAATTTTGCTAAGGAACCATGATGAAATCCACAGAAATACAAGACTTCATGTCTTTATTCAGACTTTTGTCTTCAGGATCAGAGCAGTTTTCCACTGATACAATGAATACCTTTTGGATGTATTAGAACCTTGTCAAGGTTGGGAGGTTTTCAAGTTTTAATCTAGAGGGCGATGCTGCTACAGACACAATATGACATGGTTTTCTATCCAGTGAGTGAAAGGCAAGTTAGATTGACCATCTGGTGAACAATGGTACCTGATAAAACACTCACTAGTTGATAAAGTGAAACATGGGCTATGCGCACGCAAATCACTATATGTAAACTATAATTAAATTTGCGAATCCAAAACACTGACGTTGGAAGAATGTTCTGAAACACTTGAGGACATATACTTTGCAGACTATATATCTTTACTGTCTCGTGCTGGTTGCTAGGTGCAAGAGAAAACCTTTGCCAGAGAGGATGATTAAGGCCTCATGCATACTGGACATTATAATGTTATAAAAATGCCAGTAGCTTTGCAGTGAGTTTTCCAACATTTTTGCAATTATCTTTAAGGTACAATCCTGAAAAAGAAAAGAAAGATTCATGGCTGTCAATTGTACTTGTCCAGTAAGATGCAGTTTGACATACTCAAATTGCAGAAGGAGATGGTTGCAGGAGAGCTTTTAGCTAGATGCATCTCAAACTTTCCGCTCTAAAGAACGGCATATCTTTAGAGCGGCGTAGCGCATCTGATATGCGCTACGCCGACGTAACAGAGAGGCTCGTACTGTATTCACAAAGCACTTGCTCCCTTTCTTGCACCGGCGTAACGTAAAATGGCCGGCGTAAGCCCGCCTAATTCAAAGTAGCAAGGCAGTGAGCGTGTTGTATTAAAATTAACCGTGACCCCATGTAAATGCATGGCCGAACAAACGGCGCATGCTCAGAATCATGGCGCATATACTCTCTAACATACGCCAGCTCAATGCCTGTGAAGTGAACGTAACCTACGCCCAGCCCCATTCACGTACGACTTACGTAAACAACCTAAAATACGACGCTGTTCCCGCACCCATACCTCAACATGACTTAACCCTGCTTTATGAGGGGTAAACTTACGCCGGATGTACGCCTTACGTAAACGGCGTAGCTTACTGCGACGGGCGCAAGTACGTTCGTGAATCGGCGTATCTAGGTCATTTACATATTCAACGCGAAAATCAACGGAAGCGCCCCTAGCGGCCAGCGTAAATATGCACCCAAGATACAACGGCGTAGGAGACTTGCGTGGGTCGGAACAAGCCAAAAATTCAGGCGTTTCTGGTTTCGAGAATACGGCACATAGATACCAGGGCGTTCTCTGAGTCAAAATGTATGAATGAACCTTTAATGGTATCTTAGCTTTCTTATATACAGTACAAGCATGTTACAGTTAATCACAGGGACAAAGACACACTCCACCCACACATCACACAATGGGGTGGGGGGGGGGGCTTCAATACACCTTCTCTTAGACAATGACATTCAGTTGAGTTAATTATTAGTCATTATCCAGACAGCATGTCTCCGCATACAGCTTGACAAGTCACATTCCACATCTTAACAGTGTTATTAGCATACATAATGAAAGGTCTTAGGAGCAGACCTAATTAGCACAACAGAATGAAATCACAGCTTTCATCACAACAGTAGCAGACATTGAAGTAGACACTCTTATTGACCGGTTGGGGGGTCAGCATTAACCAAACTAATATTCCAAGATATCCTGCAAAACATGAATTATCATTTATCAGTCACCCTATGCCCAAAAGGGACACAGGGTGACCCAAGAGTCATTAGTGACGCTGGCACAGGAGTACCCCACATCCTTCAACGGTCTCTGGGTGTCGCGGGCCATTCCGTTACAACATGAATCAATAAAATAAAATGTGGTGATACATTTAAAAAATATATATATATGAACAAGGAATATTACTACTATCCAAATACCCCCTACCATTTGTGTGATAAAATTGGAAGCGTCTTAGGTGGAAGATAATTATAAAACCTAATAAAATGGGAATTAGGTAAAATATAGAAGTGTTAACCACTTAAGGACCGAACCAATATGCAGCTAAATGACCAAAGGGGTTTTTACAATTCGGCACTGCGTCGCTTTAACAGACAATTGCGCGGTCGTGCAATGTGGCTCCCAAACAAAATTGGCGTCCTTTTTTCCCCACAAATAGAGCTTTCTTTTGGTGGTATTTGATCACCTCTGCGGTTTTTATTTTTTGCGCTATAAACAAAAATAGAGCGACAATTTTGAAAAAAATGCAATATTTTTTGCTATAATAAATATCCCCCAAAAACATATATAAAAATATTATTTTTTCTCAGTTTAGGCCGATACGTATTCTTCTACCTATTTTTGGTAAAAAAAATCGCAATAAGCGATTGGTTTGCGCAAAATTTATAGCGTTTACAAAATAGGGGACAGTTTTATTGCATTTTTATTAATTAATATTTTTTTTACTACTTATGGCGGCGATCAGTGTTTTTTTTCGTGACTGCGACATTATGGCGGACACTTCGGACAATTTTGACACATTTTTGGGACCATTGTAATTTTCACAGCAAAAAATGCATTTAAATTGCATTCTTTATTGTGAAAATGACAGTTGCAGTTTGGGAGTTAACCACAGGGGGGCGCTGAACGTGCTAGGCTTCACCTAGTGTGTGTTTACAACAGTAGGGGGGTGTGGCTGTAGGACTGACGTCATCGATTGTGTCTCCCCTATAAAGGGGATGACACGATCGATGCGCCGCCACAGTGAAGCACGGGGAAGCCGTGTTTACATACGGCTCTCCCCGTTCTTCAGCTCCGGGGAGCAATCGCGACGGAGCGGCTATAAACGAATAGCCGCGCCGTCGTCCCAGATCGCTCCCCGAGGGGATCCGATTGCCGCATGTAGCGGGGGGGTCCCGATCGGACCCACGTCTAGGCAGGCACGTACAGGTACGTTGATGTGCCTGTCCGTTCCATTCTGCCGACGCATATCTACATGCGGCGGTCGGGAAGTGGTTAAAACTTAAAAAATTGGTTAGGAAACAGTTAAGATCTAGATCTATGTTCATGCCTGAGGACTGGAGAGTGTCTAGCTGAAAAATCCATCGGGTCTCATTCTGAGATACAGACAACGGAACACAAACTCCTGCGCACGGGTGGGATGTTCAACACTTAGTCTATATTCTGCGACCCGTGCCCTCGTCCCCCCTCTGTCAATCATGGACACATTTATTTATTTATTTGCTGGATGGGCTATGGCATGCGGGGGAGGCCGTGATCACCACTGCAATTCAGAAGTATGGATCTGCAGTACACCTCCCCATCTGTGATACTATTAACACTTTCATTTTTACGTCTTATTGTTTTTATTTAGAATCACTATCATTAGTGATGCTTTTAGACTACTATTAGTATTTTTATTATTATTAATATTTGTATTACTATGGTTACCATTCTTGTTGTTATTATTTTCATTATCATTATTTTGACTAGTATTATCATTACCATTATTATCAACAACATCTAGTATCTAGTAATTGACCACTCGTTAAGGTGGGAGGAGTCTGGACGGCCCCTGGCAGAGCCCCTGTGGTGGGTGGTGCCTGTGCATATGTGTATTTGTATTTAAGCAGTGCTAGTGGAAGGATCTGTTCTGCTGGGCTCTGAGGAAGAGGTCCTTGATGCCTCAAAACACGTAAGCCAGCAGTGACGTACCTCGAAATCCCCTCCCTTTACATTTTGGAGTGTGTTCGAGGGGCATTTTACTTTATCGTTTGAGACAAGCCTTTTATCACCATTTGTTTGCGAGTAGTTTTTAATATAATTTTCATTTAATAAATTGTCAAACGGTAGTACACGAGGCTGGTGCGCCTTTCTTTCTCCTTTTTTCTCATTCTGAGATACTTTAATCTTTTTATTTTTCCCTCTCCAATGTCCCTTACTCTTATCAATTCCATAGAAGATCATACATGTGGGGTCCCGGTTGTGGTAATCTCTGAAATGTCTGGAAACACTGTGTTTGTTAAACCCGTTTTTGATATTGGTTATGTGTTCCCGTATTCTGATGTGTAACTCTCTTGTGGTTCTGCCCACATATTGCTTCCGGCATGGACATTCAATGACATAAGTTATGTGGGTGCTTTAACATGTAATCAATTCGTTTATGTTATGTTCAGACCCATTAGCTAAAGAGGTGAACTTCACTTGTTTCCTATTCGTTTTCTTGCATACCCTACAGGGTAAGCATGTGCCGCATTTGTAAAATCCTTTGAGGTGCTTAAAGATTTTAATTTGCTTCGGAGGGTCCAGGGCATTATGAACAAGTCGATTTCGTAGATTCTGTACCCTTCTGTAGATAAAAGAGGGTCTAGTGGGTATGATGGTTTTCAATACTTTGTCAGATTGCAAAATAGGCCAGTGTTTTTTTATTATGGCTTCCAGGGATTTGTGCTGTATGTTGTATCCTGTTAAAAATGCAATGTCGATATGTTTATTTTTTGATATCTTCTTTTTTGATGTACCTTCTATCATTGAATTTCTATTCATTTTCTTCACATTTTCTTTCAGTGTCAGTAGTTAATTTCTCTTGTATCCCTTTTCCACAAATTTGTTTATAATAGTGTCTGCCTGAGTCTCATAATCATTGATATTACTGCAGTTGCGGTAAATTCTCATCAACTGCCCCTTTGGAATGTTGCCTATCCACTGCCTGTGGTGACAACTGTTTGTTGGTATGTATCCATTACGATCCGTTTTTAAAAAAAAAGGTCCTGGTATTAATAGTGCCATTGTTTCTGAACAGTTGGAGATCTAGATAATCTATGGACTGTTTATTCCAAGTTCCCGAGAAAGTCATGCCATATGCATTTTGGTTTATTTCATCAGAGAAGCTTTGCAGTTCCTCTTCCGATCCTCTCCAAACAATAATATCATCGATATACCTACGGTATAGCCTCAGGTTCTTCCTTTCTACACTATAAATTTGCTCTTCCTCCTAATAATTTAGAAAGTTTGCTACACTGGGTGCATACTTTGCCCCCATCGCTACACCTTTGGTTTGCGTGAAGAATTCTCCCTTATGCCAAAAGTAATTTTGGCTCATGGCTAGCTGTAGCCCCTCACTAATGTATTTAATTTGTTCATCTTTCATATCTGTGTATTTATATAGCGCCCATTCTGCACTCTGTAGTCCATCCTCTTGCACTATATTTGTTTATAGGGAATTCACATCTATGGTTACTAGTATATCATTTTCCTCCACCTCAAAGTTTTTTAATTCCTCAATTAGCTGTCTACTATCTTTTAAAAAAGACTTCCCTTCTTTTACTAATGGCTGTATAAAAACATCCAAATAGGCACCTAATCTAGAGAATAGTGAATCAATGCCACTGATTATTGGTCTTCCTTATGGCTTGCTTTCATCTTTATGTATTTTAGGGACTTAATATATAACAGGTGTCCTTGCCGTCTCGGGTGTGAGGAACGTGGCTTCCTTTTTGGTAAGGATGCCCCTATCTTCCTCTTTTTTAACAAACATTTTTAGTTTCTTTTCATATTCACCCTTAGGATTTCCTCTCAAATTTTTATATGTGTCTGGTACACTCAGAAGATTCTTCATTTCAAGTTCATAATCTTTTTTATTCGGCATGACCAGCCCCCCCCATCCCCCCCCCCCTTTGTCCGCTGGTCTGATAATGATGTTCTTCTTTTTCTCGATTTCCTTTATCGTTTTCCAAATATGGTTTCTTTTAGACCTTTGTACTTTTAGTTTCCCCGATATCATCTTCCACCATTTTCTTAAAAACTATGAGACTTTCATTTTGCTGTGTCTTTGGGTTAAAAGTTGAGTTGTTCCTCATATTAGAATGTTTGTATAATGTGGCGTTTTCCTTTTTTCTTTATTAGCAAAGAATTTCTTAATATTCCAAAGGGGCAGTTGATGAGAATTTACTGCAACTGCAGTAATATCAATGATTATGAGAATCAGGCAGACACTATTATAAACAAATTTGTGGAAAAGGGATATAAAAGAGAAATGAACTACTGACACTGAAAGAAAACGTGAAGAAAATGAATAGAAATTCAATGATGGAAGGTACATCAAAAAAGAAGATATCAAAAAATAAACGTATCAACATGGCATTTTTAACAGGATACAGCACAAATCCCTGGAAGCCAACATAAAAAAAACACTGGCCTATTTTGCAATCTGACAAAGTATTGAAAACCATCAAACCCACTAGACCCTCTTTTATCTACAGAAGGGCACCGAATCTACGAAATCGGCTTGTTCATAATGCCCTGGACTCTCCGAAGCAAATTAAAATCTTTAAGCACCTCAAAGGATTTTTCAAATGTGGCACATGCTTACCCTGTAGGGTAAGCAAGACAACGAATAGGAAACAAGTGAAGTTCACCTCTTTAGCTAATGGATCTGAACATAACATAAACTAACGGATTACATGTAAAAGCACCCACGTAACTTATGTCATTGAATGTCCATGCCAGAAGCAATATGTGAGCAGAACCACAAGAGAGTTACCATATTTATCTTGCTACAACGCGCCCCGGCGTATAGCGCGCACCCCCGAAAATTCCTGGAAAAAAAAATACTTACAGTTTGGATGCCCCTCGTCGGTGTCTTGCCCGTCGTCCATCAGCGGCCTCGTCCGGTCCGGCCCGTGGTGCCCTCCCCGCTTCCCGCGCTGTGTTTGAACCACTGCGCCGGCATATACCGAGCGCAGTACACTCGGGTATAGTCGAGCAGGCTCGGCTGCTCTCGCGTAAAGGACGTACAGGACGTGACCGCGAGAGGAGCCGAGCCTGCCCGACTATACCCGAGTGTACTGCGCACGGTATATGCCGGCGCAGTGGTTCAAACACAGCGCGGGAAGCGGGCATCGGCGTATATATCGCGCACCCACGATGTTGCCCTGATTTTCAGGGCAAAAAAGTGCGCGGTATACGCTGATAAATACGGTACACATCAGAATACGGGAACACACACAAAAACGGGTTTAACAAACACAGTGGGGCAAATCCACGAAGAAGTTACGATGGCGTATCTATTGATACGCCGCGTAACTTCTATTTTGCTCCGGCGTATCTTTGTTTTGTATCCACAAAACAAGATACGCGTGAAGCTGGGCTAGATCCGACTGGCGTACGTCTTAGTACGCCGTTGGATCTAAGGTGCATATTTACGCTGGCCGCTAGGTGGCGCTTCCGTCGAATTCCACGTCGAGTACGCAAATTAGCTAGATACGCGAATCCACAAACGTATGTCCGGCGCTTTTTTTTACGTCGTTTCCGTAAGGCTTTTTTCGGCGTATAGTTAACCCTGCTATATGAGGCGTACTCAATGTTAAGAGCCGAGACCTGTTCCGGCTGTCTTCGGGGAGCGTGACGTGCCAGAGCCGGCCGTCAATCACCTTCCCTCTCCATAGGAACGCCCATTCCCCGCGGGGAGTCGGAATCTTGTCTCTACGATTGCACAGTGAGTACGGGGCTAAAAAAATAAAGACAGGCATACTGTAGCTTGCGCTACTATGCCTCATTTTATGGTAAAATGTTGTCATGGAGGGTGAACCACCGCTTTAATATAGCAAATCGTGACCTAGGGATTAGACGTTACAAGATTCCAGTAACACATAGCATGTTTTACAACCTTGTATTGATCTGTGTCTCCAAAAATAATCTCAACGGCAGTCAGGCTAATACTAACAATTTAATTATAGGAAGACTTATGTCTCCAAAATCCCACCAAACATGGCCGCTGCCTGACTATTTGTGGTCTTCGGTCTTCAAAAACCTACCCAAAATGGTGGGTGATCTATTTCAGGCTCCAGTCTTCAATATCACACCGAAATGGTGGAAGACAGGTCACAGTCTGCTATAAAAAGGAAGTGAAAGTGACGCTCAGCGTGTTCCAGATGAAGTCACACGAGAAAACTGGTAGAACACGCTACGAACGTCACATCGTTTCCAGGCTTTTGTCAACATTATATGCCATACTGTTTTTTGTCTACATGCGAGTACCCATTTTTCGTTTATTTAAATAAAGTATAAAACGATACTACACTATCTGGGGCTCCTTTCTCTCCTATGTATGGGCTATTACTGGACTAACATCATCAGCGCTGGGGGACGCGTAACGGCCAAAGGGGTACACAGTGGCCTATACTGTGAAGGCACCAGACCCTAAGAAGGGGTGAAAAAGTTGGTGAGTTGGTGAGTGTGGGGTGTATAAGAGCACGGATTGCAGTGATCATGGCATACAACAAGAGCACAAAGCACTTTTAGAATCACTTAGCACTTGGCAATTGGATTTGTTTATAAAAACATTATATTGCACTGAAAAACAAAAAACATTTTTTTTTCAGCACATCTCTTAAAGGGTTAACATAGGTACCCTAATGGTACAGGAATTTCACGTTTTGCATATTTTCTTTACCTAGCAGTGTTTACATAGGCACAATAGCACTTTAATTTGCACAGCACTGTGATATATATTTTATTATATTTTTTTATTTATTTTCATAGCTGCATTTATGATATATACTGTGGAATCATTCTAGTAGTTTACATAGGAACTTGGCGCTTCGGATCGTTTAGCACACTGCACTTTACACTAGGAGCCTCTTTTATGGTACATTGTACACCTACCCATTAAACCAAGTGTAAAAAGAAATAAAACCAGCACTCAGGTTTTTGACAAAGTCCTTTATTAAAGCAGCTCCAGTATCTCTTCTCCCTCCGGTTCTTCTCACTGCACTGCACTGAGGTCTTCTTCCTCTGCCGGTTCTTCCTTGCTTCCTCCAGTTCTTCTCTCCGTCTTCTTCTGATTTTCTCCCGATGCTAGCTCCCACAGTTACGCGATCTCCGCTGCGATTGTTCTTTTATAAACATGGGGTATGGCCATTTGGTGATGTATTTTGGAGACCCTGCCACACCGTTAAGATGTCACCACCCCATCGTGCCCCGGACCGCAATGTCACAAGTGGGCGGGGTCACCAGATGGCCACATCGAAGCCTATAAAAGAACCGGCAGAGATCGGAGCTCGCACAACTGTGGGAGCTAGCGTCAGGAGTAGATCAGAGAAAGAACCGGCAGAGGAAGAAGACAGCGGAGGGAAGAAAAACCAGAGGAAGAATCGGCAGAGGAAGAAGACAACAGTGCAACGAGACGAACCAGATGAAGAAGACACCAGCACAGCGAGAAGAACCGGGGGGTCAAGAAATCAAAGGAAAACACAGATGCTGGAGCTGCTTACAATGTACCCCATACTCATTCACATAGGGTGGGAGGGCCAGAATCTGCCCCCCCCCTGTTAAAGGGGGCCTCCAGATCTCGATAAGGCCCCTGCCCACAGCCCCCGACAACCACCACCCAGGGTTGACGAAAAGAGCTCCTTGTCCACATCAACATGAAGACAAGCTGCTTTGGGGTTGAGGGTGCACAGCCCTCTGCCCCAAAGCACAAACTGCCCATGTTAATGTGGCCTGATATGGTGGGCGCTCACCTGTCGTCGCCCCCCCCCCCCCCCTATCTTCCCTGACCTGCCGGGCTGCGTGCTCGGATAAGGGTCTGGTATGGACTCTGAGGGGAACTCCACGTCGTCTTTTTATTTTAGCGTGGGGTTTTCCCCTCAAGATCCATAGCAGACTCAAATGGCCTGGTATTGTCAGGATCAAAGTCAGACATGAAGTTGCAGGGCAAAGTCGGATCCAGTGTCGTACGACTCATGTCGTAACAGTGTGAAACCAGCCTGACAGTCATACAACAGTAGTGTCGTACCAGTGTGAACCCGGCCTAAATGTGGATATCACAAAAGGCATATGCATTATTTACATGCCGTTTTACCAATTACGTAAATTTTCTTATATATAGGATGCTTAGCATTTTTCAGGCTGATTAGAATTGTGCTTTGAAGCACTGCTCATTTTTTTCCAAAATATAGGGCAGCAATATTTTATATACAATTTAAATATATGACAATTATTTTACATACTGGTAAAACCCTCACCATTATTTGCATGATCCAAGTCTTCTTTCCCAAAATAAAGTCTCTGGCCATGAACAGCTCCTGTATGGAATTGCAGCCTGAAAATAATATCCTGGTTTTCAGTGTAATATGATTTATGATAACATTTGATCTGTAAAAGGAAGATAACATAAGACATAAGTGTAACTAATCAAAAGTAGAAAAATAACACACCCCCGATTCCATTCAAGTTAGCAATTTTTTGGGGGGACAGCCATCTTGTTAGCAAATTGAAGCTGCTGATAGCAACAGAAAAGGTAGGGCTGTTCTATGGGAACACATTAGCGCAGGTGATTTATTGAATAGCACACTTACCTTTGGGTGTGCTCTCCTCCGGCTATATGAAGTCTGTGCTCTCCACCGTCACTATCGCCGCCCTCTTTTGGGTTTTGCATCCTCTTGCATTGGCCATTTTAATGCAATTGATTATGCAACTCACATGCACTACATGAGTTACATTATCTTGGCCCCCGTCTTCATTATTGGCATCTTACAGATGCCAGAAATAGGCTTGGATTGCACACTGCATATGCACCACAAAAAATAAACAGAAATGTGCTGTCAGAAGATACTTATAAAGTCTTTTCTACTGAAAAACAGCACATGCTAGCAATTTTTGTTTACCAAGATTAGTTCCATTTATGGAATAATATCTGCCAGAAACAACTCATTCATTTTCATCTATTATTCCCCTGGCTGCAGTTTTTTTGTATTGCATTTATGCCTGTGTGTTCCATAACTAACCTATAATTGCAGTTTGGTTTGAGTAGTGGGTCTTTGTAGTTTCCACAAAGCTGTTTACACTAGCACTGCAGAATATTAGCACTTAGTAACCTATCAGCAGCACCAGTAGGAAAACGTTAAAACGAAAAAGCACAGCACTCAGGTATAGGTGAGTGGGTGGGTAAAAATTGGACAGTGGCACCAGATTTGCCTAAGGAAAAAAAAAAAAAAAAAAGTGCCAGGAGGCAAGTATGTTGGTGCTTTTCAACACCATGACTTCTTACACAGGCTTAAGCAGCAGCACCAAAAACGGGGTCAGTGTCTTGTCTTTTCCCTTAACAAATTCAAATTTGAGAAGAGTCTCAGAATAAGGATTCACAGGATAAGGACAGTGAGGAGGAAGGAGTAGAAGTGACAGAGCTGGTAACATCATTCATTAAACAGGCATCGCCGTGGTTTCATCCTTAAAAGCTAACAAAGATTTACCCAGTGTATAGTGAACAATAAGGCCCCATACACACGGGAGGATTTATCCGTGGATACGGTCCAGCAGACCGTTTCCGCGGATAAATCCTCTCAAAGATTTCATCAGATTTTAATGCGATGGAGTGTACTCACCATCGCATTGAAATCCGCGCCGAAATCCTCTGGCGATGACGTGTCGCGCCGTCGCCGCGATTATGACGCGGTGACGTGCGCAACGCTATCATATAAGAAATTCCACGCATGCGTCGAATCATTACGACGCATGCGGGGGATCCCTTCGGACGGATGGATCCGGTGAGTCTATACAGACCAGCGGATCCATCCGTTGGGATGGACTCCAGCAGATGGATTTGTTCTGCATGTCAGCGAATATTCGATCTGCTGGAATCCATCCCAGGGGAGATATATCCGCGGAAACAGATCCGCTGGCGTGTACACACCATAGGATCTATCCGCTGAAACCCATTTGCTGGGATTTATCTGCGGATGGATTCTATGGTGTGTACGGGGCCTAATGCTTTCCCTGCCTGGTTTGGCTTAACCAGTTGTTGGTGACATGGGTACCCTGCTGCTGACCATGTGGTCTAATGAGAGGAATGCATTTTGCTCCATGATTGTGGAGGACAGTAATGGCCTTATGAGAATAATACAATGAAAAAATATAATATTACTAAACACGTAAAAAAAAAAAAAAAAAGATAACTTCGTTAAATATTTATGGTGGCTGGGTATCTGCCACTATGGGACTGCAGAGGCAGGAATTGTAAGAACACTGGCCCGGATTCACGTAGAGCCGCGTAAAATTGTGCGGGCGTAACGTATCTGATTTACGTTACGCCTCCGCAACTTACATGGGCAAGTGCTGTATTCTCAAAGCACTTGCTCCGTAAGTTGCGGCGGCGTACCGTAAATCGGCCGGCGTAAGCCCGCCTAATTTAAATTTGGCTCAGGGGGGTGTGTTTTATGCAAAACTTCTGTGACCCGACATGATTGACGTTTTTGCGGAACGGCGCATGCGCCGTCCGTGGAATTTCCCAGTGTGCATTGCTCCGAAGTACACCGCAAGGACGTCATTGGTTTAGACGTGAACGTAAATGACGTCCAGCCCCATTCACGGACGACTTACGCAAACGACGTAACTTTTCTTCAAATTTCGACGCGGGAACGACGGCCATACTTAACATTGGCTGCGCCTCATATAGCAGGGGCAACTTTACGCCGGGAAAAGCCCAACGTAAACGTCGTAACTTTACTGCGTCGGCCGCGCGTACGTTCGGGAATTCGCGTATCTAGCTAATTTGCATACTCAACGCGGAATTTGATGGAAGCGCCACCTAGCGGCCAAAAAAAAATAATGCAGTTTAGATCCGACGGCGTAAGAGACTTACGCCTGTCGGATCTAATGGATATCTATGTGTAACTGATTCTAAGAATCAGTCGCATAGATACGACGGCGCAACGCAGAGATACGACGGCGTATCTGGAGATACGCCGTCGTATGTCGGTTGTGAATCTGGGCCTCTGTTTTTAATAAAGCTGCAGTGTCAGGAACTTAACAAAACTCACATCCTGATGCTGCACATGGGGTAGGTCACAATAAAAAAAAAAATGTTTTCCTTCCCAGTGACTGGGGAGGAAAACCTGATGGATGACAGTTTCTGCCTAAGCAAAGCCCAGTGAAACATCTACATACCACATACCTAGGCAAACTCCTTAAGGAGTTATGTGGGACAGGACTGGACCGGCAGGTGTATCCAAGTCCTAGTGCCGTAAAACACTGCGGCCAACTAACTCAGTGCAACAGGCTGGGTCTAAAAAGTGCCCAAGGCCACATTACATTACAGGCTGGTCCCGCATATTCATCATAAAAGGGGTCCAGGTACAACTTTCATGGCTGTGTCAAGTACTGGTCGATCCAGAAAAACTGAATAAAAGCACTCCTGTCTCAGCAATAAATTAAGAAGCTTGATTGAATAAAAATAAAATTGTCTACTGAAAAGGGTTTGTTTTTCTCCAAGCAGAGATGTTCATTCTCCTAGGACACAAGCAAAAAACTAAAGCATGATGGGAGTTAGAGTTTTCCTGTCTGGCTAACCATTTTTTGTGTCAGTGATAAATCTACTGTAGGCAGCAGCATAAAAAAGAAAATCAGCAGCACAAACTATATAACTGGGGGCAAGTTCAGCAAAACGTAGCCAGTGTCCAATCACCTAAAAGGTGGCAGCCTATTACCCAGGGTCTATGAATATCCAGCATGGGTCCTGTACTGTACTCCAAACTGCTGCACTCATCACGCATAGGGCAGCCCATTCACTTGAATGTACTGCCCTATGCATAACAAATGCTTCAAATAAGCTCCAGAACTATTTTTTGAGTGAAGCGTGGTGCATTGCTTTAGCTTGCTTTTTGGTGAATTTGCCGCATGTTTCAAAATGCATGGCAAAGTGCGCATTTTTTGTTCAGAAACGCGCAGAAGTTAAAGGAGCCTTATTGTTATTGCGTAAACCCACCAAATCCACTCTCAGGCCCCATTCACACCTAACACAGTGGGAACAGATGTTTTTTGGCTCGTTTTTCACACAACATGCATAGCAGAGCCCATTGATATCAATAGGCTGCCCTAGATGCAGCAAAGTGGCTCAAAATGTTGGTGTGTTGCGGTGTGGAAATTTTTTACTGTGTGTTTTGCTGCATTTGACTTTTTTGCACGTTGTACAATGTAAATGTGTGTTTGCTTCCGCGTTTGGAGTGCCATTATCAAGTAATAGGACTCAGAAAACAACTAGTTCATTTTAGGTGTATAAAGGTGGTCATACACTATACAATCTGATTGTACAATCTCTATACAATTTCCTTTAGATTTACCAAAATTCTGCAATGAGATGACCCACCTATCTATCCATTCACCCTGTATCCAATCAGGCGGGAATAAAGCTTTCGCCCGATACACTGTGTGCCCTGGATTCCCTTTTCTGCGAGCGTCGTGACGCAGGGGGTGAAAACGGCAGCAAATTCAAATGTATAAAATCACAAACACACTGATACAATGTAATCCTATGGGATTACAATACAAAATAAGATAAATTTACCTTAGATTGCCCCCCTCCCCCCCAGTGCTTTCTCCAGTGCCCTTGCCTGCAGTTTTACTGTACTTTGTGTCTGGAAAATGCAGAGCGACCATGGCATCAAAAAGCATGCCTCCACCTCAAAAGTGGTATATGAGCTGCTGGAAAACAGCGACAGCGATACAGAATCGCTTGCAGAGGAGTTGAGTTATAGCGACTCGTGGGGAAGGTTGTCATCAGATGCAGAAAAGCGATTTTAGCGACGATCCTGCGACTGTCCAGCGATGTTCAGACTTTGTGCTCGATTGATTGCGGTACGGAGCACGTAGCGCCCCCAAGATTTACGTTTACAGGAGCACCTAGGCTCAAAGTGGATGTTGAGGATGACAACCCCTTGGCCTACCTCAAACTCTTTTTGACTGATGAGGTCATTGTAAAAAATTGTTATGGAGACAAAATCGGTACCAGGAGCAATATGCCGCTACCCATCAGCTGTTTTCAAGAAGCAGAAAGTGGGAACCGGTAACCAGAGAGGACATCTGGAAGTTTCTGGGCCTTATTTTTCAGGGAGTGGTGGGGAAACCCCTGGAGAAATGGTACTTGACAACCAACAAATTACTGCCCACTCCTTGTTTTTGGCACTGTTATGTCGGAATACAAATTTTCTCTCATAATGAAATATTTGCACTTTGCAAATAATGAAGACTTGGATGACAGTTCTCATCCAGCTCCAAAACTGAAAAAAAAAATGGGAGATTTATCAAATAATTCTGAAGAATTTCCAGCAGAGCTATATGTTAGAAGGCTGGCCACAGGAAATCTTTGGTCCTGCCATTCATGTGGATGTTACTTTGAAACGTACCACCTACCCAAACCTTGTTGCTGACCCCCTTCATTGAAACGGTATACTCTGAAGACAGTGATCCCTTTAAGAAGAATAATGCAACCTGCCACACTACAAGAATGGTTTGAGGAACACAATAAAGAATGTGAGGTGTTGCCTTGCCTCCTAATTCTTCAGATCTCAATCCAATCGATCATCTGTGGGATGTGCTAGAAAAACAACTGAGAAGGCTGGCCGCAGGAGAGTACTTATAGACTCCTTCCCTGTCAGGGCTAGGTCGGCGTCCGCTTCTCCCTGGCATCCCTGTGTTGTATGCGGCATGGTTGGGGCCACCCACCCGCTTCTCCTGCGGCTCACGCTGGGCATTGTGGTCACGGTCGGTATGCTGGCTATCAGGGGGAGGGGGTGCCGCTACTATTTGGTTATCGCGCTAGTTCCATGGGGGGTTGGGGCTTGCCTCCCGGTGGGCACGTGGGGGAAGGAATCCTGGCTTACTTTTACTTTCCTTGTACTTTTCCGGGTGCTCTCGCTGGTAGCAGGGGGGGGGGGGTCCATCTTTCCAGCCACTTATCCTGGGCATGTTTGGGTATGGGGGGGGGGATTTCTGTCTTGCGTTCGCAGTCTGCCTCAGCGGTTCAGTCCCAGCGTTGTCATGGCGTGTCTGTCTGCCAGGTATTCTGTCTTTACATTTCTGCCTCTGTGTTTATCTTATAGCGTTTCTGCCCCTGGTTTTCTCATTTCTGCCCCAGATTTCTGTTATTGTATTTTGCCCCAGGTTTTTCTGTCATGGCGTTTCTGCCCCCAGGTTTTCTGTCATAGCGTTTCTGCCCCCAGGTTTTTCTGTCATAGCGTTTCTGCCTCCAGGTTTTTCTGTCATAGCGTTTCTGCCCCCAGGTTTTTCTGTCATAGCGTTCTGCCTCAGCGTGTCAGGCGCAGCGTTTTGTCTCATACAATTTCTGCCCCAGGTTTTCCGGCATTGCATTTGGCCATAGTTTTCAGTATCATGCGTTTCTGCCCCAGGTTTTTCTGGCTTAGCGTTTCGGCCCACACGGCTTCCATCATAGCATTTTTGTCATTGCATATGTGCCTCAGCGTTTCAGGCTCGGCGTTCTCGCATACCATTTCTGCCCCAGGTTTCTGTCATATTTTGCCTCAGCGTTCTCTCATACCATTTTTGCCCCAGGTTTCTGTCATTACATTTTGCCTCAGCGTTTCTCTCATACCATGTCTGCCCCAGGTTTCTGTCAGTACATTTTGCCTCAGCGTTTCAGGCTCAGCGTTTCTCTCATACCATGGTTGGGACCGCCCACCTGCTTCTCCTGTCGCTCACGCTGGGCATTGTGGTCACGGTCTGTAAGCTGGCTATCAGGGGGAGGGGGTGCTGCTACTATTTGGTTCTCGCGCCAGTTCCATGGGGGGTTGGGGCTCGCCTCCCGGTGGGCACGTGGGGGAAGGAATCCTGGCTTACTTTCCTTGTATTTTTCCGGGTGCTCTCGCTGGTAGCAGGGGGGGGCGTCCATCTTTCCAGCCACTTATCCTGGGCATGTTTGGGTATGGGGGGGGGGGGGACATTCATCCACACCTCTCAGGCCATACTGGGGGGGGGGGGGCGCTGGGGGTCGCACACAGGCTGCATGAGGGGGGGGGCTGTCCACCCGCATCTCCAGGGGTCATGCGGGGGGGTTGGTAGTCCACCGTTTTCCCGTGGTCACGCTAGCTGAATGGAGGGGGGGCATCCACCCACGAGTCACACTGGCAGTATTTCCTTACATTACTTCCATTGTCATGGCGTCCTGTTCAGCGTTTTTTCAGTCCGTGTTGTCATAGCATTCATGCTCCAGGGGTTTCTGTCCTGGCATTCTGTCATATCATTCATGTCTGCCCCAGGTTGCTGTCGTTGCTTGCCTCAGCATTTCTGGCGTTGCATGTCTGCCGCAGTGTTTCAGTCTCAGCGTTTCTGTCACAGCGTTGCTGCCCCAGGTTTTCTGTCTTTACATTTTTAGTCGCAGCATTCTGTCACAGCGTTTCTGCCATTGCATTTTTTGCCATAGTCTTTCAGTCTCAGCGTTTCTGTCATGCATTTCTGCCCCAGGTTTCTGTCATTGCATCTTTTTTTTAACAGAGATGTTTTATTGAGAAAACAAAGCAGGTGTACATTGTCACAGATGAATATAGGTACAGTCAAATACAAAAGAAAAGTTACAGGACCGCGTCAGGAACTTAGAGCAGGATAAAATACTAAGTGCAATACCATATCAGGGGGAGAAACATCATATCCCGATCCCAACCAACCCCTCCCCAAACCCCAAGGGACAAGACAAAAATTCATACCAGGATTCATACCCAGCCCCCGCCCCCCCAAGGGTCACCTGAGGGAAAAGAAGTGGGAATAGGATAAAACAGGCTCCCCCTGGAGGGGGGGGGGAAAGGGGCGGGGGGGGAGAGTGCAAAGCAGAGCGAGTGAAAATCACACGTCACCGATCACATGAACCATCAACCAGTGTTCAGGTACAGCATAGTATTCGGACCACAACCCAACCTAACCCCTGGCATCAATCCAACCAGACCACACCTTGTCAAACTTTGCTGGGCACTGTCTACTTTCATAAGTGATCTTGTAAAGTGGTAGAACGTTGTTGATTGAGTGGGTCCAAGACTCCACCGTAGGCGGGTCAGCTGCCTTCCATTTGAGAAGGATTTCCCTCCTGGCATAGAAGAGGGAGAAGGTAAGAAACAATTTAGAGTACCTGTCACCCTGCGTCTCCTCCAGGTGGCTCAAAAGGAGAACCAAGGGGTCCATCGGGACCTGCAGCTGAGACACCGAACCCAGGATCCCAGCCACCATCTGTCATTGCATCTTTAGTTGAGGCATTCTCTCACAGCGTTTCTGCCCCAGGTTTTCTGTCATTGCATTTTCAGTCTCAGTATTCTGTCTTAGCGTCACTGCCTCAGATGTGTGTGATACATTGGGAATGCCGAAGCAATCCTTCGTCCTTCCATTTATTATTATTATTATTTTTTTGCACATGTTTTTTTGTGCTGTTCTCATAACTTAATCTAAACAGAAAATGGAAGATAGACGACAGTGGAGCCGAAAAAGAGTTCTGCCCTTGACGCATACCACGTGTCATTTCTGGTTTGTTTATTATATATCCCAAAAGGTCTCTTGGAGCAAACATAATAATAATTCTTTCTGTAAAGCACTATGAGGTATATAAATGCCCCAAAATGGCACTCAAACCAGAATGACAGGGTATAGCGCATAGTATTATAATCACATATATACTATTTTAATTAAATATCATATTTTTATATTTTTGTGTTTTACTTACATATATTAAATGTTGCAGTTTTAATAAGTTCTAGACTAGACATTTACCAATGATTATCTAGACCATTAATGAGCCGATTGCACTAATTTTCATTTATATATGTTTATTTTACAACACTTTATTTCACAATATACAAACACATTTTAAGAAAAAATATTTATCTTCACCATATCGGTTATGATACATACGTGTTTCACACATGGGGTTTTTCTTTTGTCTTCTCCATTATTTCTTATCATTAGCATGAGAAAGATTTTTACTTATGTATTCATTCTATTCCACACACGATAGTACCCCATGTGTGACACATCAGGGTTCATTAAAGTGTTCTTTTGACTAATGATCACCTGTGGGTTAATTGGTAAAAACGCCCCACTCACCTTTTTCCCCTCCTTCATTCAAACACAGTTTTTGTCATTGTTCACTAGCTACGAGTAAGCATCAAGAGATGTGAAACATGTCAGCCACCCTTTTCCTTTTGTCCACTTCTTCTTTTTGACTGCATTGTTTTTGGTTGTTTTTTGAACTTCTTTTGATAAATAAAGACATCGTTTCAAGGAGTGCGGCGGTCCAGGACCTTTTCTATCCAATGCACCTGTGCACAGCCAGCACCCTTTTGGTTCAGTGGGACGGAAGCAAAGCTAAGGGATCAGCAGTTTTCAGAGCGGTATATTCTCTCACAGGCAAAGCATAGACACCTCCCCCCGAATGTATATATAAAAAAATAATAATAATAATAATAATAATCTCCGGGCTTTAACAGTCAGTTTTACTGAAGCAATTTGACTACTAATATTGCACCCTTGTTTGACCAAGTAAAATGTCAGCGTTTTTGAGTATATAATTTACTAAAATTTATTGAATAAAACGTATTATTATTAAATTATTATTATATTATAATTTATGATTTTGTGTTTCAAACTTTATCATACCCGAGATGTCTACTAGACTCTTGTTTGGACAGATTTAAGGGAGGTATTCCTAAAAATTACAGGCCTACAATGTAAAACGCCAAATTTCCATGAAAAATAATGGTACCGCTTTCAGCACCTAAAATCTGAAATAATCATACCGCCAGGGAGGTCAATAGTAAATTGGTAATAGGGGAACTAGATTTTAGAGAAAAAAGCCTTTAACCGCTAGCCACCGGCCAATATACAAATCGGCAGAATGGCACGGCTGGACAAAACAACGTATGGGTAAGTCGTGTCCACCGACTCTGCGATCGTGAGCGTGAGAGACAAATGCCTGTACTGTTAGTTTGTTCCTACTAAGTAGGAACAACCATCTGTCTCCTCCCCCAGTCAGTCCTATCCCCATACAGTTAGAACACATCCAGGGAACACAAATTTAACCCCTTGCTCGCCCCCTAGTGCTAACCCCTTCCCTACCAGTGACATTTACACAGCATTCAGTTCATTTTTATAGCACTGTATAAATGTTAATGGTCCCAAAAATGTGTCAAACGTGTCTGATCTGTCTGTCGCAATACTGCTAAAAATCACACATCGCAGATCACCACCATTATTAGTAAAAAAAAAAAATATGCCATAAATCTTTCCCATAGTTTGTAGATGCTATAACTTTTGCGCCAACCAATTAATATTCGCTTATTGCAAAAAAAAATTGGACCAAAAATATGTAGAAGAATATATATTGGCCTTTTCTAAAAACATTTTTGGGGATATTATAGCAAAAAGTAAAAAATATAGTTTTTATTTTTTTTCAAAATTGTCACTCTGTTTATAGCGCAAAAAAAAAAAAACACACAGAGGTGATCAAATACCAGCAAAAAGGGGGGGGGGGGGGGTTGTCTGTAGTGGAGAAGGATCTGGGGGTTTTGGTAGATCATAAGCTCAAAAATTGCCAAGCTGCGGTTTCCAAAGCGAGCAAAGTCCTTTCTTGTATTAAGAGAGAGAGATATAATTTTGCCCCTGTACAAATCATTAGTAAGACCTCATCTGGAATATGCAGTTCAGTTTTGGGCACCAGTTCTCAAAAAAAAGATATTGGGAAACTGGAGAAAGTGCAGAGAAGGGCAACTAAACTGATAAGCGGCATGGAGGAGCTCAGCTATGAGGAAAGATTAGAGGAATTGAATTTATTCCCTCTTGAGAAGGAGATTAAGGGGGCATATAATCAACATGTACAAATATATAAGGGGTCCATATAGTGAACTTGGTGTTGAGTTATTCACTTTATGGTCAACACTGAGGACAAGGGGGCACTCTTTACGTCTAGAGGAAAAGAGATTTCACCTCCAAATACGGAAAGGTTTCTTACCAGTAAGAGCTGTGAAAATGTGGAATAGACTCCCTGAAGAGGTGGTTCTGGAAAGCTTGGTAGATTGCTTTAAGAAAGGCCTGGATTCTTTCCTAAATGTACAGAATATAACTGGGTACTAACATTTATAGGCAAAGTTGATCCGGGCAATATCCGATTGCCTCTCAGGGATCAGAAAGGATTTTTTTCCCCTGCTGTAGTAAATTGTATCGTGCTCTGCTGGGGTTTTTCTGTGGGTATATGGGATTGTATGATATTATAAAAGAAAGCTCTATTTGTGGGAAAACCAACAATTTTCTAATCATCGATAGGAGATATAATTGGAAAAAAAAAAATACAAAATGAAAATGAAAATAAAATAAAATTCCCATTAAGGAAATAAGGAAAGGAAAATTCCCGTAAAGAAAAGAAGATTCCTGGCCACAAAAATTATTTTCTTTAGTAAAATTAGGTGAAATTGAAGGCTTGGTTGGTCGAATTTCAAAATCAATGATGGCATCATCGGATCACAAAACACACCAAATTTACTTAACATACACTCCGCAATCAGTTCACATGAATGTGTTACGATTGTGATAAGGTACAGAATCCGCAGCGAATTCGCTGTGAATTTGCACTGCATCTAGTGTGAACCGAGGCCAAGGTCAGCTCGCAGGTAGTGACAAGAACACTACATTTCTGGCAAGATCCACAGAATGATGAGCAACGATATATTGCAGAAGGATCTGTTTTTGTCCATTCTATGGATCATCTATTGTGTATATGAGGGTTCTATTTTTATTTATTTTTTGGTTTAACTAGTTGGAGTCTTTTTTTTTCCCAACCTCATCCTGACTAACTATGTACTGTAACTATGTAGCATTTTTGTCCTTGGGTTTAGTTATGCGTTAGGTCTAAGGGTTGAGTAATAAGGTGTGAAACTTCACACTTGAAGTTTTGAGCAATCTCAAAACGCACTACAAATCGCGAAATGCAGGTTTGGTTTTCCCGCGATTTATCATGTGGCAAATAGGATCTCACGAAGCTTGTCGCCCAAAACAAGCTTCTTTTGGGCAACAAGCTTCACGCGATGTGCTCTGCCGTGATTGCAGTTGCGATAAATTGGGTAAGATTGCATAATTGAAAATAATGCCACCTGAACATCCGTTTTGCGATTGTATGTTTTGAGACCGCTGACAGAAACGCATCGATTCTGCCCAAGATCCCAAAACATTAAGTGTGAATGGAGCCTTATTCCTTACTCTAAAATGCTCCCTCCATCTGTGTAACTGGTCTCCAGCAGCCTTCTCTGTAGGGCACTCTGGCCTGTGGTCATGGGCTTCTCTTCTCATATATGGATGTAGGATGAATAATCCTGCATTGTATGTGATGAATCTAAGGAACAGCCCACAACCCAGAGTAACAGGAAGTGGAAGAAACTTCCAGAGCCTACAATAGAGTAAAGAATACACCTTCTTCCTCTATTCCCTAGCATTATGCACCTTTCACACTGGGGCAGGGGCGGCGTCTGCATTTTTAGCGGTGCTTTGCCGTGAACTTTGCGGCCGCTAGAGGGGCGGTTTTACCCCCACTAGCGGCCGAGAAAGGCTTAAAAACGACAGCAAAGCGCCTCTACAGAGGCGCTTTGCTGGCAGGATAGCCGCCGTGCCCCATTGATTTCAATGAGCAGGAGCTGTAAACACACCGCTCCTTCACTACTCCAAAGATGCTGCTAGCAGGACTTTTTTTTACAGTCCTGCTAGAGCACCACTCCAGTGTGAACTGGAGAGACAGCAGCGGCTGTTTCAGGTCGATTTGCAGGCGCTATTTTTAGCGTTATAGCGACTGCAAAGAGACCCAGTGTGAAAGGGGTCTTAACAAGCATTTAACCCTTACAGTGCAGGGCCTTAATTTTTTTATCCTATAGTTAAGCTTTAATGTACACAAAAATATGCAGAAATTAAACTGCCGTTACCTTTTCTCATCAAAACCCACAAGGTCACTTACCATTATGTCACCCTTGATAAGTTGAGCTGGTTCAACGGCGATATAAATCCTGTTCTGTGCCTCAGGAGTAATATTGCTAAAGAGAAATAAAAGCAATCAATCCATACCATTTCTAAAAATCTAAATATAACATAACATTGTAATAACTATTAATATAGTTAGAAACACTTATTATGAATAAAGTCACAACAACAGTTTGGAAATTCATTTCATTTTGTGGTAACAGTCTCAGAGCTTTTTCCCCTTTATAACCTCCACCAAGGGCATGGTTTCTTCCATTCTGAAGATATCCCTGTTTCCCATCTTAAACCTTTTAAGCTTTTGTAGGTTGCACCAATGTCTTAAATACTTTTTTTTTTTTTTAATGCAACTTTTATGCAATTTGTGAATCCCCAAACATTTACCCCATAAACTAAATGACAAAGCCTTCTTACTGAAAAGATATAATGTAAGTGTGTAATATAGCAAAATGGTAAAAACACAAAGGTTTGCGATTTAACTCCGGAGAGCTTATTTCCCACAATCAACATTACTTGTGACATACAGAAAACATTTGTTTACATATACTCTTAGCATTATATAAAGATAAGAGCAAGTTGGGTTTGCATAAACACAATGGTTACATTTTCACAGGTTTGAGAACATAATTTCCCAACGACACTGCATTAGCTAGCTGTTGCAGTGAATGCAAATGTCATGCAGAGCATCGAATGTACAAATACTCGAGGACAGTAAAAAATAGAAATCACAATCTCTCAAGTACAGTACACCGCTACAGTCAGTGTAGCTGCTGAGGTTTAATTTTTAGGGGGGAGCCTGGAGCTCCTCTTTAACTTCACAGATTATTAATGTAACATAATAGATGAAAAATTACTGTCTGGGAGAGCATATTACATTTTTGCATATCAACTTACAGTATATGCCTCAATGTCTTCCCAGTTTAAACCAACAAAATAAGTAGGTCCTGTGCCTAATAATTTATCAAAGTTAAGTTTGATACATTGCACTGGAATTCCAACACTCTCTACTTGTCTGAGTAGCAGCACTAGGCACAAGACAATACTGTATGTGTTCATATTAACATAAAGTACCTAAACAAGAACAAAAAACAAACATATTGCAACTTACAAACCCTTGGATGCTGTGACAGCTTTAAACTTTATTGTTTAGTCTATAAACTAAACTATGGAAACATACCCATTCATTCTGTCAAAAACACAGTGGCCCGGATTCAGATAGCCGATACGCTGCGCAAGTGCTACGACGCGCCGGCGTATCTTCTTTCTGTACGCCAGAATTTTACTAAGATACGGTCGGCGTAAGGCTCTTACACCATCGTATCTTAGGCTGCATATTTACGCTGGCCTCTAGGTGGCGCTTCCGTATATTTCCGCGAAGGAATATGCAAATTAGGTAGTTACGCCGATTCAGAAACGTACGTCCGCCCGGCGCATTTTTTTACGTCATTTACGTTAGGCATTTTCCGGCGTAAAGTTACCCCTGCTATTTGAGGGGTATCCTATGTTAAGTATTGACATCATTCCCACATCGAATTTTGAAAATTTGACGTCGTTTGCGCAAGTCGTTCGCGAATAGGGCTGTACGTAAGTTACGTTCACGTCTAAAGCATCGACGATTTGCGGCGTAATTTCGAGCATGCGCACTGGGATTTTTTCATGAACGGCGCATGCGCCATTCGTAAAATACGTCAAATACGTGGGGTCACAGTGAATTTAAATAAAACACACCCACATACGTTACACCGCCATAACATAGGGCGCAAGTTCTTTCTGAATACGGAACTTGCGCCCTAATTTACGGCGGCGTAACGTATCTGAGATACGTTACGCCCCGCGGATAGATACACCAATGTATCTGAATCCGGCCCAGTGTCCTTGGAACTTCTTGTGCACTGAACAGAAATCTCAAACAATGTTAACAGCTATATTTTAAGAATTACAGAACACCTCCCTCCCATGTGATTGAGATTAGGAGGGAGAAGTTTGTAGTCCAGAAAGAAGCCTAGGATGACAACAGTACTGACTGGCATATTCCAAGGCTTTGGATATCTTTTTTATATCCTTTTTTATCTTTATAACGTCCCATTGCCTTGTTACACAGGTCTTTTGACAGTTATTTTCTGCTCCCCATGGCTCAGTTTTTAGCTTGTGCAGTGCATCCATGTGGAAGCTAAACAAACACATTGACTATTTATACACAGACACTAATTGCAATTTAAAAAGCCACAGATGTGGGAAATTAAACTTTAAATGCAATTTTAACCTGTGGGCAGGGGCGTACCTAGAGCATTTGGCACCCGGGGCGGATCCTACCCCCCTCCACCTTAAAATGTAAAAACACCCCCCTGTGCCCCCTGCATACCTCTGCATCCTTCAATATGTTTTTGTAAATTCTGTGTACCCCTCTCTCCACAACTGCACCTCTGGACCCCTTTACATTACACAGCACCTTGCACCTTTGGACCCCTTTACATTACCTAGCACCCTGGACCCCTTTACATTACACAGCACCCTGCACCACTGGACCTCTTTACATTACACGGCACCCCTTTACATTACACAGCACCTTGCACCTTTGGACCCCTTTACATTACACAGCACCTTGCACCTCTGGACCCCCTTACATTACACAGCACCCTGCACCTCTGTACCCCTTTACATTACACAGCACCCTGCACCTCTGGACTCCTTTACATTGCACTGCACCCTGCACCTCTGGACCCCTTTACATTACACAGCACCCTGGACCCCTTTACATTATACTGCACCCTGCACCTCTGGACCCTTTTTACATTACACAGCACCCTGCACCCCTTTACACTACACTGCACCTCTGGACCCCTTTACATTACACAGCACCCTGCACCTCTGAACCCCTTTACATTATACTGCACCCTGCACCCCTTTACATTATACTGCACCCTGCACCTCTGGACCCTTTACATTACACAGCACCCTGCACCCCTTTACACTACACTGCACCTCTGGACCCCTTTACATTACACAGCACTCTGGACCGCTTTACATTAAACTGCATTCTGTACCTCTGGACCCCTTTACATTACACAGCACCCTGCAACTCTGGACCCCTTTACATTACACAGCACCCTGCACCTCTGGACCCCTTTAGATTACACAGCCCTTGTACCCCTTGACCCTTTACATTAGACAGCACCCTGCACCCCTTTACACTACACTGCACCTCTGGACCCCTTTACATACACAGCACCCTGCACCTCTGGACCCCTTTACATTACACAGCACTCTGGACCCAGTTACATTACACTGCACCCTGTACTTCTGGACCCCTTTACATTACACAGCCCTTGTACCTCTGGACCTCTTTACATTACACTGCACCCTGCACCCCTTAACATTACACTGCACCCTGCACCTCTGGACCCCAGTACATTACCTTGCACCTCTGGACCCCGTTACATTACACTGCACCATGCACCTCTGGACCCCTTTACATTACACAGCCCTTGCACCTCTGGACGCCTTTACATTACACAGCACCGTACACCGACACCCCCTTAACAGTTCTGGGCCCCCTACATGTTACACAGACCCCCCTACAGTGCAGACCCCCTCCCTACAGTGCAGGCCCACCTGCAGTGAAGACCCCCTCTACAGTACAGGCCCCCGCTACAGTGAAGACCCCTCCTACAATACAGACCCCCTCTCCCTACAATACAGACCCCCCTTCCTACTATACAGACCCCCCGCTACAGTACACACCCCCGCTATGATGAAGACCCCCCTACAATACAGACCCCCCTTCCTACAATACAGACCCCCCTTCCTACAATACAGACCCCCCCTTCCTACAATACAGACCCCCCCTTCCTACAATACAGACCCCCCTTCCTACCATACAGACCCTCCCCCCGCTACAGTACAGACCGCCCTACAATACAGACCCCACCCATCCTACCATACAGATCCCCCCTTCCTACCATACAGACCCCCCTTCCTACCATACAGACCCTTCCCCCCGCTACAGTACAGACCCCTGCTACAGTGAAGACCCCCCTACAATACAGACCCCACCCATCCTACCATACAGACCCCCCTTCCTACCATACAGACCCCCCTTCCTACAATACAGACCCCCCTTCCTACAATACAGACCCAAGACCCCCCCCCTTCCTACAATACAGACCCCCCCCCCCCTTCCTACAATACAGACCCCCCCCTCTTACAATACAGATGCGTCCCCCATTCAGACCTATATTGTACCTGGCTCAGAACACACACCGCAGACAGAGCCAGAAGTAGTGGCTTGGCGGGGGGGGGGGGGGGAGTGCGAGCTGCACCCGAGCCAATCGGCACATTTGTGACTGGCGCAACGATCCCCTTCTCTCACGGCTCTGATCAGTCTCGGGCAGCGGCTGTCAGCCGAGCAGAGAAGCCGCCTCTCCCTCCTCCTGCATGCAGAGCACTGTATAGACATAAAGGAGGAGCGGGGGAGGCGGCTTCTCGGCTGACAGCCGCTGCCCGAGACTGATCAGAGCCATGAGAGAAGGGGATCGTTGCGCCAGTCTCAGATGTGGCGACTGGCTCGGGTGCAGCTCGCAACCCCCCCCCCCCCGCAAAGCCACTACCTGCTCCGCTCGAACTCTCCATTACATATCTAGTCTATCATCGGTGCAATGTTGAACCCACAGCGAGGCTGTCTTTTTTCATTCGCGGAAGGGGGGGGGGGGCGGCCTGACACCCCCCCAGCGTGTGGCACCTGGTGCGGCACGCCCCCCCGCACCCCCCTTAGTACGCCCCTGCCTGTGGGTGTCACTTTCTTTGTCTGTACGAAGGCCAAACATTCCAGGGTATGTAAACTTTTAATCAGGGCCATTTGGACAATTTCTGTTATCATTATGTTAAAAAGGAGCTAAACCACTCTGATAATAAATGGCTTCATATGATTGCAATCCTTGAATAAAAGTTTTTTTGGCACGATTAGTCTAATTAAATATCAATTCCAAAATTTCGGGGGTATGCAAACTTTTAAGCACAACTGTATTACTAGTTCAAAATAGAAAATCCGTATTAAAAATGATGAGCAATTTATCATACAATTAAAAGTCCATGGGGATATTTATGTTTCTCAAAAACACACAAACAGGGTCAACTATGTGAACTACAAAGGATTTTGACAGACCTTGTGGATTGTACGGTATCTCACAAAAATTAGTACACCCCTTACATTTTTGTAAATATTTTATTATATCTGTTCATGTGACAACACTAATTACACTTTCCTAAAATGTAAAGTAGTGAGTGTACAGCTTGTATAACAGTGTAAATTTGCGGTCGCCTCAAAATAACTCAACACACAGCCATTAATGTCTAAACCGCTGGCAACAAAAGTGAAAATGTCCAAATTGGGCCCAATGAGCCATTTTCCCTCCCCAGTGTCATGTGACTAGTTAGTGTTACAAGGTCTCAGGTGTGAGAGACCTCACTCTCACTCTCTCATACTGGTCACTGGCAGTTCAGCACCTCATGGCAAAGAACTCTCAGGATCTGAAAAAAAGAATTGTTGCTCTACATTAAGATGGCATAGGCCAGTAATGGCGAACCTTGACATCCCAGATGTTTTGGAACTACATTTCCCATGATGCTCACCCACACTACAGAGTGCGTGAGCATCATGGGAAATGTAGTTCCAAGGTTCACCATCACTGACCTAGGCTATAAGAAGATTGCCCTGAAACTGAGCTGCAGCACAGTAGACAAGACCATGCATCTGTTTAACAGGCCCCTCTCCATTGGGTATGGGTTGTAGGAGGTCCACTGGATGGTGTCAAGGTGTCTTACGCTGAGAACGCACGGAACATGCAGCTACGAAGGCAGCTACATCAGCATGTAGACTAGGCCACCAGAATTGTTGGGAAATGGCCCAAAATAGTTAATTCTTCCCTGGGTGGCCAGCAGCCTTGGGAAAATGCCAAGTCTGGAGCATGGCAGTATAGAAACTTCCAGGAACAAAGCAGAGGTCACAAGGTTTCTCAGGAGGAGAATGGATCTGAGCGGCAAGAATTTTATCACCCAAAGGAAAAGTGAGACTGGTGCAAAACGTAGCCAGAATATGATCGGGAGGAATCACAGGAACCATCTTGTAAGTAGAGGAAAACTGTTGTGACAAAGCATCAGCCCTTACATTCTTAGTACTGGGTAAGAATGAGAGTATGTAATTGAAATTTGACAAGAAAAAAAAAAAAAAAAGAGTCCATTGCACCCTTCTGGGAGAGAGGCTTTTAGCTTCACTTCAGACAAGAATGTGAGATTCTTATTGTCAGTCAGAATAAGAACCGGCACAGTGGTACCTTCAAGGAGAGGACTCCATTCTTTAAGGGTTCTAATGATCGCCAACAACTCTCTGTCCCCAATCTCATAATTTCACTCCACAGGTGATAATTTCTTGGAAAAGTAGACCATGGATGCATAGCACTCTCAGAGGTAGGAAGTTGAGACAGCAGGGCACCAACTCCAGTCTCAGATGCATCAACCTTAAGGATGAAAGATACCGTAGTGTGAGCATGTACCAACACAGGAACAGAAGCAAAGGCACTAATTCTGAGGGTTACTGTCCTTTATGGTCATATCAGTCAGGTGTTTGACCAGAGACGAGAATCAACGAATAAACGTCCTATAATAATTGTCAAAGCCATGAAAATGCTGCATTGGTCGTAAGCCCATGGGCCGGGGCCACTGTAGTACTGCCAAATGTTTCTCTGGGTCCATTGAAAAAAACAGCAGTAAAATTTACACTATTTATTAAAAAGGTATAAAGAGAGCAAACATAGTCAAAACATAGCCAGAGTTTGGTAACCAGGATGGGTAGTCAGAACAAGCCAGAGAAACAGGTGTCCAGAGATCAGCAAAGTCGGGTGCAGCTCTAGGTTCAGGGACCAGAAGGGAAGTCAACCAAGCAAAAGTCTTTTACAGGAAAAAAACAGCAGAGAGAGTCTGGATATGTTGACCATGGCAAAGGCAAAGAAGATCTGATCCAAGAAGTTTATATAAACAGCAGCTCTAGCCGACGAGCAGGAAATGAAGACCAGATGAATCACTGTGGAAGGAAGAGACTTTGGCAATTAACCGACAGCTGAGCACAGAACTCTGAGAGGGAAGGGCTGAGCCCAGCCCTGACACTGCAGTTTAGACACCAATGGTTGTGTGTTGCGTTATTTTGAGGGGACAGACAATTTACACCGTTATACAAGCTGTACACTCCTATTTTACATTGTAGCAAAGTGTAATTTCTTCAGTGTTGTCACATAAAAACATAATCAAATATTTACACAAATGGGAGGGGTATACTTATTTTTGTGAGATACTGTACATGCCATCTAGTGTCATGTTGGTTTTGCAACTACTATACTGTATTCACATGACTAGTCCAGGTGTTCTGATAAACACAATACACCCAATATCCAGTTAAAATACCTTACAAAAGGGAAACATGAGAAGGGGGTAAGGATTCTGTGAAACACCATCTACAAACTGGATACAGTTGTCAAAGTCACAAGGAACAACTTATTTAAAAAAAAAGACATACATGTCTGCCAGTGGAAGTGGAAATTAAATTAAATGTCACTAAAATAGCCTGAAGAAAGGACCGATAGATATTACTACCAATATAGCATTAATATAAGTTACTACTACTAAAAATCATGTGGTTAAATTTATACTTACTAAATTCCAGATGTGTAAACGTGCTGCATTGCTTGGAAAACATTTATAAACGGCTGACATACTGCAAGACAACAGTAAAACAAAAATATTTTTATGGTTGTTTCAAAAGTGTTGTAGCATAATGCATATTATAAAACAAACAATCAGTGCACTAACACCCTAGCTCCTGTTATATACCTAGGAAAATCAGGTGTGTTTGCAAATGTAACTCTTTTCTTTTCTGCAATTCTCTAGGAGCCCCACTTCACCACCGATCAGCTGGGACACACTACCTACATTCATAACAATCAAATATTTAAACTTGCTTTATTTCAGCTTCGATTTACAAGGAAATGGCCAGGGATGAGTTTGGGTGCCCTTCCAACTCATCTCTAACCTGAACTTGGATGTCCATTTTATTATACTTCAATAAGCTTCAGGCCAGGTCATTCCCCGCCCTGCAGGTTGGGAATGACCCGGCCCACAGCTCTCTAGAGCAAGAAAAAGTGGAAGCTCACAGTCATAGGGGTGCGCAGCCCATTACATTAGGGTGTGCATCCCAAGGCTCAAAACACACACATGCATGTGTGTGTCTGCCCGGTACATTAATCTCCCTGCTGGCACAGTGTAAGAGGTGTGTAAGCACTTCTCTTATGGCAGAGTGGGTAAGAGGGAGATCTTTGCCATCTCCCCACTGGCACATAGAGCGATAATGCTAATGTGCACTAGGTAATTAGGGTGTGCCCAGGCACACCCAACACAACCTGTTTGCACACCTATGCTCTCACAACTCAGGTTAGAGAGGAGTTCTGCCCAAGCTCATCTTTAGAAAGAACCATTTTTCTCTTTCTTGTTCCAGGTGCTGCTTACTCCAAACTAAGAGCCATTGATGCTGCCAAATGCTCACATTTCTGCCTCCTTTTACCCCTCTATATCTGAGGGTTGCAGCTCCAATTTTATAGTAAGACAGACACCAACCTGGGGCTAGTGTCTTCACACTTAAAGCGGTTGTAAACCCGCATATACATTTTTTTTTTACACCTGCAAGGCAAAAGCCATATTAGCTCATTATGAAATACTTACCTCGGAACGAGGTGTAGGGAACTTACCTGGTCCACGCCGAGCCGAGCGTGTCTTCCGGGTATCGCCGCTCCAGCACTGTGATTGGCTGGAGCGGCGATGACGTCACTCCCACGCATGCGCGGGAGATTTCATTCCGGCATGGGCTGGCGGCAGCCGGCCCTTCAGCCGAGGATCCCCCCTGCGCATGCGCCGCTGCAATCAGCGGCACATTGCGAGGGGAATTTCTCCTAAACCGTACAGGTTTAGGAGATATTCTTTATACCTACAGGTAAGCAAAAGTAAAAAATGTGGGTTTACAACCACTTTAAGCCTTTTGGTGTTATTAATACAACCAAAGGCTTTGGCTCTAATCCTTTAGAAAAAAAATCTCCCTGTTGTGGCTTCTCACTTCACATTTAGTCATGCTGGCCTTTTCTTACAAACATGGCTGTCTCCAGTCAAAAACAAGAATTATTCTTTTGGGGGTTAAAACGTATTTTTGTTTTTGACAGGAGACAGCCATGTTTGTAAGAAAAGGCCAGCATGACTAAATGTGAAGTCAGAAGCCACAACAGAAGTTTTCCAGCCCTCAGTAGGTGAGGACTGGAAATACCATTTGTACTGGAAAGGTTGTAGTAGTCTAAGGACTCACAGGGATTTGTGAGACATTTGGTACTGCAAAAATCATGGAGGTAGACAGTGACAAACATACATCTTGGATCCCTCGTGGACTCCAAGTCTGAGCAGTGCTGGGTCCTCTTCATTGTATATAACCTTCCTATCAGGAGAGTGGAGAGCGTGATGTCATCAGGCAGCACCCACACATTCATTATACATAATATGGCCTCTGGCACCCAGCCCCAACATGACTGCTGGAGCTTCTCAAAGTAAGACACACAGCCAAGTACAGACAAACCACATAAATTGAGGGGAAAAAAGTATTTAATCCCCTGCTGTTTTTGTACATTTGCCCACTGACAGAGAAATGATCAGTCTATCATTTTAATGGTAGAGTTATTTTAAGAGTGAGAGACAGAATAGCAACATCCAGAAAAAAACACATTTAAAAAAAAGTTATAAATTGATTTGCATTTTAATGAGTGAAATAAGTATTTGATCCCCTCTGAGGCTGGGTTCACACTACTACACTACTTTCATCCTACTTTGCTCTGTGTTCAATGTTTCCCTATGAGAGCGTCTTGTAGCGTCCTACACAAGTCGGTGCGACTTTGAAAATGCTTCCTCTACTACTTTTGGGCTGGGTTCACACTTGTCCTACAAACGGTCCTACATTGGTAGCATGACGTGTGAAAATCAATGTTTCCCTATGAGAGCTGTCTTAACTGGTCCTACACAAGTCGGTCCGACTTTGAAAATTCTCCCTGTACTACTTTTGGTCCTACATTGATCCTACTTCAACCCATTGAATATCATTGAAGTCGGACCAAAGTAGTATCCTGTTCATGAAAGTAGGATGGATGTAGGACCAATGTAGGATAAATGTAGGACCAATGTAGCAGAGCAAAGTAGGATGAAAGTAGTGTAGTAGTGTGAACCCAGCCTCAGTCCTACATTGATCCTACTTCAGGCCCATTGAATATCATTGAAGTCGGACCAAAGTAGTATCCTGTTCATGAAAGTAGGATGGATGTAGGACCAATGTAGGATAAATGTAGGACCAATGTAGCAGAGCAAAGTAGGATGAAAGTAGTGTAGTAGTGTGAACCCAGCCGCAGCAGTCCGCAGCATTTGCAGCTGCGGACTTTAAATTTTCAGTGGAGTGGGCGGACCTCTTTAATCCCAGAGAAAATATGTGGAGGGAACTGAAGGTTCGAGTTACTAAACGTCAGCCTCAAAACCTTAAAGACTTGTAGAGGATCTGCAAAGAGGAGTGGGACAAAATCCCTCCTGAGATGTGTGCAAACCTGGTGGCCAACTACAAGAAACATCTGACCTCCGATTGCCAACAAGGGTTTTGCCACTAAGTACCAAGTCATTTTTTGCGAAGGGGTAAAATATTTATATTGCTCATTAAAATGCAAATCAATTTATAACTTTTTTGAAATGCATTTTTCAGGATTTTTTTTAGGTTTTGGTCTCTTTCTGTTAAAATAAACCTAGCATTAAAATTACAGACTGATCATTGGTCAGTGTGCAAACGTACAAAATCATCAGGGGATCAAATAATTTTTTTCCCCTCACTGTAAATATACTAAGACCACTATCTGTACCCATCATGACAGTAGGGGCAGAAAAAGGACTAAATGCTGCTCACATGTAGAGACACTCCAACTATACAAGTAAGTGTACCAAGAACCAAGGGTATTGAACTGAAATAGGGTACCCACTGACTGCTCCAAGGATGAAAGGTGGGTACCTTCTCTGTGACAGGCCAACTAGAGCGCTGCCATTGGAAAGTGGAGTGGTCTACTGTAAACACAGCAACAAGTCACATGGTCATATCATGGTGTTCCAGGTGAAGTCACACGACGAAACCGGTAGAACACGCTACGAACGTCACATCGTTTCCAGGCATCAGACTTTTGTCAGCATTATATGCCATACTGTTTTTGTCTACATGTGAGTACCCATTTTGGGTTTATTTAAATAAAGTATAAAACGATACTACACTATCTGGGGCTCCTTTCTCTCCTATGTATGGGCTATTACTGGACTAACATCAGCGCAGGGGGACGCTCAGCGGCCAGAGGGCTACACAGTGGCCTATACTGTGAAGGCACCAGACCCTAAGAAGGGGTGAAAAAGTTGATGAGTGCGGGGTGTATAAGAGCACGGATTGCAGTGATCACGGCATACAACAAGAGCACAAAGCACTTTTAGAAATCACTTGGCAATTGGATTTGTTTACTTCCAATAAGGACATTATATTGCACTGGAAAACAAGCCTTTTTTTTTTCCTCAGCACATCTCTTAAAGGGTTAACATAGTACCCTAATGGTACAGGAATTTTACGTTTTGCACATTTTCTTTACCTAGCAGTGTTTACAATAGCACTTTAATTTGCACAGCACTGTGATATATATTTTATGTATTTTTTGTATTTTGTTCTGTTTCAAGCATCGGTTGTACCTGTGACAAGCTTCTTGTAGACCCAGTCTGTAAGGATGTATGCAGCAGGTTGAATGATGACTTTAACAGACAGCTTACTCAATGAATAAAGACTCCAGAGGTGTTTTCCAATGCTTCTTTATGCTTCAAGGTAACAAGGATATAAACATAGAGACTTTTCCATAGGTAAATTTCCAATGAAGATACACAGCTCCCACACTCTGCAGACTTTTCAAGCAACTAAGACAAAATGGGTTTAGAGCAGGAAATGGTGGGTGGGAGCAACCAAACTAGCCAGAACAGCAGGGGGGTAAGGATCATACCAAATAACATAATAACATAACATGTAATAACTGCTAGACAGTAAAAGCTGCATGACAGCACACTCCCCGCCTGGTATCGTGAGATACCACTATACTCTGTTTTCTTTACATATTATTAACATTGCATACAGTAACATGCTATCTAGCCTTCTCAAGTCTATAAGCTAGCTATATTAAAGGTCTTAAGTGGCTCCTTCACATAACACTGAATCACAATTTTTGGAAGCAGGCATTATTAGGACTGTCTGTGACTGGTCTCAGGAAGGTTTTTGAAGCCCCATCCTTAACGATCCTGACTTCCACACTTCGGACTCTTCCATCATCACTGGTGATGGCCTTTGTAATAAGTCCAACCGGCCACTGAATTCGGTGAACTTGCTGGTCTTTTAGCAGCACCAGGTCTCCTTCCTTTAAGTTAGGCTTCTGAGTTTGCCACTTTTTACGTCCTTGAAGAAGTGTGAGGTATTCCTTCCTCCATCTGTCCCAGAAACAATCTGCAAGGTATTGAGCGTATCTCCACTGACGTTTATATATGTCCTTTTCATCGAAGATACCCTTTGGCGCTGGAATCTGTCCAATCTTCCGGCTCAATAATGTAGCTGGAGTTAAGATAGTCAGAGATTCTGGGTCTGTAGATACGGCAGTCAATGGTCTTGAGTTGATTATTGCTGCAACCTCAGCAAGAAATGTGGTGAACACTTCATGGGTAAGGCGTGAAGAACTCACATCAAGCAACATTGAATCCAGTATGCGCCTTGCCATCCCAATCATGCGTTCCCACGCTCCGCCCATGTGAGAAGAGTGTGGTGGGTTGAATTTCCACACGCAGCCTTGATCACTCAAATAACTTCCAACTTGTTGTCGGTCTATCTGTAACTCTCTACAAGCACCAATGAAGTTAGTTCCACAATCCGATCTCAACATCTTCACGGGACCTCTTAGAGCGAGGAATCTCCTTAGAGCATTGATAAAACTCGAAGTGTCCATTGACTCGATCACTTCGATATGTACAGCTCTTACACTTAAGCAGGTGAACATTACGGCCCATCTTTTGCTATTGACTTGACCACCACGAGTTCTTCTTGCCGTTACTGTCCATGGTCCAAATATATCGATTCCGACATATGCAAAGGGTGTATCTTCACTCAGTCTGTCTGCGGGTAGGTCTGCCATCTGTTGACTCTGCTGTCTACCTCTTAACTTCTGACATTTGACACAGTTGTGAATGATGGTGGCTATTTGTCTTTTCACTCCAACTATCCAGAACCCTGCAACTCTAATAGCACCTTCTGTGTAGTGTCTTCCTTGATGTCTGACTCTCTCGTGGTAGTCCCGAATAATCAAGGTTGCCAAATGGTGGCTTCTTGGTACTATCAAAGGGTTTTGTTCTCTTTTTAGCAAGCTTGACTTATTTAGTCGTCCACCGACTCGAAGCATGCCTTTATTGTCGATTATTGGATTCAGTTTGAATAGTGGGCTACTCCTTGAGACTGGTTTATTGCCTCTCAAGCATTTAATCTCTTCTGCAAAGACTTCTTCTTGCACAAGACGTATGATGAATAATTCTGCGTTCTCATACTCTAACGCATTGAGTGACTCCTTGCAAGTGTGCCATCCATGACAAGACGATGTCTGATTTGGCTTGCGGAAAGTCTGGGCAATATGACTCAATCTTGCTATAGTCTTCACCAATCTTTTCCAAGAAGAGAAACGTTCAAAGCGTCTTGCTTCCAAGTTTCTTCTTGAGCAGATGTTGGAACTCAATGTTATCACTTCAGGGCGGATTTCTGGATCGGTATCTGGATCCACCAGGTGGAAATCGATATCTTCTTTTGAGTTTGTAGAAGACTGGTCCGATAAAAACTTGGGTCCTGAAAACCAAATGGTTTGCGTGAGGACACCTGCTGGCACTGACCTCGTTGCAATGTCTGCGGGATTCAAACCAGTTGGGACATAGTTCCATTGTTCAGGTCTACTGACTTTTCTTATTCGTTCTACCCTGTTAGCCACGTACACATAGAACCTCCTTACGCTGTTGCATATGTAGCCAAGTACGACCTTGCTGTCGGTGTAGTACTTAACCTGATCAATTTCAGAGTCCATTTCATTTTGCAGGAATTCTGCGACTTCAACAGCTAGGGTTGCGGCACACAATTCTAATCTTGGAATAGTGTGAGCAGGTTTTGGAGCTAACTTGGCTTTTCCTAGTAGAAAACCGACATAGGATCTCCCGGAGGGATCTATGATCTTGAGATAAGCCACAGCCGCTATAGCCTCGGTAGATGCATCGCAAAAGACGTGAATCTCTTTCCTCAGACTTCTTGAAGTTGAAGTGGGTGAATAGCAGCGTGGGATATTAAGTTCTTTCAGTACTTTCATGGAGTTTCTCCATTTCTCCCATTTAGGCAGCAGGTCTACTGGCAGAGGGGCGTCCCAATCTGTCACTCGCTCAGTAAGCTGGCGAAGTATGGATCTCCCTTGGACGGTAACTGGAGTCACAAAGCCTAGGGGATCATAAAGGCTATTAACAGTTGACAGGACTCCTCGTCTGGTGAATGGCTTCTTGGAGTCAGATACCTGAAAGGTGAATGTGTCTGAAGTTATATTCCAGAGAAGACCGAGACTCCTTTGAGTGGGTAGGGCATCTACTCCCAAGTCCAAATCCTTCAAATCCTTAGCATGATCTTCTGGATTGAAAGACCTCATTACTTCACTGCTATTAGATGCAATCTTATGGAGCCTTAAGTTAGCAGTCGACAGGAGCTGTTGAGCTCTTTTTATCAGATTGACGGCTTCTTCAGGTGTTGAAAAGGATTTTAGGCCATCGTCCACATAAAAATCTCTCTCAATGAATTGCCTGGTGTCAGATCCGAATTCCTTTTCGCCTTCCTGCGCTGTTCTTCTCAGTCCATAAGTTGCCACGGCAGGAGATGGACTATTTCCAAAGACGTGGACTCTCATGCGATAATCTATCACCTGATCATTAATGTTATTGTTGCGGTGCCACAAGAACCTGAGATAATTTCTGTGGTCCTCTTTGACTATGAAACAGTGGAACATCTGTTGGACGTCAACTGTCACTGCAATTGGTTCCTTCCTGAACCGCATCAACACTCCTACTAGGTTGTTCGTTAGATTTGGACCAGTTAGAAGAACGTTATTTAAAGAGGTTCCCTGGAACTGAGCGCTTGAGTCAAAGACTATTCTGATTTGCCCCGGTTTACGAGGATGGTAGACTCCAAAGGATGGAAGGTACCAGCATTCTTCACCTTCCTTGAGGTCTGGTGCTGGTTCAGCGTGAAGGTTATCTAAAATCTTCTGCATAAATGCTAGAAAATGCTCTTGCATCTCAGGTTTGTTACAGAGAGTCTTCTTAAGTGCAGCAAATCTGGTTAAAGCTTGTCCTCGATTGTTAGGGAGGGTAAGCCTTGGTACTCAGAAGGGTAATGGAGCTACCCAACTGTTGGAATTGTCCTTGAAGAACTCTTTATCCATAATCTTGATGAACTCCTTATCTTCGACTGAAGGGGCAATCTTGTTGTCATCGCAAGTAGTCTGGTACACTGAATCGCCAAGGTCCTTCTGAGAAGTGAGCTTGCAGTTTATACCTTGGAGTGGTTGATATGGAACTTCGTTTTTAAAATCAAGTCTTTCCTTCACACAATAATGCAATGGACATTTCATCGACCGATAGGCAACATTGGTTTTGTAAGAAGCTACATCCAAGAGCTTGTGAGATTGGTCTAAACAGACTTCTCCTATTATCACCCATCCAAGATCAAGTTTCTGGGCCTGAGGAGCATCGTCTGGACCGTTACATAACTCTCTTATTTTATGGACTCTAGGAACGTCTCTCCCTAGTAGAATCAAGATCTTAACATCCTTGTTAAGTGGTGGAATGTAGTCAGCAATGTGGCTTAAATGGGGGTGATGACGTGCAGCCTCTGGTATGGGGATTTCTTCTCTGTTGTTCGGTAGCTGATCACATTCGATTAGAGTCGGAAGAGGAAACTCTATGTCCTCATATTCTGATGCCACTATGAAGCCATGGGCTCTTCTTCCAGAAGTATTGATCTTTCCTGCACATGTCTGCAAGGTATAGGACCAGGCCTCTCCATGAATGTTGAATAGGTCAAAGAATTCTGGACTGGCCAATGAGCGATTGCTCTGATCGTCGAGTATGGCATACATTTTTATGGAATTTTGTGGGCATCCTTCAGGAAAAACCCTTACAAGACATATCTTGCTACAAGACTTGCTATGAAGCCCTTCTCCACATACCTCTGTACACCTTGTGGTTACGGGGTTGGCATGTTGCTCACTTCTCTCCCCGCCATCATCTGATGTAGGCTTGGGGTTGCTGCCGGGTGAAGGTTTCCTTTTGAACAGGTCTGAATGAAGAGCGTCCACATGTTTGGCACTGTTACACAGAGAACATCTGATGGTGATCTTACAGTCTCTTGCTAAATGATCGGAGGATGCACAACACTTGAAACAGATATTATGCTCTTTGAGAAATGACTTGCGTTCTTCAATAGGCTTATCCTTAAATGCACGGCATTTGGAGAGAGAATGTGGCGCATTATGGATAGGACACTGTTAATTGAGATTGCTTGCCTTAATGCCTGTAGCCAAGACGTTGGATGCTACCTCTGTCTTCCTCACGGCAATAGGATACTTTAAATCCTTGAACTTACTGTTGGTGGCAATACCCCTTGAGGTGGTTAAAGGAGTGGTGGTTGTATCTGGATAGAAGAAGCTTGGGTCATTCTTGGATTTTGCAACCTTCCGCACGAACTCTGCAAAATAAGAAAAGGGAGGGAAGGAAACATGATGTTCATACTTATATTTTGATCCTACACTAGTCCACTTTCCCTGAAGATAACTAGGCAACCTTGCTACAATATGATTCACGCCCTGAGCAGTGTCTAAATAGCTAAGACCTGGTAAACTAGGATCTAGCTTAGCAATTTTAAGTTCATGAAGGAGGTCGCCTAACTATCTAAGCTTATGATTGTCCTTAACAGAGATCTTAGGAAAGTCGTTTAGTCTCTGGAATAAGGCAGATTCAATGACTTCGGGACTCCCATAGTCTTGATCTAGACGTTCCCAGGCAGCATCAAGGCCTGCGTTAAAGTTATAGATGTTAACAGATTTAAGTCTCTTTACTTGTTCTGAAGATTGTGGCCCCGAATACTTTATTAGTAAATCGAGTTCTGCTTGAGGTTCAACGGGCAAGCTCTTGATTACCGCCTTAAATGTAGATCTCCAACTCCTGTAGTTCTCTGGGCGGTCATCAAATTTATACAGTCCAGTTGTGATCAATTCTTGTAAAGCCATACTCTTGCTGAGCTCCGTAGCGTTGATGCCTTCAGTTTTTATAGCCACCGGGGATACTGATGGTGCGCCGACTTGAGCCATGGTTGGTATCTGAAGTTGGCTGGTTGGTGGAGCGAAAGGTGTTGCAGATGGGTTCAATCTAGGTAAGGGTCTGATGTCTGAAGGTCTCTGAGCATTTGAAGTTGAAGAGAACTATCACAGGGGTCATAGAGTTCATCCTGTAGTCTTTTGCTGTACCCTTGTAATCTCTATTCGCATAGGGTTGCGGTGGCACGTGAGCCGCGTAGGTTGACTCACTTGATTTTGTGACATGCGGTAGTTGCGGAGTGTCTCTGTTAGCAGGTGTGTCTAGTTGACCAGCTTGATTTTGTGACACGTTGCCTTCTGGTCCACATGCTGGATGATGATGAGAAAAATCTCCAACTGTAGGTGGCACTGTGATGTCGTGGTTCTGGCTTAAGACGAACTGTAGGGTCCTTTCAATGGGGTCTTGACAAGCAGCCAAGCTGGGACAAGCTGCTCCTTCTTCCAATAGGGCTTGTTCCAAGACGGATAATTCCGCCAATGCTACTTCCTTTTCTTTACTCTTCTGAAGGATTTCTAGCTGAGCCTCTAGCTGAGCCTCTGTTTCTGCTTGAATGCGTTTAGCTTCTGCTTTGATGGCTGCTTCTCTTTCAGAGCAGGCGGCTTAAACCTGGGCTGCTGCGACCTTCTGGCGAGCTTTGACTATTTGGTCACTCAGTGTTGACCTTACAGAGCAGGACCGCAGTGACTTAGAAGAGGATTTATGATAGGAGCGGGCAGATCTAGAAGATTTTCCTGAGTGTCTGGAAGAAGCAGATTTACAGGATGTAGTTTCATGTAGCTGTGCTAATCTACCTTCTATCTGTGCCTTTGCTTCAAGATATGTGCTATGCCTCTGCTGGTCAGTAGAAGTAAAGTCCTTTAATTCCACTGCGGCTTCCTCCATGCTGGAATGTGACAATAGGGAATAGAACTTTTCAGAAAGTCTTTTATAATTCTCAAATGCCTTCTTAACCCTTGAGAGAGCAGTGTTCAATTGCTCAGGATTGTTGCTAGTTTCATTAGCAGTTTTTATACAACTTAAAGTCTTATGCCATAATGCAGTCAGGTTACTAGATGTTTCTTCCTTACTTTCTTCATAAACCTCTCTTGCCTTCAAGGATGGATGAGGACCTCTAGCGGGACGAGCAGAATGAAGTAAGGAGTCTGCTTTATCTTGGTTAAATGCAGGTGACTCTGTGGGATCTCTGTCAGACATAATGACAAGTACTGTAGTTTTGGTGTCTTGTTACAAATCTGCCAGAGCTGAGCTCTGTAGTGACTTCTGATATTAGGCAGATTGAACTGAGGAGCTGGATATTTGTGACATCTAGTGCTGCAACTGGTTCAGACTGGATGGCTCAGCTCACTGCACAGTTCACTATCACTTTATACAGGCAGGAATACACAGTTATTTCAGTAGATTCAGGTATTGGATTCACAACCAAAAACAGCTTGACGATGATAAATCCTAGGGACTTGATGAAGCTATGATACAGTCTTTGAGCAGTTCAAATGGTACTTATTGCTCCCCAATAAAGGCAAAAGTCCCTGGCAGTGAACAGTTATGGAGCATTCAGTAGAAGGCTGGCTTCATACACAGAGTAATGCTTCCGGTGGCTGCAGCAGTGGCACACAGGCCTAACTCTCAGTGCACAGCCTGCAGATGGTATCCTGTGTTAGGATGTTTGTTCTTCACACACACATGTGGTTACTCACGTTTCTGAAGCTGCAGAGATAGCTGTGTGATGGATTCTTCTGGAAATTTACTGGAAATTTACTGTTCTGTTTCAAGCATCGGTTGTACCTGTGACAAGCTTCTTGTAGACCCAGTCTGTAAGGATGTATGCAGCAGGTTGAATGATGACTTTAACAGACAGCTTACTCAATGAATAAAGACTCCAGAGGTGTTTTCCAATGCTTCTTTATGCTTCAAGGTAACAAGGATATAAACATAGAGACTTTTCCATAGGTAAATTTCCAATGAAGATACACAGCTCCCACACTCTGCAGACTTTTCAAGCAACTAAGACAAAATGGGTTTAGAGCAGGAAATGGTGGGTGGGAGCAACCAAACTAGCCAGAACAGCAGGGGGGTAAGGATCATACCAAATAACATAATAACATAACATGTAATAACTGCTAGACAGTAAAAGCTGCGTGACAGCACATATTTATTTTCATAGCTGCATTTAGGATATATACTGTGGAATCACTCTAGTAGTTTACATAGGCACTTGGCACTTTGGATCGTTTAGCACTTTGTGTATATTTTGCATACTGCACCTTACACTAGATGCCTCGTTTATGGAGCATTTGTCTCCGTAGGACCAGCGCCAACTCTACTTTCTTTTTCTTCTCAACATGGTCATATCAGGTATCTCATAGGCTGTCCTAAGATCCAGAACACTTAGCAAGAATCTGCATGCGCTCATAGAGCTGGGGGGACTACAGGGATTTAGATAATTCATCTCGTCACCCAGCTCTGCTGTTGATTGCAGATGTTGAAGACTTTTACAATATTTTTTTTTAAATACATTTTAACCAGAAAACAGATATTAAAGTCATAAACTGGTAGTGACAATGAATCACACCATCCACAGAACTATCAAAATAGGCTTTGCGCAAACAAGAGACAAAGTCCCAAAAGATTATATATTCTGATAGAGGAAAAGAGCATAATAACTCCAGGATCAGATACACAGTCAGGTGTAGCGCAGAATCCAGGTGGTTGTAAATTGACACCAAAATGAGGTACAGAGCAATACCCGCGGTCAACCTGCGGACAATATACAGAGCTAAAAGACCAGGCCAAAGCTTGGTGGAGCCTCCAAAGAAACCAGCTCATATGGTAAGCTATGTAAGGCTCGCACAGAAGTGAAGCTTTCATAAAAAAAAATGAGTACAAAGGGGGACAAAAAAATGTTACGTGGTGGTCTGGTTGCTGCGCTTTGTTTTTGTGCCCAGAGTCCTACTCCTGAAAGCATTCTTATGACCCAATGGTCAGATTCAAGATCTCCACTATGTCCAATGAACAGAGTATGCACCCACCTTCGGCAAAACATGTGAGAAAATTCATAAAAAGTGTCTGATGGAACAAAACGGTCAACTGTAGTGTAACCAAACAGCTTTAAATTTTTCATTTCCGAAGCTATGTGGAAAAAATACAAGCTAAAAACTGACTGGTTGCTATGGGCAATGGCGCCAGTTGACATAGAACCCCCCTTTCTCCTCTCAGCTCTCTAACCTTTCCTTTTGTACAAGCAGCACAGGAAGTTAATAACTCAAAAAACTTATGCCAAAATCAATAGGTAATTTTTAAGACTAATTAAACAGATATAACAACAACTTTCAAAGATACAGTATTTTTAGCTGACCAAAGGTGAGCAAATAAATTCACACTGGGGCGCGGGCGGCGACGATAAAGCGCTGCTATTTTTGGTTCAGCCGCACTGCCCATTCATTTCAATGTGGAGGAGCGGTGTATACAGCACTCCTTCACCATTCCAAAGATGCTGCTTGCAGGAGTTTTTTTTTTTTTTTTAACATCCTGCCAGCGCATTGCCTCAGTGTGAAAGCACTCTTTCACACTGAGACTGCAGGGGAGGCGTTTTTCAGGCGATTTGCAGGTGCTTTTTTTAGCCCAAAAGTGCCTGAAGAAACACCCCAGTGTGAAAGGAGTCTTAATTACTCCTTCTACAAATATTTGAATAATTCGAATTTGATGTACAAGTTAATATTTAATCTACTATAAAACTCACAATCACCAGAAAATAGGTGATGTGCAAATACTACCTCCTACAAACAGAAGCATTTAAGCCTTTTGATCAGACTGGCTCCTTGAACCAAAACCATGCCAAAGCATTTTGCAGTGCAATACACTCTGGTCTATGGCCTGTTGATGAGGGGCTCATTTTATTACAACATAATGACCAAAAACACACTTTCAGGCTCCATGTCAGAACTACTTTAGTAAAGAACAAAACTAGTGGTGGTCAAATGCAGCACCCGACACTTCCACAGTGCTGCACAATAGCAGTGCATTTTCACACCCAAAAACATTGGTTCTCCTGCATTTTTTTGCAGCATATTGCAATGTATACTTAAGAGGTTGGAGTACATTAACCCCAAGCTTTGGTGTTCATTAATGCAATAATAACCCCTCATCGTCAATGTCAAAGTGCAAAAATACCCCCCCAACCAATGGTGTCAGTGAATGAAATACCTTTCCCGTAGAACTGATGTCAGTGGATGTTGTAACAACCCCCCAATACTGATGTTAGTGGGTACAATAATAACTCCCAGTATTGGTGTCAGTGAGTTGAATAATAGCCCCTAGCATTGGTGTCAGTAGATGCAATAATAAACCCTAACATTGGTGTCAGTAAGTGCAATCACAACACCCAAATCATTGTCAGTGGGCACAATATTAACCCCCAACATTGGTGTTAGTGGACACAACAATAATCCCCAGCATTGGTGTCGGTGAATGTAATATTAACCCCCCTGCATTGGCGTAAGTGCAAAAATAACCCCCAGCATTGGTGTCAGTGCTGAGAATTTTTTTTTGCACACGCTGTCTCCCCCTACCTTGGTAATCAGAGACAGTGAAAGTTAACCCACCCATATCCCCTGCACTGGTAGCCATTGCAGTAAAAAAGTTACCCACTTGACAGAAGTGAGAGAAAAGAAAGCAACCTACAATTGCAACACATTTGTGGGCACTTCTACAATAGCACTGGAAATAACTTTCATGTTAACACTTGTTTTTCTTTGTATAAAGAATGCTATTAATTTGTACATCTGTTTTATCTGCAACAGATGGGTCAAAAATGTAATTTTCATAAAATAAAATATTTCCAATTGTATATTTGCACTATGAGGTAGAGAGATTATATATATATATATATATATATATATATATATATATATATATATATATATATATATATATATATATATATATATATATATACACACACACACATATACACACACACACACACACACACACAGTGCCTTGAAAAAGTATTCATACCCCTTGAAATTTTCCACATTTTGTCATGTTACAACCAAAAACGTAAACTGTATTTTATTGTGATTTTAGTGGCACATAATTGTGAAGTGGAAGGAAAATGATAAATGGTTTTCAAAATGTTTTACAAAGAAATATCTGAAAGCAAATGGTTACACTAGATCAGGGGTGCCTAACCAGTGGCCCGCGGAGCCCTCTGATGTGGCCCGCGACCTCCTGCTCTGGGATGGCTGGTTGGCAAGCCCAGATTGCAGGTTGCCGACCTGCCAGCCTGAGAGCATCAGTGTTGTAAAGGAAGCAAGTGGCTTTTCAGAAAGTGCACCACACCTGCAGGATATAATAGACGTCGATGGCAAAGTGAAGCTAACCGGCGGGAAAACCACAGGTACATTGCAATAGATGCAATAGGTGCAATAGACCGCAGACCATCAGTGTAAAAGCAGCCTTAAGCCCCTTTCACATGATCGTTCCAACCCAATCAAACCCTCCATTCACCTATATGAAGCGGCAGATGTAAACAGACTTTTGTCCGTTTACACCTGTCTACCTCCAATCCACTCCAATCTGATAAGAAAAAAACAGAAGTGGATTTGCCCCCTTCTATCTGATTGGATCGGAGGGCCCATAGAGTAGATTGGGCTGTTTCTGCTTTGCATATGCAGACTGGACACAGACTTGTCATCTGCCCACTGCGCTCATTGTGGCCCACGACTGGTTACCAAGTTGCTTAAGTGGCCCTCAGCCTTCAAAAGGTTGGGCACCCCTGCACTAGATTTTAGTTAGGGGTATCAGAGTAAAGGGGGCTGAATACAAATGTACGCCACACGTTTTAGGTATTTATATGTAAAAAAAAAATGACCATTTATTGTTTTCCTTCCACTTCACAATTGTGTGCCACTAAAATCCCATCAAAATACATTTACGCTTTTATTTGCAACATGACAATGTGGAAGATTTCAGAAGGTATGAATACTTTTTCAAACCACTGTATATTTGTTTTTGGAAGAACAAGCCCCTACAGTTTGTTAAAAGTATAAAACATGTAAAGGAAAAGCACCCATACCTTAAATTACTTACCACCAGTTGTATCAAAATTTGGAATACCATGAAGAACAACATAATGCAAATATACTGGGGCCGTGTTCATTTTCTGCACTCCAGAAAGGAGTTCATGGAGAAAATTGACATACCTATGTAAAAAATAGAAAACAAGAATATCTATATGGCAATACAAGATAATAAGTGAAGAAATGTACTATGTTAACCACCAAGCATTGTCTTTCATAATACAACCACACAATAATAAACTATTTGCAGCATAGCATTTACCTAGCAGGTTAGCAGCAACGTTTGGCCATTTGAGAACAGGTGAAATTGATTGCATAATAGGGTTGAATAAAAATAACACAGAACATTTCTGTAAATTACACAGTAGATCAGAAAATAAATCAATTACAATTGGGATATCATGCATGGTTTACCCATAAGACACATCTGGGAAAGCTGAGAGTTCTTCTAGCATGTGGTTTGTGGTGTAATGATTTGTGTTTTTTCATCAAAGTCAACTGGCTTGAGAAGTTCAAAACTGTATCACATCCGCTTAAAGATTTTACTTCTTCCCTCATTTGCAAGTAGGAGATTCAAGTTTTGATCCAAAAGTCCCCAAAACAACAAAACTAGATATACAAGCTAACCCACTCCTTTAGTATAGCTAATAAATTCTAGGAACGAGAACAAGATCCCATCTCATTGTTACCATCAGTCCTCCACAGGTTCTTCAAACAAGGAGGTGAGAAACTGAACAAGACACGTTATTACATCTTTTGGTCTTGCCAAAAACTCAGAAGCTTTTAAGACGCATTTAGAAACCTAGTGAGAGGTAACCTGAGTAGACCCAAGGAGACAACTCAGCCACATACCTTATACATTGAAGTGACCACCCCATTAAAAATAAATAATGGATTTTCCTACTCACCACAAAATCATTTTATTGGAGTCCACTCTGGGACATAGGAATTCCTAAAAATTCCCACTGTTAAATTATACTGCCACCTATAAGAGAAATGGACACAGGCAAAAAAAAAAACCCTTGCACAGGATAAACCTGCCCACAACCATCCTGTTTAAGGATGGCCATAGAGGAGTCTGTATTTTTTGTTCAACCAGCGGGTTAAATGAAAAAAATAGGATTTTTGTACTCACCGTAAAATCCATTTCCCTGAGTTCATGGACGGACACAGCAGCAATTGACCTTAGGGTATTATCCCCCTTTCTAGGAGATTGACTAGGCAGAAAAAACAGCATGTTAAGTGTTAAACACTCCACACAGTATAGTACCTCCCAGGGGGCGGTTCCCCCAGGTACAACCCCCATTCTCTGCTCTGCAGCCTCAGTTCATAAACAAGCAGTACAAACAAATGAGGGGTGGGTGCTGTGTCCGTCCATGAACTCAGAGAAATGGATTTTACGGTGAGTACGAAAATCCTATTTTCTCTTCCGTTCATGGACGGACACAGCAGCAATTGACCTTAGGGACATCCCCAAGCAGTGTCAAAAAAATCGAGGGGTGGGAAAACACAGCAAACCAACTTCACCCCAAACAAACCAGAGCTCCTCAACGGAGGAACTTCAACCTTAAACAGCAGCCTGCAAGACATTGCGGCCGAAGGAGGCATCCGAAGATGCACCCACATCCACCTTGTAAAACTTTAAAAAGGTGTGGACTGACGACCAGGTCGCTGCCTTACACACCTGTAAAACAGACGCTTGATGGCGGAAAGCCCAAGAGGCACCAATTGCCCTGGTCGAATGCGCCGTAACCGGGAAGGGGGCACCCGCCCCTTTAGGGCATAGGCCTGAAGCACGACCTGACTGATCCACCTAGAAATGGTGGCCGACGAGACCGGGCAGCCCTGCAGTCTCAGAGACCACTTGGAGAGGCACAGCCTGATCGCCCGGAGTTCCAGGACATTGATTGTCAGGTGGGACTCTTCCCGGGTCCAGTGCCCCTGGGCTGACTGAACACCCCAGACTCCCCCCCAGCCGGAGAGACTGGCATCCATCGTGACCACCAACCAATGGCATGACAGGAACGACTTCCTGGCCCGAAGCACCGGAGATGTCAGCCACCAAACTAGGGAGGACCTGACCAGGCGACTCACCCAGATTTGGTAATCCAGAGACGAAGGGAGCTTGTCCCAATGCAACAGAATTTCTCTCTGTAACACACGAGTATGAAATTGACCATACGGAACCGCCTCGAAGGAGGCCACCATCAGACCCAGAACTCGCATGCAAAAGCGAAGCGACGACCACTTTTGGGTCGCCAACCGCTGCACCACAGCTCGCAGTGTCTGTAAATTCTCTGTGGGAAGAAAAACTCTCGCCTCCGAGGAATCCAGGACCAACCCCAGGTATTCCAGGTTCTGAGACGGTACCAACACCGACTTCTGAACATTTAGCAGCCAACCGAATTCCCGGAGGGTCTGGCAGGTAATAGACACATCCACCTCTAACTCTAACTCTGAGCTTGAAGAAGCTCGCAGAAGAAGATCATCCAGGTATCCAACAATAGCGATCCCGCACTGCCTCAGCAGGGCCAGAATCAGGCAAGCACCTTGGTGAAAACACTTGGCGCCGAAGCCAGGCCGAAAGGGAGGGCCACAAATTGAAAGTGGTCCTTCCCGACCACAAAGCGCAGAAATCTCTGGTGCTTTGCGCATATGGAGATATGCAAGTACGCGTCCTTGATATCCAAGGACGCCAGGAAGTCCCCTTGATGGAGTGCCGCTGCTACAGAGCGAACCGACTCCATCCTGAACTTTTGCACTCTGACAAAACAGTTGAGGGCCTTGAGATCCAGGATTGGACGGACCCCTTCCTACTTGGGGACTACAAACAGATTGGAGTAAAACCCCTGAAACCGTTCCAGTAAAGGAACCGGCACCCCCTGACTAGCAGATCCTGAAAAGCCCCAAACAGGGCCTCCCGACGACGCGGAGGAAGCTGGAGGTTGGAAGGAAAAAACCTATTTGGCGGACAAGAGAGAAACTCTATCTTGTACCCCGAGGAAACAACTTCGCAAACCCAGCGGTCGGAAAGAAGAGACATCCACCAAGCCGCGAATTCGCGAAGCCTGCCCCCCACCCGAGAGACGGGCGGGGGCAGACCTTTATGCAAAAGCAGGTTTGTCCACAAGCTTGTTGGGCTTGCGAAACCAGGGGCGCTTCTGCCCTTTAGCAGGCGCCTTAGCGCCCTGGGAACGTTTACCTGCCGCACCGGGTGGGCGAAAAAAAAACGCTTGGGGGCCTACGACGAGGCTCCTTACCTTTACCAGATTGTGGGAGCAGAGTGCTCTTACCTCCCGTGGCATCTTTTATGATGTCATCTAGAGAAGCCCCAAAAAGCCTTTCACCCTTAAAGGGCAAGTCCACCAAGGCCTTCTTAGAAGACTGGTCCGCAGACCAACACTTCAGCCAGACAAGGCAGGGCAACACCACAGTGTAGGCCGAGGCCCTGGAGAGCAAGGAAAGCGTGTCCAGGGCTGACTCAGACAAATTTTAGGCCCTGCACCAACTGGTCGGCCAGCGCCACACAGTCCGGAGGGGCTTGATGCTCCTCCAACTCCTGAAGCAACAACTTTGCCCGTTCAGTAAGTGTCTGTGACACTAGAGCCCCGGCCAAGACCAGTCTCACCGCCGACCCCACCACCGTGAACATGGAGCGGGCCACAGCCTCAGCTCTCCTATCTGCGGGGTCCTTGAAAGCGGGAGCCCCTTCCACAGGCAACGTGGTCGCCTTGTTCAGTCTGGACACAGGGGGGTCCACTGACGGAGGAGAGGTCCACTTTTTCAGGAAGTCCTCCTTAAAAGGAACACAAGGAAACACTTTTAATAATATATAAACTACAGCGCTACTAGATCCAAAATTACACCACACAATTAATAATCAAATGTAAAAAGCTGCAGTATGTGAAAAAAGGTGACCAAACCATAAACAATGTAAATAATGTACATATGCGCTAAAAACTACTAATTAATGTGATATCTACTACAAAAGATCAGATGCCAAATGTGATAAAAAACAAACAAAAATTGCTAATACTGATGAGTGAACTCTGTATCGTTATCACCGCAAACAAATGTGATCAAATCAAAAAAGCATCGACTGCATAAGGTTTCCAATAACCATCCCTATAGTTGAATGGATATTGCTCTGAAGGGTTAACAGTGCGTGTTTAATCAGCAGAGAGTGAATGTCAGTGCAATCAAACCAACACATCCTAGGATGGCTATTAAGCACTACAAATGGATACAGACCCGCTTCAGTGTGATGATACCACACAGCCTTGTTGAATAATATGCAAGCAGTTACTTCAGATCCACTCCACACAAATCACGGCAGGATGTGAAATATATGAGGGAGAGAAAGAAACACACAATAGTGTAATGCTGCAAAGCTCCAAAGCAGAATCAGAGGCGATGTGCGCCGATACACTCACGATTTTCCCCCTCTTTTTGAATGCCGCTCAGTAACAAATTGTAGAGATCCTCACTCGGGAACTTCCGACAGGTCTCGTATGGCAGGCTCCTCCCCCAAGCGTAGCGTCACTTGCCACGTGACTTAATCATGGGTAATGTCCATAGAGCATGCTCTATGGACATTACCCATGATTAAGTCACGTGGCAAGTGATGCTACGCGTGGGGGAGGAGCCTGCCATACGAGACCTTTTGGAGACCGCATGTGCTTAATAGCCATAATAGGCTGTGTTGGTTTGATTGCACTGACATTCACTCTCTACTGATTAAACACGCACTGTTAACCCTTCAGAGCAATATCCATTCAACTATAGGGACGGTTATTGGAAACCTTATGCAGTCGATGCTTTTTTGATTTTATCACATTTGTTTGCGGTGATAACGATACCAAGTTCACTCATCAGTATTAGCAATTTTTGTTTGTTTTTTATCACATTTGGCATCTGATCTTTTGTAGTAGATATCACATTAATTAGTTGTTTTTAGCGCATATGTACATTATTTACAAGGAAACACTTTTGCAGTGCGGGCCAGCTTGCAGAACCCAAAAGGGACCGACACCTCTGATGTCTCCGCCGAATCCTCCATTTTCTGAGTATCCCACACCGCAGTGATAAGAGCTCCCACTAGCGCCCTATCATGCGCTGACCCTGAAGCAGAGTCATCCTCACTGTCCATGTGGACTAGGCCTGCATCCTCTGACACCTCGGTACCAGGGCCGGGAGCAGTAGCTGGGCCCGATTCCGTGTCAGAGGCTTCCCCAAATACGGAAAGGTTTCTTCACAGTAAGAGCAGTGAAAATGTGGAACAGACTCCCTCTAGAGGTGGTTCTGGCCAGCTCAGTAGATTGCTTTAAGAAAGGTCCGGATACTTTCCTAAATGTACAGAATATAACTGAGTACTAAGATTTGTAGGTAAAGTTGATTCAGGGAAAATCCGATTGCCTCTCGGGGGATCAGGAAGGAATTTTTTCCCCTGCTGTAGCAAATTGGATCATGCTTTGCTGGGGTTTTTTGCCTTCCTCTGGATCAACTGTGGGTATGGAGTTGGGTGTATGGGATTGTACTATGTTTTTTATTGTGTTTGTTTATTTTGATTTTTTTGTGGTTGGACTGGATGGACTTGTGTCTTTTTTTCAACCTGACTAACTATGTAACTATGTAGCAAAGTAATAAATTTGAGAGCATGAAAAAAAAAAACACACTAATTGGAGGGGTATTTTCCTTCTGGTCCATTCAGGGACATGGGACCTCTTGGCATCTTTAGTGTGGCAAAATAGGCTAACAGGCCCAAGAAAAGAAAATGGAAAACTGGGGACTGCTTCCATCTCAAAGGGCAGCCTTGAAGGAGCTAGCACCTAAAATGGCATCAGATGAGGCTTGAATATTCACCTAGTGAAGCTAAAAGGCAAAACTTTTTTTTATAGAGTAAGGGATGGGTATAACCCCTGTCAGTTTTTTTCCCCCATTGGGGATATTTCCCCTCACTTCCTGTCCCACTGCTGGAAGAGAAAGTGAGTGGAAATCCCTCCAAGTGAGTGAATTGCTGGTTGTCAACAGAACAAGTCTCCCCATCAGAAGATTTTCTCTGTTACTGTCCCAGGGCAACCCTACTGAACACCTTTGGGATAAACTGGGACACAAATTGATTGAAAGCCTTGACTTGTAATTCGACATCAGCACATGACCTTCAAAATTATAAAATACTGTATTCCTCACCAAATTCACCCCAGTATGCAAATTTTCCATCTCCAGTAAATTCCAGACATTGTGCAATATAATATTATAACAATCCTGAATAACCACAAGAAAGAAAATAATAAAAAGTGCCTGCACGCAGAGAGATTAGAAAAAAGGTATAGAAATATAAACTCACTCATATGGAACTGGAAATACCAATGTTGTACATAGTAATACAAACAGAACTCTTTTTACATTAACATTAACACAAATTTAAAATAGACAATTCTGTCTTAAAAACCAAGTCATCCTACTACCTTTAGGCTACTGTTGAAATTGTCACCAAGATTGAGGGCACTTTAAATCCTTCATCAGGTAAGACTTTTTCCCCTCTGTTTTTACCTGGTGAACTGGCCAGTAACACACCTCCCTTATTAGAGTGAATACACTATGGATGAAAGGGCACAGGCAGCTTTGCAGAGCAGCAATGTCAGTCTGGTTTAGATACACCAAGAAATTGAAGCCAAACTCTAGCTAAACACTTTTTGAGCAGTTACAGCAAACAGCTTTTTTTTTTAGATAAAAGTTTTACATTTAAAAAAAAGCAGATCATTGTAAACACCCGTCAGTGTTAAATGGTTTATCTCAACCGCCAAAGTTCTACAGGACAGCTTGTTCTGTTAACCACCTGCCGACCGCTCAGAGTAAACATACTGCGAGCGGGCAGCAGGGACAGGCTCCGCAACGTGCATGTACATGGACTAGTATCTTTCAGGTTTGGGGAGTGCATGATTGGAGACAGCACAAGTTTGGCAGCAGATTTTAGCCAATGATTTCTGCAGAAACCTACTGATTGGCTGTGTCCAATCACAGCACAGAGGTCTGTGTTTTTACAAACACACAAAACTGTGTACACAGAACAGTGATCTGGCCGTGTCTTCTCCCTGAAAAGCAGAAAAAAAAACAAAAAAAAAACAGCCACATAAGTAAAAGCAGCACACATTACACTTGTTAGGCACACACCCCTTCATGTTAACCCCTTCCCAGTCAGTGTCATTACTACAGTGTACAGTATTATCACTGTATTAGTGTCACTAAAGACGCCAGTGTCAGTTAGTGACCCTCCCAGCCAGTGCCCGTTAGCGCCAGATTGCACGCCACATTATCAGTCACACTACAAGTCTGCCGTCATTACAAGTATAGCGTCTTTAAACTGCGTAATTTCCTGTATGTATGTATGTATGTATGTATGTATGTATGTATGTATGTATGTATGTATGTGTATACATATATATATACATATATATATATATATATATATATATATATATATATATATATATATATATATATATATATATACACACACACACATACATATACACATATATATATATATATATATATATATATATACACACATACATACATACATACATACATACATACACACACACACACACACCATAGTTTGTAGACACTAAAACTTTCATACAAACCAAATAATATACACTTGTTGGGATTTTTTTTTTTACAAAAGACATGTGGCAGAATATGTTTTGGCTGAAATTTATGAAGTACTTTGTTAATTTTACTGGATAGGTTTTAAAACAGAAAGTAGAAATATTGTTTTATTTTCAATTTATAAAATCAAAAAACAAAATGCTTTAAATTTATACAAATTTTAAATAAAAAAAACCCAGTGGTGATCAAATACCACCAAAATAAAGCTCTATTTGTGTAATAAAAAATAAAATAAAAATAAAAATAAAAATGTCATTTGGGTAGAGTTTTGCATGACCGTGCAATAGCTAGTTAAATTAGCACAGTGCTGAATAGCAAAAAATACCCTGGTTATGAAGAGGGTAAAACCTTTAGACGGTCAAGAGGTTAAAAAAAATAAAAAATAAACCTTAGTTAGACTTTCAGGACAACACCTTGGAGAGAGCGTAGCTCCACCTCTTCACAGGAAACACTGCGTGACAACGCCCCTTTAACCACTTAAGCCCCGGACCTTTAGGCAGCTAAATGCCCAGGCCAGGTTTTGCGATTCGGCACTGCGTCGCTTTAACACACAATTGCGCGGTCATGCGACGTAGCTCCCAAACAAAATTGGCGTCCTTTTTTCCCCACAAATAGAGCTTTCTTTTGGTGGTATTTGATCACCTCTGCGGTTTTTATTTTTTGCGCTATAAACAAAAATAGAGCGTAAATTTTGAAAAAAATGCAATATTTTTTACTTTTTGTTATAATAAATATCCCCCAAAAACATATATAAAATGTTTTTTTTTCCTCAGTTTAGGCCGATACGTATTCTTCGGCAAAATTTATAGCGTTTACAAAATAGGGGATAGTTTTATTGCATTTTTATTAATTTTTTTTTTTTTTTACTACTAATGGCGGCGATCAGCGATTTTTTTCGTGACTGCGACATTATGGCGGACACTTCGGACAATTTTGACACATTTTTGGGACCATTGTCATTTTCACAGCAAAAAATGCATTTAAATTGCATTGTTTATTGTGAAAATGACAGTTGCAGTTTGGGAGTTAACCACAGGGGGCGCTGTAGGAGTTAGGGTTCACCTAGTGTGTGTTTACAACTGTAGGGGGGTGTGGCTGTAGGACTGACGTCATCGATCGATTCTCCCTTATATAAGGGATCACTCGATCGATACGCCGCCACAGTGAAGCACGGGGAAGCTGTGTTTACACACGGCTCTCCCCGTTCTTCAGCTCCGGGGAGCAATCGCGGGGGAGCAATCGCGACGGAGCGGCTTAAAAAAAAAAAAAGGGCCGCGCCGTCGTCCTGGATCGCTCCCCGAGGGAACCCGACCGCCGCATGTAGCAGGGGGGGGGGTCCCGATCGGACCCCCGACCCGCGGAAAGGCAAGGACGTACATGTACGCCCATTTGCCTGTACGTGCCATTCTGTGGACGTACATATACATGCGGCGGTCGGGAAGTGGTTAAAAAGCAGCTGCTTCCACCATGCCTTCAGTTGTTACCGAGAAATCCTCCGACATGCTGGAAGATATAAGCAGACAATTACCAAGTCCCACAAATGATATCTTACTTATGATAACCAAGGGAGGGAAGTAGGCTGCTGTCCTGAAAGGCTCGTAGAAATACCGATACCAGTAAGTCTAACTAAGGTTTTCTCCCTTCGCCTTTCAGGACAGCACCTTGGAGAGGATAACCGAGAAACTTACTTCAGGGTGGGACCACTGCCTATAAAACCTTCCTACCAAAAGGACTGGTCCGAGGCGGACATCAGATCCAAGCAGTAGTGCCTTATGAAGGTTGAAAAACTGGACCAGGTGGCCGCCTTGCAGATTTGCTCAGGAGATGCCCCGGCCTTTTCTGCCCATGATGCTGCCACTGCTCTGGTAGAATGAGGAAAAATACCCACCGGAGGTTCCAGTCCTAAAGAGATGTATGTCTCTTTAATGGCTTGCTTTAACCATCTTCCCAGGGTACTCTTTGAAGCCTTACTGCCCTTGTTAGCACCTTCCATCAGGATGAATAGTGAAGGACACTTCCTGATATTCTTTGTTACTTCTAGATACTTTAGAAGACACCTCCTGACGTCCAAAGTGTGGAAGGCTTCTTCCCCCGGACCCGAAGGACAGGGAGAAAAGGTAGGGAGAATTATCTCCTGTGTGCGGTGAAAGATTGATGATACTTTTGGCAGGAAAGCTGGGTCTGTCCTTAACCACTTAAGCCCCGAGCCTGTTTTTCAGATTCGGTGTTTACAAGACTAAAACAGTTTTTTTTGCTAGAAAATTGCTTAAAACCCCCAAACATTATATATATTTTTTTCTAACACCCTAGAGAATAAAATGACGGTCATCGCAATACTTTTTGTCACACTGTATTTGCGCAGCCGTCTTACAAGCACACTTTTTTTGGAAAAAATTCACTTTTTTTAATTAAAAAATAAGACAACAATAAATTTGGCCCAATTTTCTTATATATTGTGAAAGATAATGTTAGGCCGAGTAAAATGATACCCAACATGTCATGCTTTAAAATTGCGCCCGCTCGTGGCATGGCGTCAAAATTTTACCCTTAAAAATCTTGATAGGCGACGTTTAAAAAATTTTATAGGTTGCATTTTTTGAGCTACAGAGTAGGTCTAGGGCTAGAATTATTGCTCTCGCTCTAACGATCGCGGCGATACCTCACTTGTGTGGTTTGAACACCGTTTTCATATGCGGGCGCTACTCGCGTATGCGTTCGCTTCTGCGCGCGAGCTCGTTGGGACGGGGCGCTTTAAAAAAAAAAAAATTTTGTTTTCTTATTTATTTTTATTGATTTTATACTTTTTTGCATTGAAATATAAAAAAATGTATCACTTTTATTCCTATTACAAGGAATGTAAACATCCTTGTAATAGAAAAAAGCATGACAGGTCCTCTTAAATATGAGATCTGGGGTCAAAAAGACCTCAGATCTCATATTTAGACTTAAATGCAAAAAAAAAAAAAAAAATGGAAATTTTGTCATTTAAAAAAATGCCAACAAAAAAATCACAGCACAGAGGTCTGTGTTTTTACAAACACACAAAACTGTGTACACAGAACAGTGATCTGGCCGTGTCTTCTCCCTGAAAAGCAGAAAAAAAAACAAAAAAAAAACAGCCACATAAGTAAAAGCAGCACACATTACACTTGTTAGGCACACACCCCTTCATGTTAACCCCTTCCCAGTCAGTGTCATTACTACAGTGTACAGTATTATCACTGTATTAGTGTCACTAAAGACGCCAGTGTCAGTTAGTGACCCTCCCAGCCAGTGCCCGTTAGCGCCAGATTGCACGCCACATTATCAGTCACACTACAAGTCTGCCGTCATTACAAGTATAGCGTCTTTAAACTGCGTAATTTCCTGTATGTATGTATGTATGTATGTATGTATGTATGTATGTATGTATGTATGTGTATATATATATATATATACATATATATATATATATATATATATATATATATATATATATATACATACACACACACATACATATACACATATATATATATATATATATATATATACACACATACATACATACATACATACATACATACACACACACACACACACCATAGTTTGTAGACACTAAAACTTTCATACAAACCAAATAATATACACTTGTTGGGATTTTTTTTTTTACAAAAGACATGTGGCAGAATATGTTTTGGCTGAAATTTATGAAGTACTTTGTTAATTTTACTGGATAGGTTTTAAAACAGAAAGTAGAAATATTGTTTTATTTTCAATTTATAAAATCAAAAAACAAAATGCTTTAAATTTATACAAATTTTAAATAAAAAAAACCCAGTGGTGATCAAATACCACCAAAATAAAGCTCTATTTGTGTAATAAAAAATAAAATAAAAATAAAAATAAAAATGTCATTTGGGTAGAGTTTTGCATGACCGTGCAATAGCTAGTTAAATTAGCACAGTGCTGAATAGCAAAAAATACCCTGGTTATGAAGAGGGTAAAACCTTTAGACGGTCAAGAGGTTAAAAAAAATAAAAAATAAACCTTAGTTAGACTTTCAGGACAACACCTTGGAGAGAGCGTAGCTCCACCTCTTCACAGGAAACACTGCGTGACAACGCCCCTTTAACCACTTAAGCCCCGGACCTTTAGGCAGCTAAATGCCCAGGCCAGGTTTTGCGATTCGGCACTGCGTCGCTTTAACACACAATTGCGCGGTCATGCGACGTAGCTCCCAAACAAAATTGGCGTCCTTTTTTCCCCACAAATAGAGCTTTCTTTTGGTGGTATTTGATCACCTCTGCGGTTTTTATTTTTTGCGCTATAAACAAAAATAGAGCGTAAATTTTGAAAAAAATGCAATATTTTTTACTTTTTGTTATAATAAATATCCCCCAAAAACATTACAAAAACATCCTTGTAATAGAAAAAAGCATGACAGGTCCTCTTAAATATGAGATCTGGGGTCAAAAAGACCTCAGATCTCATATTTAGACTTAAATGCAAAAAAAAAAAAAAAATGGAAATTTTGTCATTTAAAAAAATGCCAACAAAAAAATTGTCTCTTTAAGACGCTGGGCGGGACTGACGTTTTGACGTCACTTCCGCCCAGCAAAGCTATGAGGACGGGTGGGGGCCATCTTGCCCTCACTCGAGTCCTCACTGAAGAGCCAGCAGCATCCGATCTCCTCCGCCGCTACCGACGGCTCCAGTAAGCGGCAGGGGGCGCGGAAGAGCGGCTCGAGGGGAGGCCCCTCTCCCGCCACCGATAATGGCGATCACGTGGTGGATCCGCCGCGGAGACCTCCGTTATCGTTTACACGCCCACCCACAGAAGAGATGGATACCTCGGTTGTGGCAGCAGCTGCTGCCGTTACCGAGATATCCATCTTTAAAAAGAGGACGTATATATACAGTAGGCGGGCGTTAAGTGGTTAAAGGGGTTGTAAAGACAAAAATATTTTCCTCTTAAATTAAAGTCTGACAGTAGCTGATAAAGTAAAAAGTAATGTTTTGCATTATAACTAGTTTGATACCTGTTGAAATCAAGCTGTTTTATTCACCTCCGTCACTCCTGAATCAATATTCTCACTGACTTCCTGGTTTGCGGTGCGCATTCATTCTTGCTACATCACGGCCTAATGGGAACTACAGTACCCATTAGGCTTAGCCTCCATGCCTGTGAGGGATAAGAGAGCATCTTTACGCAGGGCTGTAGTCATAGGGAGGGGGTGAGTACATTCTGCTTTCCACCATGCAAAACGGCTCAGATGCTGGTGGAAAGCAAGGAGAGGAGTGACAGGAAATGGCATTTTCAAACCTGGATTACTGTATTTTGGAGGTCAAAAGGAAAAACGAGGTAAGTGATATTTAAATGCTCTAGCTTACAGCAATCAATTGATCTAATAAAAAACAAACCTTTAGTGTTCCTTTAAGACTAGCCTATCTGGTAGACATCTAATAAAAGGTTCTTTAATTGAAAGCTTGTAACTCACTTATTATTCGAGCAGAAGTTACTGCTACCAGCAGAATAGTTTTTAGGTTGAGATGGCCTGGATCTGGATGAAGAATCTGATTCTGAGACAACAGATCTGCCCTGATCGGCAACCTCCAGGGGGGTTTTGCTGAAAGGTTCATCAGGGTGGCAAACCAAGGCCTCTTTGGCCAGTAGGGGGCTATCAGGATTAGTTATGTGGATTTCACTCTGAATTTTGCCAATACTCTTGTTACCAGTTGGAACGGGGGGGAATGCGTAAGACAAAGGGAAGTCCCACTTGTGGGTCAACGCATCTATCCCGATAGCTTGATCCTGCCTCTGAAGAGAGAAGAAAGCCGATGTCTTTGCATTTTCTTGTTTTGCAAAGAGGTGCACCTGAGGAAACCCCCACATTTCTATGATTTTCTCGAATACCTCCTGGTTCAGAGACCACTCTGCTTCTCTTACTTCTTTCCTGCTGAGGAGATCTGCTAGAGTGTTTTGCGTACCTTTCAGATGGACTACAGATATCGAGGCCAAGTTGTTTTCTGCCCATCTCAGAATTTGATGAGCTAGGTCCATCAATGTCCTGCTTCTTGCACCCCCTTGTTTTGTTAAATATATTACCGCTGTCATGTTGTCCGATAATATTTGTACATCTTTGTTGTTTCTTTAGGGTTAGCTGAAAAGAGAGAAGACTTAGCTGTATAGCCTTCAACTCCCTCCAATTCGAGGATCTCCTTGCCTCCGACTTTGACCAGACTCCTTGAGTTGCCTGTCCTTCCAGGTGGGCTCCTCACCCCCATGCACTCGCATCCGTTGTTACTTGGTGGGTTACTGAAAAGTTTCCAAAGAAGCCCCTTTGAGATGTTTCTTTGGTTTCTCCACCACCAGAGTGATCTTTTTGTCTTTGGTCCTATTTTGAACCTTTTTTCTAGGGGTTCCTGATAGGACCAATTCTTCAGGATGTCTGCCTGCAGAGAACGGGCATGAAATCTGGCCCACTGAACCAAAGGAATTGCCGCTGTCAAGAGACCGAGAGTGGACATAGCTTGCCTCACCAAGATCTCCGAATCGCATTGAAGAGCTTTCAGAGCGGACTGCATTTTTTCTATCTTCTCTTGGGGGAGAAAAATTCTCTGTTTTACTGAATCTATCTCGTAGCCCAAGAACCTCACCCTTTGGGATGGTAGAAGATTGGATTTTTGGAGGTTTAGGTGTTTTTGGGTTATTTGCAGATTGACCTCCACCTGATCTCTTGAATCTGCGAACAGCAGTAGATCGTCCAAGTACGGTACTATTGGAATTCCCTTCAGCCTCAAGGGTTTCAGAGCCTCTGCCATCACTTTCGTGAACACTCTGGGAGAAGAGGAAAGCCCGAAAGGCAGGGCCCGAAATTGCAGGTGCCACACTTCCCCTCCTCCCAGATTGACTGCTAGCCGCAGAAATGTTTGTGATTGGGGTGCTATTGGAACATGGAGATATGCATCTCTCAGGTCGATCGATGCCATGTGACAACCCGGGGTGAGTAGATAACTCACAGAAAAAATCGTGTCCATTCTGAATTTTTTGTATTTTATGGACAGGTTGAGAATCTTCAAATTGAGGATCAGGCGAAACTTCCCGATGGTTTTTTGACCAGAAAAATGTGGGAATAAAACCCTTTCCCCTGTTGATCCTTCGGTACTTGGGAAATCACTTCCTGTTGCATCAGTTCTTGCAAAAGAGACTTCATAGCCAGGGCTTTTTCCTGGTCCTTTGGTAGATTTGTGATGTAAAATCGATTTGGAGGAATCTGAGAATTCTAGTTGGTACCCCTGTCCGATTAGGCTCAGAACGAAAGGACTTCTTGTTGTTTTTTCCTAAGCTGGAAGGAAGTCCTGTAACCTTCCCCCTACTGGGAGATGGTCATTGTTTTTTAGGAGTTTCTTCGGGAGGTCTAAAGAGCACCCCCCCCCCCCCTGCCTCTTCCTCTCTGAGGATTCCAGGGCTTTTTCTGTATTTGGTCTCTTTATTTATTGGTTTGCTGAAAAGGACGAAAATGTTTCCTTTGCTGCACTGCTTTCTTTTTGGGAAAGCTTTTTATCTGCTGTCCTGTCAAGGACAGACTCTAGTTCTGGCCCAAACATCAGGTCTCCTGACAAGGGAATTCCGCATAATTTTACTTTGGAGGCAGAGTCCCCTGACCAGGTTTTTAGCCAGATGGCTCTTCTCGCTGAGTTAAGCAGCGCTGAGGATCTGGCCATCATCCTCATGGATTCTGCTGAAGCGTCTGCTATATATTTGACCGCTTTTAGCAAAGTGGGAAAGGACTCCAATAGATCCTTCCTAGAAGTGCCTGCTATCACATGGTTTTTAAGTTGCTCCAACCAACACTCCATGTTCCTGGCAACAACTGTGGCAGCCAGTGCAGGTTTCAGATTGGACAATACCGAGTGCCAGGCTTTCTTCAGTAGTCCATCTGCCATTTTGTCCATAGCTAAATTGGTCTTTCTAGATACTTGGGAGAAGGCGGCATCTATTTTTGTTTTTTTATTCCAAACCAACTTTTCCTCAAAAGGAATCCGTCGTTTGATGGCTTTGGAAAAAAACTGTCCTTTTTCTGGATCCTTCCACTCTCTTAATAGTATCTGTTGGGATCTTATGAACTGGGAAGACTCTATGCTTAACTTCTTCCAGACCCCGATACATTTTGTCATGTACCGACAACTGGGGTTTTCCCTCTTGGATTTCTAAAGTGGTTTATATTGCCTTGAGCAATTCGTCCACTTCTTCAAGCGACAGTTTATATCTAGAGGATCTCGCCTCATCCTCCGAATCAACGGTTGAGGGGGGGAACGCTTCCCCTTTCATCCTCAGACTCACTCTCCACTCACTCTCCACTGGTCTGGAAGTGGACGGAGGGCGACTGGATTGAGAACTATGTTCCTGGCTGGAACTCTGGCCTTTTTTCTCTACCAGGGAATGCACTGTCCCTAGGGTCTCTGCCAACTCTTTTCTTACAGAGGATAAAAGATCTTTACACTCCTGTGTAGATTCTTCCCTCACTAGGTCCGCAATGCAGGATCTGCACAGTGGTTTTGGCCAAGAATCCCTTAAAGGGTTTTTGCATGAGGGGCATTTTCTTCCTGTTGCTCTCTCCGATTTAGTTGTGGCTTTCTGAAACAACAGAAAAAACCCCAGGCCTTTTTTTAGGGTTAAATAAATCACCAATTAAGAGAACACACAGCACCCTTTAGCCGACACCCTATGTGCCACAGAGTCTCACTCCTTGCTGAATTGCTATTAGAGCATTAATACTAAAGCAGACAGCTGCAGGTTTTAATTAGTAACACCAACAAAAAAAAACACCC